>NC_092717.1:89264877-89874370 GCF_047496885.1 Scyliorhinus torazame
GCACGCGTTCAATTCCCATACCAGCTGAGAATTCTGAATTCTCCCTCTGTGTACCCGAACAGGCGCCGGAATGTGGCGAGTAGGGGCTTTTCACAGTAACTTCAGTGCAGTGTTAATGTAAGCCCGCTTGTGACAATAAAGATATTTATTTAAAAATATGTGAACCAGGAACAAATAAACCAGTCGTTGTGTGAACAATAATAAAGAATATTTATTGAGAGGACTAAAATAGACTACAACACGCAAGCACACTAATGGCTATACATACTACCTACGTTCCCTGAAACTGAGACACCGCTTTGCTGCCAAACAACAACAAATATTATATAACTCTCCGAGCTAAATCCAGCAAATAATTACCACGCATAGGTTATGTAGCCACATTTAGGAAAGCCCTCTTCAGTTTCAGTGAAGGTGAAATCTGCTTGGTTCAAGTTTTAATCTTAACCAGCTGTATGTTTAGCAATAACCTGGTTTCAGGTGATTCTTTCTACAGCTGGGTGTGGTTGATTGCAGCTGTGTCTATGCTTGTCTCTGTCTCCCTTTTCCCCCAGTCATTGTGCTATGGATATGCCATGTTTCCCTTTGATGTTATCCACCCTGTGAAGTCGACTTACATGTGTGTTAGTTTCCTGGGGCGAAATTATCCCGAAACGGCGCGATGTCCACCGACTGGCGCCCAAAACGGCGCCAATCAGACAGGCATCGCGCCGCCCCAAAGGCCGAGCCCCAACATTGAGGGGCTAGGCCGACGCCGGAGGAATTTCCGCCCCGCCAGCTGGCGGAAACGGCCTTTGTTGCCCCGCCAGCTGGCGCGGAAATGACATCCCCGGGCGGCGCATGCGCGGGAGTGTCAGCGGCCGCTGACAGTTTCCCACACATGCGCAGTGGAGGGAGTCTCTTCCGCCTCTGCCATGGTGGAGACCGTGGCGGAGGCGGAAGGGAAAGAGTGCCCCCACGATCGCGGGCCAGGCAACCGTGGGGGCACCCCCCGGGGCCAGATCACCCCGCGCCCCCCCCCAGGACCCCGGAGCCCGCCCACGCCGCCTTGTCCCCCGTTCAAAAGGTGGTTTAATCCACGCCGGTGGGACTAGCAATTTATCGGCAGGACTTCGGCCCATCCGGGCCGGAGAATCCAGCGGGGGGGCCCGCCAACCGGTGCGGCCCGATTCCCGCCCCCGCCGAATATCCGGTACCGGAGACTTCGGCAACCGGCGGGGGCGGGATTCACGGCAGCCCGCGGCGATTCTCCAACCCGGCGGGGGGTCGGAGAATGACGCCCCTGATCTCTCCACTTTGAAGTTACCTTTACGATACTCCCCTCCAGTGTTTTCCTCTAGTTACCGCGGTAAACACTTGCTTTTCTCACTGATATGCTAATTTGCACCCCAACATCTCTTCAGACATCTCTTTTTAAAAAAATGTTAAAATAAATTTGGAGTACCCAATTCCTTTTTTCCAATTAAGGGGCAATTTTGCGTGGCCAGTTCACCTAGCCTGCAGATCTTTTTGGGTTGTGGGGGTGAGACCCATGCAGACACGGGGAGAATGTACAAATTCCACACGGACAGTGACCTGGGGCCTCGGCGTTGAGGCAACAGTGCTATCCACTGCGCCAACGTGCTGATCCCTCTTCAGACATCTCCGTTTTATTTTCTTTTATCTCAATTTCATTTCTTTATCTTAATTTTACGCAATTCTTAACACAGGATATGAAGGCATTGGTCTCACCCCCATTGGTAAGTGTGCAGAAAAGATTTCACAAAAATGGTTCCTGTGCTAAGACACCTCAATTATGAAGATAGATGAGCGAACCTTGGAGGTTGAGAGGTTTGTTAGAGGCATTCAAAATCATGGTAGTCTGGACAGAGTATTTAGGAGGGAACTGTTTCCAATGGTGGAAGAGTCAAGAATACAGTATTGGCAAAACAACCTCGAAGAAAAATATATATATTTTTTAATTAAATCTTTTTATTGGTATTTTCAAAAATTATATACATTGCAGTTCGTGTTCATTTATTGTACAATACATAAAGGCGTGTCCTTTTCTCTTGAATTTTTCTATATACAGTCTGCCACCATCCGACTCGGTGTACAGTCCACCCCCCCCCCAGAACGCCCCTCCCTGCCGCCCACCCCCCCTTATGCCCTTCCTAGTTGGTCTGGGGGTGCGTTCCCCACTTCTGCGCCCCACCTTTCCTTCCCCCCCCCCCCCCCCCCCGTCGGCTCTGGCTGTGTTTCTCCTGTGGGGAGGGGGGGGGCTGGGGTTGGTTTGCCTCCTCATCTTTCTTTTCTTTTCTCTGTGACTCTTCTTTTTAACTTTCCAGTTTCCCTGTCTACTCATTGTTGCTGGCCTTGATAAGGTTCTGGAACAGGTTGACAAACTGCCCCCTTGCATTTAGGAAGCCTTCCTCGGAATTGCATATTTAATCTTCTCCAGGTGGAGAAATTCCAAGAGGTCAGCTAGCTTGTCTGCAGCTGTGGGTGGTGCTGCTGATCGCCAGCTGAGCAGGATTTTTCAATGTGCGATTAGGGATGTGAAAGCTAGGGCATCGGCCCTCTACCCCATGTGTAGTTCTGGCTGCTCGGATACCCCGAAGATTGCCACATTTTGGGCACGGCTTCACCCTCACTCCGACAACCTTGGACGTTGCCTCGGAGAAGGCTGACCAGAACCCAGTAAGTTTGGGGAAAGCCCAGAACATGCTGGTGTGGTTGGCCGAGCCCCTCTGACACCGTTCACTTTTCTCCTCCACCTCTTGGAAGAACCTGTTCATTCGGGTTCCGGTCAGGTGTGCTCCGTGCACCACTTTGAACTGCATGAGGCTGAGCCTTGTGCAGGAGGAGGTAGAATTGGCCCTGTTCGGTGCTTCGCTCCAGAGTACCTACCCCACTTCTGTCCCCAATTCGTCCTCCCATCACTGGCTGCCTTCCCGTGCTAGCCCTCCTCACTAGTACGGTGGCTCCCCTCCATGTGCTGATATAGCCCTGTCATGGTTCTGCCTACCTGTCTCCATCCTTTACCTCGCCCCAATTCCTGCTTCTCCTATTCTCGGTTCCTTCTCTGTTTCCCAGCTTCAAACCAAAAACGAGGCAGCATAGTCCCGCGCAAAAACATAGTCCACATTACAGTCCTTGTCCTCGGTTCGTCCTCCACTTTCATTCTCTTTGTCTGGCCAGCCCCACTGTCTTGATAGATCCTGATTCTGTGCCCTTCCCACGAGCATGACTTCGTCTGTTGGGCCCACCTCAGGATCTTTTCCCGGTCCTGGTACTGGTGCAGCTTTGCGATTATCGCTCTCGGCTGCTCCCCAGTTTTAGGTTTAAGCCGGAGCGACCTGTGCGCTGTCGAGTTCTGGGGGGTTTGGGAAGCTTTCTCTCCCAACTAAGTGGGCAACACAGTAGCACAGTGGGTTGTACTGTTGCTTCACAGCTTCAGGGTCCCAGGCTCGATTCCTGGCTTGCGTCACTGTCTGTGTGAAATCTGCACATTCTTCCTGTGTCTGCGTGGGCTTCCTCCGGGTGTTCCGGTTTCTTTCCACAAGTCCCGAAAGACGTGCTGTTAGATAATTGGGACATTCTGAATTCTCCCTCTGTGTACCCGAACAGGCGCCGGAATGTGGCAACTAGGGGCTTTCACAGTAACTTCATTGCAGTGTTAATGTAAGCCTACTTGTGACAATAAAGGTTATTATTATTAAGTTGCCCAGCATTTGGGCGATGTAGCCCATTGGTCCCTTCCCTCAATCCCCTCTGGCAGACCCACGATGCGGACATTTTGCCGTCGGGATCTGTTCTCCTGGCCCTCGACCTTCCCCCTTTAAGTTCACCTGGGGCGCCACCAACCTCTTCACCTCGGCCTCGAGAGCCACGATCCTATCGCTCTGGTCTGTTGACGCCTTAGAACATAGAACATACAGTGCAGAAGGAGGCCATTCAGCCCATCGAGTCTGCACCAACCCACTTAAGCCCTCACTTCCACTCTATCCCCGTAACCCAATGACCCCTCCTAACCTTTTTGGACACTAAGGGCAATTGAGCATGGCCAATCCACCGAACCTTCACGTCTCTTTGGACTGTGGGAGGAAACCGGAGCACCCGGAAGAAACCCACGCAGACACGGGGAGAACGTGCAGACTCCGCACAGAGTGACCCAGGGGGGAATTGAACCTGGGACCCTGGCGCTATGAAGCCACAATGCTAGCCACTGTGCTACCTTCTCCAGGTCCAAGATAGTCCTCTCCTGGGCCTCCACCTTCTGTCCCAGGCGGTCTATCGTGCGCTGAAGGGTGGCCATCGGTTCAGTCACCACCTCCTTCACCACCACCTGGAATTACATTTTTTTTTTTTTATAAATCGCTTCCTTCATGGCGGTCAGTTCCTTTTGTAAGACGCTCTTCCATCCGTCCCCCTTTGTGGGGGGGGGGGGGAAATGTCGTTGTCCGTTCCTGCTCTGCCATTCAGGTCGCTGATCTTCCCCTCTCCTGGTTGGTCTGGGCCTCCACCTCGCCTCATGGGCCCGCTGGTCCATCCGCCCGTTGCTCCTGCCCCTTTCCTCCGCTTCTGCCTTCTCGTCAGCTCTTCGAACTGCTGTTTGCCAGCATCTTCCTTCCCCCTCATTGTTGTTTGTGCCTTTTAAGTTTGGGGGAGTTTTAGGTGGCTTTTTGGGCCAAAACTCAAAGAAATTTGCTCCACTGGGTGCAATTGGGGGGGGAGAGCCACCTGATGAGCGTCCGCTCAGCACATCGCCGCCACCAGAAATCGAAAAATATTTTTATGCAGCGAGTCATGGAGGCACATTCAATATTGGCTTTCAAAAGGGAATTGGATAATTATCTGAAGGAAAAATTTTACAGAGCTATCCGGAAAAGGCAAGGGAGTGGGACTAGCTGGATAGGAATCTATGAAAACAATAGTTGATCCCACCCCAAAACAGAGACAAAGACAGTGGATCAGAAATTTGTAGCCTTGTTAATGAAACAGCTATCGTATATTAAAAACAGTATGTAGGTCGGACGGCGGGTGGGAGGCGGCTGCACAATGGAGGGCTCCCGTTCGGGAACGGCATTTTCGGGGCTTTAAGCCTGGTCCCAGGGTCCACAGAGGCGGCAAAAGCAGGGAGGAGGCACAGAGGCGGCAGAGTGAAAGCACTGTGAAGAAAAATGTCGAGAGTGAGCAAAAGAACGTCCATAAGGAAAACAGCTGAACGTCTGTCGGGGAGTGGAAAGGTCACCGTGGGGTCACCGTGGAAAATGGAGGCTGGAGCACCAGGGGAGGCCGCATTGCTTACGGCTGAAGAAATAACTACGGTGATGGCTGCGGAATTCGAAAGGCAGTTTACAAAATACATGGAGACAATGAGGAAGGAGATGAGAGAGGTTTTGAGTGTGCTGGTGGAGGAGGCGATTTCCCCGGTGACGAAGGCGGTGGCGAGCGCAGTGGCAGAGGTGCGAGAGCAAGGGGAGGCGCTGAAGGAAGTGGAGGAGACGTTATTGCAGCACGGTGATCAACTTGCCTCGATGGGGAAGGAGATGCGGAAGGTGATGGACATTAACAAGGATCTGCGAGGAAAAATGGAAGATCTGGAAAACAGATCCAGGCGACAGAATTTGAGGATTGTGGGGCTGCCCGAAGGAGTTGAAGGACCGAAGCCGACTGAGTATTTTGCCGCGATGCTGGCGAAACTATTGGGGGAGGGGGAGGATCCCTCCCGATATGAACTGGATCGGGCTCATCGGTCGTGGAGACCTGTACCAAAGGCGAATGAGCCACCAAGGGTAGTGACTCTGTGCTTCCGTAGGTACAGTGTGAAGGAGAAGGTCCTGAGCTGGGCCAAGCAGAAGCGGGTGGTGCAGTGGGCTGGAGCTGGTATATGTGTATATCAGGACTATACGGTGGAGCTGGCGAGGAGGCGGGCTGCCTTCAACCGGGTGAAGAGGGCACTGTACCTTAGCAAGGTGCAGTGCGGCATTGTATATCCAGCGAAGCGGAGGGTGACTTACAAGCTCAGGGACTTGTATTTTGGAACGGCGGAAGCAGCGGAGGAGTTTGCGAAGGCAGAAGGACTGTGGCAGAACTGAGAAATCGAGAAATGGCCATGTGCCGATGTAACCTCATGACTGTATGTTCTTTTTTGTTTCACTGCGTGCGGGTGTATGGGCTAAAGGAGCCAATGTTGTATATATTTGGACAAGGGAAGTGATGGGACATTCACTCAAAATGAGGGCTCTTTGGGGTGTAGATGGATATGTGGGGTTTGTGTGCTAAAAGGGGATTTCTGGGCTTTCCTAGGGTCGGGCAAGGTGGAAAGGGACCCGGGCGGGAGCCTCCACGCTGGCCGGTTTAAGCCGGCCCGTAGAAAGTTGGGGGGGAAGGAACCGAGGTTGGGGGGAGGAGATTTACAAGAGGCAGTGGACGGGAGGAGTTGGAGACTGGGGGGGGGGGGGGGGGGGTACAACTCTTGGGTATCATGTACGGTACTCTTTCAGAGGTCGGAGGGCGTTGGGGGTGGGGGGGGGGGGGGGGAAAGAGAGAGGTCCCGGACTCCTTTTTCTTTTTCTCCTTTGTTTTTTTGTTGCCACCGTGGGAGGGTTTGTTTTATTGGATGCATATATTGACAGGGGGGCCGTTGTTTGGGGTGGTGGGAGGATGGGATCGTTGGTATTGTTAAGGGGATTGATTTTGTATTCGTTACCGTTTACGGTTTGTGGGTGGGGTGTAAATTGTGAAGGAAAATGTGAAAATGGAGAATAAAAACAATTAAAAAACACAGCAAGTAGGTCACAACATTTCATTTCAAAATGCTTTGCATACTTCCTAACATCAACTTGGTGCTGGCAAAAACGCCATCATGAAAATGCTCATATACCTATAACTGACAGCAGTTTTCTTAACATTAATATCATAATGTTTTGGACCATAGCATTGTAATCCAGGAACAAACTTGCATAAATTTGTCTATTTTCAGTCATGGAGAAAGCTTGTCAGTACAATACTTTGTATCTGATTTTGCAATACAGAAAAACCTCTTCAAAGTAGAAATACTGGATTATATGTACTGTTTTTAAACGTCGGACCTCTTTGTTTATCAAAGGAAAGTTGTTTTTGCAAAAAGCAGAGAAGTAGAGAAGCAGAAAACATTTCACTGAGGTACTTGTTCCATTCTTCCTCCCCACCAACAGAATTTTCCCCACCCACAATCTTCCCCGGACCGCTTCTCTTTCCTTTTCATCTTCATTTGATGTAAATATATACCCTACCTTCTAATCCTATCGGACCTACAAATTGCACTTGGTTTTTGGTGTCTCAGTCAGCACCTCAGGAGATCAACTAGTACATATGTAAAGTAATGAAACAAAGACAAGGATTGTATTTATGTAGAATCTCATCACCTGTCTCAGAAATATTCTAAAAATTCTTCACTTATGACAAATTAATTTGATATCTAGTAATTTACAGGAGCAAAAAGTCATTTTTCAAACACAACAATCACATTAATAATATGAATAAACAGTTCACCTATTCTTGGTGGTACTGTGAAATGCCAGCTGATTCAGGATTCTTTGCTCTTGTTTAAATAGTATCATGGGCTTTTTGATCAATATGATTCACCAAGGTACTGTTTATAGACAAATGCACCCACGCAGTTTTGAAAAGAGATCAGCATTTGTGAATACATTTATGGAGTTAACTCTGTTTCTTTCTCCACAGATGCTACCAGGTCTGCTGAGTATTTCCAATATATTTTCTGGCTTTGGAGGTTGTCTATGAAGCAGATGAATTCTACCACACATTACTGATGATATTCACATAAGCATCAAGAACATGTAATGATTTATGAGCGTTGCAAGCATACATTGAGCACGCTCTTATATCTCCTTATGACAGTTAGTTCAAAACAAGAAGCAACTGTTTTTGTCATACATTCACACTCAGCAATCAAAACATTGGAGATGGTTAGCAATTCCTAGGGGTACACACCTCCAAAAATCTGTCCTGGTCCACCCACGTCGACGCTACCACCAAGAAAGCACAACAGCGCCTATACTTCCTCAGGAAACTAAGGAAATTCGGCATGTCCACATTAACCCTTACCAACTTTTACAGATGCATCATAGAAAGCATCCTATCGGGCTGCATCACAGCCTGGTATGGCAACTGCTCGGCCCAAGACTGCAAGAAACTTCAGAGAGTCGTGAACACCGCCCAGTCCATCACACGAACCTGCCTCCCATCCATTGATTCTATCTACACCTCCTGCTGCCTGGGGAAAGCAGGCAACATAATCAAAGATCCCTCCCACCCGGCTTACTCACCCTTCCAACTTCTTCCATCGGGCAGGAGATACAAAAGTCTGAGAACACGCACAAACAGACTCAAAAACAGCTTCTTCCCCACTGTCACCAGACTCCTAAACGACCCTCTTATGGACTGACCTCATTAACACTACACCCCTGTATGCTTCACCCGGTGCCAGTGTATATGTATCTACATTATGTATCTTGTGTTGCCCTATTATTTATTTTCTTTTATTTCATTTTCTTTTCATGTACTTAATGATCTGTTGAGCTGCTCGCAGAAAAATACTTTTCACTGTACCTCGGTATACTTGACAATAAACAAATCCAATCCATTAATAAACTTCTGTGGCCTTGAAAGGTTTCAGGGCAGATATTTGAATCACGATTCTTTAAAGACTCACAAATGGTGTTGATTGGAGAAAAAAAATCATGTTTCTCATCTGACTGATTCATAGCATTGGATGTCATGTGAATGATTTGTTGGCAAACAGGAATACCCAGGAGCCAGTTGCACATCTCCATTTGAATACCAATGAAAAAACTCCTTTGCTAAGTTGTCTGACTCTGACAAGACCAGTTTCTTCAAAGAAAATAAGTTAGAATTTTTTTTAAAAACACATTCAATGAACTTGCTACATTTTGCACTGTATATTAGCTGGTTTTGCTGTACAGTTCCGATTTTTGCATGCCACTCCTGACATTGCACCATCAGGATGAGTATTCCTTTCTGGATTTCAAACACAAGTGACTTCAAGATTGACAAATAAATGCAGATGCAATGACTCCGGAGGTATTTTGGCTGCACCCAAACGATCGAAGGTCCTATGTTCATCAACCCCTTCAAGCGTCTGGCCATTTCAGAGATCTGACTTTGCCTCCTCCAGTTCACAAAATAGCTAAAACATTTTATTCAGTTGCTGCACAGTGACCTGCATTAATCATATGGGCCAGAGACAGCACTTGGTGAGAAATGACGTTAGCCACAGGATGAGGTTTTCAAGTTTACCCTTCCTTCTAAGCAACTCCAGAAGACTCGCCCATTGTGTAATCTGCAATACACACGTCTCAAGAATCAAAAGAAAATGACAATGTTTACACAAGAAAACACTCAATTTCACCAGCAGGTCGTGTTACTGAAGTTGTAATCCAGAGGAATGTAATAATACTCCAAAGACAGGCGGTGGGATTCTCCGTTTCAGAAACAAACTGTTGATACTGGGACTGAATCAGTGGACTTACACGATGGCACGATTGGCGCCATTTCCAGTGCAATTCATCTACCGGGCTGGCACCAGCGCTATGTGGAACACAATAGATTCCAATGAAAAACGGTGTCCGATTCGCCGGGTTTGGGATTGGCACTCAAGAGGCAGCAGCCGCACATAAGCACACCACTCCCCATACACACTCACTCCAGCCAACAAGATGGCAACAAGAGGAGCGGCTTTCCAATTCACTATTCTGAATGGGAGACCCTGCTGGACGCAGTGGAGGCGGGCAACCGAGCTCCCACCCTGCACCACCTGCCAGCACTCATACCATGGCTGGGTGCCCTGGCCACAAAGGACACCAGCTACCCACCCCGTGTTGCATGAGTCTGATTGTCCAACACGGTGCCCCCCTCCCTGCACGAGAAGGCGGCCCACAACCGCTGGGAGAGGAAAAAGACCAGAGGGAGCCTGCCGGATCTGTGGTCCCTCACCACAGCAGAGCAACGAGCACTGGACCTGGTCGGTTGGCCTGGAGACAGGGCAGTCACAGAGATAGAGGTCGGCATCGGGCGAGCAAGTGAGACCCCGCAGAGTTGCAGTTCCACATTGCAGGTATGGCCGTTCCCCATTGCAGGTATGGCCGCCGCCCCCCCCCCTCTCTTTCCCCCTCCCCCCCCCCCCCCCCCCCCCACCCCACCCCCCCCCCCCCCAACTAATATATTGGTAAAGCATCTTTGGGTTTTCTTTAACTTTTATTTGCTCACCTTTTTTCATGCCCTCTCTTGGAATTTCTTATTTACTTTGTCCCTGCACTTCCTGTACTCATCTAGACTACCCACGATGCTTAGTTCTTAGTGCCCATCGTACACTTTATTTTTCTGTTTGATCTTCACCTGTATTCCTCCAAACAACTGGGGGTGGGGGAGTTGAGGTTTGGCAGTACGGCTCTTCTATTTGGAGTGCACATGTCTACTTTGTACATTTAGGATCTCGCTTGTTAGTTATTCCCACTGATATATCCTCCAGCAATGCTGCCCAGTCCACCTCAGCCAAGACCCTTCTCATTCCTGCAAAAGTTGCCTTCTCCCATGTAATAAGTCCATAGAGGCAGAAGTCCCTTCACCAGAATCCCTTTCATTCAAAACCAACAGCAGTACAACCATTCAGCTTGCAATCCACTGCATTCACTGGACATGCAGAGGATCTGACACTCCATAATATACAAATAATAATAATAACCTTTTGTTGTCACAATTATGAAGTTACTGTGAAAAGCCCCTAGTCGACACATTCCGGCGCCCGTTTGGGTAAGCTAGTACGGGAATTGAACCCACGCTGCTGGCCTTGTTCTGCATCACAAACCAGCTGTCTAGCCCACTGAGCTAAACCAGCCCAAAGAAGAGATTCCCTGATTGGCCCACTAATCAGGGAACTCGCATTCCAATTGGCCAATCTCAAAGCCTGGTCTAGTCATTACACCGCATTTCAAAACTTTTACTCTTGCTTTATCTCTGTCCTTTTCCATGCTAATACTAAATCAAACTGAATTGTGATCACTATCCCCGATATAGTCGCCAACTGTCATTTCTCCCACTTGCCCTTCTTCGTTCCTCAAGACTAGGTCCAGAATTGCATCTCCTTTTGGGGATTGTCACTAATTGGTTGAAAACATTTTCCTGGACACACTGCATGAATATTTTTCTCTCAGTGCCCCTTATATTGCTTGATTCACAGTTGGTATTAGGATAGTTAAAATCTCCGACTATCATTGCCCTTAGACAGAAATTTGCCTATGCATTTATTCTTCTATCTCCCATTCACTATTTGGGGGTCTGTAATATATTCCCAGTACTGTGACTGCCCCTTTTTATTTCTAAGGTCAACCCATAAAGCCTCGTATGTTGAGCTTTTTAGTCCAGCATCCCTTCTCACAACTGGAATTGATTCTTTAACCATTGCTGTTCCTCCCCCTCCTTTTTATCACCCACTCTATCATGTCTGAAAACTCCATAACCAGGGATATTGAGCTGCCAATTTTGCCTCTCCTTTAGCCAGGTTTCCATTATAGCAATGACATCCTGCTACCATGTGTCTGCCTGCCCCTTAACACATCTACATTGTTTGTAATATACCTTGCATTGAAGTATAAATAGTTTAACCCTGTCAATTTCCCTTGCTGGACACTTTTTAAACTTTGGTTCTCCTGTAATTGCAAGTCTATCACTACATCTTCCACATCACTAGCTAATGTTCGACCTCCATTTTCCTGATCTGATTCTGACATATCTGATCCTACTCCTAGGATCCCCCCCCCCCCCCACCGCCCCCCCACACTAGTTTAAATACCCCCCAACAGAATTAGCAAATGCCCCCACAAGAACATTGGCCCCACCTTTGCCTGGGTGCAACCCATCGGTTTGTACAGGTCCCACCTTCCCCAGAACCGGTCCCAGTGCCTCAAGAATCTGAATCGCTATGTATGACATACTCACCAAATTAAGCCACACCAGCCAACATTCTAGACCACTCCATCACCAACCTTCGGCAAGTCCTGTCTCAGATGGTGAGAGACCCACCAGAAGTGGCAAGACAATGATCCAGTTGGGAGAGTGTATTACTATGAGTCTTCAACATTATTTCTGGTTCCCATGAAGTCTCTTGGCCTTAGATCAAACACAGGCAAGGAAACCTCCTGTTGATTACCACCCACTACCCTCCCTCAGCTACTAAATTGATACTTCTCAATCTTGACTGCCATTTGGAGGGGTTCTGGCAAGGACACAGAAGATATCTGCATGGAACTTAAATGCCTATCACAAAGAGTAACTCAGTAGTATCATTATTGACAGAGCTGGCCGTGTTTTGATGAACATATCGGTTACTGAGGTGGCAGATGTCAAGAGAATCGGCAAAAGGGCGAAACATACTCAACCTGGTTCTCATCAATCCGCCTGTCATAAATGTATCTTTCCATGGTAATTGGTTGGAGATATCACCACGCAATGCTTGTGGAGACAGATTCCTGTCTTCATACTGAAGACAGCTGCCACAGTATTCCATGGCACTACCACAATGCTAAATGGGATTTATTTAGAACAGATCTAGCAGCTCAAAGTTGGGCATCCATAAAGTGCTGAACTACCAACTCTAGTGAAGCTATAAGACAGAACTACAAACATGCTAAATAGTGGATGCAGCACGCTATAGGCAGAGTGAAGCAATCCCACAATGGCCAAATAAGATCTTATGTCTTGTCATATACAGTCGTGAATGGTGGTTGGCATTTAAACAAATAATGGTAAGAAGAAGCTCAATAAACATCTCCCAATATGACTTCATGGCAGAGCCCAGCACATCAGTGCAAAAAAAAAGCCTGAAGCATTTGCAAACACCTCCAGACACAAGTGCCAAATGGATGGTTCATTCCAGTCTCCTTCCAAGGTCCCAGGAGAATGTGCAAACTCCACATGGACAGTGACACGGAGCAAACCCTGGTCCTCAGAGCCGTGAGGCAGCAGTGCTAACCACTGCGCCACCGTGCCGCCCCACTAAGGGCCAATTTAGCATGGCCAATCCACCTCCTCTGGACTGTGGGAGGAACCGGAGCACCCGGAGGACACCCACGCAGACACGGAGAGAATGTGCAAACTTTACACAATCACCCAAGGCCGGAAATGAACCTGGGTCCCTGATGCTATGAGACAGTAGTGCTAACCACTGTGCCACCATGCTGCCCTCCTGCAATAACTATGCCCAACAAGAGGGAAAAACCTACTTGACCTCACCCGTACCAATCTGTCTGCCGCAGAGGCATCTGTCTATGACAGTATTGGTAGGACTGACCACAGCACAGCCCTGGCGGAGACAATGTCCCATCTTTGCATTGAGGATACCTCATCTTGTGTTGTATGGCAGTACCACCGTGTTAAATGGGATAGATTTCGAACAGATCTAGCACCTCAAGACTAGGCATCCATGAGGCACTGTGGGCCATCATCAGCAGCAGAATTTTACTTAACCACAATCCATAACCTCATGGGCTGGCATATGCCCCACTCCACCATTACCTGCAAGCCAGGGGATCAACCCTGCTTCAATGAAGTGGGCAGGTGGAGATGCTATGAGCAGCACCAAGCATACCTAAAAATGAAACGTAAAAAGATGTTAACCTGATGAACCTGCAACTCAGGACGACCTGTGTGCCAAACAAGAGTAAACACCAAGCGAGAAGCAGAGCTAAGCAAATCCACAACCAAAGCATCAGATTCAAGCTTTGCAGTCCTGCCACATCCAGTCGTGAATGGTGGTGAGCAATTAAACTAACTAGAGAAGGCAGCTCTGCAAATATCTCCACCCTCAATGCTGGGATGCCCAGCCCGTCAGTGCAAAAGACAATGCTGAAGCATTCGCTACAAGCTTCAGCCAAAAGTGCCCAGTGGATGATCCATCATGGCCTCTTCCGGAGGTCTCCAGCATCATACATGCCAGTCTTCAGCCAATTCGATTTACTCCACGTTTTCAAGAAATGACTGAAGGTATTGGAAACTCAAAAGCTATGGACACTGACAATATTCCTATAATAGTACTGAAGACTTGGCTCCAGAATTTGCCAAGCCCCTAGCCAGGCTGTTCCAGTACAGCTACAACACTGGCATCTACCCAACAATGTGGAAAATTGCCCAGGTATGTTCTATACACAAAACGTAGGGCAAATTACCACTCCACCAGTGCACTCTCAATCATCAGTAACGTGACGGAAGGAGTCATCAAAAATGCTATCAAGCAGCACTTACTTTGCAATAACCTGCTCATTTACCCTCAGGTTCAGTCCTGCCAGGATCACTCAGCTCTTGATCTCATTAGAGCCTTGGTTCAAACATGGACAAAGAGTTGAGCCCCAGGGGTGAATTGAGTGACCAGTCTTGACATCACGGTGGTATTTGACCAAGTGTGGAATCAAGGAGCCCTAGCAAAATTGGAGTCAATGAGAATCACGGGGAGAACATTTTGCTGATTGGAGGAAATCAGGAAAGAAAGATGGTTGTGGTCAATCATCTCGGTTCCGGGGTATCATTGCAGACGTTCCTAAGGGTAGTGTCCTAGGCCATCTTCAGTTGCTTTCTTGACCTTCCTTCCTTCAGCAATGGGAATGTTCAGTGTTCGGATCCTGGATGAGAACCCAACTATTTGCAGTTTATAAAGCGGAGCAAATGTTACTACAGCACAGGATAAAAGATACCTATGGGTCAGTGTTATGTTAAAACAAACTTTAATTTAAACACAGAATTAACCACATTGGCAATAAAGAAATAGCTTTACAGGTAACAGTTACAATAGTTCCTCACATCCCCCTCCAAAATCTCTTCTCTATCAACTGTTGCCGTTCCTCCCTCTCTTCCTTAGCCTTAAACAAGATCACCTCCCCACTGTTCAGGGCCTCCCAAACCACTGGCGGCGAGACAACCCCTATACAACCCCACATATTCCTCAATTACCTTCCCTATCTTACTAGAAACTACGGTTCACCAGCAGCCCCACCCCGGCTGCTGGGCCACTCCGTTTGTCCAGTGCCACATCTATCCAGTGTGGTGCGTGATCCATTTCCTCCCCTTGACTGTATGGGTTTCCTCCGGGTGCGCCGGTTTCCTCCTACAGTCTGAAGATGAGCAGACTAGGTGAATTGGCCATGCCAAATTTCCCTGTCCAAAGCTGTACAGGTTAGGTGGGGTTATGGAGATCGTGTAGGTGAGTGGGCCTAGGTAGGGTGCTCTTTCAGAGGGTCATTGCAGACTTAATAGGCTGTATGGCCGCCTTCTTCACTGTAGGGATTCCATGGACCCGCCACCACTCTCTCTCCCTTTAAGACCCCCCGCCAAAATCCATTTCTTTGACCAAGTTTTTAGTCACCTACAGTGACCATTTTTGAACACGTGGTGATTGATATTTGATTACACTTCTCTGAAGCACCTGAAGAGCACTTTTCTACATAGAAGGTCCAATATAAATAATAATAATAATAATAATAATAATAATAATAATAATAATAATAATAATAATCGCTTATTGTCACACGTAGGCTTCAATGAAGTTACTGTGAAAAGCCCCTAGTCACCACATTCCGGCGCCTGTTCAGGGAGGCCAGTACGGGAATTGAACCCATGCTGCTGGCCTTGCTCTGCATCACAAGCCAGCTGTTTAGCCCACTGTGCTAAACCAGCCCCTGCGGTACAGCTGTTGAATTTCAATTTAAAGTTTTTTTTCCTGTTGATCTAACTTGTCTTCATTGTATGATGAAGACCCAATGGTGGGATAACACATTTGTAGAGCTTCAGGAAGCTGCTGGTAAGCTAAAGGATCTCCATGAAGGTCTCATATATGTTTATGGCCCCAAAATTAATGGTACAACACCCGTCATCTCAGAAGACAGCAATCAGCTCCGAACAAACAAGCATAAGATTTTCTATTGTTGGGAACAGCATATAACAATACCCTGAGCTAAGAATCCAGTGTGCAAAGATACCCGAGAATCACGTCCACAGCATGCATTCTTGATGAGCTTGCCCGTGATAAAGCAACCGTCTGTGAGCAATTCTCCGGGGGTTGATCGTATTCCATCTGAAGTATTCAAGTGTGAAGGAGCTCACACGGTTATGAAACTCACTTGTCTCTTCTGCTTAATCTGGAACCAGGGAATTGTGCCCCAAGGTTACAAGGACATTTCCATACCTTCCCCGTGAAGAGAAGCAAGTCTAACTGTGGCAGTCAGCATGGTATTTTACTTCTTTCCACAGCAGGAAACATTTTATGCAAGGGCTTTTCTCAACAGGATTGCCACTCATCTGACAAACTAGGTATACCTAGAATCAAAGTGTGGCTACTGTGTTCGACAAGAAATGGTCAACGTGATGATTGTAATGCATCAAATTCAAGAAAAGTCCCACAAACAGAACAAGAGCCTCTATATAGTCTACCTGACCATGGCCTTCAACACAGAAAACCATGAAGGGTGGTGGAAAGTGCTGCACAAATATCGTTGCCCTGGAAAGATGATTTGGATCATCTGCTCATTTCATGATGGTTCGTGTACCTCATCAGATGCCTTTCCTGTCTCCAACAGCACGAATAAAGGCTGCGTAATCACTCCAGTTATGCTTGTAGTTTTAAGCCATTCTCGCATATGCACTCAAACATCTTGGCATCAAAGTAAATATTCAGTTCAGGACAGACAGCAACTTCTTCAATCTGCAAAGGCCTCACTCAAAGGTCACAGAACAGCTAAGTAAACTCTTGTTTGCCAATGACTGTGCTTTTGTAGCGCACACACTCCAGAGGACAACCTACTTGTTCTCTGCTTTGCCGAAGCCTCAGAGCATTACAGCTCCACAATAAACCTGGAAAAGACAGAGATCTTGTACCAAGCTGCTCTTGACCAAAGATTTCAAGACACCAAACAAAAAATACACCCCTCAGCACAGTTCAGAAATTCTGCTATCTTGAGAGTATCCTTCCAACATTGAATGAAATTGCCCATCACTTGACAATAGCTAGCTCAGTATTTGGCATGCTCACCCACAGCATTTGGAGACAACATTAATCTTTATTTTGAATCAAGCTCCAAGTCCATCAGTCAATGATTGGCAGATCATTCCCTATGGCTATGAGGTGCAGTCAACCTACCAGCATCACATAAAGCAATTGGATTCATTCCACCTCCATTGCTTCAGATCAACCTGCGACAGAGTGGCAGGACAAAATCTCAAACAAAGTTCTTGTAAGGTGCTGCATACCAGATATTGACAGCATATTCACCAGAGCTCAGTTTCACTGGGTTGGCTATGTGGTTCGCATAGGGAATTCGTACTTACCAAAGATGGTATTCTGCAGCCAGCTGAGCACAGGAACCCACATCACAGGATGTCCCACACTCAATCACCTTCATCCAACCCTCCGAGTTCTCACATATGAGACAACACCAACCGGGATGGTGCACAATTGGTCTCCTTGCTGAAGTCAATCCATCAAAGCGACTAGAGAATCCGTAATGTATGTAGCACTTACAATCAGTTGCCGAAACATTGAGAGTTCAATACTCTTGAAAAATTATTTAATTTTCAGTTGTTAAGATTGCAAAGAAACTGAAAACTTGAGTGTTTCTTGAAGATGGTAACAAAAGAAAAAAAAAACGAAATCAGAAATAAAAATGTAAAGTTGCAATGAAACAAAAATGGAGTCACTTTTTCAGTAATATTAAAACTCTTTAGAAAGTTGCCATCATTGTGAAACTAAGATTTTTTTCAAACATATGTACATTTTGACAAATGGTTCCAAAAACTATTTTTCCTAGTGATGTAATTCATTCACGAATAAGTACATTACAAAGAGGAAATCAAAGCTTTTTATCATTTTAGGCCTTTAAACATAATTTAGGAGACTCTATAATTCTGCTTCGCTGCGTCTGCTATTTTGGATTTATGCCAACATCGAGATGCAGCAGCTGTGTGCTTTCTCACCCACCATCCTGATCCTTGTTCCACCACTTTTCTGTGGATGCACAGTCTGAGTCAATCGCAACAGACTCACTATCAAAACTGAGGTCTAAGTTTTATTTACATTGGTTTGTTTCATGACTGTTTGAATTCCAACAAAACGACAATAGAAAACATAATGAACAATGATAAGTAACAAGCTTCTAGAGTTTCCTGCACCTAATCGAGCAATTACAACTTCAAACATTTATGGTAACATTCTGAATCCAAAAGAAAAAGTATGCAATAAGATTTCCACAATGCTTTACCAGAGGAATAGTCATTTAAAATCAGAAAATTCTTAACACATGTTTCTCTCATTTTGCCTCCAAGACTGTCAGAAGGTCGAGGAAAATTCTCATTTCCATGGGTTTTTGAAACTACTTCCTTTCCCCGACCCACTTTTGCCAACCAGTCACCCTTCGCGATCCATGCCACATTCGCTTACCTTTAATGCGAAAGTGGAGCGTCCTTGGTCCTCACGTTCTCACTCCAATCAGGTTCACAGGAGGTGATAGCAATGCACATATCAGGTGCAGACTTCAGCCAGTTCCTTTGTGCTGTCTTCATTTTTGTGAGAAGGGAAAATCCAAACTCGCACATGTACATGATTGTGAAGGGCAGTAGCAAAAAAATGCTAGTTTTACTCAGCACTGGATACTCCTGGGAGGTACTACACCAGAATGCTGACAGCCTCATGGACTTTTGGAGTGCTTTTAATGTGCGATCACAGGTCAGGTGCAGCAGCTTAGTCTTTTCATTTGGAGATATATGTAAGTTAATAACTGACTCTGGGGTCTTAAACTCTAAACTCACTGCTTAGAGTCAGTGAACTGGTCAGTATTTAAAAACTCTGCGACCAGCCTGAACGAGTGTGCCACTACAGTAACTGACTTCATTAGTAAGTGTGTAGAAGACTGTGTGCCAAAGAAACAAATCCACGTGTTTCCCAACCGGAAACCTTGGATGAACAGGGATATCCACTGCTTGCTGAAGTCTAGGTCTGAGGTGTTCAAGTCAGGCGACCCTGACCTATACAAGAAAGCCAGATATGATCTAAGGAGATCAATCAAAGATTCCAAAAGACAGTACCGGACCAAGCTCGAGTCCCACATGGACCCCCACCGACTATGGCAAGGTCTGCAAGACATAATGGGCTACAAGATGAAGGCATGTAAAATCACCGGCTCCAATGCACCCCTCCCTGATGAGCTCAACACATTCAAAGCACGCTTTGAACAAGAGGTCAGCGAGAGCAAGCCCTCCACCCCAGAAGCCTCGGATGAACTTGTATCTGAGATCACCATTGCAGACGTCAGAGCAGCCTTCTTAGAGGTCAACCCTCGCAAAGACACTGGCCCGGATGGGGTACCCGCTCTTGCACGGATCAGCTGGCGGGGGTATTCACAGACATCTTCAACTTCTCTTTACAACAATCTGAGGTCCCTATCTGCTTCAAGAAGATGACCATCATCCCTGTACCCAAAAAAAGCCAAGCAGCGTGCCTTAATGACTATCATCCAGTGGCTCTGACATCCATCATCATGAAGTGCTTCGAAAGGTTGTCATGCCCGGATTGCCTTGATCCACTACAGTTCGCCTACCGCTGCAACAGGTCCACAGCAGGCGCCATCTCTATGGCCCTGCACTCTACCCTGGAACACCTAGATAACAAAGACACCCATGTCAGACTCCTATTTATCGACTATAGCTCAGCCTTCAACACCATCATTCCTACGAAACTCATCTCCAAACTCCATGGCATTGGCCTCGGCTCCTCCCTCTGCGACTGGATGCTGAACGTTCTAACCCACAGGCCACAATCAGTAAGGATAGGCAACAACAACTCCTCCACGTTCATCCTGAATACCGGTGCCCCACAAGGCTGTGTCCTCAGCCCCCTACTATATTCCTTGTACACCTATGACTGTGTGCCAAATTCTCCTCCAACTCGATTTTCAAATTTGCTGATGACACCACAGTAGTGGGTCGGATTTCAAACAATGATGAGATCGAGTACAGGAATGAGATAGAGAATCTGGTGAACTGGTGCGACGACAATAATCTCTCCCTCAATGTCAACAAAACAAAGGAGATTGTCATCGACTTCAGGAAGCGTAGTGGAGAACATGCCCACATCAATGGGAACGAAGTAGAAAGGGTCAAGAGCTTCAAGTTTAGGTGTCCAGATCACCAACAACCTGTCCTGGTCCCCCCATGTCGACACTATAGTTAAGAAAGCCCACCAACGACTCTACTTTCTCAGAAGACTAAAGAAAATTGGCATGTCACCTACGACTTTCACCAACCTCTACAGATGCACCATAGAAAGCATTCTTTCTGGTTGTATCACAGCTTGATATGGATCCTTCTCTGCCCGAGACCGCAGGAAATTACAAAAGGTCGTGAATGTAGCCCAATCCATCACGCAAATCAGCCTCCCATCCATTGACTCTGTCTACAAATCCCACTGCCTCGGAAAGGCAGCCAGCATAATTAAGGACCCCACGTACCCCGGACATACTCTCTTCCATCTTCTTCCGTCAGGAAAAAGATTTCAAAGTTTGAGGTCACGTACCAACCGACTCAAGAACAGCTTCTTCCCTACTGCCATCAGACTTTTGAATGGACCTACCTCCTATTAAGTTGATATTTTCTCAACACCTTGCTATAACTGTAACATTATATTCTGCAGTTTCTCCTTCCTTCCCTATGTACGGTATGCATTGTTTGTACAGCATGCAAGAAACAATGCTTTTCATTGTACACTAATACATGTGACAACAATAAATCAAATCAAAATCAGATCAAAAGGAATTTTTCATCCACGACTTCTCTTTCAAAATCTAAAACTTCTCCTCTCATTTGCCAGTATTTACCTGCATATAATATACATGGGCTTTACATTATTTGCATTGGCACAAATGAAAAAAAAACATATCTCAAGAAATCATCTTTATTCTGCTTTGTTCCGTATTAAGTTCCTTCTCTGTAGGCAGTTAACCAAGTTTCTTCTTTGTAGGTGGTTAACCAGAGGCCCTGGAGCTCTGTACAGAGCTAACACTAGCACTACTCTGTCCTGCCATGGATTCTCCTGGAGATTCAGATGTGAGAACCTGGTCAGTAGGTACACTGCCTATTTTTGTCTCTGGCTGTCTCTTCTTTGTAACAAAATGATCCATCTTCACAGTCCTGCCTTGCTTGCCAGCAGCTAGAAAATGGAAGAAGCTCTCTTCCATGATTTGGCAGCAAAAGCATGTAGAGCGTTTGACATCAAATGTACGTGCAGGGCGCGTGATCTGTTCACTGCTGCCACTTATGGTTTGAAGACTGCACACAGCCTCATTTCATTCTCATTTAAAAGCCAGTAGCGGCCGGCATTCTCACTTTAAGTGACGGTGCTCCTTCCATGATTGGGACCACCGGAGGAATGTCGTGACCAATTGTTCAGTGATCCTCCTGACACTCGCCCACAACCCACCCACAGGTCGCGACCCGCACTTTGAAAAACCCATGCTTAGACTACAGCATTGTCATAAGCAGAGACAATAGAAGTATTCATAATAATCTACCAAATGCCATTGTAAGTAGGAATGGTGCCAAAGGATAGGAAGCAATAGAGAACCCGAAACCTTGGTGGTAGATGTTATTTGAAATTACATACTAATTCTCAAGTCTTCTTTATGGAACTTTCTAATACGACTTCTGATAATTCAACAGAAAGCATACATTGCATTCATACCCTTGACAGCACGCCCAACTTTCGATTTGGATTACTACAGCCTGCAGGGCTCACTGAATTCAACAATTTCATACCTTAATCTCTGCTCCCATTTTGTTTCCTTTCCCTTTGCAAGTTTCTATTTTACTCTGTTTTTTTCTTTGAGCAGCAGCTGTTCACCATTCTGTCATTCACACCTTATCCAGACACATCTTTTATTTCTTTACTTGTTTCAGTGTCACTCCTGTTGGCCTGCACCACCAACTCTTTTGTCATTTAAACTGTCCTGTCTTCCACTCCATCAGAGACCTTCACTTTTTGTTCTCTTTACACCCACCCTTCATTTGCTTAAAACCTACATCATTTGTAACATTTTCCCAAATCTGATGAAAGGTCTTCAGCCCTTGAAACATGAACTCCATGGATGCTGTCTGATATACTGAGTATTTCCAGCATTGCCTGTTTTTATTCAAAGGAATGCAAACCATGTTAATGCAACCTGTCCTTATATTTGAACCCTATTAAGTCCTGGATGAATCCGTACTCCAAGTTAATATACATTTTCTGCAGAGCAGTGACCAGAGCGAACATAGTATTCCAGTAGTGGTCTGAGCAAAGCTTTGTATGAATTAAGCTCCTTCCTTCTCCTTTGATCCATCCCTCCAATGCACAGCACGTAGTCCACTTGTATACCCTCATACATCCAAGGCCCAATCATGTTAATTTGATTAGCTTCCATAAAACAGTTTTGTTCTCTTCTGCTCTCAAAATGGCATGTGTATTTATGGAACATTCATAGAGGTGAATCTATCTTTTTCATAATAGCAGTCTGTTACGGACAGAGATGAGGGAGAAACAAACCCCTGCTCCTTTCCTTCACTGTCCGTAATCCCTGTGTTTTTAGATAAGGTATGCGTGTTTCACAACCCTCAATTAAGTGTTCAATTTTGAATATCAGCTGCAGTTTTTCATGGGTTAAATTAAAGAGATCATTTATTCATCCCAAAAATCTAAATGCTACATCACTCATTCACACATACTCACTCGAGAAAGATACTGTTCAAAGATAGTGCACTTTTAACAATTACAAACAAGTTCATAAGTCACATGTTTGGCTCATCTAACAAAGCAGCAATCATTACAGAGTCGTCAAAGGCATTTTCACTCCAAAAGGTGGCTTCACAGCTGGAGTAATATATCAGCATTGTTGGTGATTCCCTCAAAGAGATGGATATTTCAGCAGGTCACCAATTTGGCTACTTTTGGTTTTCTTACCATGAGGTCAGGATCCTGTACTGGTAAGACTTGAAAAAGACACTGCAGTCTCCAGGTTTTAAAGGCATACATATTACTGCCTTGTTCCACTGACTCTCAATGTCTATAGATTTTGAGTTTCGGATGAGTCCACAAACAATAGGTCTAAATCCCATAGATGGGTTTTGTCTTGGTATAGCCATGAAAGGAGGTGGTCCCCACCCATGGTTATTCAATCAGGCATTATCCAGAGACTTGGGACAGAAGTTGCAAAAGTCACCTACCTGACCATCAGTAGCCATTTTAGCCACCTGTTAATATTCATTAAAAAAAAGGTTCCTGAAGATGCCAAACCAATTACAGCCTTTGTTTTAAACTTATGGATAGGACATGCCTCCACTGAACGCGACAAGTGATACCAGATTAGTTCCTTCACAAGTTCTCCGAATATCTATTTTAATGTAATCTACTAACCAGACAAGTTTATCAGCAGATTTTGGAGGCATGAGGGGGGAAATAAACGACAAATCAAGAGCAAACAACTCTAGCCACTGTTTCCAAATAGTAATGTAGTTATCAAGAATGTAATAGGTACTAAATCACATCATATTCAAATGTGATTACATCAAGATATTCTTTAGCACAATATTTTGAAAGAGCAAGTAAACTGGACATCATATTTTATATAATAATAATAATAATAATAATAACAATAATAATCGCTAATTGTCACAAGTAGGCTTCAATGAAGTTACTGTGAAAAGCCCCCAGTCCGCCACATACCGGCGCCTGTTCGGGAAGGCCGGTACGGGAATTGAACCCGCGATGCTGGCATTGTTCTGCATTACAAGCCAGCTGTTTAGCCCACTGTGTTAATATAATAAAAAATGGCCATGTTCTTTTCTTAATATTCAATTTGTTGGAACTTGCCTTGTTTTAAAGAATTGACTGCTACAAGTACTATATATACATATAGATGATATATATACATAAATAAATAGACAATTGAGATGCAACATCGTATTATGCAACTATGAACTACGGAAAAAAATGCACTTACCGTGTTCTTGGAGGGCTCCCAGCCACTATCTACTTTTCCCACGTCCTGCATATCTTGTAGTTGACGAAGCTGACATAAGGTGTGGTGTCGCAGGGCTTCATGGAGAGGTGTATCTCCATCTTTATCCTGGATGTCCAATTTTGCACCAGCACGAACCAGTAGCTTAAAAAAGATTAGAGTTCAAGTGATTATAGCCTTTCTTCATGAAGGACAACTTGTTTTCAAATACTATCTTATGAAAACTTTAAAATGGATGAATATTAGTTCTGATAATCAAAACTCATTGATTTTTTAAACCCAGCTTTTAGTCATATTATAATTGAATTAAAAATTGCTGCAAGGTATAAAGCAGTCAGACAAGTAAAAATTCCCGAGAAATTGTATTGCAGCTGACCTGTGTGGCAGATTATAGTGCAATGACACCGTTAGAGCCGGGAAAGCAGCAGCAGCAGCAAGGCACACTGGGCCTCTTAAGTTGTCTTTTGATTTTCAAAATACCGATCATTTCCCTCAACAGTCACTTTCCATTTACTCTCCATCTCTCACTTTTTGGATGGATAATTTTACATTTATTTAGATCACCTTACCCGAACAATTTGAGTGTGTTGGCGTTCAACAGCGAGATGCAATGCAGTTTGTTGGTTTACGTTCTGGATATCCAGGTTAGCACTGCCCTAAGGTACAAATGCATCAAATATTTAAACGTTTGTGGCGTTTCTGCCAATTCCCTGATATCCAATTGTCCCATTCATATTTACATATTTTGAGTTGTTATTGATGTAGCAAAAGTAAATAATTATTTGGTGATAATCCCAATTTTCTAATTTATACTGAAGTAACCAAATGTTACTCTTATTTCTTGAATAAATGTTTACGGTTTTACAGATCATAGAATATTGTAAGCTTCTAGTGCAACATCCCTCTGATGCTTTTTATTGGTCACTACATGTGCAGCAGTAAATTTTCAATAAACTTTTTAAATCACTAGATCTATAAATAACCAAAACATTATGGTACCCTTAGAAATCACCAGCGAACAAAACAGAGCAGTGTGATTTGCAACAATTGCCAGGTTTGCAACGCTAAAGAGCACTGCTAGAACAACCAGCACTGTTTCTGAACAGGAAGGGGTACCAATCAATGTGTGGCTGGCATGTAACCATCCTCTATGAATTACATATGATGCCATGGTAGCTGCCAGAATTTGTTCATTCAGAGTCACTCCACATCCTCACACGTTTTGACCAAGAGCAGTATGTACAAGTAGGGTACAGGTGCTACCCATGACTGTCATGATTGATGACAGCCACAAGTCCTAATTGGAAAGCAATATAATAATGGCCATTGGAGCATCAGGGTAGAAATAGAGAAAGCCACTATCTTTGATGAACAGTGGGGGCAATCTTAACCCCGCCCCCCAAATGGACCACACTGCCCCCTTATTTCCTGCCCACCTGTACAGTAATACTGGGGCCACTGATTCAGATACCTGGATAAAATTCAATTCCCCCAATACCAACTACATCAAGTCTTATCAAAGTCACCTGCTGCATTCTGCAAAATCTGTTATTGCGAAAGGAAAAAAACACCAAACAAGCAGCAGGAAATAGGTCATTATTGGTAGAACACCCCTGAGAACAGGAGCACTCAAGAGAAATGAAAGCGAAAATGCTGGAAAATCTCAGCCGGTCTGGCAGCATCAAAGAGTCCGATGACTCTTTATCAAAGTTGACTCAGCTTTGACAAAGTAATCGGACTCGAAACGTTAACTCTTTTCTCTCCCTACAGGTGCTGCCAGACCTGCTGAGATTTTCCAGCATTTTCTCTTTCATTTCAGGTTCCAGCATCTGCAGTAATTTGTTTTTATTAAGGCTCAAGAGAAGCTGCTGCAAGGTCAACACAGCAAGCAACATCACAGACCAATATTTCTACAAAAAGATCTAAACTAACACTTTCACATGACTCGTGCAGTAACAACCGTCAACAACAACTCATCTTCAGCCCCACATTTCAAGAAGCTCCCCCAGACTCTAACTACCATTTGCACGAACACCATCTGCCACTGAACAGATGAACCTGCAGCAGCCTTGATAATTTGTAATATTTTCCACAGGTTAACATTTCACCCGACCCTGATGCCATAAGGCTCTCAACTGTTTTCTAAGCTACTGCTTCAATAACTTTCGGAACCTGAAGTTAGTTTTAGTAACAAATCACCAAATTAGTGAATCTACAAGTAATACATTTGTCCTCATTAAGTTGTTGTGGCCTTTTCCACAAATTCTAAGGCAAGTTCATACCTGATGCACGAGTAATTCTGCCACTTCAACGTGATTGTTAAGTGCTGCTAAATGCAGAGCAGTATATCCATCATCCTTTTTCTCATCCACAATCCACGGCCTTGGGAGTTTGGAAAGTAGCACACGCATGGCACTGAAGTGAAAAAGAAAATCAAATGAAGTGTTAATTCCAGTCGTCCTTTTTCTCCTTGCATTCCACTGCCACAAAATCTCTATGTATTTTCAACCACTCGACATTTTCCAATTTGTGAAAAAGCCAAAACTCAGCAAGCCTGAGTGAGGACATCAATGAAGAATTATATTCAACTTCAGTCACTTGATAATTCAATGAGTTTATCCACTGAGCAGTATACAGATGAGGAAAATTCTAGATTTCCAGTCCGCACTGAATTAGCTGATCAAAGCAGTTAGTGAGCTACAATCAACATCAGAACTCGTGGATCTTTAAGACAAGGTTGTTACAGGTTAGAATACTTTACTATGGAGAACAACTGATGCAGAGATCACTGTATATTTTGAGAGAAAAGTGGATAGATATTTGAAGTAGACAAATGCACTGGCCTACAGGAGGAAAACAGAAAAGTGGGAGGCAGCTGCAACAAAGCTGTAAGAAAGAATTGACACAGGTAGTCAAATGCCTCCTTTAGGGCTGTCAACTTCTATGGTTCTATAAACTTTCCTAGGATGTGCATGTCAGTGTTATAAGAACAAATTTGGACTCGTCTGTGACACCTTTCTGTTGTGTTCTCTATTTTGCTTTACCTGGATGGCTCGGATGCATACTGTTGCATGAAGAACAAAGCTTTGTTAACAAACAAAACTATAAATTTATTACACTAGAAACTAAGATTCATTCACATTCCTCAGGTAGAAGGTTTTTCTATTAAACTATGCTACCTCTAACTAGCAGACTTTCTCAAGTACAACTGCTCTCCCACTCTCATGCCTCACTATCTTATCCAGCTCTCTCTTAACTCGTGACTTCCAGAATCCCCAGTCACATGATATATCTGTTCGGTGGTTCCTTCTAGTGGTAAGAAGCATTATCATTAACTTGTCAACTCTTTACATCCCAGTTAATATACATATCATTACACTTTCTATTACTGCACAGTCTGCTATCACACACAGTCCAAGTGGAAAAATAGACGTTGACAGAGAAAAAGCGACAAAAGTAAAAACGAGAGAGAAAATTCACTTTCCAGATACTCCAGAACCTAACAGCATATATATTTGGTTACTCATTTGCATTTCTTATTTAATCAGAATTACTTAAACACATCCTTCCTGAAAAAGACAAAATTCTCGAATGTTCCATCTACAGCATCTGACCAACTCTGAGTTGGTCGGTCATCTGTCACAGAAATGGACTTAACAAAAATTAGTTAAGTTTATAATTTTCACAGAATCATTACTATTTTACAAAATATGCAAACAGATAAAAATAACATAAACTTAATCAAAAGATGGGCGGCATGGTGGCTAGCACTGCTGCCTCACAACTCCAGGGTCCCGGGTTCAATTCCAGCCTTGGGTGATTGTGTGCGTGGAGTTTGCACTTTTCCCCTCCGTGACTGTGTGGGTTTCCTCTGGGTGCTCTGATTTCCTCCCACAGTCCAAAGATGTGCAGGTTAGGTGGATTGGCCATGATAAATCGCCCCCTAGTGTCAAAAAGATTAGGTGGGGTTACGGTGATAGGGTGGAGGTGTGGGCTTAAGAAGGGTGCTCTTTCCAAAGGCCAGTGCAGACGATGGGCCGAATGGCCTCCTTCTGCACTGTAGGGATTCTATGATTCGATGAAATTATAATGACTTTAATGTTGCATTTAAAACACAGAGCTGATGCAAGATGATTGTGGGTTATCATATTAAACTTCAACAAAGATCAAATTGTGCCATAAGTATCATTTTGTTAAAGACTGCCTCAGACTGCAAAAACTAGCTCATGTGCCTCTCCTCTCCCATCTGCCAGTTCTTGTTACGTTTGTTTAATTTATTCAATAATTGTACAAAATACAACTATTTAAACTAATTAAAAATGCAGCATGAATACATTTCTGAAATGTCTTTACTAGCCAATTTTCAATAGTGTTTCGCTTAATTCATTAGTCATAAATAAATCTGAACTGTAGTTCGATGTATTCAGTTTAAATTAAATACTTTGCTGTTTTTTCAGGATTTTAGCATACACACCTCTGGATCAGTATTATAACTTGATTTAAAATTTACGCAATGCGCTCTGCAGACAAGTTCATTCATGCGGGCATATTTTTGCTCCATGCTTCAAGCATTGATTTCTCAATAGCTCATACTGCAATTTCAGTTAGCGGTCCTTTGGATTTCATTAGCTTAGAAAGCTAACTTTCAGCTCTTGTTTAAAAAATAAATGACTTCCACCTCCAAAATAAAATGAGTTACGAAATGACAGATTAAAATGTATTCAAAGTAAGGAATGGAAAATATAGTTTGCATTACAAAGAAGCAAATCCAAAGCTTGAAAAGCAAACTAAAAAGGAGTCAGAACAACCTAAAAGGACAATATAAGCAGAGTAAATGATTTTCAATAGATTTATTAGGGTGATGGAATTTTATAAACTTATAAATGGGCAACTGGGTTTTTTGTTATATTAGCATTTCATCATTATACGATAGGAACAAGAAATTTGCAAATCTGTCTGACCTGCTGTTACTTATAAGTTAAGTATAGTTCAAAAATATTATTTAGCTCTTCACATATTTTCAAATGTTACCGAATTTAGGAATGCACACATACTTTATGTTAGTACAATAATATATTTTAAACTTTATTTTACGGATGCGGAATAATTCTCATTTGTTTTTGTTCCTGCTAGAATTATGGCAATAACAACAGATCGGTCACCCTGAAGGCCGAGTCCACTCCCAACTGAGTGCTTGAGCAGCGCCCAGATTCCCTGAGAGTGAAGTGTGACTTCCGGTGACGGGGATGTGTTGACCAGACGCACGAATGGTGGCTCTCCTCCTGGAAACTTGAATTTTGGCGCTTTAAACCCAAAGTATCCCGCTAAAGCA
Source organism: Scyliorhinus torazame (assembly GCF_047496885.1). NCBI lineage: Eukaryota > Metazoa > Chordata > Chondrichthyes > Carcharhiniformes > Scyliorhinidae > Scyliorhinus > Scyliorhinus torazame. Next base: position 89,294,299 of record NC_092717.1, read on the forward strand.
GGGAGAAAAACCCCTCACCCTCCTTCAACACCAGCAGGACAAGACGTGCCAAGCAGCAGCAGCTCCAGGGACCCAAAAGATAGCAACAGTAGCAAAAGCCTGGAGAGAAGGACCAATGCAATGGTAAGCATGAGGGGTGACAAGGTCCTGGCCAAACCTGAACGGGAAGGACCACTGGACCACAGGCAAGGTTTCTTCCCCCTCCTCCCGCCCACAATGAATGAATGGAGGGAGTTCCTAAAGCAGGAACTTCAGGAACTCAAGGAAGCCACCAAGACAGAGATATTGCAAAGGTTGAAGTGGTGGAGGTACTGGTCACCTGCAGGCATCACTGGAAAAGGGAGAAAGGCGGCTGGAGACTCAGGAAGCGATGATCAGGAAGCTGGAGAAGGCCTCAACCGACCACAGCAACCGGATCGCCGTACTAAGGACAGAAATGGCAAGGTTGGTGGTGACGCAAGAGACACTAAAGGGGAAGGTCCAGGATCAATAAAATTAGTTGTACCGCCAGCACATCCGCATAGTGGGCCTACTGGAGGGAACCGAGGGCAGGAACCCTACGGAATACCTAGCCAGGCAGGCACCCTACAGATGTTAGGCAAACTGATAGGAAGAGAAAGCTTCCCCAAACCTTCAGAAGTAGACAGAGCCCCACAGGTCACTCCGGCCAAAGCACAAGGCCGGGGAACAGCCACAGTCCATTATCGCGAAGCTGCACCGGTACAAACACCAGGAAAAGATCTTAAATTGGGCGAGGCACACCAGGTCCTGCAACTGGGAGGGTCACTCGATCCAGGTGTTTCAGGACATCAGGGCGGATCCGACCGAGCACTGGGCAGAATTTAACAAAGCCTAGGAGGCCCTTTATAAAAACAATGTGCAGTTTGGAATGCTGTACCTGACCAAGTTGTGGATAACCGCACCGGCGGAGGCAGATGACTTTGTCCACAAACATGGGCTGGGAAGAAACAACCTAATCAGCACTGAACCAGATACCCCTTGCCGGTTGTGAGAGAAGATAGGAGAAGGGGCATGGAAGCACCATTCGAACTGGGAGAGGTCATTGACAGTATCAACTCCATGCAGGCAGGGACGGCGCCAGGGCCAGATGGATTCCCAGAGAACCGTTACAACAAATTTGTGGCAGCACTGGCTCCACACTTGCAGAAGATATTCGCAGACTCGTTGGTAAAGGGCTCCCTGCCACCAACACTAGCACAAGCCTCAATATCACTGATAACCAAAAAGGACAAAGACGCGACTGAGTGCGGGCCCTACAGACCCATCTCCCTGCTCAACATAGACGCAAAGGTCCTGGCAAAAACCCCTGGCTAAGCGGCTGGACAGCTGCATACCAGAGGTGGCTGCAGAGGACCAGACAGGCTTTGTCAAGGGCAGGCAACTAGTATTGAACATCAGGCGCTTGCTGAACGTGATAATGACCCCATTCAGGGAGAGAACACCAGAAGTGAACATTTCCCTGGATGCTGAAACGGCCTTCGACAGAGTTGAGTGAAAGCAGCTCTTGGAGGTACTGGAGCAGTTTGGGCATGGGCCAGGGTTCATCTCTTGGGTGAAACTACTGTGCAGTGCTCCCATGACGAGCACACGAACAAACACCACCAGTTCTAAATACTTCCAGCTGCACAGAGGCACGAGGCAGGGATGCCCACTGTCCCTGCTGCTGTTCACTCTGGCAATTGAGCCACTAACATTCGTCCTCAGAATGGTGAAAGGCTGGAGAGGTATTCAGAGGGGGGAACAGAGAAAATAGAGATTCACTCTATGCGGATGACCTGCTCCTCCACATCTTGAACACCCAGACAGCATGGAAGGAATCATGAAGCTCCTGAAGGAGTTCGGAACCTTCTCGGGTTAAACCTCAACCTGAGGAAGCTTGCTGGTGAACCCACAAGGGAGAGGGACAGAGCTGGAGGGACTACCGTTCAAACAAGCCCAAAGCAAATTCCACTACCTTGGGATCCAAATAGTCCACGACTGGACACGGATCCACAATTGGAACCTGATGTGTCTGCAGATGTGGGGCCCACTCCCACTAGCGGGGAGAGTGCAGATAATCAAAATGAAGTACTGCCCAAGTTCCGCTTCAGATTCCTCATGATCTACAATGGCCTTCTTCAGCACAGTAGAGAAACTAATCATAGCGTTTGTGTGCGCGTATTTGTTGGGGGGCGGGCGGAGGAGGAGACTACCTGAGGATCAAAAAAAAAAGGATCCTACAAAGGAGAAGAGATATGAGAGGCCTGGCCCTCCCAAACCCTACAATTCTACCACTGAGCGGCCACAGCAGAAAGAGTAAGGGGATAGGTGAAGGAACTGGGAGCAGAATGGATGAGGAGCGAGGAGAGTTCCTGCATTGGGACATCTCTCCGAGCCCTAATCACGATCGCACTCCCATTGTTCTGACCAAGTACTCAAGAGGCCCAGTGGTCGTAGCGACGCTCCGAACGTGGTACCAGATAAGACAGCACTTCGGTCAAACTGAAAAGTTCACTACGGCTCACATCTGTAACAACCACAGGTTCACGCCTGCAACAATGGACGTCACCTTCAAAAGGTGGTGACAGGATGAGGGGACACTGACGGTTGGAGACATGTGCACAGGCGACAGAATAGAAAACCCCGAGGAACTCACGGAGAGGTTCCAGCTTCCAAAAGGAAACAAAATGAGACATATAAAAAAGGATTGTCCAAAAGGATTGTTCATGAAATTCAGAAGGCAGGCCGTTTGGGTGCTCAAAAGACTCATGCAACGAGGCACTTCTCTTGACCAGGGTTGTATGGGATGTGGTTGAATTTTGCAGGATATGCCATTGATGACTCGTCTGAGAAGCCACAGCCATCAAACAAACCAGTCCCATTGACACCTGCTTCGATGATTGGTGGACTGTGTTGGACCCTTGCTCAAAATCAAATCAAGGTATAAATATCTCTCAACTTTCATGGATTTGTCTTCTCCATTCCTAGAAGCAATACCCTTTAGAAAGGTTGTAATTACAACCAAATCTTTATTAAGCATGGGTTACCAAGAAAAGTTCAATCTGGCCAGGGGTCAGATTTTATGTCTCATGTTGTCTAGGAAATGCTATGTAACCTAGGAGTCAAGTAGCTTAAATTGTCTGCTTATTATCCACAGTCCCAGTGTGGTCTGGAAAGATTTAACCAAACACTAAAGACCATGATCTGAGCCTATTGCCTTGGGTATCCCCAGGATTGGGGATAAAGATATATCATTTTTATTATTTGCACCAAATGAGTCAACTAGTTACTGTCTCTTTGAGCTAGGCTATGGATATGAAGTAGGGGACTCCTTAAACTAATTAAGGGAAGATTTCTGATGCAAGGAGAGGAAATTACCATCTTAGATTAGGTGTTCAAATTCCGAGAAGGCTTTAAAAAAATGCGTGCAGTTCCAGCAAGTGATGAAGAACCGAGCAAATAGAACAGCAGAGACCCATATATTAAACTTGGGAGGAAGGTACAAGTTTTGCTCTCTTTGCCTGGCCAACCACTGCAGGTTAGGTTTAGTGGACTCTATTATATTCTAAAAACAATGCAGTCAGTTCCCCAGATAACAGGAAACATCAATGTGAATAAGTGTGTACCAAGTGGCAAAGGATGGAGATGACGGAAGAGATAAACCTGATGATCTGGAGGATGAGTCAGAGACCATGTGTTCTCAAATCATGGCCCCTCTGATAAAATTAGCAAATGCAGAAGTGTTGAAAAACTTAGATACACTGAGAAACATAAGGAGGACGAAGCGGTGTTGTTAAAAGAATGAGTCAGTGTAAATCAAGTCAGATTGGTCCGGCTGTTCAGGCGGTTAATGTAGGGGGTGCTATGCTCATTAACCAGAGCCTTTATAGACTCAATCCTGGTAAACTGACTCAAATCAGAAAAGAAATTTAATTTATGTTAGACAATGATATCATTCAACCAAATCAAAGTTCTCCGATCATGTTGGCACGAAACCCAATGTTTCTGATTATCGAAAAATTAATGCAGTAACTAAGATTAATTCCTATCAATCCCACAACTTGAGGATTATATTCATAGAGTTTGGAACCCAGCCTTTGCTATAAGATGGATTTACTCATAAGGTTATTGGCAGGTTCCTTTGACAAATCAGGCCAAGGAGATATCTGGTTTTGCACCCCAGGTGACCTGTTCCAATGTTAAGTCAAGTCTTTGGTCTGAAGAATTCACCATCTATATTTCAGACGTTCACTAACAAATGATTGCCGGATTAAGCAAACGTGTTGTGTACACCGTTGACCTATTGGTGTACAGTGACACTTGGGAAGATCATATTAAACATTTAAGAGCTTTGTTTGGTAGGCTAAAAAAGGCTGATCTCGTCATATACTTCGTAAAGAGTGATTTTGCCAAAGCCACTTATCTGGGACATGTTGTAGATCAGGGCAGCATGGTAGCACAAGTGGTTAGCACTGTGGCTTCACAGCGCCAGGGTCCCAGGTTCGATTCCCCGCTGGGTCATTGTCTATGAGGAGTCTGCACGTTCTCCCCGTGTGTGCGTGGGTTTCCTCCGGGTGCTCTGGTTTCCTCCCACAGTCCAAAGACGTGCAGGTTAGGTGAATTGGCCATGATAAATTGCCCTCCGTATCCCCCCCAAAAAAGGTTAGGAGGGGTTATTGGGTTATGGGGATAGGGTGGAAATGAGGGCTTAAGTGGGTGGGTGCAGACTCGATGGGCCGAATGGCCTCCTTCTGCACTGTATATTCTATGTTCTATGTATGTTCGATCAGGGGTGAATGTTGTTAAGGGAAGCTAAAGTCCTGGCAATAATATACTTTCCTATACCCAAGATGAAAAAGCAAATACTACAATTTCTCAGAACGTTTAAGTTCTTTTGGACGTTTGTCCCTAACCTCACTACAGTCGTTACTCCATTGACACATTTATTGAGGAAAAATGTGAAAATCAACTGGACAGGGGTCTGTCAGATAGCCTTCGAGGGGTTATCGGCCGTATTAGTAAATGAGCCCAGATTGGCTGCACCGAATTTCAATAGGTAATTCAAAGTGGCAACTGACGCCAGTAACCTGGGGGTAGGAGCGATATTGCTCAAAGGTCACGTTCTCCAGAATATTTAAGTACCAAAGAAGTACTCAACAACTGGGAAGAGGAGAGCAGCCCAGTGGCATAGTGGTTAGCATTGGCGCCAAGGACCCGGGTTGGATCACAGCCCTAAGTAACTGTCCGTGTGGAGTTTACACATTCTCCCCGTGTCTGGGTGGGTCTCACCCCACAACCGAAAGCTGTGCAGTGTAGGTGGATTGGCCACACTAAATTGCCCCTTAATTGGAAATTTTAAAAAATCAAATGAGAATAAGGTTTGGAGTTTTGCATTGGCTTTCCAAAGGTTTGAGGTACATGCTATTAACAATGAATGGGAAATAGTAATTTATACTGACCATACCTTTGAGGTTTTTAGAGGAAATTCTTATAAAAAACGTCAGACTTTTCCACTGGAATGTAATGCGACAACCATTTATCCTAAAGATTATACATGATACAGGAAAAAGCAATGTGATTGCTAATTCTCTGTCTGGAGTTTGCATTCACTGATTCTAAAGAACATGAAAGGACGATGAAACTATGTTATAGGAGTATGATAAAAGGATTTTGTCTCGAGATACAGTGTATACCTAATGGACTTTGAAAATCCCAAGGATTGCCTGCAAGCAACAGGCTTGACCAAGTTTCCCCAGACTGAATCAACTGTGTCACCTTTTAACCAAGAACATGAAAACATAATGGACTTTAATGCTAACCACTGTGCTAAATTGCTCTTAGTGTCCAAAATTGCCCTTAGTGTTGGGAGGGGTTACGGGTTATGGGGATAGGGTGGGGCTGTGGGCTTGGGTAGGGTGCTCTTTCCAAGAGCCGGTGCAGACTCGATGGGCTGAATGGCCTCCTTCTGCACTGTAAATTCTATGATTAATAGTCATGAGGAAAGAGCAACAAAGCCACTTCTCTGTCATTTGAAAGGAAAAATACTTCATATTTTAGCTGTTACACGTATTTCATTGATACAGTTTGATACCTCGTGATGCTCCCTCGATGGACTGTTTATTGGACAATGGAATAACATGGAGAATGTTACTTCTATCAGATGTACAGTAAGAAGTCTCACAACACCAGGTTAAAGTCCAACAGGTTTATTTGAAATCACAAGCTTTCGGAGCTCTGCTCCTTCATCAGGTGAAGTGGAGGCAGATTCACAATCACAGCAGAGAGAGGAGAGACACAATTGCAAGATAATTACAGATTGGAATGTGAAGAATGATTGGAATGGGAGTCTTTACAGGTAAACAAATCTTGACAGGAACAGACAAGTGTCAGAGTGAGTGATAATCACAGGTAATCGAGGTGTGAATTATCTCAAGCCAGGACAGATAGTCGCATTCTGCACAGTCGGATAGAATGGTGGCGGTTACATGTAATGAGACATGAACCAGAGCTCCCGGTTGAGGCTGTCCTCATGCGTGCGAAACTTGGCCACAAGTTTCTCCTCGGCAATTTTGCGTTGTCATGTGTCTTGAAAACCGCCTTGGAGAATGTTTACCTGAAGATCGGAGGCTGAATGCCCTTGACTGCTGAAGTATTCCCCGCCTGGAAGAGAAAACTCCTGCCTGGCGATTGTTGCGCGGTGTCCGTTCATCCGTTGCCGTGGTGTCTGCATGGTCTTGTCTATGTACCACGCTTCATGACACCCTTTCCTGCAGCCTATGAGGTAGACAACGTTGAACGAGTTGCATCAGTATGTACCGTGTACCTGGTGGGTGGCGTACTCACGTGTGATGGTAGTTTCCATGTTGATGATTCGGCATGTCTAGCAGAGGTTGGTGTGGCAGGGTTGTACGGTGGTGTGGTCTCTGTTCTCCTGAAGGTAGGTAGTGTGCTGCGAACAATGGTTTGTTTGAGGTTAGGCGGTTGTTTAAAGGCAAGTAGTGGAGATGCTGGCCTTGGCGAGATGTTCGTCGTCATCGATGACATGTTGAAGGCTCCGAAGAAGATGTCGTAGTCTCTCTGTACTGGGGAACTACTGGACGACGGAGGGTACTCTTTGTCGGTTGGGTCCTGGTTTAGGGGCTGGTTTAGCACAGGGCTAAATAGCTGGCCTTTAAAGCAGACCAAGGCAGCCCAGCAGCACGGTTCAATTCTCGTACCAGCCTCCCCGAACAGACGCCGGAATGTGGCGACTAGGGGCTTTTCACAGTAACTTCATTTGAAGCCTACTTGTGACAATAAGCGATTTTCATTTCATTTCCTGGGTTCGTCTTAGGAGGTCGGTGCGGTTTTTCACTGTGGCGCATCTGAACTGTCGATCGATGAGTCGAGGGCCATATCCGTTCTTACGAGGACGTCTTTCAGCATCTGTAGGTGTCTGTCACGTTCCTCCTTGTCCGAGCAGATCCTGTGTATATGGGGGGCTTGTCCGTAGGGGATGGCTTCTTTAATGTGTTTAGGGTGGAAGCTGGAGAAGTGTAGCAGCGTGAGGTTATCCATGGGCTTGCAGTAGAGTGAAGTGCTACGGTGTCCGTCCTTGATGGAGATGCTTGTCCAAGAATGCAACCGATTCTGGAGAGTAGTCCATGATGAGTCTGATGATGGGACTTACTGAATTACTGAAACTACTACAAGATGACATCAACAAGTTCCTTGTTGATGTCATCTTGTAGTAGTTTCAGTAATTCTTCACCGTGAATCCAAAGGAAGAAAATGTCGTTGATGTATATCGTGTATAGCATCAGTTGAAGGTCCCGGGTGGCGAAGAGGTCTTGTTCGAACTTGTGCATGAAGATGTTGGCATATTGAGGTGCGAACTTGGTCCCCATGGCTGTTCCGTGTGTCTGGACGAATAATTGTTTGTTCAAGGTGAAGACGTTGTGGTCCAGATAAAGCGAATGATTTGTAGGACTGATCTGGAGATTGGCAGTTGTCATGTTAAATACTGAAGCTGTTGCAGCAACGCTGTCATTATGGGGGATGATGGCGTGGAGTGCCGAGATGTCCATTGTGACGAGGAGTGCTCCTGGTTCAACTGATCCATGTAGTAAGGTACGTTAGCTGCTCAATATTATACAGAATGTTATACGTTGTTATATTTTGGCTAATATCTATGAAAACTCATTATAATTGTGATGAGTTTTCATTTTCTTGTCGGAGGCAACACAGTGAGGTTTAAGATCATTATGACTACCTTAAATTTAGTGAAAATGAAGAGGTTAATGTGCATTCTGCGTGACAGTGAGCGTGGGTAGTTGACTGTTAGAGATCAAAGAAAGTTTCAAATTGTTTTACTGAGACAAAGATGAAAGTGCAATGACCATAATCTCGGAGAGTACCATGTCTAGACCCCAAGTCTCCCTAAGTCCCAGGAAGGTGTTAAAGGTAGGGCTGTAAACATGTGCTGTAAACTATCCATTTATTTCTAAGATGAAAGGGAATTGGGATCAAGAGTAATTAATTAGTGTTCCTGCTTAGCTAATGTGCTTCTTGGTGTCATAGGGAGAAAGATAGAGGAAACTATTTTGAAATCAGGTTCCCAATAACACCATGAATATCACAGGCAGCCATTTTGGCTTATGTGGCCTGCAGTTATCTCAGAGGTAGAGGACAAGGGACAGAAGGAGCCAGGTCTGCACCCTAAGCAGAGAAAATGCTGACACTCATTCATCACGCAGAAAACAGGTGGGCGCTCACACTCAGATTGAACGACCGTGTTCATGACAATTTAAAGGCGGCTGGGAGATTCATCTAGCTTGGAGCTAGAGAAAGGGATCTACAGCATAACACTCACAGTGAAAGCAGTTCTTGGATTAGATGTTATCTGGTAAGGAAAGTAAAAGGGAAGCAAGGTATTGGAAACAGAGAATAGTTTGCGCCTGGTTCTTGGAGAATGACGTGTCCATTTTAGGGACACTATATATAACTGTAGAGGGAGATTTCCCGATGTGCCAGAAGTTAAATGAGGAATCTCTTTACTGTAGATTAAAGTGTATGTTGTCTACGACAGGAATTAGTCAATTTTCTTTTTAGTCATTTGTTACAAGCAAAGTTTAAAATGTGAAATCTAGACGTGTCATTTTATTCAGCTGTTAATTGGCAGTTCGAATTTCTCTTTAAATTTTATAGGTCTCGACAGAGATTGTAACAGATTCATGTTTGTGTAGATTTACATTGGCAATACAATTTTTCCATACAAATTGAAAACCATTTAAAAACAGTTATAAAATTAGCAAGAGTAGAATCCTTAGGATAAATGAGGCATTTAGAGAGTATTACCAGGGACCTTATGAGGCGGATCCGGGGGGAGAGGAGGGGGGCATGGGAAGGTTTCTGGACGAGCTGGAATTTCCCCAGGTGGAGAGAGCAAAGAGACAGGCGTAGGAGGAATCCTGGGACTGAGGGAGGTGCTGGACAATATCAGGGGTATGAAGTTGGGGAAGGCCCCTGGGCCAGATGGGTACCGGGCGGAATATTATAAGGAATTTGTGGCGGACCTGGCACCACATCTGTTGGGGGCGTTTAATGAAGCACTGGAGAAGCGGGAGTTGCCAGAGACGATGACACAGGCAATAGTCACACTGATCCCCAAAAAAGGGAAGGATCCGGTGGCATGTGGGTCGTATAGACCCATATCACTATTGAACACGGATGTGAAAGTATTGGCTACGCTGTTGGCGGGGAGAATGGAGGGCTGTGTCCCGGGGGTGGTTGCAGAAGATCAAACAGGTTTCGTGAAGGGCAGGCAGCTCACGAGTAATATAAGACAGCTGTTGAATGTGATGATGAATCCGTCGGGGGCTCTGGTACCGGAGGTGGTGGTGTCCATGGACGCGGAGAAGGCATTTGATCGAGTGGAGTGACGGTATTTGTTCGAAGTTTTGGGAAGGTTTGGGTTTGGGCCGAGATTCATGGCATGGGTGCGGTTGCTGTGTGTGGCGCCAAGAGCGAGGGTGAGGACGAATGGATGAGCTCACAAAACTTTGACTTACACAGGGGTACGAGGCAGGGGTGCCCTCTGTCGCCGCTGCTGTTTGCACTGGCCATAGAGCCATTGGCGATGGCTCTCAGGGGGTCAGCAGAGTGGCAGGGGATAATGAGGGGACAGAGGGAGCATCGGGTGTCGCTCGATGCCGATGACCTCTTGCTGTATATGTTTTGGATCCGTTGGAGAGTATGGGAAGGATTACAGGCCTGTTGGGGAGGTTTGGAGGGTTCTCGGGGTACAAGCTGAATGTAGGGTAAATGTAGGGAAAAGAGCTCATTCCCGGTGAGGGGAGGGAAAAATTGTGGATATATATAAGTGGCTAGGGGAGCAGGGAAGTGAGCGGGTGGTGAAGATGAAGGAGAAATAGAAAGCGGAGTTGGGAATGGAGATTAATTGTGGAGTACGGAGTGATGCACTGCGAAGGGTAAACGGGACCTCCTCTTGTGCAAGGATGAGCCTGATACAGTTTAAGATGGTGCACAGGGTGCATATTTGTCATGACATGCAGATAATGATATACAGACAGGCAGCTAATGAACACAGAGAATAGGTCATGACCAATGAGCAGGCAGGACACTCGGGGTGGTATCTCACTATTAAAGGCACGAGGCACTCACACTCCACCTCTTTCCACTGATGAACATCTACAGAGTGAGTCAGGGTGTATGTTCAGTATCACACCTCCAGCACGTGGCTAAGAGCTAGTCTGGTTCAGTCCTCAGAATAACCACACTTAGGTTAGCAGAGAGTCGAACTCATAGAGAACTGTGCTACTGGTTCAATAAATCAGATTGAACTAACTTCAAGGTCTGGAGTACCTTTTGGTTGAAGCTGCATCCAGTTGCAGCCTGTGTTATCCCAGAGTACATAACACATCATGCTACCAGGAGACTGCTTAATCTAGGTGGTTACCTCAGTCCATTCCGTGACGACCAGCGAATGCATCCCGGCACCATGGAGAAGATTCAGGCTCCTCACCAGCTCAGGACCTCCAGCAATCTCAGTGCCAACTGGCGGACATTCAAGCAAAAGTTTCTGCTGCACATCGAAGCTTCAGACCTAGTGGGTGCGTCTGATGCAAGGAAGATTGCGCTTCTCCTCTCAACAGCGGGTGATCAAGCCATCAAACTCTTCAACTCTTTTCACTTCGCTGAAGGCCAGGACAAGACAAAGTTTCAGACCATCCTGGACAAGTTTGACTGTCACTGTGAAGTGGACACCAATGGAATCTTCGAGCGCTACATATTTACACAGCGTCTACAAGGTAAAGATGAATCTTTCAACTCCTTCTTAACTAACCTCCGCCTGCTAGTGCTGTCCTACAACTTTGGTGATATTGCTGACTCCATGATCAGAGACCAAATCGTTTTTGGAGTTCACTCTGATCCTCTGAGAAAGCAGCTACTGAAAATCAAGCATATGACCCTGCCAGTCACGATTGAAACACGCACAGTGCATGAGCACGCCAAAAATCGCTATGCCCAGTACAAATCGGCTGAAAATGAGAAGCTTGCCTCCCACGAGGCCGAGTGTGTGCAGGCCTCTCCCGGATGCAGCGCCTCAGCATTGATGAAAGTGGCCATTTTGCACGCTTTTCCCGGGGCCCCAAGCATGCGCGATGTGAACTAGATAACGAAGCGGCCGACACCCACACTGCGCATGTGACAACGACGCGCGGAGCGTCAGGACGCCGACAGCATGATGTGCTCGAACTGCGGCCCACTTAAAAAAACACTGTCCTGCAAGAGGCAGGCAATGTTTAAACTGCGGGAAGCCTGGACACTATGCAGCCTTGTGCAGGTCTGCACCACCAGTCAGGGGCAAGCGTTCCCAATTCCGACGACGGCGCGTTCAGAGTGTGCAACAACGATTACTGGATTCAGATCCTGGCAGCACAACGGATCCAGAAGAAGAATACCTGGACTCTGCCAACTGTGTGGGCATCATTACCAAATGTGAATATACCACATCCAACTCATCACAAATTCAATCCATCCTCGCTGTGGATTCTGCGGACGAATGGTGTACGGTGATGCAGGTCAACCACTGCTCCATCCAGTTTACGCTGGACACAGGTGCTTCTGCCAACCTCCTCTCACAGGCAGGTTTCAAACGCATCAAGAAACCCCCCCTCAAGGTCCTTCCAGCAGCCTGCAGGCTCCTGGACTACAACGGAAATGCCATCATGGCACTGGGATCCTGCCATCTACTCGTCTCCAACCGGAGCACCCATGCACGGTTAAGTTTTGAAATTGTCAAGCCAGACAGGGCATCCCTACTTGCCGCGCATGCCTGCAAGCAGCTGAACCTCGTGCAGCGGGTTTACACAACGACATTCTCAAATGTGGATCTTCAGGCCGGCATTGACGACATCCTCGCTCAGTATCCGGATGTGTTCGACGGGATTGGCACACTGCCTTATCGATACAAGATTCTGCTACGACCTGATGCCAAGCCAGAAGTGCATGCACCACGCCGGGTCCCGGCTCCGCTAAGGAAGCGCCTGAAGGCACAGCTCAAGGATCTTCAGCAACAGGGCATCATTTCCAAGGTAACCGAACGACTGACTGGGTCAGCTCGATGGTATGTGTTAGAAAGCCTTCAGGAGACCTGCGCATCTGCATTGATCACAAAGATCTCAATAAGAATATAATGCGTGAACACTACCCCATCGCGAAGCAGGAGGAACTCAATAGTGAGATGGCACACGCATGTTTTTTCACCAAGTTCGATGCGTCACATGGATTTTGGAAAATCCAGCTGGATGAGTCCAACAGAAGGCTCTGCACCTTCAACACACCGTTTGGCAGATACTGCTATAATCGCATGCGTTTGGCATTGTCTCGGCATCGGAGATCTTCCATCACATCATGGAGCAGATGATGGAGGGCATTGAAAGGGTTTGTGTGTATGTGGACGATATCATCAAATGGTCCACGACCCCTGAAGAGCATGTTTCCCGTCTCCAGTAGGTATTCCGCCGTGTCCATGCCAATGGCCTGAAGCTGAACAGGTCCAAATGTTGCTTTGGCATGTCGACACTCCAGTTCCTAGGTGACCAGATCTCTCAGCAGGGCGTGCGCCCGGACACAGACAAGGTCAAGGCCATCAAAGCCATTAATGTCCCTGAAGACAAGAATGCGGTGTTGCGCTTCCTGGGCATGGTCAATTTTCTGGCCAAGTTCATCCCAAACCTGGCCTCACACACCACAGCCCTACGAAACCCGGTGAAAAAGTCCACTGCCTTTGAGTGGCAGGCAGCACATCAGGCAGCGTGGTTGGAGCTGAAAGCCAAGCTCACCACTGCGCCCGTCTTGGCATTTTTCGACCCAGCCAGGGAGACGAAGATCTCGACAGATGCGAGCCAGGATGGCATCGGTGCGGTGCTGCTTCAACGCGATGATACTTCATCCTGGGCACCGGTAGCCTACGCATCGAGGGCCATGACGCCCACTGAAACAAGGTATGCGAAAATAGAGAAGGAATGCCTGGGTCTTCTCACTGGCATTCTCAAGTTTCACGACTATGTCTACGGCCTGCTAACATTCACTGTCGAGACGGATCATAGGCCTCTGGCCCACATTATCCACAAGGACCTGAACGACATGACGCCTCGGTTGCAGCGCAGCCTCCTCAAACTAAGAAGGTACGACTTTGACTCAGTGCACACGCCTGGCAAGGAGCTCATCATCGCTGATGCATTGTCACGCTCCATCACATTGCCTAATGAACCGCTGGAAATCATCCGGCAGATTGAATCACAGGTGCAGCTGTGAGCTAGCACCCTCCCGGCGTCTGATGAGAAGGTGGTTCGTATCCGCGAGGAGACAGCCAAAGACGCCCTCTTGCAGCGTGTCATGCACCACCTCGCCAATGGCTGGCAGAAAGGGCAGTGCCCTCAATTTTACAATGTAAAGGACGATCTGACGGTGATTGATGGTATCCTCCTCAAGCTGGATTGGATTGTCATTCCACTCAGTCTCCAGAGATTGGTGCTCCGCCAAATCCATGAAGGACACCTGGGCGTTGAGAAGTGCAGACGCAGAGCCAGGCAGGCTGTCTACTGGCCCGGTATTAGCCAGGACATCTCGAACATGGTCCTCAACTGTGCGACCTGTCAATGCTTCCAGCCAGTGCAGAGCAAGGGGACGCTCCAGCAGCATGAAATCGAGACCTCCCCGTGGTCCAATGTTGGCATCGACCTCTTTCGTTTGAATGGTCGTGACTACGTGTTGATTATTGACTATTTCTCCAATTACCCTGAAGTCGTGAAGCTCTCAGACCTCACATCTCGGACTGTCATCAAGGCCTGTAAGGATACGTTCTCCAGGCATGGTATCCCACTCACTGTCATGAGTGACAATGGTCCGTGCTTCAACAGCCACAAGTGGTCTATGTTTGCCAAGTCATACCATTTCAAACATGTCGCTTCCAGCCCACACTATCCGCAGTCCAATGGGAAGGGTGAAAAAGGGGTGCACATTGTGAAACAGCTCATCTGCAAGGTCGCGGATTCTGCTTCTGACATCTACCTCGCACTGCTTGCGTACAGGGCGACTCCACTGTCCACTGGCATGTCGTCGGCTCAACTCCTGATGAACAGGGACCTGCGGACAACACTTCCAGCCATACACTTGCCCAACCTGGATCACCTCCCGGTGCTACAGAAGGTGCAGCAGCTCCGAAACCAGCAAAAGCAGGGCTATGATGCTCATGCCACCGATTTGCCGTTATCCCCGGCAGACACAGTCAGGATCAAGATACCGGGTGGTGGCTGGTCTGCTCAAGCCTTCGTCGTTCGAAAGGTTGCGCCCCGCTCGTATGTTGTACGTATGGCTGATGGTTCTGTTGTGCGGCGAAACAGATGGGCACTGCGCAAAGTTGCCTGCCCGCAACCGCTTTCTTCTCTGTTTCTGTCCGTTGTTTTGCCACCTCCTGATACCTCGAACTACGAGGCCATCAGTCAGGCTTCCATCCCGCCTGTTAAGGCGCCATCGTCCCCACCACCATCGCTCCAGCGGTCGACAAGGATCAGACGCAAGCCCCAGAGACTGGAATTATGAACATTTTTGTTTGCTGTGTTGTTTTCTCACATTAGACAGCTGTCTTCGCATGTAAATACGTTCACATATGCCACCGCTTGTAAATATGTTAATATATGCCACCACATGTAAGTCCGTTCCCATGTGCCAACAAAATATAAAAAAAGGGGGAGATTGCATGATATGCAGACATGCAGATAATGATATACAGACAGGCACAGACAGGCAGCTAATGAACACAGAGAACAGGACATGACCAATGAGCAGGCAGGACACTCAGGGGTGGTATCTCACTATAAAAGGCACAAGGCACTCACACTCCACCTCTTTCCACTGATGAACATCTACAGAGTGAGTCAGGGTGTATGTACAGTATCACACCTCCAGCACGTGGCTAAGTGCTAGTCTGGTTCAGTCCTCAGAATAACCACACTTAGGTTAGCAGAGAGTCAAACGCATAGAGAAGTGTGCTACTGGTTCAATAAATCAGATTGAACTAACTTCAAGGTCTGGAGTATCTTTTGGTTAAAGCTGCATCCAGTTGCAGCCTGTGTTATCCCAGAGTACATAACACATTACATATGATTCGGGCGAGAATGAATGGGTTCTTTCAGGGGGTAGCAGATGAGTGTGAGAGGTGTGGGCGGGAGCCAGCGAATCACACGTACATGTTTTGGGGTTGCAAAAAAATTGTGAAGATTCTGGGCAGGAGTGTTCATGGTCTTAGCCAGGATAATGGAGGAGGAGGAGGTGGACCCGGACCCTTTGGTGGCAATATTTGGGGTTTCAGAGAAGCTGGAGCACATGGAGAGGAGGAAGGCCGATGTCGTGGCCTTCGCCTCTCTGATTGCACGCCGACGAATTTTGCTGGAGTGGTGGTCGGCATCGCCACTGGGGGTAGCAGCATGGTTGGGTGACCTGTACGACTTCCTGCGGTTAGAGAAGATAAAATATGAGTTAAGGGGCTCAGCAGGGGAGTTTGAGAAAAGGTGGGGGATGTTTGTGACCATATTTGAGGAGCTATTTGTCGCAGGGGTGGTGTGGGTGATGGGGAGATGGGGGGAGGGGGTGAAAAGGGAGCAAAATCTGTACAGACTGTATATTTGATTATTGGGAAGTATGTTTCCCGGGGTGTTTACTTGCTGTAACCTGCTTTGATACAAGTTTGTAATAAAATACGTTTAAAAAAAAAAAAAAGTAGAATCCTTAGAAAAATGACCAAATTCACCAAAGTTTTTGTCTAATTCCTTCTCCACAAAACTAACCAATTAAAATCAAGAGAAATCTGATCTAAAAAGCTGTCAAACTTGTATCGAGAAGTTCTCAAATTGATATTCCTCAAATCAATCAAAAATTAAAATTAACACTAGGAGCATTCTGTATTAAACATTTAACATTTGAAAATGTTTGCAAAATAACATTGTGCATTATAACAGGTTACTCGGCCCAATCGGGATATTGGTCCTCCACATGTGCCAGAATTCCAATTCCATGTGCCTGCACTGTTCATATAATTATTCGTTTATTTTCCTTCACCCCTCTAACCTTTTTTCAAATGCTGATATTATTTCTATTCCAATCACAAATTCCACAGCCCTATAAACTGTGCATGTAAGAAACACTTCTCCTGCTCTCTCAGGTAAATGCATTTAATCCTGTATCTATCTATTGTGCGTTTCTTTCACTGGAAAAAGTAGAAAACATTACATGTACCGATCATGGTCAGTTTCTTCAGAACTAACTAGCAGTTACTCACCTAATAATTGTTCCAATATGAACACTGAACATCAGCAAGGAGTAAAATCGGCTTGTTTATAGCTGTCTTGATTGAGAAGTGAAATTGCAGTATTTGCCAGAGTACACCAAAATACTTAAAACTTCTGCAGTGGTATTGTATGGTTACATCTAACAACTAACTTCAAGAATATTTTTTACATAGTGCGTGGTCACAGCTGCTTTCTTCCTGAAATATATATTTGTAGCACAAACCAAAATTGCACAACTCGAGTACTTAAATTAATAGCAATGCAACAAGCATCCACATTATAAAGATACTTCAGAACGGCAGGAAATAATTTGACACTGAGTGGACCATGAATCTTCAGCACATCTCATGTGAGCCACACAAGATAAGTGCAAAAGTCATTGTCACACATTAAAATAGGAATCAGCTGTCTGCCGAGTCAGCTAGGGATCTGGATTTAATAAACAGAAGCCAACTCATGGAAACAGAGGTTATTTCAATGTCAGAGAAGTGCACACTTCAACGACCTATGCTAAATAATCGGAGAGCCTTATCAACACAACTATCAAAATATTGCACCTTTTTGAAGCATACAGCCCAGTGGATTTATATTTACAGGAGGTACAATACTGTGTTTTCCAAGAACGATAAGGACAGATCTGATTCTAAACAAAAACAAAGACTAAAAATGGCGACATACTAGAAGACCACTGACAGCAACAGAAGATGAGGAAGAACAGTGGGTGCTGGAAAAAAAGTGCAAAGAGGATTGGAATGCTTGTTGTTATGTGGTCTCTTGATAACTTTGGGTACCTGAACATAAACCTTACTTGGATCTAAAATCCTTTTGTTCCTTTGCAGCTCTCACCGTTAAGAAAATATTCTAATTTGCCTTTCTTGGATCTGAAGTGGATGACCTCGAACTATATCACCTTGCAACTTCCTCTGCCCATCCACACAGCTCTTCCCCCTAAATTAATGCCATCTGCAAACTTGAACATACAACTTACAATTCTTTCGTCCATATTGTTCATGGCAAAAAGCTGAGATCCTAGTGCAGATTCCCTGCCAAAAGACATTATGCCAGAGAACATTCTCATTATGGATATTATTTCCTACCTACCATGTTGTTCATGATTTGTACAAAACTTGTACAAAAGAAACAAATATTACAGTAGAATTAAATATTCTTTCCAATTTTATTACAAAGTAGTCCGTGCATTTACCTACTGCAAATCACATGACAACATTTCCACCTTAGTAATCTTATAAGTGAACTGGTTATGTAGTATTATGACTGTATCATGAATAATAGTTTTGCATTACCTCAAAGGCTTATTTGACAAGTCAGCAGTTGGGCACTACATTTGCAGATCATTTAGAGTTGGATTTCCCACCTGACATTCAAACTCAAGTAGTTCCCAGATAATCCAACAGATGGAGCTCTTTGCTACAGCTGAAACCTTTTAGTGGCAAAAATGGCCAGCAACAGTCTCTGACCTTGGGGTTGTACACCACCCATTTGTCATTCCCTGGAGTAATGTGCATGGTTGTCACAGCTGCTTGAATGAAATACATACCAGTATCATTTGTGGTGGCAGATGATGGATCCTAGATACTCCAGGACACTTACCTTACACAACTGAAAATGCTTACAGTTATTATTCCAGTTAAGGCTTCAGTTGCACAGCACGCAAGGATCCTCTTGACAGCTGCCTTGCATTCTTGGCAAAATTTACCATAAGTCAAGCAAGTTGGCTGATCCTCAATTCCTACTCAGTTGACTGACAAACAAATAAGCCATCATTAAGCCTATTCAATGGAAGGGAAACTCAACAAAAAAAATTGCCACTGCGAATCCACTTCTGGCAAATTTTGTCAGACCTTTCGGGCTCAGGACGGACGAGGTCCAGGCAGCTCAGTGCGTCCCCGGGTCTCACACCAGAGTCTAAAAGAATTGGAGCGAAGGACACGCTCCCTTTTTTACGGCACTATCTGCCGTAGAGCAGGTCTTTGAGGGAAGGAAATCTGCCATCCTGGTCTGGCCTACATGCGGCTCCAGACCCAGTGGTTGACGCTTAAATGCCCTCTGAAATGGCCTAGCAGGCCACAGGCAAACCACCCAGCATTGAACAAGGCACCGGAATCGACAACGGCAAATCCAACCCTGCCGACCCGACAAAGTCCTCCTTACTTACACCTGGGGGCGTGTGCCACAAGTTGCTGTCTCAGACTAGTTAAGCAACAGCCTGACATAGTCATATTCACAGAATCATACCTTACAGACAATATCCCAGACACCGCTATCACAATTCCTGGGTATGTCCTGTCTCACCGCCAGGACAGTCCCAGCAGAGGTGGTGGCACAGTGGTAAACAGTGGGGAGGCAGTTGCCCTGGGAGTCCTCAATGTCAATGCTGAAGTCTCATGGCTTCAGGTTAAACATGGGCAAGGGAACCTCCTGCTGATTACCACATACCGACCACCATAATAGATTTCATAGAATTTACAGTGCAGAAGGAGGCCATTCGGCCCATCGAGTCTGCACCGGCTCTTGGAAAGAGCACCCTACCCAAGCCCACACCACCCTATCCCCATAACCCAGTAACCCCACTCAACGAACACCAAGGGCAATTTTTGGACACTAAGGGCAATTTAGCATAGCCAATCCACCTAACCTGCACATCTTTGGACTGTGGGAGGAAACCGGAGCACCCGGAGGAAACCCACGCACACACGGGGAGAACGTGCAGACTCCGCACAGAGTGACCCAGCCAGGAATCGAACCTGGGACCCTGGAGCTGTGAAGCAATTGCGCTAACCACTATGCTACCGTGCTGCTGCTCATGAATCAGTACTCCTCCATGTTGAACACCACTTGGAGGAAGCACGGAGGGTGGTAAAGGTGCTGAATATGCTCTTGGTGGGGGACCTCAGTGTCCATCACCAAGAACGGCTCGGTAGTACCGCCACATACCGAGCTGGCTGGTTCCTAAAGGACATAGCTGCTACACTGGGACTGCAGCAGATGATGGGGGAAATCAACAAGAGGAAAAAACATACTTGACCTCATCTTCACCAACATGCCTGCTGCAGATGTATCTGTTCATGACAGAATCGATAGAAGTGACCACCACACAGTCCTTGTGGAGACAAAGTCCCGTCTTCACATCGAGGATACCTTCCATTGTGTTGTGTGGCGGTACGGTAGCACAGTGGTTAGCACTGTTGCTTCACAGCTCCAGGTTCCCAGGTTCGATCCCCGGCATCGGTCATTGTCTGTGTGGAGTTTGCACGTTCTCCCACTGTCTGGTGGGTTTCCTCCGGGTGCTCCGGTTTCATCCCACAAGTCCCAAAAGACATGCTGTTAGGCAATTTGGACATTCTGAATTCTCCATCCGTACCGGTATGTGGCGACTAGGGGCTTTCCACAGTAACTTCATTGCAGTGTTAATGTAAGCCTACTTGTAACAATAAAGATTATTATTATTTATTATTATTATTACTACCACCGTGCTGAATGGGATGGACTTCGAACAGATCTAGCAACTCAAGGCTGGACATCCATGAGGCACTGTTGGCCATCAGCTGCAGCAGAATTGTATTCAACTACAATCTGCAACCTCATGGCCCGGCATATCCACCACTCTACCATTACCACTAAGCCAGGAAGTCAACCCTGGTTCAATGAAGAGTGCAGGAGTACATACCAGGAGCAACATCAGGCATACTGGAAAATGAAGTGTCGACCTAGTGAAGCTACAACACAGGACTACTTGTGTGCCAAACAGTAAAAGCAGCAAGTAATAGACAGAGCTAAGCAATTCCACAATGAGCGCATCAGATCTAAACTCTGTAGTCGTGTCACATCTAGCCGTGAATGGTAGTGGACAATTAAACAAACTTACTGGAGAAGGAGGCTCCACAAATATCCCATCTTCAGCCAAAAGTGCCGAGTGGATGATCCATCTCGGTCTCCTCCGAATGTCCCAACATCATGACTTCAGGATGTCAGACTTCAGCCAATTCGATTCACTCCATGTGATATCAAGAAACAGCTGAAGGCACTGGATACTGAAAAGGCTATGGGCCCTGACAACGTGTGGTCCAGAACTTGTCGCACCCCTAGCCAAGATGTTCCAGCACAGCTACAACATTGGCATCTACCCGGCAATGTGGAAAATTGCCCAAGTGTGTCCTGTACAAATCCAACCCAGCCAATTACCGCCCTATCAGCCTACTCTCCATCATTGGCAAAGTGATGAAAGGAGTAATCAACAGTGCTATCAAACGGCACTTACTCACCAATAGCCTCCTAACGGACGCTCAGTTTGGATTCTGCCAGGGTCACTCAGCTCCTGACCTCATTACAGCCTTGGTTCAAAAATGGACAAAAGAGCTGAATGCCAGAGGTGAGGTGAGGTGAGAGTGACTGCCCTTGACATCAAGGCAGCATTTGACTGAGTATGGCATCAAGGAGCCCTAGCTAAATTGAGTCAATGGGAATCGGGGAAAATTCTCCGCTGTTTGGAGTCATACCTGGTTCAAAGAAAGATGGTTGCGGTGGTTGGAGGTCAATCATCTCAACTCTGGAGTATCACTGCAGGAGTTCCTCAGGTTAGTGTCCTAGGCCGAACTGCCTTCAGCTACTTCATCAATGACCTCCTTTCCATCATAAGGTCAGAAGTGGGGATGTTTGCGGATGGCTGCACTAAGTTCAGCACCATTCGTGACTCCTCAGATAATGAAGCAGTCCATGTCCAAATGCAGCAAGACCTGGACAATATCCAGGCTTGGGCTGACAAGTGGCAAGTTATATTTGCGCCACACAAGTGCCAGCCAATGACCACCTCCTACAAGAGAGGTTCTAACCAGCGCCCCTTGACATTCAATGGCATTACCATCGCTGAATCCTCCACAATCAACATCCTGGGGGTTACCACTGATCTAGCCACATTAATACTCTGGCTACCAGGGATGGTCAAAGGCTAGGAATCCTACGGCGAGTAATACACCTCCTAACCCTTCAAAGCCTGTGCACCATCTACAAGGCACAAGTCAGGAGTGTAATGGAATAGTCTCCACTCACCTGGATGAGTGCAGCTCCAACAACACTCAAGAAGCTCGACACCATCCAGGACAAAGCAGCCCGCTTGATTCCTCACTTTCCACAAACATTCAAACCCTCCACCACCTGCGAACAGTGGCAGCCGTGTGTACCATCTACAAGAAGCACTGCAGTAACTCACCAAAGTTCCTTAGATAACACCATCCATACCCATGACCACTACCATCTAGAAGGAGAAGAGCAGCAGATACCTGTGAACCCCACCACTTCCCCTCCAAGTCACTCACCACCCAGAATTGGAAATATATCACCGTTCCTTTACTGTCGCTGGGGCAACATCCTGGAACTCCCACCCTACCAGCACAGTGGGTGTACCTACACCTCAAGGACTGCAGCGGTTCAAGAAAGCAACTCACCACCATCTTCTGGACAACTAAGGATGGGCAATAAATGCTGGCCTAACAAGCCACGCCCACATCCTGTAAATTAATTATTTTTTTTAAACTCCTGGCTGGCCTCCCATCCGCCACCTATTACTTTTGTTCCTGAACTCCCAATAACTTGCATCTAAAATTCTTAACTTCATGTACCTTCACAGCCTTTCCTCTCCTTATCCATAACCTTCTCCAGCTCGACAAATTCACCCAAAACCAAACAGTCCAATTCCGACACTGGCTCCTGATGCACACTTTCCCCACTGTTGGCAGCTAGGTCTTAAATTGCTTTGTCCAAACACAATCTATACATGAACCACTTCACATGCCTCTCCTTCTTCAAGAGCCTCCTTAAAACCCATTTCTGAGTCAACATACCATTTTCCCCCTTAAAGGAGTCAAACATCTTGGGGTGCTGTTTTCCATTAATGGTGCTACACATTCAATCTAACTCTAGCTCTCTCTCTGTAACATTTACATTTAGTAAACTTCTCTTTATAAAAATACATAGAATTAATTGAAAAAAGCTAAAACAGTTCAAGGTCATCCATTGATTTAAGGGATCAAGATCTGATTTCAGGTAAGGGAGGTTACAATTCTAGAGCTCGCACAATGAAAATCAAAGTCCTCTGAACTGCCACTGATGCTGCAAAGAGAGTAGCATAGTGGGGTTATCAGGATTTTGATCAAGCATAATGATAAGGTGCTGCCCAAAGTTGACAATCACAGCATGGTCTTCCTAAATCCCAAGTATTCAGATTATGAATCTCAGATTAATTGCTACCTTCAAGTCATTGATAAGCACCCAACTTCTCACAGCACTTTATCCATAACTATTAGGACTCTTCACACTACTTCAAAATGAAAATGCTGAACAATTAACAATGTACAATTTTTCAACAAAATACTTAAGATTGAGAACTGAGAACATTCCTCCAGTGCATCTTTATTTAACTTCAAGAGAAAATTATAAAGTTCTTGGCAACTAATAAAATAGCTCATGCTCCAAAAGCAGCAGTGCTAGCCAGGCAGTGCCTGTATTCTTATATGTGTGACTCTCCGTCAATTTCACTTCGCCCAGAAAACCTAAAATATGCATTCTTTCATATGTATATGCAGAGTTCTGTTGATTTCATTTTCACAAGAGTTTAAACATTTCTGTAAGAGTTCACGAAAGTGCCCAGGGCCCTAATGATGTGTATAACTGCATCATTATTTCATAATGGCGCCAATTATTCTTTCACCACAAACAGCAAGTCTGTCGCCTGGCCTGTGAAGACAAGCTAAATAAAAAGACTGATATTTCATCATGCTATAAATGATGGCAAAAATACTGTCAATTCTTAGAACACGTCCCAACAGAAGCAGATTTCATTTTAAAAATGGAACTAAGTTTCATACCTTGGGAGTATGACATCCAATTGATCCCAACGGCACTACTACTTATCATAGGATCATTAAATTTACAGTGCATTTGGCCCATCGAGTCTGCACCAGCCCTTGGAAAGAGCACCCCACTCAAGGCCACACCTCCACCCAATCCCCGCAACCTAGTAACCCCACCTACCGAAGGCCAATTTAGCATGGCCAATCCACCTAACCTGCACATCTTTGGACTGTGGGAGGAAACCGGAGCCCCCGTAAGAAAGCCACACAGACACGGGGAGAACATGCAGACTCCGCACAGATAATGACCCAAGCCGGGAATCGAACCTGGAGCTGTGAAGCAACAGTGCTGACCACTGTGCTACCGTGCCGCCCCACTTAGTTTGTTGAACATTATTTTTGCTCACTAATTAGAATTTATCCATTTGAAGTTAACTGATCAGGCTTAATTAGTCCTTTCCCTGAAATGGTGGAAAAGTTATAATCACAAAGCAAGCTTTATTCTGCAATCCACAATACAAACAGCTAAATCAAACAGGGAACCTAATTCACAAGTACAAATAACATTCATACAGTACCTATTATTTCTCAAAGTTAAGGTCATAAATTCAAAGAATTCATAAGGGCAGTTAGGAATAGGCAATAAATGCTGGCCTAGCCAGTGAACTCACATCTTTTGAACAAATAAATAAAAAGTAAGGTTACAGCATGTCCCCTTCCAGAAATTTAGAAATCATATTCCAAGAACAATTTTTTACAGTCCAATTAATATAGGAAAATGCTCCACGGCACATCACAAAGTAAAAGGAACAGGTACTGCACCTGTAGCTGAACATTAGGAGAGGTGACTGAGTAGATCAGTGAAGATAATGTGTTTCCAGAAGGGCTTTAATGGCTGAAAGAGAAGTGTTTATGAAGGAAGATCCAAAGAGTGGATTTTATTGCAGTTGAAATCACCAAAGATGGAGCAGAAAGAGGTGAGGTGTACTGGTGGTCAGATTCAGAGGACGCAACTGGGGATGCAGGTCTAGTTGCAGTAGGTAGGTCCAAATAAAGATTTGTAGATGAGAGCTATCTGTTTAAATTTAATCTATTAAACAGGGATTCAAAATTAACCGATAAGAACAGTAACATTCAAATGGAGCTCAGGACAGGATATGTGCGTTGGAGTTTTGGACAATATAAAGTTTATGGAATGAGTAAGTCAGAAAGGATGAGCACTGGTGAAATTGGGTCGAGAGAGTCGGGGCATATCTGAGTTTTATCGCCATTAGGAACAGGTTGTAGCAGAGGTTAGTATTGGAAGCAGGTGGTGATTAGATGGCAAGGAGGTAGAACTTCTGTTTTTTAAAAAATATTTTTTATTCTCCTCCTTTTTCACATTTTCTCCCAAATTTACACCCACCAACAAACATTAATCAGTAACAAATATGTCAATGCCCATATCAATAACAACGATCCCATCCTCCCACCAAACCCCAAACATTAGCCCACATGTTCACATAAACAAACAAAAAGGAATCAGGAATCACCCATAGTCACCTTTAACACATACTGCCCCCCTCCCCCCCAACCCTCCCACCCCCACCCCCCCAACTAATGTTCGATGTTATCCAGTTCTTGAAAGTGCATAATGAATAATGCCCATGAATTGTAGAACCTCTCCATCCTTCCCCTCAGTTCAAACTTAACTTTCTCAAGAGTCAAGAATTCCAACAGGTCCCCCTGCCACTCCAGGGCACAGGGTGGAGAGGTTGCTCTCCAACCCATCAGGATCTGCCTTCGGACGATCAACGAGGAGAAGGCTACAACATCTGCCTCTGCACCCGTTTCCAACCCTGGCTGGTCCGACACCCCGAATATGGCCTCCCGGGGGCCCGGGTCCAGTTTCACGTGCACCACTTTAGAAATTACCCTAAAAACCTCCTTCCAGTAATCCTCTAGCTTTGGACAGGACCAAAACATATGAACGTGATCAGCCCACCCCCCCCCCTCCGCCCCCCCGGCAACGTTCACACACATCTTCCACTCCCTCAAAGAATCGGCTCATCCTCGCCCTCGTGAGGTGTGCTCTGTATACCACCTTCAGCTTTATCAGCCCCAACCTTGCGCACGAGGTGGAGGCATTCACTCTCCGGAGCACCTCACACCAGAACCCCTCCTCCATATCCTCTCCCAACTCTTCCTCCCACCTTGCTTTGATCCCTTGCAGTGGTGCCTTCTCCTCTTCCAAAATAGCCCCGTAAATCGCTGACACGATCCCCTTCTCCAGTCCCCCAGTCATCAGCACCTCCTCCAGCAATGTGGAGGCCGGCTCCCCCGGGAAGTTTTGTATCTCCTTTCTGGCAAAATCTCGAACCTGCATGTATCTAAACATTTCCCCCAGCTCCAGCCCATACTTCACTTCCAGCTCCTGCAGTCCTGCAAGTCACCCCCTAAGAAACAAATCTTTTAGTGTCTTAATCCCCTTCTCCTCCCATTTCTGAAAACTTCCATCCCACCTCCCTGGCTCAAATCGGTGGTTCCCCGAATCGGCATTTCCCTTGACCCTGCCCCCAACTTCTGTCAAAAGGAAAAACTTACTATGGTTATAGACATTCAGCTGTTCAATTGCAGGACACTATATCTTATTCAGCATAATGTCAAATAGACAATCTGATAGCACAGAGACATGACAGGGAGCACTGACAGAGTAGTAAAGTGTCAGCAGTGTATATCTGCAAGTGCAGGAGATCATAAGAGTCCAATGGTAACAAAGTAGTGGAGAAGGATTGCAGTGGAAGTGAAGTTCATGTAGATGATGCCAACTTGATGAATCGAAGTTTGAAACACAGGGGCAGCACGGTAGCATGGGGGGACAGCACGGTAGCATGGTGGTTAGCACAATTGCTTCACAGCTCCAGGGTCCCAGGTTTGATTCCCGGCTTGGGTCACTGTCTGTCCGGAGTCTGCACGTTCTCCCCGTGTGTGTGTGTTTCCTCCGGGTGCTCCGGTTTCCTACCACAGTCCAAAGATGTGCAGGTGGACTGGCCATGCTAAATTGCCCTTAGTGTTGGGTGGGGTTACTGGGTTATGGGGATAGGGTGGAGGTGTGGGCTTGGGTAGGGTGCTCGTTCAAAAAGCCGGTGCAGACTCGATGGGCCGAATGGCCTCCTTCTGCACTGTAAATTCTATGATAATTCTATGAACTCAGGATTTGGAATGACACCAAAGCTGCTTGCAGTTGGATGAAACCGGAACAGGTATCCAGGAAGGGAGATAGTTTCAAGAGCTAGACTTGGATGGAAGGGTAATCTTTTTTCCCTCCTCTCCCTCCCCTCAAAAGTAATTGCATATTTTTAAAAAATCATTTGCTAAATCATGCTTTTGTGAGAATTCTGAACAGCATGAAACCACAAGTCACCATATAATTAATGTGGATGTATGAAAATAAGAAATCAAGATTAACTGTTGCCGTCACCTCCATTTATAGATTTTGATGAGGCTATAGAAAGAGGATAATGCAACCAACTCAAGTTAAGGCAGGAATTTGTGCTTATGCTTTGAGAGAGACATATGGGGCCCATATGCCAGGTGGAAGCTACATTATGGCAGAATGAAGAATAAGATAATGCAAAGCATGTAGTGTGTGCCTCAGCACTTTTCATTTACTCCTCCAAGAATTAAACCCCCAGCAACTGCAGAGTAAAAAATACAAAAGCCTTACACTGGATAATACTATTGGAGCTGATCATCTTTCAGATTGCAACTGCTGTCATTCCTGGCTGTACTGACTTAAGTTGCACAATTCAGCTGTTAGCTTAAGTTACACTTTTAATAAATTGACCCCCAAAAAAGAATTTGCATTTATGAAACATCCTTTCAAAGATGTCCCAAAGCATTTGACAATTAAGTACATTTTCTTTTTTAAAGTTAGTGTTGGAGAGATGCAGCAACCAATTTGTGTACTGCAAGGTCCCACAATCAGTAAATATATAATAATCAGATAATATGTCTTAGTGATGCTGGCCAAGGTATAATAATGGCAAGGACATGGGATAGAATTCCCCTGCTCATCTTCAAATGTGCAATGAAATCTTTCAATTCACGTGAGAGAGTAGTGGGCCTTAGCTCAACATCACATTCAAAAGTAAGCACTTGCTTTGTACGAGAGTGAAGTTTCATCCTAGGTTGTGTTTGGAGCTTCCTGGATTGGACTTAAATCCATGACCTGAACTGAAAGCTAAAGTGCCAAGTTTCATGCCTAAATATGATCAGTCATACTTCTCCCATGCATGCTTTCAGTTCGTTCAACACCAGTGTACCTTTTGCTCCTTGCTCCAACTGTTTTATTCAGCCTTTCTCATTTTAAAAGTTTCTAAAAGCTCTTTATGTCTTGCTTATGCACCAATAACACTCACTTTTATCACTTCTGCTCAATGACCACCTCATCACATTGGAAAGCATGCATGATGTCCAAGCGAAGAAATAAGATTGAAGTACAAGTTGTTGACCTACTTTATGTTTATATATTTTCTGCAGTTAAATCAGCAAAACTTGAAAGTGCCTTTTTAATTAATAAAAGTTGAATTTTGCAACCCATAATTAAACTGCCCATGCCATTAAGAGAGTGCTTCTTTAGTAATGAAACTTTGACTCAAGGTTAAATGATTAAAGCACAATCAGGCGCTGGGCAAAAAAGCATGAACGTGCACTTTAAACAGCACCTTTCATGTGTTCAGGGTGTTTTAATTCACTGGTTGTGATTTGATTTATGCCTCAAGTATGATCACTTCAGTACGCAAATAAAACAGCCAACTGTACACAGCAAGGATTCACAAACAGCAAACGACATGACTCAGTTAATCTGGTTCTGGTGGTCTTGATTGAGAAAGAACCTTTTGGCTCTTCAAATAGCACAAGATCCTTTGGATCCACTTGAACAAGCAGATGAGACCTTGCTTTCACAATCCAGTCCTCATTCTATAACTGCACTGAATTATTAACCTACATTATATACTCAAATCCTCGAGGCCCCAACCCACAAACATCGTGAAGATGAAAATGCTACCAACTAAAAACCAAACAATTTTTGTTATCATTCTAATTATGCTTATTAAAATAGCAAACAAAACAACAAATGAAGGCAGCATTGGGTGGACTGCAACTAGCCAGTTTTCCTGGGCTAGGAAGACAAAAAATTGATCAGCAGATATGCTGCCAGTAACTATACAGTAAACCAGTAATTTTCAAATTCAGGGTCGTGACCCCTGGGCCTCTGGTGAACAACCCATGAAGAAGCTGAAAACAGGAACAAAACAGTATAAAGATGAATTATTGAGGCATAGGCTTATTAATTGTGCCATTGCAAAACAGGATGCAAAGTTCTTGTGTGTTTTATGCAGGGAATTACGAGCAAATGAAAGATTAAACACCTCAAAGGCATTTGAAGACTAAGCAGGGTGAGTTCGGGGACAAACCTCTTGATTTTTTTTCATCTGATGTAGTAAGATCTTAAGTCGTCAGTTGAAGACCTTAGCAGAAATGCAATATTGAATGACAAAGCAAGTGAGATCATAGGACTAAGCAGGCTCACCTGTCACATTCAAGCTAAGCGAAAATGGTAGGTTGTGACGTTCAGGCGACGCGGGTTGCGAAACCCGGGCGGTGTGGGTCGCGAAGGTCGGCCAGCATGGGTCCTGAAGGATGGCCAATTGTAAAAATGGGTCCCGAGCAAAAAGGTTTGAAAAACACTGCAGTAAACAATGGCTCAGATTTTCCTGGGTACTAACACCGTTTTAATGATGCATCCTACATCAGTGGTACAAAAGAAACAGGAGATTATTGGACAAGTGGGCACTCAAATGTTTTCCTTGGTCTTTTGTGCCAGTTAATCTTTGCTGAAAAAAGTTGAAGTTAATTTTCAAAGCCCCACCTCCCCACTGAAAACAATGGTAATCATGGTTTTGCTGGAATCCTGCCAGTTAAGACTTATAATAATAATCTTTATTGTCACAAGTAGGCTTACATTACGTGAAGTTACTGTGAAAAGCTCCTAGTCACCACATTCCGGTGCCTGTTCGGGTACACGGAGGGAGAATTCAGAATGACCAAATTACCTAATAGCACGTCTTTCGGGACATGTGGGAGGAAACTGGAGCACCCAGAGGAAATCCACGCAGACACAGGGAGAACGTGCAGACTCTGCACAGACAGTGGAGACAGACAAACATAATGGTGCTTGCAGCCTGCTGCATTATTTACAACTAATTGCTTGCAATGATTAATCATGAGGACAGAGGTCGGGCCATCTATTCTCACATTAACATTGTGGTCTCAACCGACACAGACCAACCAATTGCACCAAACAGAGTGGTGCAATGGGAACAGCGTGCTTGACAAGTTTTGCACGAAAGCTGGTTTTAAGAGTTGACTTTGCAACCCAGTTTATATATTTGTTGAATTGCTGGGAAACAATGACCATACCATTTCTAATTCACCACCATCCTCAAAATGGTGGAAACAAATCCGAAATGTAGAAAAATATGGAGGAAATTGCACAGCATGCTGGATAATAATTATAGTAATAAACGCTTATTGTCACAAGTAGGCTTCAATGAAGTTACTGTGAAAAGCCCCTAGTCGCCACATTCCGGCGCCTGTTCGGGGAGGCCGGTACAGGAATTGAACCCGCGCTGCTGGCCTTCTTCTGCATTACAAGCCAGCTGTTTAGCCCACCGTGCTAAACCAGCCCCTTAAATTTACAGGGTCTTTACTGATCTTGAGCCGGAAAAGCTGGGCCTCTGATTAGAAAGGATCTATGTTCTCTGAAGTTTAAAATAAGAGGCGATCTAATTGAAACGTTTAAAATTCTTCGAAGACTTGACAGCGTACATGTAGCAAGGCTGTTTCCCTTAGCTGGGGAATCTAGAACACAGGGTCACACTCAGGAGTCTAAAAAGGCTAAAAGGAATGAAACCGGATGGTCCACCTCACATCGTCCTAGGCACTGGAAACGACAATGGAAAACCCAACCCTATCGACCCTGAAAAAGTCCTCCTTACTAACATCTGGGGGATTGTGCCGAAATTGGGAGTGCTGTCTCACAGTCTAGTCAAATAACAGCCCGACATAGTCATATTCAGGGAATCATATCTGCGACAATGTCCCATAAATCACCGTCACCATCCTTGGATACATCCTGTCCCACCAATAGGAAAGCCCCAGCAGAGGTGGCAGCACAATGGTATACAATCAGGAAGGAGTTGCCTTGGGAGTCCAGTGATCAAACATGGGCAAGGAAACCTGGTGTTACCACGTACCTCTCACTGCCCCTTCCCATAGTTGATGGATCAGTACCTCGCCATGTTGAACACACTTGGCGGAAGTACTGAGGGCTGCAAGGATGAAAAATGTATTCTGGGTGGGGGACATCAATGCCCATCACCGAGAGAGATTCAGTAGCACTACTACAGAGTAAAATGGCAGAGTCCTAAAGGACATAGCTGCAAGACTGGGTCTGCAGCAGATGGTGAGAACACCAACAAGAGAGTAAATTATACTTGACCTTATCCTCACTAACATGCCTGCCGCAGATGCATTGATAGGTAGGACCACTGCAGAGTCCTGGAGGCGGAGATGAAGTCTCATCTTCACATTCGGAATACCCTCCATCATGTTGTGTGGCACAGCCACCATGCTAAATGGGCTAGATTTCAGACAGGTCGAGCAACTCCGAGACTGGGCATCATGAGAAACTGCAGGCCATCAACAACAGCAGAATCATACTCACCATCATCTGTAACTTCATTGCTGGCAATATCCCCATCTCTACCATTGTCACCAACCTAGGGAATCACCCGTAGCTCAGTGAAAATTTCAGGAGGACATGCCAGGAGCAGTCCAAGCATATCTAAAAATGAGGCATCAATCTGGTTCCAACATGGGACCATAGAGCAGAGGTGAAGGGAGTGACTGACCTTTATATCAAGGTCGCATTTGAGCAATTATAATATCAAGGTCGCATTCGAGCAATTATAATATCAAGGAGCCTTCGCAAAACTGGAGTCAATGGGAATCAGGAGCACAACTCTCCACTGGTTGGAGTCACACTTAGCACAAAGTAAGATGGTTGTAGTCGTTCGAGGTTAATTATCTCAATTCCAGCACATCATTGCACAAGTTCTCAGGGTAGTGTCCTAGATCTATCCATCTTCAGCTGCAACATCAACAATATTCCTTCCATCATAAGGTCAGAAATGGGGATGTTTGCAGATGTTCGGCACCATTTGCTACTCCTCATACTGAAGCAATTCATGACCAAATGCAGCAAGACCTGGACAATATCCAGGCTTGGGCTGACAATTGGCAAGCAACATTCGCACCACACAAGCGCCAGACAATGACCAACAAGAGAGAATCTAACCATCACCCCTTGACTTTCAATGACGTTACCATCCATGAATCCCCCACTATCAACATCTCGGGCGTTTAACCATTGACCAGAAACTGAACTGGACTAGCCATATACTGTGGCAACGTGAGTAGGTCAGAGGTAGGAATCCTGCGGCGAGTAACTCAGCACCTGATTCCCCAAAATCTGTCCACCATCTACAAGGTGTAAGTTAGGAGTATGATGGAATACTCTCCACTTGCCTGGATGAGTGAAGCTCCAGTAGCATCTTGCCGTCATCCAGGATAAAGCGGCCCACTTGATGGGCGCCCCATCCACAAACATTCACTCCCATCATCATATATCGCTGTTCCTTCACTGTCACTGGATCAAAATCCTGGGATTTCTTCCCTACAGCACTGTGGGTGTACCTACATCATGTGGAGTGTAGCTCGCCACTAAGTTCTCAAGGGATGGGCAACAAATGCTGGCACTGCCAGCAATGCACACATCGCATGAAGAAGTAAATAAAACACTCAGAATAAGGAGCCAACATTTAGGAAGAGAAATTTCTTAATTCAGAGAGCTGGGAATCTTTGGGAGAATTTCAGAGAATGGTATATAATCAGTCTCTAAGTAAATTCAAGATCGAGATCAATAGATTTTTCGACACTATCAAGGGATATGGGGACAGAATGGAAAAGTAGAGTTAGTGTAACAGTTCATCCACAATCATACTGAATAGTGGAGCAGGCTTGATGGACCAGGTGACTCCTGCTTTTGTGTTATCATCAGGAATAATTCAGTTGTTACCCTCTGGAGTGACACTTCCCCATCTGTAATTGACACAGAAGTAATCAACATGAATAAATACTCATTTAGTTTCTATGTTCTGTTTTAAAATACCAAGGGTTGTACTTGATTTTTAAACGATTACTTGAATTTCACCTGCATCTTAAATATACAAGTCTCAGCCATAGCTCAGAATTTTTCTCTGAAACATAAGTTTGTGGGTTCAAGTCCTACATCAGAGACTTGATCACAAAATCTAGGCTGACACCTCAGTGCATCGAGTGTGCTGCACTGCTGGAGGTGGTATCTTAAGATGAGACATTAAACTGACACGGTGTGCCTTCAAATGGATTGAAAAGATCCCCTAGTGCTATTTGAAGAATAGAATGGGAGTTGTTCTGGTGTTCTGACCAATACTTATCCTTCAGTCAGCACATTAAACAGATTTTCTGATCATTGTGTCATTCTTTGGGGATTTTGCTGTGCACAAATTGGTTGCATTGCATTACAATCAAAACTATAAACGGCTTTGGGATGTCCTGATGGCATGAAGGTGCTATATAAATGCAAGTCGTTCTTTTTTTTACCATTCTAAAATGTTTAGTCACTTTCTAACTGGGATCCAGATTGGCACTGAACTGGATGAAAGATGAAAAACTCATCTGCGGATACATTTTGAGAATGTTTATATATGGAAGAAATGAGAAAGGAAAAGCAGAGGTCTAGATGAAGGATTCTGTAGAGTAAAATAGAGACACTTGGAAGGGACTACACCATTGGTGGAATGAAGAGGTCGATGGGAAAATAAACCATAATGAATTGAATAATAAGAATAGGAGCAAAAAGAAATCCAGATGTCCTAGCTTTGTTTAATTCTCATCTTTGTGCAAGACTTTGCGAATAGTAGGGTTTCCTTGGGGCGTTCAATGTGGGAAGGGGGCCCTTGAGAACAATGCAAAATGGAGACTGCGCAAGGTTCTTTTCCTCAACAGGGGTGAAGACACGCAAGGCCACTCATGGAATTCACACCCTCACCCACCTCCTGCCTGCAAACCTCTCAACAGACAAAATTCTGCCCGTGAAATAACATTTTATTTAAAAATAGATAATTTGGTCCAAATCCTGAGACAGAACTTCACACAACATTGTCACTGCAAATAATAATTTATTCTACATTTCAGGGATATTGTCCATGTCCCTGATGATGCACCTTTTGTTCAAAAGTAAAACAAAAACTAATGGTTACGGCTACAGACTTGATGCTGTACAACTACATCATGCCTTCATTTAGTTCAAGGATTGGTATAGTTAGTTTATCTTCCTTACCCTAAAATTAGATTGGTTACAATGCAAATCCAGAAAACCTCCCTCCTGCTTAGTGTCTTCCTGCAGCTAGATTTTTAAAATTCTTCCAAATACGAAGGGATAAGATATTTTGGACTGGCCTGGGTAAAATAAAATTAGTCCTATGGTATCTTCAGTGTTCAAATTTAGTCTGAAGGATCCTTTATAATATTGGGCTTGACTTGATTCTATCAGGGAGACAGCAGTCGATAGATACATTGGCACTCAGGGTAAATATGACCTTCAGCACAGATATTTTTTCCCCTCTACAATAACATATTGCACATATCTTCAGGAGCATCAAATCTCTGATAAAGATATGATAAAATCTATAACTGATGCAAAATAATTAGACATCGTTATGATTTAAATGTAAAATAATAAGAGACTAAATGGTTTATGAAACATGTTGCTCTTAGAAGATTTTCAGCATTTCGCAACTAGAAAGCTGCATGAAATTTTAAAACAATAATAAATGCATGCTACAATTACCAAATGTTTTAAAACTCGCCATAGCAAACAAATGACAATACATTTTTTTTTACAAACCCTGCAATAGTACCTCTGCACCAAGTACATTTTTCCACAGTTCTTTATTACATCAAAATGATGTTTTTTTTAAAAATAAAGTTACACAATCTGTTCTTTTGGTGATAGATTTTTTTCCCACTTTCTCCCAGTTGACACTTTCCCTCAGTTCTAGCATTCATATCCTCTGCAGTGCTTCTAACTATAGTGCAGATTGCATCAGACTCTACCATGTGCAGCAGAGGAACACTGAAAAGCAAGGAAATTATTAGTAGAAACATGAGAGACTGCTTTATTTGGCTCAACTAAAAATAGAACCAAATGGCACAGCCTTGCCAGGGATCTGCAGGATGAGCAATCGAGAGGCTGAACACACGATAGAACTACCCCAGTTCTTGGATCGACAATCGACAGCTGAAAGGCTATTTTTTGCTATGGTTGACTAAATATGGTCAGGGAGGGAGCGATACTGGAGAGCTTGGTTGCCTGGCAGTGCATGTTTCAAATGCTTAGCTGGCTATAAAGCAAGAGCAGTTTCATTTTTTTTTCCCGAGTGTAAAATGTGTCCAGCAGCTTTGCGTGTATGGAAGCTCTGACCTCAGCAGCAGACCTGACCTCTGAAGGACCACAGTAGTCTCGAACAGATGTTCAACCCATACGTAAAGCCAGAAGTGAGAAGTGACGCAGTGCAGCGTCGAAGCAGACAGAAGATCCATCTTTCCAACTAATGTGCCGAACCTTTCTCAGCATCTCTTTCTCTCTCTCTCTCCCTGTCTTTATATCTACTTCTCAGCCTCTGCTAATCACCTGAACAACCACCCTGCAGTGTTCAACTTCAGGGCAAGCAAAAGGTATTTGTTTCCCAATAATACAGGCAGAGCTGTATAGTTCTTTTTTTTTTTTTAAAAAAAAGGAAAGCTGTTAAAGCTTGTGCAAATTGTCCATTTAATTTTTTCTAGGTGCATTAATAATGGAATCATTCTGTATTTTTTTTTACATCAGTGTCTAACTGATTTCTACCTTTCCCCAGCAAAAGATGGGTGATTTGACAGCAGCAAATAGTTTTGGATGAATGCGTGCATCCCTCCTTGTTAATTTGATCAGCTACAAAATGCTGCATGTTCCGAACAAACTTATTTTGCAATATGGAGTCATAAAGTCGTTATATGGGGAGGAAGTTGATATGGTGCTGTCAGTGGCAGTTCGCTATATGCATGTGCCCTGCAAATGTTCTCCCTGTTTAAGTGCAAATGTAAAACTGTAAATGTAATTGTACCAGATGAGTTCCGTTTAAGACAGATTTAAAAATGAGTTTCAACGTCCACTGTAACTGTAATCTTAAACAAATTTGTACTTTTAACAGAAGATTATGGGTTCATGCCTCCCTTTAGGTTTTGAGCTATAATTTGTTGTAGTTTTAAAATATCGGAGTTTAACTGCATGAAAACTAACAGATATGGCTACAAGAACAAGCTATTTTAAATACGCAGACTGCCTACTGGATTTTTTTTTTCCAATGCTGCAGTGGTTTTGATTTCCCTGCTAACTACAATTTGGGTTTGCTGAACCTCAACTTTAAAAAAAAAACCACCATGCTGCATGAATTTAATATCAATGCTTACCCCACCTTTTGTAAAACATCTTGAATACGATGCCATTGTCCAGACAAGTAGAAGACATTTAGGGGAAAAATACAGCTGAAAGCACTGTGCTACAGGCAAAGCACTCTGAACAGTTTAATGGTTGATAAATTTCAAGTGTGCCTGTGCTGCACATTTGAAATCCAGCTTCAACTTACATTTTTATTCTTTTCACATGATTATTTAAAAGAAGAGCTTTGCCTCTGAGGGAGAATTTGGTTGTGGAATTGGAGAAAGGGAAAAAAATCTTCAAGAACAATCTGTTCACTTCACATTTTTATGCACTGACATGGAAAGCCTGGAATAGATTTATGTCTCTCCCCAGTCCCAAAGAAGTGAGTGGAGAAAAAAAGTGCAACATTAAAGAAAATCAGAGTAAGCATCAAATCTCCACATATCTTGCTTGTAGCATAACTCCCAAACATAATTAACTTCTTATTCCATGTTATTGCTTCAAATATCACCAGCATTGAAATATTGGCTAGCGTCTAAAACATAGCATCAAGACTATGATAAACAGAGAGAGAAATCAGAAACTGACTAATTCAGTTACTCATATTAGCACCAAAAGATCAAAGTCTGAAGATTAAAAAAATTATTTTCTTTTAGAATTTAAGTTCTGCATTCAAACAAAAATATGTCAAAAATGAACCTAAAGAAGAAAAACAAGTCAACAATAATGATCAAAAGAAGCTTCTGTGTCCACAAACACAGGCCACATCTCATAAATGGAATTTTGAAGTGTTTTACAAAGGAACAACCTAATTCCTGCAGCAAATGGCACTCAAAGTTTGGATAAACCACTGAAAATGAACTTTGGCTGTTGACATTTGATTTTGAGTTCTGAAAGTCTAACTCCTACACCTGCAAATGTTTCAGGTAATTTAGAAAATTCCTTTGGGGCAAGTTATATCTTTTAAACCATCCTTTCTGTGCTATTTCTACCATGTTAAGTGTAGCTCTTTATTCCTCAAGATCGATCAATAATATTAAACAAGTGACTTAATTGTGCTTCAGCAAACAGGTGAATCTTATAACAAGATGCATTGCTTTTAAGCATCAGTATTCAAGACAGATGACCTGCAAGTGTCTTCCCTGCCTGGAACACATACTTCTTTATATGCCCATATGAACCTAAACAACTATGGAATGTAAAGAAGTATGTATTTCTGGTGGGCAATGAACAACCATGAAGAACACAAAGGCATTTAAAGTGGACCAAAACATTCAATGGAAAACATACAAGGCACTTGCATGGCTATTGTGTAAAGATCTACTCCAATGTTTGTTTTTCTTCCAAATTCAAAACACAATTTACATGTAAACAAACTTAGTTGAAAAGGAATAAAAGCCACAGATCACTACATTCGGTTTTATCCAACATCACTCATCCAAAGCACAATAAGAAAATGTGCATCTAAGCACCACACTTTAAACCAGCTGTTCATTATTTTGTACCCAGTACAAAAAGTACAAATTGGACAAATAATTAAGAGGAGCTAAAATTACAAAATATAAAAATGTATTTTATTGCATAGAATCATTCAAAATGAAATATCCTAAAATATTAAAAATTACATGTTTCAGCATGAAAAGCAGTAATACCAAACTGAAAACATTGAGCGCAATGTGCAGTCTCATTTAAAGTTGATTTAGCTACTGCATGTGAAACAAAAGAGCCAATCAACTTTTAATTTGAGCAGGAATTGAGCCGAAACACAATATGTAGTTTCAGTACCATCACCAGACTTCTGTAGAATATTCAATGCAATGAGAAAGAGGGTAAAACAGAGCTTGTACTATTAGCCAGCTGACAAACACACATATTGGGCATTCACATTAACTTGAGCACCTTGAATGTATGGACTCTGTACTCGATAGTCCTCTGAGCCTCTTAAATTGGTTTATTTCTTGATTGTTCAGTACAACCAAGGATTCTGTCCTTTCACTTACACTCCACACGGAAAAGCAAAATTTCAAAGGATGTAGCATATAATCACAAAAAGAAAACCAATACTCCTCAGTGGATAAAATGAAATTATTTTCAAGTTAAATTACAATCAAGGACTACAGTAATCTGTTTAACTTTCAATTTACTTCTAATATACTATTATATGTCAAAGATTAGTATTCCATTGGTATAGTACATTTAACAATGCTTGTGCTCAAGTTAAAAGTCATGAAAGATTGATAGTTCTTAAAAACACAAACTGTTGTGTAATATTCTACAAGCCTGGTAAATGTTTCAAATTAAAATGGAAGGTTTCTCAAATGCTCATCATAGCATCTGCAGATAACATTCAGCATTTTAACAGATTAATTACGAATATTTAGTTTTCCAGAGCTCATGAATTTATCAAAAAAGGACAAGTCCCAAAAATTCCAAAATGCAAAACAATATTTAAGCTGCGAGGAAAGCCATAGCCTTAATATAATAATGTTGATAACACAGTACTCTTTTCTCAACTTTTACACTGCAATTAAGATTTAGAATATCTGCAATCCTAATTTTTTGAAGATTGGTTGAATGTTGCAAAAGATTGACTCAGTGTATATATCGTCAATATTTCCCAATTTAACAAATTAAAATCCCTATCCATTCTTACGCATGGAAATTAATTATAATTTCCATAACTTTTTAAATCGCTGAAGTTTATAACTTACGAATGAGTTTACTACTGTTAACAATTTGCGGGATTCAAATATACGTAATCCCACAAGCCTTTACTGCCCTTCCAAAGTCACATTTTGTCCTTTCCTGAAGCTGAAAATGCAGTTTTGCATTTCACAAGAAACATTTGGAATTGTTGAGCGTTAATGCCAAATCCATTAAAATCCTAAGTGCTATACAGTATTTAAACCAAAAGATTTTAAAATGGTAAAATTTTCAATCAACCAAATTTTATTTTATTTCATTTTAGTAGCAATTTAGTTCAGCTGCAGAAGATTCTCCAAATTCTTTGAACATTATATTGTTCCTATTCATGGTTTTCAAAGCTGTTATTCACCAACTTTTGCTAATCCTCACTGAATGTTTCAATGGTTAAGCTCCATTAACAAAAAAGAACTGCACATCTAGCTTTTTGTCCTCCCTCCCTCCCCCACCACCTTTTTTGAACGGACAATGTAGACTTTTCCAGGCCAGGTCTGCCTGCCAACTAATTTGATTGTTCATAGCTTCTCAGATTACCAAAAAGAGAATGAACGTCTATTTGGACACCAACTGCTGCAATTGACACCATTTGAACCAAATGTCTAAATACCACTGTTACAGTACAATCAACTGTGAACAGAAAACACTAGGCTGTCAACATGGTAGATACTTCATAATCAAACTGTTCATTCATTTCCGTATGCTCTTCACTAACATACCCACATTAAGTATTACTTTAAGTTTATCAGATCAACCAGCAGAACATAACACTGCAAAAATATGTCAAGAATAAACAGAGCCGTGTCACAAGCCAACTTCTCTCAAATAGTTTAGCCACTACAGGTGTGAAAACCTAAGCACACTGGGTAAAGTGGAATAAACAAGGGCACGATAATATTCAACATATCTATGCAAGTACTGTAAGAAAAATTCAGTAAAATTTAAAGTCTCTAAAACACAAATTTTAAGAACATTTAAAGTAAAGAGAATTATCCTGAAAGTTTCCCTAACAGTTGCTTATTTGTGTAAGATGATGTGCA
The DNA here is from genome assembly GCF_047496885.1 of Scyliorhinus torazame. Taxonomy (NCBI): domain Eukaryota; kingdom Metazoa; phylum Chordata; class Chondrichthyes; order Carcharhiniformes; family Scyliorhinidae; genus Scyliorhinus; species Scyliorhinus torazame. The sequence goes on from NC_092717.1 coordinate 89,334,386, forward strand.
CACTGGATAAAATATGTATACCAAATATAAAGCAAAATAATATTTTCGCAAACTAGTTCCAAAACATTAAACAGGACTGAATTTTGTGCTAAGATATTTATTGTTCATCTTTCTACATCTGTTCAGATCCTTCTACTTAATGGCAAGTTTGACATACTGTAAAGCTTCACAGATTTAATAAATAAAAGTACTATTTGTAGGAGCTTATTTCATCTATCAATGCAAAACAACTATGAATACAGTTAGTCTGATGTTGACAAAAAACTGTTTATATTTGATGAAGAAATATGCAACAGTTTCCACATTGCATCAGAAAAACAGTGCAAAATTGGATTTCCTTTATTGCAAGTGTACGAGAAACTGATATTCTCCTAGGTGCCTTTGACCACTTCGGTTGAAAAATATTTTCAGAATCTCCAAAGTGCTTTCTAGTGCACAAAGTCATGAGCTGTGGCAGAATTCAACTCAAAATGGCCTACAAAAATCTTTTTTTTTAGATATATAATCCCAAACATAGTTATAACTCCAGAATAGAATTTGAAAGACCACTGAATTACAAAAGTTGCAGAGAGTCAATGATTTTTGAATGACTGAACATGCCTATTTTGGGACAATTACTTCTTCAATAGCATTGTTTCAATCAAGAATCCAAAATGTAACATCTCTCAACCTGACCAGCTTGATTCATTCAACAGATACAGCAGAAGTCTGAACATTTGCTGACAGTTTTGCTACTCAAAGGATTTTCAGACGTCTGACTGACATGGTGAACAGATGTTGACATTGAAGTATTATATTGCATGTTCCAATGTCTCTTCATGCCCAGATATGGCCATTGCATTAAAGTGCTCTGCTCTTCAAACAGGCATTCACAGCAGTCTAAGCTGCCCAAGAACACTACCATAGTGGATATTAATAGCACCAATTTACAGCTGACTGTGTCACTGCTGTTCCAACTATAATGCACCTGTATCAACTGGCAGTGGTAGCAAGCCAAAGACTCTGAATTTTAAAATATGTACATTTCACCAGAACAGAAAAACACTGCGAAATATAACATCAGATAGTATGATCCACAAAGGATGTGACATATTTATGTATCCTTTCAAAACACCTGCTAAAATGAGCCAAAGAACCACCAAGAATAAGACTGCTTAAGGAAGACGGAATTTAAGGCCACGGTTATGTTTAGCCCCACAAACAGTTCCACTAAAGGGAGTGGGGTCAGAAGGGAACAGGAAAAAACAATTTAAAACAGAAAGTGGAGTTAAAGCCGAAGTTCAGCCATGACTGTTGAATCGCAGAGCAGCTTCGATCAACTGCATGGTCTACTTCTACGTCTTATATTCTTCAAATGGAATATTCACCGTTAGGCTGCAGTAGTATTAATCATGTACAATAGTTTGTAATAGTTGTTATAATTTTCAAGAACATCCATTAATTACATGAACACAAAATGTGGAACTGGATTATATGGACATTGAAATGGAATTGAAAGGGAAATAAATAATGTACATTTTCAGAAATAAAACCTTCTTTAAAAGGCTAATTAAAATATTTGAAAACAAATCCAGAGAAACCAGCATTCCAAGATAAGAAAATTAGAAGATTCAGCAGTGTTCATTATTGGAAATGGACCATTAAAACCACTGCCACCTCTGCTCCCACATAGGGAGAAATGTTTCAGGCATTTTGCCAATTCTTCAAAACCACTATCTTGTTACTCCTGTCCCTCCAAACAAGTCTTAAAATTTCTCCTTTCACTGTTGGTGGTCCCCATTACCATCTTGTATTCCAATGTAAGTTGTCGTAACTGCACCACAAAGTTTAAGAATGTCTAGATTCTTGCACTGCAGAAGACTTTACCTATTAGAAAACTTCCGAGCTTCCTCTGCCTCCCCACCTTATATTTCGAATTTGTTAAAAACAATTTTGAACATTTGATTTTTATGATTCTTCACAAAATGTGTCATCTAGCTTTTTCAAACATAAATTTTGAATGCTGTAAGAGTGTTAAAAACAATGGAGCTCAAGATTTTTTCTTTAGTGTAACTTGAATCTCTTTTAGAGCATATTTGGAAGCTAAAATTTTAACAGTAATACTTGTTGCTTTTATGTTTCAATTTCCATCCTACATAGAATTAGGGAAACAAATAATGTGCATTTTCAGAAAAACAAACTCCTTTAAAAGACAAATTAAAATATTTGAAAACAAATTCAGAGAAACCAACATTCAAAAGTAAGAAAATTAGAAATTCAGCACTGTTCATTATTACCAAGTTGCTGTGAAAAGATTTCACATTTTTAGTGAAATGGGTGGAAATGCAAGAAAAATCAAATAGAAAAAAGCTTAATAGAACTGTTGCTTTTCTGGAGAGATTTTATGCTTTTCTTGGCCAACATCTCACGAGCCAATGCTTTGCTAAAGCTGGTAAAATGGAACCAAATCAACTTTTCAATGGATTTGGTCCCCTTCAACCAGCTGTAGCTATGCATTGATCACAACTCGGAGGAGGAGAGAAAGCAATATCCGTTCACTGCCATTACCACTGGTACAATACCAGTTCATCAACCAAAATGCCTTGGTTAGCTAATGCATTATATCATGGACATCATTTTCAAAGATTTGACTTTGATATAAAGATACAAATCAAACCACTTGTACAACAGATAACTCCAAATCCAATGTTATGTCAGTGAATTTCACTAGAATTGGTACCTGTATATATATATCTGTTTATCCTGAAAAAACACTACAGCGGCATTGTATTTTAACTGAAATGAACAATGGTGTTAAAAGTTAATGATGTAAAATGATTTCATGAAATGCTATTGTGTGAACAATTCAACCATTTTTGCTGCATTCCATTAAATAAAAAAGGAAACTAAAACCTCATCTTGAAATGTTCAGAATGCACAATTAAAAAGGCACTGGAATATTTATCGCTGTTATTGAGAACTATGTAAATCATGACACTGCTTCTAAAAGATTAAACCCAAGAGAGAAGGCTATAATGGCTGTTTGACGTGAAGAGTGACTGAGAGTTAACACATGCTGAGAGGGTGTGCAACAAAATAACAGACAAATTCAAGTACAACACAGGGGAGCTGAAACATCTTTTATGCAGTATGCCACATTTTAGATCAAAAGCAAACTGCTGGCACAGTAACTTTTGAAAACAATGCATCGGGCATATAACGTTTTGATTGCTCCAATAGCTCTTCGGCTTTATGAATATAGCCACATAGTTTGCAAAAACATCTGACTGGATTCAGGAAAAAAAATCTGTTGATAACATATTTGATTCCAAGTATATTTAAATATCAGCACTAAAATATTCATGAATTTAAGACGGCATTCAGGACTAACTACAGATTGTGATTTAGAAAATCTGCCTTTCATTTGAAAAATTATACATATGACGTACATAAATATTATACAGCTTAAAGATCAATTTGAAATCATGGTCCCATTATTGTCATATTCAATCTTCCTGTAATCTCCTCTTCCCAAAAATTATACAATGCATTAAATTTAAAATGCTGCTCTTTTCTCCAGATTTCAAATCTTGAAACAGTGTATTCAGGCAGAGTAAAAGAAAAACAAAGGCAAATTGTTCAGTTCACAAGTCTGGAATCGGAGATGGTAGCTCAAATGTATTCCGGCGAATTTATTTGTGATTCTACAGCAGTACCCTTGAACATCCTTTTGTCACCTTCATAGAGGTACTCTCATATCTGCAATGCAGTTACAGCTACTGACTGACACGAGTTGAACAGTGCAGTCATTACTCAGGATAGGAACTAAATTCAGCACATCAGGGAATTAGATGAGTAGCAAATGCAAGTAGGAGGGAAAACAGTGGGTTTGAGAATTAATGTTATCCAAGATTTCAACTAAAAAGGTAAAATAACTGAGTTCATTATTGCACAAATTAGTCTGCAAATTTAGGCGAAGGGGAAATACACTGAGCTATAAATCACAAACTTGCTGGTCAATTTATGATGCTCAGCTCTTTGCATCTCACAAGCAACCACTAGCCCTCAAATTTTCTGGATTTGTACAGTAAACTCAAATTAACATCACCACAGAAAGTTATGGCTTGCATAAAATAGCATAAGTACCATTTTAATGATATAATTATTCATTAAATATTAATGAACTTCTAAGGCCAAGAAAAGCAATTTGTGCTTGTTTTTTTTAAGAGTTGGTTTTCAATCATTAGTTTTTTCTGTCTCTATCTTTCTGCATTTGGTTTGCTTCTCTAATGCACCTTCTTCAGTCATCCCTCTATTTCTTTCAATCTATAAATCTCATTGACAAAAGAAAGGCAATTTTTCCAATCTTTCACTAAGGTCCCAGATGCCCCCATGCCCTCACCATGCCATTATTAGCTCACACTTCCAATAATTAAAAAAGGACAAAAATTTGTTTGTGCCAATTGGTGTCAGAAAGAGTGTAACGAATTCATAAACTGTAAGATGCCTCCTTCTAGCATAATTTGACCCATTAAGTAGCTACAATAGTTATATACAATTTTAAAGCTTGCATGTATGGGCAGGCTTCTTCTGCTTTGAAGGCATTGCATTTTCATAATACACCAATAAAGTGTTTATAAGGTTTGTACAACCTATTCCAGTTATCATTAAATTGACTGACTGGCTCAATTAGTACATTCCACATGTACATAATATACATGCAAAGGATGAAGTGGCAAGCTAAACAGATGACAGCAATTAAAAAGGAAACATTTAGCAATATAATAAAGTTTCTGTACAATTAACTGTAAGATCAATTTGATGAAGAATGCTAATAGCATTATAGATATTCAAAAAGTGCGATAAGTACCAACGATACACCGATTAGTATGTAAAATAATGAAATCAGTATCAGGTATGCATCTGAAGGGCACCATATAATACTAACTCAATTAAACAGCAACCAATATGGATTTTGAAAGGGAAGATAATGCCTACCAATCTCCTAGATAAAATGCGTCAACTGCGGCAAGTTCTATGATCTGGTATAGCTAGATTTCCTAAAGGTGTCTGACACAGGTGCAGACAAGAGTGAATCTCTCAATTTGGGGAATTCAGGTTATTAAGAAATTGGCACAAGATAGAAAACAACTGACATTTGAACTTGCATATTTGTTTGGCAGTAAAGTAGGGTTCCCCAGGAATCAGTGTTGAGATCATTTTTGTTTCAAGTGTTTTAGATTCAGAAGGTCAATGCACATTGGTTAATTTTGAGAACAATGCCAAACTAGGAGGACCAGTGGAATCGGAGAAGGAAGTTCAAAAATTACAGAATGCGTCTGTCAAAATAAAATGAACAGACCAATGGCAAATAACATCAAACCACGATATATAAAGGACTAAACAGAAAGAAAGGAAATTACATTTGTGCAGTGCTTTTCACAAATTCAGCATGTCCAAAAGCACATCATAGTCAACCAGTATTTTTTATGCGTAGTCACTGTTATAATGTAGGCAAACAGCATTCAGCTTGCACAGATTTACAACCAAATAAACTGTATTACTGATATTCATCGGAAGATAAATGTTGGACAAGACACAGAAAATTGCCCCGTTCTTCAAATAGTACCATGCAATCTTTTATCTGTCAACCAGAAAAGGCAGACTGGGGTTCTGTTTAACATCAGATCTGAAAGGCGCATTGAAGTATGGACCTGTATGCGGAGCTCATCTCTGGAGTGGGGCTTAAACCTTTGACCTTCTGGCTATAGAGGTATCACTGAGCCACGGATAACTTCTATAAAAGAGCACTAACAGCATAACAGAAATTCAGACACATGTTCCCATAGTAATGCAACAGCCTGCAAAGAACTACACAGGCCTTGCTCTGTGATAAATTAAGTGTGCCCAGGACTGGCAAAAAATTCAAAGGAACCGTGCACTAGAAAAAGCGGGATGTGCACGAGAGCTAAATCTTAATGGGAACATTGGGGATATGCACATGCAAGACAGAACAGCCCCAAAAAAATGGGATTGGCTTTGACTGGAGAGATCCTGATGGCATGAAGAATGATGAAAAATAGCATGAACGATGTTGAAATAGTCAATATCAAAGTTGAGTTTTACAAGATGCAGGGCTCAACATGTCCAACCAATATAAAACAGTAATCATCAAAATCAAGAGAATATTGAACAATAAAAAGAACTTAAGTCAAGCATAGGACAGCAGCTGATGTGTTTATAACTGCTAGCTGCAATCCTGGATACTATAATGGCACTCAGGAGGTAGCCTATAAATGAATCAAATTGTATTTCCTCATTCTGAACTTTTACTCTGTTCTTTCAATTGATTTGGTTTCCTTCGTACAATTCAAGAGCCATTTGTTGGAATTACACAATATTCATCTCAATCCATTACTCCTATGATAACTGAATTTGAATACCACAAACAGCAGGAATAGAGGGTGCAGGCAGCAAAACAAACCCTTCAATACCAGCATCGGTGCACAATTGGTTTCAAATAAATAATGCCAATGTTATGTTCAGTATTAAGTTCTAACTGTAACTAACAGAGTAAAATGGTACAGAAAGTCATGCAGATAAACTGTAGCACAATTTACATTAGTAAAAAAATATTTTTAGGAACTACAGAGAGTGTATATTAAGGGTAAAAGCAAATTACTGCGGATGCTGGAATCTGAAACCAAAGAGAAAATGCTGGAAAATCTCAGCAGGTCTGGCAGCACCTGTAGGGAGAGCAAAGAGCTAATGTTTCGAGTCCAGATGACTCTTTGTCAAAGCTAAAAGACAGAAAAAGAGAGAAATATTTCCCACTTTCTCTGTCTTTTAGCTTTGACAAAGGGTCACCTGGACTCGAAACATTAGCTCTTTTCTCTCCCTATAGATGCTGCCAGACCTGCTGAGATTTTCCAGCATTTTGTCTTTGGTGTAGATTATGGGGATCACCGGTTTAAACTAATAAATGACAAATTTACGAACTGTATCAAGAAAAAGTGATGAACACCCAGAATGTCCTCCCCTAGGGTAGAAGAATGACAAGACACTTAATTATCATTTAAGAAACAATTGAATGTTACAATGAAGAGAATTTAGTAATTTTCTAGATGGATGAGCCCAGATGGACTGAATGGCCTCTCACACTCATGATTATCCTGTGTGCTTAACAACACTGCACGGACCAAGAAACTGAATCTTGAATAATGAATAACTCAGTTGGACAAGAATGACAACCAATGACAGGCCTTCAACGAGCACAGAGGAGAAATGATGGACGACATTACAAAAGGAACAAAAATATCACTTTCTCTAAAATCAAAAGGAACATTTTTGGTAATGAATCGAGACAGGGGACAAAAAAGATAGACCTGCAGAAGGCGGGCGGAGGGCAGGGGACCGGGCGAGGGGGACACAAAAAAAAATACTCTCCCATAACTTACCTTGAACTAAATTTTCTCTTAACATCGAATCAACAGCAAACTCGCAGCTAATCGACAGCTAGCTCAAGTTAAAAAATGGATTTCAACCAGCTTGACAAACTAATATGGAGGTAACAGATGCTAAAGCACTGGGGCATAAAGTTCATTCAGCTTTCCTATTGCTCCTTTACTCAAGTGAAAGGTGCTCTTCCATCACCTCACGTTCACATTTTTGTTCAGGCAATCTTCTACTTGCACTTACTTTCTCAAGTATTATTTTGCTATCACTATTTCTTTTAGGAATCTAATTTTTGCCGTAATCTCGATTTTTTGTTGCAGCCCCTGCTTGATAATATACCCACTTCTACTCCTGGTTGGGCTGCATTTAACCTAATTTAAAATATCTTCTACTGCTGGATAATGGTTTGAATTGCCATTTTTTCCCCCCAAATCAATTTATACACTGCTGAAACATGCGAATATTTGGCTAATATTTAATGAGCAAATATATGCATTACAACAATTATATATCCTTTCTGGTGCAAAAACAGAACACGAAATACGACCCAATCATGGCTAACAACACAAAAGTAATAGATCTAAAGGTTGCTGGAAAAAGCAGCAAGCCTGAGAACTGCGAGTAATTTAGAAATCAAAGGATGACCAAGAGATTGATTAAAGGGAGGAAAATAGAGTACACAAGTAAACTTGCAAGGAACGGGCTATCACTGGATGCGAGCACGAAAGCAGCAGCAATTTCACGAGCTCTGGATCTGCTCATCTTTCAATCTTTCTTTCTATCCTCGTGCACATCTCTTTTATGCATTTTTTCAGTTTACATGGCTTTTACTATGTACCGTGATTTGCTGGTCAATATTTCAGCACTTTTGAGTCAAGATAATATGCTTTATATCTTTGCTGTTTCTTGGTGGCTGGAGGGAGTTGGGTTGTGGCCTAGCTTTTGGTGACGCAGCTGCCTTTGAGAGGTTTCCCACCCTGATGACATGGTGCACACTGACAGATGATGGCGGTTTGCGATTAAGGTGATCCGGCTGGTGGTCTTGGCTCTGCAGTGAAGGACGTTAAGAGCCCAATTTTAAGAGTTGTGAGGTGTCTTTACGGTGGCGGTGCACAAGAAGATTCTGCTTGCAGAGAGAGCGCCATCTCTGCCGGCAGTCCACCTCCTGATGGTTGAGTTCCTGCTGCATGGTCGATCGTTCTTACTGAGGAATTTGGGTAAGGACGAGGGGGTGCCGGCGATGAGCTCAGTCATGTCCAGTGTCTCCGGTGAGGTGGGAGAGATGTTCCCAGCTGAGTTTGGGTACTGGCTGCCATGTCTTGGGCGTCTCAATCAGAACGGCGGGCAGCTGGGATTCGATGGAGCACATGTTGAAACTAATGAGATTCGTGCTCCAATCGTTGGAGTCTTTGGAAGGTCTTGAACAGTGCTCTCTGTTTCAGATTGTCCTTTATCCTGGATGGCTACTTTCTTCCTGCGCCAATGGAGCAGTCTTTATCCTCGTAACTGCCTTGTTTCTCAGCTGTTATTCTGGACTTTACTCCCTGATCATTGAATCCCTAGAGTGCAGAAGGAAGCCATTCGGCCCATCCAGTCTGCACAGACCTTCCGAAAAAGCACTTAACCTGGGCCCATTCCCCTGCCCTATACCTGTAACCCCACCTAACCTTTGGATACTTAAGGGCAATTTAGCATGGCCAATCAACCTAACAGAGGAAGGCACAAATTACTTCCCAGGAATGCGAGGGAACCAAGGATCAAGTGAGAAGAAGGAATTGAAGGAAATTAGTATTAGAAAAAAAAAAGTGCTGGAGGAATGAATGGGACTGAAAGCCGATAAATTCCAGGGTCTGATATCTCAGGGTGCTAAAGGAGTTGGCCTAGGAAATAATGGATGTGTTGGTTGTCAACTTCCAAAATTCTGTAAATTCTGCAATAATCTCAGAGGATTGGAGGGGGCAAATGGAACCCACTATTTGAAAAAGGAGGAAGAAAATAGTGAATTACAGTTAATCTAACATCAGTCGTGTGGAAAATGCTATAGTCTATTGTGAAGGATGTGATAACAGAACACTTAAATAAACATCAACAGAATTAGATAAAGTCAACATGGATTTCCGAAAGGGAAATAGTGTTTGAAATACTGGAATTCAAGGATGTAACTAGCAGAATAGATAAAGGAGAACCAGTGGTCATGGCGTATTTGGATATTCAGAAAGCTTTTGCTGAAGTACCACATAAGAGATGAGTGTACAAAATTAAAGCACATTGAATTGGAGGTAACATATTGGCATAGATTTAGAATTGGTTAGTAGAAAGGAAACAGAGAATAGGAGTAAATGAGTATTTTTTGAAGTGGTAGGCAGTGGGTGACTAGTGAGGTACCACAGGAATTAATGCTTGGGCTCCAGCTATTCAAAATGCATTTCAATTATTTGGGGAAGGGAATCAAATGTAATATTTCCAAGTTTGCTGACAACATAAAATATGGTGAAAATGTGAGTAGTGAAGAGGATGTTAAGAAGTTTCAAGGTGATTTAAACAAGTTGAATGAGGGGGCAAATACATGACAAATGTATTGGATAAGTGTGACGTTATCCACTTCAGTAGAAAAAACACAATGGCACAGTATCATTCAAATAGTGATAGATTAGGAATCATTGACAGACAAGAGGCCTGGGTGTCCTTGCACAACAGTCACTGAAAGCAAGCATGCAAGTACAGCAAGCAGTTAAGAAGGCAATGGTATGTTGGCCTTCATTGCAAGAGGACTTCAGTACAGGAGCAAGAGTGTCTTACTGCACCTGTATAAAGCCTTGGTGAGACCACACCTGGAGTATTGTGGAATACTGTCTCCTTATCTAAGAAGGGATATACTTGGCAAAGAAGTGCAGCAAAGGTTCACCAGACTGATTCCGGAGATGACAGGATTGTCATACGAGAGGAGATTTGGTCGACGTGGCCTGTATTCGCTGGAGTTTAGAAAAATGAGAGGGGAATCTCATTGAAAAGTATAACATTCTGACAAGGATGAACAGATTGCATGAAGGAATTGTTTCTTCTGGCTTGGGGGAGGGGAGGGGGGGTGGTCTAAAACAAGGTATCACAATCTCAGGGTATAGGTAGGCCATTTAGTACTAAGATGAGGAGATGGTGGTTAACCTTCACTCAGAGGGTGGTTAACCTGCAGAATTCTCTACCATAGAAAGCTGATGAGGTAAAGTCATTGAATATATTGAGGGAAGCAATAGATTGATTTCTAGATTCTAAAGGAATCAAGGGGTATAGGGAGAACACTGGAATATGGCTTTGAGATAGTCGACCTGCCATGACCATACTGAATAGTGGAGCAGGCTGGAAGGGCCAAGTGACCTGCTGCTGCTCCTATTTTTTTTTAAAGAAATATTTTTATTAGCTTTTGCAAAATTTTTCGTATAAATTACATTACACATATTTAACTAACATTTAACAATCCCTTCCTCAACCCAAAAACAATTAATTAACTAACTACTCGCCCTCCCTTTTAGCTGCTGACTGAGCTCAATTCCTTAAAGTGAGATATGAACGTACGCCATTTTTATGAAATCCCGCTTCATTCCCTCTTAAACTAAATTCAACCTTCTCTAGGCTTAGAAACGCCATTAAATCTTCCAGCCATATTGAGGCACGGGGTGGAGAAAATGATCTCCAACCCAATAAGCCTCCTCACCACCATCGAGTTAAAGGTTAAGACATCTGTCCCTGCTCCGCTAAGTCCAACACCCCGAATATGGCTCCCAGGGAACTGGGTTCTAGGTCTACCCCGGAACACTGCCGACATGGTGCTAAAGAAGGTGTTCAGGAATTTCCTCAGTTTCAGGCACAACCAAAACATGAGTACATGATTGGCCGGCCCTCTCCCACATCTGTCACAAATGTCCTCAACTCCCTTCAAATATGCGACTCATTCTCGACCTCAACAAATGTGTTCTGTGAACCACCTTCAATTGTATTAGTGCCAACCTCGAGCACAAGATCAATCCATTTATCCTCTGTAAAATTTTGCATCAAAGCCCTTCTTCCAATGTCTCCCAAATTCCTCCTCCCATTTGGCCTTAACCCTATCCAGGGATTCTGATCCTGCTCCCATAAGTTTTCTATAAATAGCAGAGGTAACTCTCCTATCCCCAACATTATCAACACCTCCTCCAGCAAAAAAGGGGGTAACATTGGGAACGGCAGGAAGATCTCCTTTATGAAAGCCTGTATCTGTATATATCTAAAGGCCTCCCTCCATGGGAGATCATATTTCTCCCTCAATTCTTCAACTTGCAAAATGACCCTCAAGAAACAAGTCTTTCAATGTAATCACACCTTTTTGTTTCCAGTCTTGAAACCCAGTGTCCATTCTTGCAAGTTTAAATAGATGGTTTTCTTGGACTGCCATTAGTTTCGACCCTACCCCTAATTTAAATTGTTTGCAAAACAGCTTACATATCTTCAGTGTTGATGCTACAACCGGGCTCTTTGAGAATTTCCATGGCATCAATGGGAGTGGCACTGTAGCCAGTGCCCACAGCCCTGAACCTTCATATGCCCCTTCCTCCATTTTCACCCATAAGGTATCTGGTTCCCCACCCCAGCACCAAACCTTCTCACCATTCACCGCCTAGTAATAGTGCCCAAGGTTCGGCAGGGCTAGGCCGCCCAATTGTCGCTCCCCCTGAAGCAACGATTTACGAATCCTAGGGACCGTCCCAGCCCACATAAATGGAAAGATCAATCATTCCACCCCCATAAAAAAAAGCTTCAGGTAAAGAGGCCGGGAGACACGGAAATAAAAACAAAAACCATGGCAGAACATTCATTTTTACCACCTGCACTTGGCCGGCAAGCGATAGGGGCAGATTATCCCACCTTTCTAACTCTTCCTTAAACCTTGCTGTTAGGCTTGTGCAATTTAATTTACGTATCTGAGCCCAGTCTTGAGTTACTTGTACCCCCAAGTACCTAAAGTGGTTAGTTACTGATCGAAATGGCATCTCTCACATGCTTTGTCCTTCCCTCGAAGTTGAGATTGAAAAGTATTCACTTATTCCAAAATTTAACTCATAGCCTGAGAAGGTTTCAAACCTTTTTAGTAGCTCCATAATGTTTCCAATCGTAGGTATCGGGTCAGATATATATATCGTTGGTATATAATGATATCCTGTATTCCACACTCTTTCTTCCCCCCCCCCCCCCCCCCCCCCCCCCCCATTATCCCCTTCAATTTATTCGAGTTCCTCAGCACAATGGCAAAGGGCTCTATTGCTAAAATAAATAGTAGAGGGGACATAGGACATCCCTGTCTTGTTCGCCTCTGTAGCTGAAAGTACTCCGAGCTTATTTCCTTCATTCGTACGCTCACCCTCGGATCGGTGTACAATAATTTGGCCCAAGCAGCGAACTTAAGCCCAATTCCAAACTGTCCCAACATAGCAAACAAATATTTCCATTTGACTCTATTGAACGCCTTCTCTGCATCTAATGCCAGTATCATCACCTCCTGCTTCTTCGCCTCTGCCCGAGTCAAAACCACGTTTAACAGGCATCATACATTTGAAGCTAACCGAATCCTGTCTAGTCTTCGCCTCCTATCCGCGGCAGGCAATTCTCTAATCTAAGGGCCAATACCTTCGTCACTATCTTTAACGTCTGCATTTAATAATGATATCGGTCGATGTGACCCACACTCCATTGGATCTTTATCTTTTTCAATAATAGTGAAATTAAAGCTTGCCTCGTCGACTCTGAAGCACCCTTCCCTTTGCTGCATCTTGAAACATCATTACCAGTAGTGGAGCCAGCTTATCTATAAATTTCTGATGGAATTCCATCGGGAATCCATCCGGTCCTGCTGCCTTTCCGTCTGCACCTTCCCTATTGCAATATGGACTTTCTCCAGCGCTATGGGCCCCTCCAGTCCGGCCTCGTCTTCTTCATCTAGAATAGGAAATTTAAATTCCTCGAAGAAATTTTGCATATCCCACTCGTTCCCCAGGGGCTCTGAACAAATTTCTAGAAAACTTTTCAAACACCTTATTCACCTGTTCCAGTGCTAACATCAACCTCCCTGTTTCAACCCTGACCTGTATAATCTCCCTCGAGGCTGCCTGATGCCCAAGTTGGCTTGCCAACATGCGACTAGCTTTGTCCCTATATTCATACACTGTCCCTATAGCTCGTCTTAACTGTCGCACCGTTTTCCTAGTCGATAGCAAATTAACGTTAATTTGAAGTTCCTTCCTGCTGATCAATAACTCTACTGTGGGTTTCTCCACCTTCAAAATTTCATCCACTGGTCACTGGTGTTCCTCCCTTAGTTCTTTATCCAGCTGTGCCTTGTATGAGATAATTTCCCCCCGCACTATTGTCTTTAGAGCTTCCCAAACTATTGGGGGCGAGACCTCACCATTATTATCATGCATAATATTTTAATCGATAACTCCACTCATCCTTTCGCAAAAGCCCGAATCTGCCAACAATCCCACATCCATCCGCCATGCCGGTCTTTGAATTGGCCCCTTCTCCAAGATTACTTCTACCAAGTGTGCGGCATGGTCTGAAATAACAATGGCCGAATAATCCGCTTTCCGCATCCCCAGTAACAGCGCCCTACCTATGATGGAAAAATCAATCCTTGAATATGCATCGTGAACTGGAGAGGTGCAAAAACCGCCATGGGTCTACGCCCCCCCATCTCCTTCATAAATGCTGTCAATACTTTCGCCCCACCCGAAGGAGTAATTGTGCGTGGATTCAAACGATCTAACTTCGGGTTCAGTACAAGTGTTCAAATCTCCACCTAAAACCAACTGATTTATATTTAATCTAGACTTCGAATAGCTGATCGTCCCAATTCAGGGCATATACCCTGACCACTGATCTTCCCTCCAATGTACCTTTGATGATGACGCACCTGACCCCTTGATCAATTATTACTTGCACCACCTGAAATTTATCTTTTGCTCACCAGTATTGTTACCCCTCGGGCCCTGCCAATAAACGTGGAACATCTGCCTCACCCATCCCTTTTGGAGCCATAACTGATGTTTTACCCGCAAATTAGTCTCCTGTAGCAGAATAATAATAATAATAATAATAATAATAATAATAATAATAATCGCTTATTGTCACAAGTAGGCTTCAATGAAGTTACTGTGAAAAGCCCCTAGTCACCACATTCCGGCGCCTGTTCGGGGAGGTTGATATGGGAATTGAACCTGCGCTGCTGGCCTTGTTCTGCATTACAAGCCAGCTGTTTAGCCCACTGTGCTATACCAGCCAATGTCAGCTTTCAAACTCTTCAGATGTGAAGAGGACTCTTGTTCGCTTCACCGGACCTTCCAGTCTCCCTACGTTCCAAGTCACAAACTGGACTGGAGGTTTCTCACCTCTCCTCTCTACCTGTTCAACCATTGCCCTTGAAGGGGTATGTCTGACCACTCGCCTGTATTTCCAATTACTCACCTCATGTTTCTAAGCTTTGGCCTCACCCAACAGGTGTGCCCGACCCTTATTCCGTAACTCCTGTCAGCCACATTCCCCCACCCTATCTCGTAAATCCCCCAGATATTTACTCCTGAAACTACTTTCCTTATCTTTACCCCGATTCCCGATTCATTTACACCTCCTAGGCCGGCCGAATCCTGTTTTAGCAATTTCAACCTGCCACAGCGACTTCCCACCATGCTTACGTTCATTAGCCAGCCCCAGCTTACTAGTGAGGTAGTTCCCGTTAAAGCCCTTTACATTAATGTCTCAAATATAAGGGACTTCAAGTTGCTCTTCTCCCCTACTTCTTTCTTTTTCAAAATATTTTGTATTTATCTATTTCGGCGCCCCCCCCCCCCCCAATTATTATATATGCTTTTCCTTTTTCTTTCCCCCCACCCCCCCTTAAACATACAAATTCTTTACTTCCGGTTCTTTCCTAAACATTTATTATACAATCCTAATATAATACAAACAGCCAAATATATTCACAATAAACATCAAAACCGTATAAAATGGAGGTATAACAGATCATCACATCAAACCAATCCAACCTATCAATAATATCAAGGCCTCAACACAAGACTTAATCCAGACCTAGGTCTTCTGCCCTTATTAAAGCCTCTGCCGTCTTTGCAGAATCAAAACAAAAGGTCCCTTGAGTTGTATGTCACTCGTTACCTCGCCGGAGAAACCATTCCGAATTATATACCTTTCTTATAAAGTGCTGCTTTCGCCCTGTTGAGCGCCATACCTTTTTTTGCGACCTCATGTCACATCTTGATAGATGTGAATGGCATTATCTCCCCATCTCACCTCACATTTCAGCTTCGCCCATCGCAATACTCGTTCCTTAGACTGATATCTGCTGAAGCAAACGATCACTGCTCTTAGTGATTGGTTCGCCTATGGCTTCAGGCGAAGTGATCGGTGGGCCTTGCTAGCTCAAAAGGAGTAACCTGCTCTTCTTCACCTAACAGCTTCGTAAACATTCTGCCAAAGTATTCTGTTGGCCTCTGGCCTTCTAGCCCCTCCGGCAGTCCGACAATCCAAAATAGATAAATAAAAAAGATTCCATCTTGACCGGTTCTCCAAATCTTCCATCTTTGTCTTTGTTGACGGCATGAACTCTTGCTACCTCTATTTTCAGCGTTTCTAGGTCGTCGTTATCTATTTATAGTGCTTCTTCCATCCCTTTCAAAACTTCCATGTTCCTACACTGTCATTGACGTCTTCCTCAAAGCCTCCTTTATTGGAGCCAACGTATCCTCCACTGATTGTTTCAGGTTTTTCATCATTTCTTTACCTTTCAAAGTGTTTGATGAATACTTTTTCAAGTTCAGCACCCATGGCTTCAAAGAGGATATCTACTGTGATAAGTGTAGCAGCCTGTGACGATTTTATTTGTGCCACTTTGATTGTACTTGTCCCTTTATTTTGCACTACTGTGGGAAGTGCAGCAGCATCACTTGGGGTTTCCTTTTAACTACTGTGGTAAATGCAGCAGCAGCTTTTGGTGAGGGGGATCCTTTTAACTACTTTAGTAATTTCAGTCGCAGTATTTGGAGGATTCCTTGTTATAATTGTTGTAACTGCACCAGCAGTAATATCAACAGCAGCATCTGATGAACATACTCCCACCATTTTGACCACACTTTCTGACAGCATTATCATCCCCATCCTACCTTCCTCGGGGCTCAGGCCTTCATTCATCACCATTGGTGAAGAAATACTTATTTCTTTTGGTTGGACAGTTTTTGCTGGGCTCGACACATCTTTCAAATTTGAGTGTCACCGGGACCAATCTTCAGCAAACTCTTTTCTTTTTTTAAAACCAAGGAAGCAAGAGAATCGAGAACGTCGTTGGGATCAATCTCTGGCGAATTTTTTTTCTCTCAAAAAAAAAACGGAGAAAGAAGAGCATGAGTTGAAGATTATTTTTTTGTTCATGGGATGTGGGCGTCACAGGCTGCCCATCCCTAATTACCTTTGAGGGGGCAGTTAAGAGTCAACTACAGTACTGTGGACCTGGAGTCACATGGGGCCAGACCAGGTAAGGATGGCAGATTTCTTGCCCTAAAGGGGAGGAGACCAATTTCCGGCAATTTTTTTTTTTTTTTTAAAGGGAGAAAGAAGGGTGAGAATTGAGGACGTCGACGGGAGCCACCAAATTTGAGACCACCCCTGACATATTGCCGAAAGTCTCTGCTGCTCCTTTTTTCTATAAAAAATAAAATGCGGCTTCTATTTTCTCTGTTTCCAGCAATTTACTGCAACCTTTGCTGCATTTTCATAGCACGGTCACTATTTCCCAAATATCGTCTTGTGTCCATGTAACTTATTTTGCCATTTCTTCATTACTTAAAGCCAAATCCAATACTGCATCCCACCTTGTAGACATACAATACAATAGAGATACAAAGTTTGCTAGATTCAGGAATTGTGCCTACAGAGTTGTAAAATTGCATTGCTGCTTCAAAATTTTTAAAAGGAGGGAAGAGATAAACCTGTTAACTAAAGGCCCATCCCCACCAATTTAACATCAAATGCCCAGAAATTACACAAACATATCAGACATAAAGTGTTGAGAACTGGGACTCTGAGGGTTCAAAGATTCACAAATGAGAAAACAGAAATCAAGATAAGAACTGTCGAAGAATGAGAAAAGAACACATGGAGGATGAGAAAAAGCTCTTGGCAACCAAAACAAAATTGATTACAATGTTAAATACTGTAACTCACAGCTGTTGTCTGAGCTAGAGGAAGCTTCAGAAAGTACAGCTCTACAAAGAGGCTGCATGCACTCACTTTTTCTACCATTCTTGCCATTAAATAGCAGGTATTTGTGTGACACAGGACAAACTACAGCAAGTGACAGCTAGGGTGTTACACATGTGAAAATAACTTCCAGAGCACCACCATATCATGTAAATCGGGACATTTTTATCATGGAATTTTTCATAAGATGCAGTTGACATGGAAGTTTTAGTTAAAGTGGAAACCCACTGTGAACGTAATATATAAATAACAACTTGCATTTATCTGGCACCTTTAATAAGCCCGGGTGGATTTGCAAGCAAAGATGGCCTGTAAAATTCTGCTGATGGCTTTCCCGCCACCTAAGCACCTATGCTACAATCTTACAAGTGACAGGTGATGCCTCGGTTGACCCACCTGCCCCCGCCCCAGCCTGTTTTGGCTCCAAATTATGTGGCATTAAACTTCTACGTTCCATCTCTTCAATGATCAAGGATTTGCCAGAGTACCTTGTTGCTGGAAAGTCAGTTTGATGATACTCAGGAGACTGAGTGAGGAGACTTTCCAAGGGGATGCAGGAAAACTCGCTCTGGTGTGGAAGGGAGAAGCGAACCTGTTGAAAAGCTGGGAGGAGTTTAGGACTTTATCTACACGGTTACAGAGCTGTTGAGTATAGTATAAGGTTTACAGTTGCTTACTAAATAACGTTTAATCGGTTGATTTTAATTTGTTTGTTACAGTAAGCCTTAAAACATGAAATCTTGTCCGATTCTTTCCGTCATTGGAAAATTCTTATCTCTTTTGAAAAGTTATCAATATCGATGGGGTGATAACACCTCTTATTCCACTCAATGTGCCATTTAGTCATTTCCCAAAACAAGCAGCTGTGTAGAGGAACTAGCTGAGGTATCAAAGTCAAAATTGTGCTCCTGATCTCGACCACAGTACTCATGAGCAAAAGGTCCCTCCTGATGCATAGATAAAGTGAAGTTTCTATCAAACTATGTAGTGTCAAAGAACAAAATATCGCATTTAGTTTGCAACTTTAAATACAATAAAATGTATTGAAAATGGCTTCTCAGGAGTACCAACAGACTTTTTTAAAAAATCAACATTAAGCCAAAAGAATCGCTTTATGACAGATCACCAAAAGCTTGGTCAACAAGGTTTTAAGAAGCGTCTTAGAGGAGCAGTGAGTGCCCAGGTTTAAAGACAAACTGCATAACTGAGGTCTGGACAGCTGAAGGTACAGATACCCAGGATGGGGTGAAGGATATTGGGACGCACACGGCCAGATTTGGAGGAACATATGAGTTGGTTGCAGACAACAGAGAGTAGTGGTGTCGGGCGCTTTTCTGAATCGAGATCTGTAGCTAGTGGTGTTCCGCAAGGATCAGTGCTGGGACCTCTGGTGTTTGTAGTATATATAAATGATCTGGAGGAAAATGTGGGTGGTATGGTTAATACGTTTGGGGCTGACACGAAGTTTGGGAGAGTTGCTGATAGTGCAGAAGATTGTCAAAGGATACAACAGGATATAGACAGATTGGAGACTTGGGCGCAGGAATGGCAGATGGAGTTTAATCTGGACAAATGGTGATCCATGAGGACCAGACGGGATTTGTAAAGGGCAGGCAGCTAAACACTAATGTGCGGAGGCTCCTCAACGTGATTATGATGCCATCGGTGGAGGGAGAAGCGGCGGTAGTGGCAACTATGGACGCAGAGAAGGCCTTCGACCGGATGGAGTGGGAGTATCTTTGGGAAGTGTTGCGGAGGATTGGGTTCGGGGAGGGGTTCATCAGCTGGGTCAGGTTGCTATATAGAGCCCCAGTGGCGAATGTGGCTACGAATCGGCGAAGGTCGGAGTACTTTCGGCTGTACTGAGGGACGAGGCAGGGGTGCCCCCTGTCCACCTTGTTGTTTGCATTGGCAATTGAGCCTTTGGCCATGGCACTAAGGGAGTCCAGGAAATGGAGGGGATTGGTCCGAGGGGGAGAGGAACATCGGGTGTCGCTGTATGCGGATGACCTGTTGCTGTATGTGGCAGATCCAGTGGAGGGGATGGTGGAGGTCATGCGGATCCTAAGGGAGTTTGGGGACATCTCGGGCTATAAGCTCAACGTAGGGAAAAGTGAGCTCTTTGTGGTGCATCCAGGGGACCAGGGAAGGGGGATAGACGACCTACCATTGAAGAGGGCGGAAAGGAACTTTCGGTACTTGGGGATCCAGGTGGCTGGGAGTTGGGGGGCCCTGCACAAGTTCAATTTGACGCGGTTGGTGGAGCAGATGGAGGAGGATTTCAAAAGATGGGATGTGCTGCCACTCTCGCTAGCGGGCAGGGTACAGTCGGTTAAAATGATGGTCCTCCCGAGGTTTCTCTTTGTGTTCCAGTGCCTTCCCATTATGATTACCAAGGCCGTTTTTAAACGGGTAGGTAGGAACATCATGGGTTTCGTGTGGGCAAATAAGACCCCGAGGGTAAAGAGGGTGTTTCTGGAGCGTAGCAGGGACAGGGGAGGGCTGGCGCTGCCGAATCTGTGCGACTATTATTGGGCAGCTAACGTGGCGATGATCCGTAAGTGGGTAATAGAGGGAGAGGGGGCGGCGTGGAAGAGGTTGGAGATCGCGTCCTGCAGGGG
Source organism: Scyliorhinus torazame (assembly GCF_047496885.1). Lineage (NCBI taxonomy): Eukaryota > Metazoa > Chordata > Chondrichthyes > Carcharhiniformes > Scyliorhinidae > Scyliorhinus > Scyliorhinus torazame. The sequence continues at coordinate 89,354,734 of NC_092717.1, forward strand.
CACGAGCCTGAGGGCGCTGGTGAAGGCACCGCTGCCGCTCCCGCCAACAAGGTACACCACGAGTCCGGTGGTGGCGGCAACGTTGAAGATCTGGGGGCAGTGGAGATGGCATAGGGGCGAGGTGGGAGCCTCGGTTTGGTCCCCGATTCAGGAGAACCATCGGTTCGTCCCGGGAAGGATGGATGGGGGGTTTCGGAGCTGGCACCGGGCAGGGATTAGAAGAATGGGGGACCTGTTTCTAGATGGGACGTTTGCGAGCCTAGGGGCGCTGGAGGAGAAGTTTGGGTTACCCCCGGGAAATGCGTTCAGGTACATGCAAGTGAGGGCGTTTGTGAGGCGGCAGGTGAGGGAATTCCCATTGCTCCCGGAACAGGGGATTCAGGACAGGGTGATATTGGGTGTATGGGTCGGAGGGGGCAAGGTTTTGGCGATCTATCAGGAGATGAAAGAAGAGGAGGCCTCGGTAGAGGAGTTAAAGGGCAAGTGGGAGGAGGAGCTGGGGAGGAGATAGATGAGGGTCTGTGGGCTGATGCCCCGGGTAGGGTTAACTCCTCTTCCGCCAGGCTCAGCCTAATACAATTTAAGGTAACTCATAGAGCGCATATGACAGGGGCGAGGTCGAGCAGGTTCTTTGGGATGGAGGACAGGTGTGGGAGGTGCTCGGGAACCCGGCGAATCACGTCCACATGTTCTGGTCGTGCCCGGCACTGGATGGGTTCTGGAGGGGTTTCACGAGGACTATGTCCACGGTGGTGAAAGTCCAGGTCAAGCCGAGCTGAGGGGTAACTATTTGGGGTAACGGATGAGCCGGAAGTGCAGGAGGCGAAAGAGGCCGGTATCCTGGCCTTTGCGTCCCTGGTAGCCCGGCGGAGGATCTTGCTATTATGGAAGGACGCAAAGCCCCCTAGTGTGGAAGCCTGGATAAATGACATGGCAGGGTTCATTAAGCTGGAGAGGATAAAGTTTGCCTTGAGAGGGTCTGTGCAGCTGTTCTTCAGGCGGTGGCAACTGTTCCTAGACTATCTCGCGGAGCGTTAGGAGGTGGTCAGCAGCAGCAGCAACCCAAGGGTGGGGGTGGGGGGTGGGATCTCTTTCGAGCGGGGTATTTGGGTGGTTGGGGGGGGGTTCCCCAAGGGTACCTTTGAATGTCATATGGGGGGGGGGTTGCTATATACGGGGGAAACCCAATGTATAAGTTTTGTATTATTTTCGATTGTTGTGTTGTGTTCTTTTTTCTTTTTGTTATTGGGGGGTTAAAATTTTGTTGGAAAATCTGAATAAACATATATATTTTTTAATTTAAAAAAAGTTTGAAAGCCGATGTAGCAATGCTGCAGGAGACTCACTTGAGGGTGAAGAACCAGATGAGACTTAAAAAGGGCTGGGTTAGCCAAGTGTTTCACTCCAGATTTGATGGAAGGGCTCGAGGGGTAGCGGTGCTGGTCAGCAAAAGGGTACGCTTCCAGATGGAGAAGGTGGTGGCAGATCAGGGGGGTAGATATGTGATTGTGGCAGGGGCGCTGGAGAGGAGATTAGTGGCGCTGTTAAGTGTATACGGTCCCAATTGGGACGATGTGGGATTCACGAGGAAGATGTTTGGGGCTATTCCCGACTTGGACACGCATGAGCTGATTGTGGGGGGGGACTGGAACTTGCTGCAGGAGCCAAGGTTGGACAGATCACGGCCACGCTCGCTGGTCCCATCAGGGGGGGCGAAGGCGCTGGCTGGGCTAATGGTGGAAATGGGAGGGGTGGACCCTTGGAGGTTCCTGCACCCAAGGGAACGGGAGTACTCGTTTTTCTCAGCGGTCCAGAAGGTATACTCGCGGATCGACTTTTTTGTGGTGGGGAAGGCTTTGCTGACTGGAGTCAAGGGGTCGGAATACTCTGCAGTGTCAGATCACGCTCCACATTGGGTGGATATGGTGCTGGAGAAGGGGGCAGCGTAGAGACCGGGGTGGAAACTGGATGTGGGGCTTTTGGGGAACCAAGTGTTCTGTGAGAAAATTGTAAAGGTAATTAAGGAATATGTAGGTTTCAATTGTACGGGTGAGGTGTCGAAAGCAGTCGTCTGGGAGGCTCTAAAGGCGGTGGTGAGAGGTGAGGTAATTTCGTTTAAGCCCAGGGTGGAGAAAGAGGAGGTTGGAGCGGCAGAGGGTAATAGATGAGATGTTGGAGGTAGACAGGAGGTATGCAGAGGATGGAGACCCGGCGAAGCTGGAAAAGAGGAAGGAACTACAGGCGAGTTTCGACCGACTGTCCACCAGGAAGGCGGTGCGCCAACTGAGGCAAGCAAGGGGTGCAGTTTATGAACATGGAGATAAGGCAGGTTAGCAGGTCACTCTGGAGGGAGGCAGCAGCAAGGGAAATTCTTCAGGTGAAGGATAGGGCAGGGAAGTTGGTGGTGGCTCCAGTGCTGATTAACAAGATTTTTTGAGGAGTTTTATGAGAGGTTGTACAAGTCAGAGCCACCCGGGGGAGACCGTGAGATGCAGGAATTTCTAGATGGGTTGGAGTACCCGAGGCTAGGGGAGGGGGCCAGGGCTACATTAGAAGGAGCAATAGTGGAGCAGGAGATAAAGGATGCGATTGGGAGGATGCAGTCGGGGAAGGTGGCAGGGCCGGATGGATTGCCGGTGGAATATTCTAAAAAATTTAAGGATAGGTTGGCACCCCTGATGATGGGGATGTTTGAGGCGGCGATTGGGAAGGGGGTGTTGCCGCAAACCTTGGGGCAGGCATCGATTTCCCTGTTGCTAAAAAAAAATAAGGATCCAACGGAGTATGGGTCGTATCGGCCCATATCACTTCTGAATGTGGACGTAAAAGTGTTGGCGAAGGTACTGGCGGGTAGGCTGGAGGAGTGCCTCCCGAAGGTGATAGGGGAGGATCAGACGGGGTTCGTGAAAGGGAGGCAGCTGTTTTCAAACATTAGGAGGGTTTTGAACATTGTTATGGCACCGGCGGAAAGAAGGGAAACAGAGGTAGTTGTGGCATTGGATGCCGAGAAGGCATTTGATCGGGTAGAATGGGGGTACCTGATGGCAGTGCTGGAGCGGTTTGGGATTGGACCAAGGTTTGTGAACTGGGTAAAGCTATTACTTAAGGAGCCGAAGGCGAGTGCCCACACAAATAATATCAGTTCGAGATACTTTTCTCTCCACCGTGGGACGAGACAGGGATGTCCTATGTCCCCCCTGCTGTTTGCACTTGCGACTGAGCCGTTGGCCATCGCATTGAGAGGTTCGGGAGCATGGAAAGGAATAGTGCGGGGGGGGGGATAGAGCATAGGGTGTCCTTATATGTCGACGACTTGCTGCTGTATGTGTCGGAACCGAGTGCGTCGATAGGAGGAATATTGGAGCTACTGCGGGTATTTGGGTCTTTCTCGGGGTACAAGCTGAACCTGGACAAGAGTGAGTATTTTGTGGCGTCTCGGCCGGGGGTGGGGGCAGGGGTGGGGGGGCTGCCATTCCGTAGGGCAGGGACTCACTTTAGGTATCTGGGGGTGCAGGTTGCCCGGGAGTGGGGGAGGCTTCGCAGGTACAACATCACTAGTTTGGTGGGGAGAGTGAAAGCCGATCTGGCAAGGTGGGATGGCCTTCCTCTGTCACTGGCAGGTCGGTACAGGCGGTTAAAATGAATGTGTTGCCGCGTTTCTTGTTTATTTTTCAATGCCTACCGATTTTCCTGCCAAAGTCTTTTTTCAGGGAGATTGAGGGAAGGATTACCTCATTCATATGGGATGGGAAGGTGGCCAGAGTGAGAAAGGTGCTGCTACAGAGGGGAAGGCAGGCAGGGGGTTTGGGTCTCCCGAACCTGTTGTACTACTACGGGCGGCGAATGTGGAGAAAGTGCGGAGCTGGGTCAGAGGGGTGGATTCTCAGTGGGTCAGAATGGAGGAGAGTTTGTACAGGGGTCGGGGCTGAAGGCACTTGCAACAGCGCCACTCCCGATAGCTCCGGGGAAATATTCAGGGAGTCCGGTAATAATAGCTTCATTGAAAATCTGGAGGCAGTTTCGCCAACACTTCGGGTTGGGTTAAGGGTCAAGGGAAATGCCGATTCGGGGGAACCACAGATTTGAGCCAGGGAGGTGGGATGGAAGTTTTCGGAAATGGGAAGAGAAGGGGATTAAGACGCTAAAAGATTTGTTTCTTCGGGGTCGGTTTGCAGGATTGAGGGAGCTGGAAGCGAAGTATGGGCTAGAGCAGGGAGAAGTGTTTAGGTACATGCAGGTTCGGGATTTTGCCAGGAAGGAGATACAGAGCTTCCCAGAGGAACCGGCCTCCTCATTGCTGGAGGAGGTGTTGACGACAAGGGGACTGGAGAAGGGGGCAGTGTCAGCGGTGTACGGAGCTATTTTGGAAGAGGATAAGGCACCACTGGAAGGGATCAAAGCAAAGTGGGAGGCAGAGCTGGGAGAGGTTAGAGAGGAGGGGATCTGGTGTGAGGTGCTCCGAAGAGTGAATGCCTCCACCTCGTGTGCGAGGTTGGGGCTGATACAGCTGAAGGTGGTATATAGAGCGCACCTCACGAGAGTGAGGATGAGCCGATTTTTTGAAGGAGTAGAGGATGTGTGTGAGTGTTGCGGGGGGAGGGGGGGTGATCACGTTCATATGTTTTGGTCCTGTCCAAAGCTAGAGGAGTACTGGAAGGAGGTGTTTAGGGTAATTTCCAAGGTGGTGCGTGTGAAACTGGACCCGGGTCCCCAGGAGGCCATATTCAGGGTGTCGGACCAGCCAGGGTTGGAAACGGGAGCGGAGGCAGATATCATAGCCTTCGCGCCTCATTGATCGCTCGAAGGTGGATCCTGCTGGGATAGAGAGCAGCCTCTCCACCCAGTGCCTTGGCATGGCGGGGGGACCTGTTGGAATACTTGACTCTTGAGAAGGTTAAGTTCGAACTGAGGGGAAGCTCGGAGGGGCTCTACAAGTCATGGGCACTATTTATTCTGCACTTTCAAGAACTGGATAACATCGAACATTAGTTGGGCCGGGGCTGTGTAGATTAAGGGTGACTATGGGTAATCCCTGATTCCTTTGTCATTTGTTTATGTAAACATGCGGGCTGATGTTTGGGGGTTGGTGGGCGGATGGGATCGTTGTTATTATGGGGATTGACATATCTTGCTGATTATTGTTCATTGTTGATGGGTGTAAATGCGGGAGAAAATGTGAAAAAGGAGAATAAAAATATATATTTTTAAAAAGCTGAATGCCTTTACTGCTAATAACTGATTGAGGCATACATCTTAGATTAAAAGAGAAGCTAAAATATCACACAAACTTCTGAAAATTAGTGAGGTAAAAGTGAAAGCTCTCATCAGTTCAATGATTTCCACTTGACTGTAATCTGAGGAAACCTCAGCAGTGTATCCCTCTGGTGAAACATTGACTCAGAAACACAACTTCTGGATTTCCGCATTTACTTGCTCGTGTGTGGACTCCAGAAACTGCCATCAGTTTCAGGGGAATAATTATTCATAATTACTTCCGCAGAGTCTGAACTACTGTCTGCAGCCCCGGATATTGCACTACACTGATAAACTTTAAGCTACAATTTTGAGGCAAAAGACAGTATCAGGGACCTAGTGTCGGATTAACATCTTACTTCAAAGTCTGCTTGGAAAATGCAGCATTTCCTCAGAATTGCACTAAGATCACAGTTTGAACCCATGTCAGGCACTGCCAACTTATCAACTGATTCTGAACAATGTAATGTCAATGTTTTATCAATTACATTGGTACAGGGCAGCACGGTGGCGCAGTGGTTAGCACTGCAGTCTCAAGGCACCGAGGTCCCAGGTTCGATCCCGGCTCTGGGTCACTGCCTGCGTGGAGTTTGCACATTCTCCCCGTGTTTGCGTGGGTTTCGCCCCCCACAACACAAAGGTGTGCAAGGTAGGTGGAATTGAACAGGCTAAATTGCCCTTTAATTGGAAAAAATGAATTGGGTACTCTAAATTTATATTAAAAAAAGAAAAAAATTACATTGTTATGGTTTGATAATAGTCAATTACATTTGTTAATGTCAATTGCATGATTAAGGGAAACGGGTGATAGATATTTGAACACAAATAAGAAATAGCTAGGAAATGAAATGAAAATCGCTTATTGTCACAAGTAGGCTTCAATGTAGTTACTGTGAAAAGCCCCTAGTCGCCACATTCCGGCGCCTGTTCAGGGAGGCTGGTACGGGAATTGAACCGTGCTGCTGGCCTGCTTGGTCTGCTTTAAAAGCCAGCGATTTAGCCCAGTGTGCTCATTTGAGGAGTGTTAACACTGACAAGGTCAATAAACTCCCTCAGTAAGGAAAAACTCTGAACTTGGTTTTGGTTTCACCAACCGGTGTGGATCTCATCAACATGTAATCCTTTTGTTTAATAAATTTAGAGTACCCAGTTATAATTTTTTTCCAATTAAGGGTCAATTTAGGATGGCCAATCCATCTAACCTGCACATCTTTGGGTTGTGGGGGTGAAACCCACACAGACATGGGGAGAATGTGCAAACTCCACACGGACAGTGATCCAGCGCCGCAGTCCCAGTGCTATCCACTGCGGCCCCTATCAACATTTTATATAAAATCTTGAAAAATTCTCAGCAACATTCAAATATATGCAAATGTGCAATGGAGAAGTTGAATGACATAGTTGTACAGACAGATATAATTCGAGCTACATGCAATTAGTTTGCCGAAACAGAGCTATAAAATAATTCCACTGTATGTTGCTGAATGGAGTTCTCCAAAAGTATCTATAATTCTTATAGATTTTAAAACATTACTAAAGCATCAAGTCATAAAGAGTTAAAATATCAAATCATGAAAAGTTACGACCACTGATTATCTTTAACAGAATTTCCACATTAATAGAAACCCAATAATACCTGGGATTTCCTCGCAGTGCAGCATGGTGAAGAGCATTGAAACCATTGTTGTTAGTGATTGTTACATCTGCACCAGATTCTAGCAGCACAGAGAGCATATCATCACGTTTTTTGCTTATTGCATCATGAAGGGGAGTGTCACCTTCAGAATCCTGCAGCGATAACAAAACACAGGTTCCTGCTTAGAGGGGAGGATGTGTTCTGATGACTAAGCAGCTTACAAGCTTGAAGAAAAATATTAAAATAAGTTTCATTCTCTTTAAAGATTTAAGCTCCGTCAAAAACTACATTGTCAAGCTACAGTAGGCTAGTCAAATAATAATCTAGACATTAAACAATATTTACATTTATCGAAAAATATAGGTTACCTTAAGAACATGATATGAATGAAAGCTCAACACAAAATTGTTCACGAAGCTGATTTCTTTGGGATTTATGTCATTTCACATGGCAGCAGAATGTTAGCAATGAATGAGCTTTTAGTCTGATTTGGACAATGAAGTGAACACCAATTCTCTGATTCTAATGCTAAATTACATTATCATTCATAATTAACAGTTATGAATAAAGTTTAGATTTAATAAATCATAGCACATTTCTTTCAGAATATTATGAAGACCATTCTATGTCCAAAGGTAGACTCATTAGGCAGAAAGGTTTATTTTCTTAAAAAGAAAAGGTGTCATAAATGGCTGAGATTTTCTCGAACATTAAAAAAAAATTTATGCTGAGATTACTCAAGTGAATAATGTAGCAAAAGCTTTAGAAAATATATTTTAATTACTGTTCGTGTCATAAAGTGAAATGAATTATAGAAATATATCTACAATTGTTAGTGCATAAAATAGGATTAATAAAAGAGCAGCTGAGGTTTAAATAAATATTAGTTTATCATTGTCGTTATTTTTTACTTTCATTACACTCTTCATGTCGACATTACACTTGTGCTATTAAACATTTTTTTTATTTTTTTGATATTCATTTAATCAGTTTCAATGCAACACTTTTCAGCAAAAGAAAGCCATCAAAAATGAATTTTCCTTCACTTTATTACATAAAAATGCACTAAGATTGAGAATTATTAAAAATTAAATTTATAAATGCCAAGAGGGGTAGCCCAAAAAAGGTAAATTAATACATTCTAATCTTCTACAGTTCAATTTGAACATCGAGGTGAAATGATCCATTTCTTACCTGGAGACTGGGATGACATCCAAGATCAAGCAAAGTCTTAACAACTTGCAAATGACCTTTGTTGACAGCAATGTGCAACGGTGTCTGCCTTCGCTTATTCCGAGCATTTAAATCTGCACCTCCTCGGTGTAAAACATCAATAACAGCACCTTCATCCCCAAATGAAGCATGGTGAACAGCCCGATCGCCATCTTTATCCTTTAACGAAAGAAGACCAGTAACAGAAACATGACAAAAAAGCCATGTACAATACTGCAAAAATTGTTTTTAGCACATTGGAAATCAGTATTTCATCTGCTTCAACCATTGCACATTATATCTTAAATTGGCTTCATCTATTCGGTGACCTTTCAATGTTTGCAACAGTAGCAAACTCATATTTTCTCTGTGACCAAAATGAAAATTTACTCAAGATTTTCCTAAATAAATTCAAATCCTGCTCCTATTGATGTTTTTATAGTCAACTGAAGTTAAGTGGAACACTAAAGCATGTATCTTTCTCACACTCCAATTAGTTCAGTGCAACCAAACAGAAATGAGGAACGCAATTACAGAAATGGATCAAACACTATTTCAAAAGCAAGTAGTCCTTGTTGGAAGAGTACAGGAAGAAAGGGGAGCATACTAACCCTCGAGGCTATTCTGCCATTTAATAAGACCAACTCCACTTTCCTGCTGATACCTCACACCTCCCGATTCCCTTTTTGCCCAGCTCAACTGAGCATCCATATGCATCTGGGATAGAGAATGTCAGAGATACACAAACCTCTAAAGAAATTTGTCCTCATCCATCATAAATGGCCATCCCCTTATCCCGAAACTGTGCCCGAGTTCCAGATTCTCCAGCAGGGGAAACAGCCTCTTGGCATCTACCTCGTCAAGCCCACTCAGAATCTTAAACATTCCAATGAGGTCACCTCTCATTTTCAGAAATTCCTGAGTGTACACAGCCATTCTACTCAATCTCTCTTCAGAGGACAACGTTCTCATCCCAGGCACAAATCCATTGAAATTATGATAAACTCTATGGCAAGCATATCCTTTCCAAGGTTCTCCAGGTATGCTTCTGTGTAAATGCAGTAAGACTTCCAACTCTTATACTCCAACCTCCTTGCAATAAAGGCCAACAATTTGCCTTCCTAATTTCTTGCTATTTGGGTCACTGTCTGTGCAGTCTGCACGTTCTCCCCATGTCTCCATGGGTTTCCTCCCACAAGACCCAAAAGAAGTGCTTGTTAGGTGAATTGGACATTCTGAATCCTCCCTCAGTGTACCCGTCAAAGTGTGGCGATGAGGAGATTTTCACAGTAACTTCATTGCAGTGTTAATGTAAGCCTACTTGTGACACCAATAAACATTATTATGTTTGCATTTTGGACTGTGTCAGTAGTTTTTTTTCTCGGATGTCTTGTCCCAAATATTTGGTTTAAAAAAAAAATGAGGGAGTCACATATGGTGACCAATTATAACGGGTAATGACATAGGGTCAGATGATGTGGAGTCTGTGTGAGTAGAGTTGAGGAACCACAAAGGCAAAAAAAACAGAATGGGAGTTATGTACAGGCCTCCTAACAGTGGTCAGGACCAGGGGCACAAAATGCACCACGAAATAGAAAGTGCATGTCAGAAAGGCAAGGTCACAGTGATCATGGGGGACTTCAATATGCAGGTAGACTGGGTAAATAATGCTGCCAGTGGACCCAAGGAAAGGGAATTCATTGAATATTTACAGGAGGGCTTTTTGGAACAGCTTGTGATAGAGCCCACGAGGGGACAGGCCATTCTGGACTTAGTGTTCTGTAATGAGCCAGACTTGATTAAAGATCTTAAAGTAAGGGAACACTTAGGAGGCAGTGATCATAATATGGTAGAATTCAATCTCTAATTTGAAAGAAAGAAGGTAGAATCAGATGTAAAGGTGTTACAGTTAAATAAAGGTAACTACAGGGGCATGAAGGAGGAACTGACGAAAATCGACTGGGAGCAAAGCCTAGTGGGAAAGACAGTAGAACAGCAATGGCAGGAGTTTCTGGGAGTAATTGAGGACACTGTACAGAGGTTCATCCCAAAGAAAAGAAAGGTTATCAGAGGGGGAATTAGGCAGCCATGGCTGACAAAGGAAGTTAGGGAATGCATCAAAGCAAAAGAGAAAGCCTATAATGTGGCAAAGAGTAGTGGGAAGTCAGAAGATTGGGAAGACTACAAAAACAAACAGAGGATAACAAAGAGAGAAATAAGGAAAGAGAGGATCAATTATGAAGGTAGGCTAGCCAGTAACATTAGGAATGATAGTAAAAGTTTCTTTAAATACATTAAAAACAAACGGGAGGCAAAAGTAGACATTGGGCCGCTCCAAAATGACGCTGGTAATCTAGTGATGGGAGACAAGGAAATAGCTGAGGAACTAAATAAGTACTTTGCGTCAGTCTTCACAGTAGAAGACATGAGTAATATCCCAACAATTCAGAAGAGTCAGGGGGCAGAGTTGAATATGGCAGCCATCACAAAGGAGAAAGTGCTAGAGAAACTAAGAGGTCTAAAAATTGATAAATCTCTGGGCCCAGATGGGCTACATCCTAGAGTTCTAAAGGAGATAGCTGAAGAAATAGTGGCGGCGTTAGTTATGATCTTTCAAAAGTCACTGGAGTCAGGGAAAGTCCCAGAGGATTGGAAAATCGCTGTTGTAACCCCCCTGTTCAAGAAGGGAACAAGGAAAAAGATGGAAAATTATAGGCCAATTAGCCTAACCTCGGTTGTTGGCAAGATTCTAGAATCCATTGTTAAGGATGAGATTTCTAAATTCTTGGAAGTGCAGGGTCGGATTAGGACAAGTCAGCATGGATTTAGTAAGGGGAGGTCGTGCCTGACAAACCTGTTAAGAGTTCTTTGAAGAGATAACAAATAGGTTAGACCAAGGAGAGCCAATGGATGTTATCTATCTTGACTTCCAAAAGGTCTTTGATAAGGTGCCTCACGGGAGACTGCTGAGTAAAATAAGGGCCCATGGTATTCGAGGCAAGGTACTAACATGGATTGACGATTGGCTGTCAGGCAGAAGGCAGAGAGTTGGGGTAAAAGGTTCTTTTTCAGAATGGCAACCGGTGACGAGTGGTGTCCCGCAGGGTTCAGTGTTGGGGCCACAGCTGTTCTCTTTATATATTAACGATCTAGATGACGGGACTGGGGGCATTCTGGCTAAGTTTGCCGATGATACAAAGATAGGTGGAGGGGCAGATAGTATGGAGGAGGTGGGGAGGCTGCAGAAAGATTTAGGAGAGTGGTCCAAGAAATGGCTGATGAAATTCAACGTGGGCAAGTGCGAGGTCTTGCACTTTGGAAAAAAGAATAGAGGCATGGACTATTTTCTAAACGGTGACAAAATTCATAATGCTGAAGTGCAAAGGGACTTGGGAGTCCTAGTCCAGGATTCTCTAAAGGTAAACTTGCAGGTTGAGTCCGTAATTAAGAAAGCAAATGCAATGTTGTCATTCATCTCAAGAGGCTTGGAATATAAAAGCAGGGATGTACTTCTGAAGCTTTATAAAGCATTAGTTAGGCCCCATTTAGAATACTGTGAGCAATTTTGGGCCCCACACCTCAGGAAGGACATACTGGCACTGGAGCGGGTCCAGCGGAGATTCACACGGATGATCCCAGGAATGGTAGGCCTAACATATGATGAACGTCTGAGGATCCTGGGATTATATTCATTGGAGTTTAGGAGGTTGAGGGGAGATCTAATAGAAACTTACAAGATAATGAATGGCTTAGATAGGGTGGATGTAGGGAAGTTGTTTCCATTAGCAGGGGAGACTAGGACCCGGGGGCACAGCCTTAGAATAAAAGGGAGTCACTTTAGAACAGAGATGAGGAGAAATTTCTTCAGCCAGAGAGTGGTGGGTCTGTGGAATTCATTGCCACAGAGGGCGGTGGAGGCCGGGACGTTGAGTGTCTTTAAGACAGAAGTTGATAAATTCTTGATTTCTCAAGGAATTAAGGGCTATGGAGAGAGAGTGGGTAAATGGAGTTGAAATCAGCCATGATTGAATGGTGGAGTGGACTCGATGGGCAGAATGTCCTTACTTCCGCTCCTTGGTCTTATGGTAATTGGCAATAAAAGGACAGACAGATAATAACAGAAATGATGCTTGTGTCCATAGAACTCCAGAACCACAGAAGCCTCAAGAGGAAGAAAGAAAGAAGGAAAGAAGAAGACAACCATCATGCTCTACAGTTGGATCTTAGCGGGATCCCTCCAGTTGTGCGCGGACGCTAACCCCCCAACCCCTTTAAGTGAATTAAAGTACATCCGGTTTTTTTTTGTGTTTGTGTTTCGTTCTGATAAAGAAATGTAAAACTCTGTGCTTGACGGCCAAGCCAGAGAAACCTGTGTTGCTGCTATTGTACAGTTTTAAATGTTGTAAATTATTTTGATTGATTGAGGATAGTTTAGTTAAGGACAGTTAGAGGTTCCAGTTTTTTATTTTGTAATGCATGCCTGAATGTCATAGCGCCCCGTAGAATTTTATAATGATGTATGTACATCAAATAATTTAGGTAAAAGTTTCAATTCATAGGACAGAGCAGTGTAGAGCCTGTCAGTGCTTATGGGTGCCCGACTTGGGAGGAGAACAAAGACGCGGTAATTTGATCCTTCACGCTTCGCGTTGAGGATCACTCACAAGGAGGGAGTGTAGCCATCTGGGATGGCCACTTCCAGAATATAAAATAGATGTTTGCAAAGATTGCAGAGGACTATAGACAATGCTAAGAAAACAAGCAGGCACAGAGCCTGTACGTTAATTGGGACCGCAGCTCCCAAATGAGACTGAAACTGTCGGTCTATTAGCATACTGATGGCCCATCTCCGCCAACAAAGGAAAGACACTCAAGGAACCGATCGAGCTCCATACCTCGCGGCGCTAGTTCCCCAAACCGAAAACACAAACAAAGCCAGGCCAACGGCCACCTAGGACACGCCCAGCCATCAGGGCACCCATCCCTTTATTGGTCAAGATCAATACGAGTGACCAAGATACGGCCCAATTGATTGAGGCCATGTTCAAAGCCCACCCAAAAGCACGCGAAGCCCTTTCAGGTATAAGGAAGAAGCCCCAGGAGAGAATCGCTCTTGGAATTGGCTCTCAAAGCGGAGAGACCCTTCCACCAGCTACACCAGAAGCAAGTAAGTCCAAGGTCAACGCTCGCTACCAGACAGACAACCTTAGCTGTTCTCCTGTACCACCTTGAACCCTCAGATCCGAACAACAGCCATTGTTCCTCTGACTGAGTGGGCACCCGAAGCTAAGTATAGGCGTTAGCGTTAGAGATAGTTTAGTTTGTAGTATTTTGTGCATGAGTAGGTATTACTGTGTGTGTAAATAAATAGTATTGACTTTGAACTAACTAACTGGTGTATTGGCTCTTTGATCAGTATTCGGGTTTGAACCTTGTGGCAGTATCGAGAGATACCTGGCGACTCTAAAGCAAACATAATTAGGATTAAGGAAGGCGACCACATTGACCGCCATATTTAGAACCAGAGAAACAGAGCAACACTGCCCATCACCTAACCTATTGATACTATTTTACACATCCTCATAGCTTAATTTCCCATCTAGCTTTGTACCATGAGCAACCTAGATCGATTCCACTCAATCCCTTCCTCTAAATCATAAATATAGATGAATAGCTGAAGCCCTAGCACTGATTCCTGCATCACTCCACCAGTAAAAAAAAAAAAATTGTTATTGTTACAAGTAGACTTACATTAACATTGCAATGAAGTCACTGTGCAAAGCCCCTAGTCGCCACATTCTGGCGCCTGTTCGGGTACACAGAGGGAGAATACAGAATTCTCAGTTGGTACGAGAATTGAACCCGCGCTCCTGGCCTTTTTCTGCATCACAAACAAGCTGTCGAGCCCACTGAGCTAAACCAGCCCCAGTAACCATAAAATCCATTACCAACTCTATAAGATAGATTGGCTGGGAGATAATAGGAGAGGAATTTATAGAATGCATTCAAAAATCTTTTCTGAATCAGCATGAAACAAAAACACTTGACTTGGCTCCGAGTAATTAACTGAAAAAAAAAATCTGTCAATAACATGAATTATTTCATAGAATTTACAGTGCAGAAGGAGGCCATTCGGCCCATCGGGTCTGCGCCGGCTCTTGGAAAGGGCACCCTACCCAAGGTCAACATCTCCACCCTATCCCCATATCCCAGTAACCCCACCCAACATTAAGGGCAATTTTGGACACTAAGGGCAATTTATCATGGCCAATCCACCTAACCTGCACATCTTTGGACTGTGGGAGGAGACCGGAGCACCCGGAGAAAACCCACGCACACATGGGGAGGGTGTGCAGACTCCGCACAGACAGTGACCCAAACCGGAATCGAACCTGGGACCCTGGAGCTGTGAAGCAATTGTGCTATAAGGCCGAGCGATTAACTTGAGCTTTTAATTAGCTTTAACGTTAAAATAAAGCAAAATAGAAAATGGAAAAATAGCAAATTGCTTAGAAAAGAACAAACTACAGATGAATTAAAACAGAAAATGCTGGAAAATCTCAGCAGGTCTGGGAGCATCTGTGGGGAAAGAGTTAACAGTTTGAGTGTGGATATGGACTCAGATTCTTTTCCCTGCCTACTAGACAGCCACCAGACATGCCAGAATAATTTAGGGCTTGTTCATTTAAGTATAAGTCAATTTTGAATGGCCAGATAAGTCTTAATTACTGCCAAACAACCTCCATATGAGTCAAAATTAACTTTTATAAGTGTGCAAATCTCATTCCTTCATCCCCCCCCCTCCCCCAATTTAACTTTTATGGCTGATTTTGCATTGCATTAAATATTCCCACTTATAAATTCCCCAATGGGGATTCTTCAATCTGATTGGTTGAGGAAAAGGACGGCGTTCCTTCCTTTGTTCACAGAGATCCCTGAACTCTATAGAGAGAACCACGTTGCTTCAGGCACCCAATGACCCTAAATTGCGACACAACAGTCCACAAAAACTCTACAGGCAGCTGTAAGCATTATCTATTTTTTTTAAAACAAACATTTTATTGAGGTATTTTTGGTATAGTAACAAAATAGACAATATACATGAAACCATAAACATAGTGCAAAAGCCATTTACCTTTCGTACAGGTCCCACCCTTATTACCCCCCTACTCCAAGCTAAAATACTTCCCCCCCCCCCCCCCCCCCCACCTCCGTCTGCTGACGATTAATTTTCCACAAAGAAGTCGACGAACGGTTGCCACCTCCGGGTGAACCCTAACAGTGAACCTCTCAAGGCAAACTTAATTTTTTCCATACAGAGAAAGCTAGCCATGTCCGATAGCTAGCCATGTCCGATAGCCAGGTCTCCGACTTCGGGGGCTTCGAGTCCCTCCATGCCAATAGCATCCGTCTCCGGGCTACCAGGGAAGCAAAGGGCAGAATGTCTGCCTCTTTCTCCTCCTGGATTCTCTGACACCTCGAAAATCGCCACCTCCGGACTCAGCGCCACCATTGTTTTTAGAACCTTTGACATGACGTCCGCAAACCCCTGCCAATATCCCCAAAGCTTTGAACATGTCCAAAACATGTGGACATGGTTCGCCGGACCTCCCGCACATTTTGCGCACCTGTCCTCCACCCCAAAGAATCTGCTCATCCGGGCCACTGTCATGTGAGCCCGGTTATCAACCTTACATTGTATCAGGCTGAGTCTGGCACATGTTACGGACGCGTTGACTCTACTCAACCCGTCTGCCCATAGGCCATCCTCTATCTCACCTCCCAACTCCTCCTCCCACTTGCGCTTCAGCTCCTCGGTCTCCGTCTCCTCCGACCCCATAAGCTCCTTATAGATGTCCAAGACGCTCCCCTCCCCTACCCCACCCTCTGGAAATGACCCTATCCTGAATCCCCCTCAGCGGTAGGAGCGGGAAGGTTGACACCTGTTTACGAAGGAAATCTCGTACCTGCAGATACCTGAATTAGTTTCCCCTCGCCAGCCCAAACTTTTCCTCCAACGCCCTCATACTCGGAAAGCTCCCCTCTATGAACACATCCCCCATCCTCTCAATCCCCGCTCTCCGCCATAAATGGAACCCCCCATCCATACTCCCCGGGGCAAACTGGTGATTATCACAAATTGGGGCCCAGTCAGATGCTCCCACTGCTCCCACATGCCGCCACCACCACGGGGCTGGTGGAGTACCGTGCCAGCGGGAGCGGCAGAGGCGCAGTTACCAATGACCCCAGACTGGTGCCCTTGCAAGAAGCCACCTCCATACGCACCCACGCCGACCCCTCCCCCACCATCCACTTCCTGATCATGGCTATATTAGCCGCCCAGTAATAGTCGGCGAAATTTGGCAGCGCCAGCCCGCCCTCGCCCCGACTCCGCTCAAGCATTATCTTCCTTACCCGCGGAGTCTTGCCCGCCCAGACAAAGCCCATGATCACCTTGTTGACCCACTTAATAAAGGACCGCGGAATAGAAATGGGGAGACATTGAAATACAAATAGGAACCTCGGGAGGACCGTCATTTTCACCATTTGCACCCTCCCGGTCAGAGACAACGGGAGCGCGTTCCATATCCAAAAATCGACCTTCATTTGGTCCACTAGCCGGGCCAGATTCAATTTATGCAGCCGGTCCCATTCCCACGCCACTTGGATGCCCAGGTTCCTAAAACTACCCCCTACTGACCTAAACGGCAGCTCTCCCAGTCACCCCTCCTGTCCCCTCGCCTGAACCACAAACACCTCACTCTTTTCCATATTTAGCTTATACCCCAAAAACCGGCCGAATTCCCCTAAAATCTTCATGATTTCTTCCATCCCCTCTACTGGGTCCGAAACGTACAGAAGCAGATCATCCGCATAGAGCGAAACCCTGTGCTCCCCCCCCCGGACCAGTCCCCTCCAGCGCCTTGAAGCTCTCAGAGCAATTGCCAACGGCTCTATAGCCAGCGCAAACAACAGTGGGGAGAGGGGGGCAACCCTGTCTCGTTCCCCGGAGCAGTCTAAAATAGTCCGAAGTTGTCCTGTTCGTCCGCACACTTGCCACAGGAGCCTGATACAGTAACGTGACCCAGTCAATGAAGCCCCGCCTGAATACGAACCATCCCAGTACCTCCCACAGATAATCCCATTCTACTCGATCAAAAGCCTTTTCTGCATCCATTGCGATCACTACCTCAACCTCCCTACCTTCCGGGAGCATCATGATCACATTTAACAGATTTCTGGCTGTAAGCATTATCAATGGTAAGCACCATTCGACACTGACCACAAAATCCGGACCGATATATCTGGAATATATCTGCAATCATTTTTTTAATGTTTTTTTAAAATAAATTTAGAGTGCCCAATTCATTTTTTCCAATTAAGGGGCAATTTAGTGTGGCCAATCCACCTACCCTGCACATCTTTGGGTTGTGGGGCGAAACCCACGCAAACATGGGAAGAATGTGCAAACTCCACACGGACAATGACCCAGAGCTGGGATCGAACCTGGGACCTCGGCGCCATGAGGTAGCAGTGCTATGCACTGCGTCACGTACTCCCCCCAGCTCACAATCATGGCCAGTTTGCAGCCACGTCTCAACAATGACCATCGTGTCATTCCCGTTAAGATATATTTGAGCCTCAAAATTATTTAGTTTATTTCTTGCATTCCATCCAATAGCATTTATTTCCTATATTCCGTGCAACGGCACTTAATTCTTATATTCCATGCATTAGCATTTAATTCTCATATTCCATGCATTAGCATATAAAATTTGGGCAGGAGACACTAACCCAGGGTCGACATTGGTAACAGTGAAAAACATTTTTTTAAATTTAGTCGAAAATGCAATTGAGGTGTTGCAATGCCACAATTCAAATGCCAATAATAATGAAAAACAAGAGATGCTTTTTATTAATACTTTAAACATTTTTACAGAATTGTTAATTAATGATGTATTAACACCGCATTTGTGAGAAAAAAAGTTTTAAAAACAAAATAAGCCATTTAAGTACTCTCAAAATGGCCCCAGAACCTGCTTTATATAAATGTCAAGAATCTAAAGAACCTACCTCAGCTTCTAAGTCAACACTATGCTTGAGAAGCAGCTTCAGAACATCCACATGTCCATTCTGGCTGGCAGCCTGCATTGCAGTGTGTCCTGCACACTGACCATTCACCTGCAGGTTAAACACAATAACAACAAATCATCAATTGTCATCATTAAAGTCCATAAATACGATTCCATCACAAACTCTAAAATAACACTTCCAACTTGAAAAAACTTGAAACAGTGGAATGAAGAGAAATAATAACTCCCTTAAATCCATTTTTGGAGTGTTATATTTGTTACCTTAAAATCAGGAACAAGCTATAAAACAAACACTTGAAAGCAGTTCCTTTTGGTGTACAATCATGTTAAAAAGCAGTTTTATACAAACTGCAATGAAGCAAATGGCCAGTTATTTTGTTTTGTGCTCTTGCTTGCCAGATTTATATTGGCCATTAAAGACCTGTTACTCTTCAAGTAGTGCCATGGGACCTTCAACATCACTGGATGGTCTGAATTTGGATCAACATCTCACCCAAATAATGGCATGTCCAACAATGCAGATAATCTGTCTTCAGTACTGCACTCGACTGTCAGGTCTAGTTTATGAAACCAGGCCCTGATCAAGGCAACAAAGCACACAAATTTACATTCTAGAGGACAGAGTACAAAGAACTAAGCCAAGCTGGCATCAACAGAAAACATCACCATGTCTTCTCTGCTAAGAAATTTTAACACTAGGACATGAAAATATGATTTTCAACAAAAAATCCCAAATCTATGGCCTGAAAATAATATAATATGAAATAGGAGTGGGCCATTTGGCCGCTTGAGCATGCTCCAGCATTCAATATGATCATGCCTAATGATAGTAGCCTTAACTCAATTTTCCTGCCTGCCCCCATAAGCTCCAAATTCCTTGTGGAGATCAAAGAACTGTCGAAGCGGCCTTGAATATATTCAATGACCCAGTCATCACTATCCCCCATGGGGAAGAGAATTTCAAAGACAAAGGATCTTCATAAGAAATTCCTCCACATCTCAGTCTTAAATGGGAGAAATCTTATTTTTAAACTGTGCGACGCAATTCTAGATTCCTTATGAAAGGATACATCCTCATAACATCCACCCTCTTGCATCACCTCAGAATCTTAATCTGTTTCAGTAAGATCACCTCTCATTCTTTTAAACTCCAATGAGTATATACCCAATAAACGTTTCCTCATAAAACAACTTCATCTCACGGCAGAGCTGGCAAGAGAGCAGGCGGCCTTTGGTAGGAAAGCAGCGTTGCTCTCGAGCAATGTGCGGTTTGGGGTGGTTTACCTGTTAAGAATTACGCACAACTCTAGGGACTATTACTTTGAGATGGTGGAGGCGTTCGTGAAGGCTGAAGGACTGGGACTGAACTGAGTTTGGACTTTGTTTTTCTTCATGTTGTGTTTTGGGACACTTGGGGTAATACGTTGGGATTTGTTTCCCTTTGTTTGAGGTCTATTTTGTTGGGTTGTTTGGAAGGACTGGGTATTGCGGGGCCTTTATGTTGTTTTTTTTTGTATTGGAGCATGTACGTTCACGAACACTACCAACTTACCCACCAATGCCCCAGTAACAATCACAACCCTACCAACCAAATCTGTTACTACCTTATCCACTGATAAGCGCGTCCGCTTGTTGATTAAAATTGCCTCCCCCCCCCACCTCCTGCCCTACTATCGAAGCCAGAGTGAAATACCTGGCTCACCCACCCCCTCCAGAGTCAGGTCTGGTCCCTCACCCGCAAGCGAGTCTCCTGCAGAAGCACCACATCGGCCTATAAATTTTTCAGGTGAAAGAATACTCTCAATCTCTTCACTAGATTCCCTAACCCCTGCACTTTCCATGTGACCAACCTTACCGGGGGGTCTCACCCTCCCCTCTTGACCCGGAATCAACCATTCACACCATGAAGGATTATTCCACACCCACAAAAAAATCTAGGCCCAAGGACCACCCAAGATGGTCGTCAAACCCACCCGAAACAAAGAAACAGCCCTAGTCACAGTCAGAGAAATACCCTTCCACCCTCATCTCCCCAACCACCCTCCATCCCCTCGACTCTGCTGACCACCCTTCAGAGAACAACGCTCTCTCCTCACCATCCCAATCCCCCCACCACCACACTCCCATTCACCAGCTAAAAAATCTTGCTGCTAGGTAGCCGCACTCAGGGTACATATTAAGGAACAAAGAGAAAAAAAACTCCCACAGTTGTCCCCGTTACACATATAAAAACAAAATCAAACATCAAATTCCCACCAGGGACCATGTATTTCTATTGGTATTACCTTAACAGTTACCCCCTACCACAATGGCTGTCCCACCAAACCCCTCTGAATAACAACAAATATATACAGTATACACAAAATCCCAAAACAAATCCATCCTGTCAATAACCATAAGTTTCCCAAGAACCCTATTAGCTGAATCCAAGACCATGTTCTTTAACAAAGACATTCACCTCCTCCGACCTATCAAAATAGTGGGCTTTCGGCCCATACATGATCCGAAGCCTCGCTGGGTACACGACCCCAAACCTCGCTCCACCCTGGTACAACGCCACTTTCGCCTTGAAGGCTGCCTGCCTCTTCGCCAGCTCTGCCCTGATGTCGTGATAAATCCAAATGATGCACCCCTCCCATCTCGAGCCCTCCCGGAAGCTGTGGAATCTTACCACCATTGCCTTCGGTGGCTCGTTTGCCCGTAGCATCTGTCCGAGAGTTCGGTGGCCCTATTCAACTCTGGAGGAGCCATCTGTCCATCCTTCCCTACCAGCTCTTCGAACATCTGCGGATTCATGCCCGTCACCCTCTCCGGCAACCCCACGATTCTAAGGTTTTGTCTTCTTGACCTGGTCTCCAGGTCATCCACTTCCGCCTTCAGGATCTTGTTTCTCTCCCCCACCGAGACGTCAGCCTCCAACGAGGTGATTTGCTCGCTGTGCCTCAACAAGATTTCCTCCACTTTACCTTGCTTTTTCCACAGCCCCCGAGATTTTCCCCATCTTGCCCCGAATCAGACCAAGCGTCTCCACAAATGATTTTTTGAGGTTTTCCATCATCATCGCCCTTGTTTTTCGAAGTGATTCCCAAACTACTTCTCAAACTCCCAGGCCAGTGCCCCCGCCAACATATCTGCCGTGATAGGAACGGCTGCACCCGGGTAGAGATGACTCCGCCATCTTCCCTACTGGTGAGCCACACGGACTCCCCAAATCTATCGAAGGGTTCCCACTCGGAATTTTCTTTCCACCAGCCTTTTGGAAATTTTCAACATTATTTTGACGACGGGTTCAGTAAACCTTCAGCTAGACCGAGTTTGTTCACCCAAATTCCCCATGAACTGGGCAAAAGGGACCAAACAAACACGTACGCTGGCGGGAGCTACCTAGTATACTGCCTTCTCCTACATGCTGCCACCAGAAGTCATGTTAATGTGGTTACTCCTGTGTTAATAATAAAGATTGGTTTAATATAAAAGATCCCGATTTGTCGGTCCATCATTCCTGGCATGAAGTATCCTTTCTGCACAGTTTTACAAATTTGTGGGGTTTTTGGAGCAGAAGAAGGTCATACAGCCCGTCACGTCTGCTCCTCAATTAATATATATTTTGTTGAGGGGCAATTTGGCGTGGCCAATCCATCTACCCTGGGTTGTGGGCGTGAGAACCACGCAGACAGGGGCATGAGTGCGCAAACTCCACACGGACAGTGACCAGGGGGATCGGGATCTAATCCAAGTCCTCGGCATCGTGAGGCAGCAGTGCTAACCACTGCGCCACCCCTGCATAGTTTTACAAATTGAAAAAATTGTTGGGGTTTCTCATCCAGTTTTTTAATATAAATTGGGGTCTGGTTGGTACCGTAACACTTGTCTGGATTGCCTCCAATGCCAGTCTGTCCAGGTGTGGTCTAACTAGCGCTCAATATAGTTTTAGTAAGAATTCCTTATTTGTGTACTCCATTCCCTTTTAAATAAAGGCCAAATTATTTGAACTTGCATGCCAGCCTTTTGCGATTCATGCACAAGGACCCCTTCTGTGCTGCAAATATTTTGCAGTTTCTCTCCATTTAAATAATATTCAGCTCCTTTAGTCTTCCTACCAAAGTGCATAACTTCACATTTTTCTACATTATATTCCATCTGCCAAGTTTTTGCCCACTCACCGCACCGCCCACAGTCCAAGGTTGTGCTAGTTAGGTGGATTGGCCATGCTATATTGCCCGTTAGTGTCCAAAAGGTTAGGTTGGGTTGCGGGGATAGGCTGGAGGTGTGGGCCTAAGTAGGGTGTTCTTTCCAAGGACTGGTGCATACTCGATGGGCCGAATGGCTTCTTTCGGCACTGTAAATTCTATAATTAATAGGGTGCATAAGGGATCTAAAACAGACAAAAGAAACTTTAAAAGGAAGGAGGAAAATATTTTGGTGGAGGGGAAAACTGACAGTTAAAGTCTGTTTGATTTGTTGGCCGTAAGAGCCCCACATGACATTGGTTTCAACAGTCTTACTCCATTTCTTATTGTGCATGGGTCCCACAGAGATTGCACTAACATGAGATTCACTGCCAACACCACTCAGGTGGCTGATGTGGGAAATGGAAACTGGAACAATGGCGCACGGCATGGTTCTAAGTCATGCCAACAGGGCAGAGTAGAGCAACTTTATTCTGCATTGAATTGTACTACAGCAGGCAAAACACTGTATCCTGACACTTGGTGACCCAAAATGAAGAAGGTCCATTCTTTGCAAATAATATCTCTCACCTTGATGAGTACAAAAATAATTCATAATTCTAAAGAAGTGATTGTAAATTCTTAAGCTTAAAATGGATGTACTGTCGCTCAATTTGTGCACAATTCATTCAAGGCAAATTATGATACTTTTGAGTGATATATTCTACATCAGTTGACAAACAAAACTAAGCACCTTATGCTAATTAAAAACAGCATTGGATTAACAGAGCCATTTCTGATGCACATTGTTAATTCAAAGTAGATTCTTTGAATTTAATTATTTAAAATTTAAAATAAAACACATGATCCATTTTGCTCCTTGAAATAAATTCAAAACAAATTAGCTTCAAATTATAAGTGGCATATTGCAATGTCATTTAAGTAAAGCTGTGGGTGGCAGAATGGAATTCCACACTTGGGACCATGCAAATGTTTACACAAAGTCATTTCAGAATAATTTAAAGTGAAGTTAAAGACTATAGTTGAATAAATTAAAATATTCTACAGTTGTAATGGCGTTAATATGCCACAAGGTGACAGAATTGCACCCAATACCTACTGTAAATTATAAAGTTTTTAAGCATGTTTTGTTGAAGCTGACAAAAGTGAAAGCCAAGCATTTATAATGACTGAATGGTTAATAGCTGAGAAAACAGGTCAAACTGATGGAAGATGATAACGTTAAGTTTCATAATGTAGAAACTTCAAATTTTAAAAAAAAGCAAAATAAGACAACATCCACAGCCTCCATTTAAACAGTGATATTAATGCATTCTACTCTTTTCAAGTGATAACAGAAAATCAATATATCATCAAAAGCAATGTGATATCTGACAATCTCTGCCCCATTGTAGTGAAATGCAATTTAAAGCAACATGCACGTATTTAAAATCCCCTCGCTTTTCCGATACGTGGGAAGGATAATGAACTCCTCTGGCACCTCTCCATACCAGTAGACTATGACCTTGCAGAGTCATAGTAAATACCAAAGCTGCTCAAATGCCTTCTGTTGGATTGGTCAAGTGACCCCACTAAAGACTAATTAACAGGCCATTCATCCTCAAGATCATTGGCAACATGTTTCTTATGGAAACTATTAGGCAAAAAATTAAAAGGATAAATACCGATTGAAAATTCCCATGGCTATCTTTCAGACGTTTTTAAAGCTACATTAATTTGCCTCAGACTTTTCTCCCCCCATGTTCCAGTTTGTACTGAAGTCGTCTATTCATTAATTGGCAATAAATGAATAATATGTGCATTTGAAAGACTCACATCAACATCTGGTCGTGCAATTATTTCTTCCACTTTTGCAACATCACCATTGGCTGCAGCTTTGACAAGTTCTTCATTAATGTCTCCAGATTCCTGCGTTTCAAATAATTTTTTCAACAATTGGGACAAACGCTCTGTAAAACAAAGATTTGCAAACAGAATAGAATAGATTACAGTGTAAGGCCTTCAATCCGACAGAAAAAAATGTAACTTTGTTAATTCTTACTTGTTCACTTCCCAGTGATATTGCTCAAGAGTTGACCAGCAGAGTCTCATGTGAGGATGAGACTATAACATCAGGACAGAGCAGGATTTGACTGTTTAACCAAGGGCCCGATACCAGGGGGTCCGCAATCTGTTCCAGATCTTGATCGATCAAACCCATTTTGATAGTAATTAAATGGCATATCTCAGGGTTTTAAAAAAACTCTTATTAATCTGTGCTTACGAGAAACTATCATTCAGTTAACGTTTTTGTAAAAACCTTTAAAATGTTGTTGAGATGTATCTTGCTCCTTATTATTGGCGTTTGCATAACAGCATTGCGGGTTCCTTACAGTAAGTTGACAGTTTTCACTATTTAAAAAAAATTGTTCTTGTTAATAAGGTTGCTGACCCCTGCCTGGACTAATAAGAAACCATGAGGTGCAAAGACAAACAGGATGGAAAGAAAGTGGCAACATCCAACATCCATCTTGGGCCAGTGGGCCTATGAATGGCAGGAGTTTTATTTAGATAAATGTGAGGTGATGCATTATGGTAGATCAAATCAGAGCAGAACCTACTTAGTTAATGGGAGGGAGTTGGGGATAGTTATAGAACAAAGAGATCTAGGGGGCACGGTTCATAGCTCCTTGAAAGTGGAGTCACAGGTGGACAGGGTGGTGAAGAAGGCATTCTGCATGCTTGGTTTCATTGGTCAGAACATTGAATACAGGAGTTGGGATATCTTGGTGAAGTTGTACAAGACATTAGTACGGCCACACTTGGAATATTGTGTAATGTTCTTGTCACGCTATTATCGAAAGGCTATTATTAAACTAGAAAGAGTGCAGAAAAGATTTACAAGGATGCTACTGGGACTTGATGGTTTGAGTTATAAGGAGAGGCTGGATAGACTGGGACTTTTTTCCCTGGAGCATAGGAGGCTTCGGGGTGAACTTATAGAGGTCTATAAAATAATGAGGGGCATAGATAAAGTAGATAGTCAACATCTTTTCCAAAAGATAGGGGAGTCTAAAACTAGAGGGCATAGATTTAAGGCGAGAGGGGAGAAATACAAAAGGGTCCAGAGGGGCAAATGTTTCACACAGAGGGTGGTGAGTATCTGGAACGAGCTGCCAGAAGCAGTAGTAGAGGCGGGTACAATTTTGTCTTTTAAAAAGCATTTTGACAGTTTTATGGGAAAGCTGGGTATAGAGGGTTATGGGTCAAATGCGATTGGGACTAGCTTAGTGGTAAAATTGGGTGGCATGGACAAGTTAGGCCGAAGAACTTGTTTTCATGCTGTAAACATCTATGACTCTACAGCGATGTCCCAGAAACTGAGAAGCAAAGGTAGAAAGCAGTACTGGTAGCTTTGGGGACATGAGCATATCTTAAAAGATGAATTAAGACATCCTGTTCATTTCTTCCTGTTCATTTTCAGAATGTGCACAATTTGTATTGCTAGCTGAAAGGGAGCACATTATCCTAGAAACAATGAATCAAATCAATCAGCAAAGAAAGCTCAATTTCTATTCCCCATTATGTGGCTGGCTCAATACGTTTGCTCTGAAAGGGCAAAGAAAATTACAAAATTGATGTAACAGGCACAGACTCAACTCCAAACATATTATGGGGAGACCCCTTAATTGAAATATTTTTCAGTAGCCTAATGAATTTGGCAATTACCATGTACATTTTGCCAGTATCCTCCATGGTTAGATGTATGGGGAGCAAGGTTCCAACGCAGGACTGTTCTCAAGTCAAACCTACCAACTTTTAGCATCTTTCTTACTATATGCTTCCACAAGGTTCCTCTCGCCTATTCTTTGTTCTTACTGGTTGCTCAGCATCGCATGACTCTTTGCCACTATCAAAAGCATCCAAGCATTCTCAACAGCCAACCCAACTAGTTGGTCGCTCACTAGACATTTGTAATCATCCGTTTGCTCCACACAGGTCAGCAACATTAGACGTAGACACCCCCATTTTGCTGTCCCACTATTTTATTTTTATACTTGACCAAGGCTTACATTTCATAGCTCGAGTCATTTTTACTTTTTAGTAATTCTACATGCATGATCATTTACATACAGTGAAGATTAAGAGGTTGTTAGTTGGCTGGCAACATTAAGGATAGAGTGAAATTTTAAGTTTACAATAACACAAGGGCAGCTAAAAGGAACAAAGTCAAACATTAGGGAAGTGTTGCAGTACAAAAGGGATTGTCAGTGTAATGCAGAAAACGTGAGTCATGTTGCGACAATATTTTGAGCTGTGTGAATTATGATCTGCAATTTTAATGCATGCTCATTGCTGTGGAGTAAAGCAGTAGAATCAGTTCTACGCGTGCATATAGAAATGCATGGGTGGAAAATTGCCAACAAACATTTAACAACTGGTCAAATTTTCAGTGACCATCAACAAAATTAAAGCAAAACTATTCTCAAAAGTGTTCTTATTTTTCACTGGTGCTGAACTGCATGGACAGAACATACTGCCATTTCAACAACACCTAATATAACTATGGTATACAGGAAGAAAACAAAAAGAGAAACATATTCGAGAGGCTGATACGTACCACCAGATGCATTGCTCACTGCAGATCCAGCTGATGCCACTTTAGTAACAGCTGCAGGGTTGTAAGTCCAAGAAGTCCCACAAACCTCTACTTTTAAGTCACTGTCAGAGTAAATCTGTTGGACACGCCCAACTTTCCCCAAAGTCTGTATTAAAACAATATGGTCATACTCTCCGTATTATTGTGTTGTGGAAAGATTTCATTATATTCAATATTTTAATTTGCACCGTATAGTAGCTAAATTTCAAAGTATCCTGATCAGATTGTTGCTTTTCTGGCTCTCTCACCCAAACTTTCCAATCATTTGACAATATTTTAAATATACCACTGGCTTAAGCAGCAATAAGGTTGTACACGTATTATTTCTGTGCTGTATTTTGGAACAAATTCACAACATAAGAGGAACAGAAGAGGCAGCATCCATAAAGAGAGCAAAATAATTCATGTTTCAGTTTGATGGATGTTCATCTTGACATTCAATGGCATTACCATCACCGAATCCCCACTATCAACATTGTGGGGAGGTTACCATTGACCAGAAACTGAACTCAACCAGCCAAATAAATACTGTGGTTGCAAGAGTACATCAGAGGCTAGGAATCCTGCAGCGAGTAATTTATCTCTTGACTCCCTTAAGTCTGTCCACAATCTGCAAGGCGCATGGCCAGGAGTGTGATGCAATACTCTCCCTTGCCTGAATGAGTGCAGCTCCAACACCACCATGACAAAGCAGCCCACTTGATCAGCATTGCATCCATCACCTCAAACATTCATGCCCTCCACCACTGATGTGTACTATCTACAAGATGCACTACAAGGATTCACGCAGTCTCCTTTGGCAGCACCCTCCAAACCTGTAACCTCTATCGCCTACGACAAGGGCAGCATGAGAAACATCACCATCTGCAAGACCCATTCCAAGTCACACAGAATCCTGACTTGGACTTATGCGACAATTCAAAATCCTGGAACTCCCTAGGGTCAAAATCCTGGAACTCCCTAAGGAATTCACTGGGTTAAAATCCGGGAACTCCCTACCGCACTGTGGGTTTAACTACACAACATGGACTACAGTGATTGAATAAGGTGACTCACCACCACCTTTTAAAGGGCAATTAGGGATTCTCGCATAGCCAGATGCACCTAGATCCTGAAACCCAATTTTTAAAATCCCAACTTGAAGTTATAGATTTAACAGTTATATCTCTCATTTCTTACAATTCTGATGACAGCAACAATAAGTTTCTTGCAACATTTTGGTTGCTTTCAAAAGCTGAACTGAAATTCAACTTTTTCTGCTGGAGCCACACATTTTTCAGGATGTAACAGAGCATCCATCATTCTGGATCAGCAATCTGAGTTCTGAGTGCAAATAAAAAAATCATTTGTGATAGAAAAAAAGACAAAAAAACTGAAAGGAATTTTTAAAAACTACAGAGCAGACTGGATCCACAAATATGTCAGCAGTCCCTGTTACTTGACAACATAGTAGATTTACGCTCCATGTAGTATCAAACTAAAGTTGTGCAAGTGTGCTCCTTGTAAGAAGCCCCTTTCCTTTTCATTCCAAATCCAGGTTAGGCCTTGACTTCAGGTTTACAGTTCCAGTTTAGCACTTGCGCAAAACAGCAATTGCTCCACAGACACCAACATTTCAACGTAAATGTATTCTTAAAACATAGCTATGAAAATTAATTTCTACTTACAGGGAGCATTGCTTCAGCCCATTCTCCATGACCTCGCTGAAGAAGCTTAATTCTCTCCAAGTCATAACAAATTTGAACCAGGTCACCAACACTGAACTGCGAAGATCCACCTTCTGCTCCTTGAACTGCATCCCCACTTCTAACCACATTAGCCTTAGTAAGAACTGCAGGATTGAATGTCCACCTGTAGGCATAAAGTCAATTTGAAGCTCGACGTCAAGAATTAAAAGGCCATAAGCCAAATAGACTTGTTTTTGACATATTTCATCACGGTGTAATTTTCTCTTCTGTTCTTCTCTACATACCTGTTGCCACTTGGATACTGTACTACAATATCATGATCTTCATCAATGCCACAGACTGTGCCAGTGGTTGTCAATGTCTCAAACATACCATCAGTCCAACCACCATGCCCATGTTGCAACGACTGAACAATCTCTAGATCCAGATCAATGTTGACAAGATCACCAATCTGTAGGCCACCAGGATTCCGACTCCCATTTTGTTCACCTGGTATCATTTTAAAAGAATAAACTGATCAAAATGCATACCAATGCCTTAAAAAAGATATATTCAGAAAATGTCCCAAAATAAAACTCAATCTTGTATTGTGATAGAAAATAGCCTCAACAATGAAGTGCAAAATGTTGTTAACTGGTGGTCAGAACGAACATAGATTTTATAGTACAAAATGGTCCTGAATAGAGTTGCACACAAGTGAATGTGTTTTTAGTAAAAGATTTGCTCAACCTGAGGAGTTCATTTGGAAGCACTACATTAATTAAGCACAAAGAAAACTGGAGCACGAGCAACATGGTTAAGCAGTTGACAAACTTAGTTTTTACTCTCCTATTTTTGAGACTCTCCCATACAATTAACAGTGTGATCTTATCAAGACAAACTCAAAATGTAGATCTAAACTGGGTTCAAATTGAGTTGAAAAGATCAGTAACTAGAACACATTTTGGATAGCTTTCTTTCCCTAAGTATTTAATAACAGGGTTTAAACTGATGGAAAAAGCTGCAGTGTGGCACACAGATTGTTACAAGGTGCCAAAACCCAATGCAACAAAATAGTAACATGAAGAATAGCTGCTCACCGTTCAATTTGCTCCCTAATTTTTTCAAAGGTGTCAAGGTTACCACAAAAGAGAGATCCTCATCCTGTCAGTCTCAAAGACCTCATTAGGATTTCCTATCTCCCAATCTGGTCTAGTTACACTGGCTATATACACATCTCAAAGCTGCTCCATTAATTTTAAATAGGAACGAAAGCTTTGGACCACCAGATACCCAAACCTAGAAAGGAAATTCTACCCACTAAATATAGAACTATTCTCCGCATTCCCTGGGGCCGTAGCACCTTGATTCTTGGTTTATGTCTAAAACCATCTCCCATGTGAAAAACAAACTGAAAATACACCACCAGAATGAATATCAGAAGTGAATATCTTGTTCGGGCAGCACGGTGGTGCAGTGGTTAGCACTGCTGCCTCATGGCACCGAGGACCCGGGTGCAATCCTGGCCCCGGGTCACTATCCATGTGGAGTTTGCACATTCTCCCCTTGTTTAAGTGGGTCTCACCCCCACAGCCCCAACATGTGCAGGATTGACCACGCTAAATTGCTCCTTAATTGGAAAAAAAATTGGGTACTTTAAAACACATTCAGAAAAAGTTTTCTTTAAATATTTTTTTAAAAGGATGAATATCTTATTGAATACAGATTAAGTAGCTTGTTATTTTTTCAGAGTACGGTTTGTTTTAAAAAAAACCACAAGGCAATTAATATCCTTTCCCACTGTAATAGCTCTCTGAAGGCAAAAGGAACATGCGGCTGCACAAAATGTCAATCTGACATTAAAATAACATTGCTAGAGTTGCTTAAATAGATTGCGGACAAAATACATTTGTAAAATATTCTGAGGAGTTATTTCTGACAATTGGTTGGGAGAAATAACTTTTTAAAGTTGGAGCTCACTGCCTACAGGTGGATATGAGGAAGATCAATTATTTCAAAAAGTAAATGGAAATGTGAGAAAAATAAACTTGCAAGGCTATGAGAATAGAACAGAGGAGGGACCTTACTGGAGTGCTCTTCGGTGGGGGCTGGCACAGACTAGATGGGTGGAATGGGCTCCTTCTCTGTTATTATGACTTTTGAGCAATTTCTCTTTCAATTCCACTCCAAATAAAATATATTGGTAATGGTTCCCACATAAGTCCTAGCTATATCTGACTTGTGTGATATGTGGAACACTGTTCCAAACTTACTCAGGCCCCCTTCCTCACTTCCTTATTCCAGCATACCAATGACAGTATAATACCATTTTCTGCTCTTGCCCCGAACTGTAAAATTGCAACAATTTTGCATTTGATTTCCACTCTTCTCTTGCATTCACATGGTCTATCTCAGACTCTTCCTTTCCCTTCCTTGATTTATTGGTCTCCAATTCAGGAGATAGGTGACCAACCAACCAACGATACAGCCACTGCCTCACAGAACCACACTTTCTCACATTTCAATTCCTCAAGGACTCTATTTAATTCAAAGAGTCAAAGAATTCCTACAGTGCAGGAGGCCATTCGGCCCATTGAGTCTGTACCAGCTCTGCTCCAATAGAGCACCCTACACCAAGGCTCAATCCCCCACCCCATCCCAGCATCCCTATCCAACCTTTGGACACGAAGGGGCAATTTAGCATGGCCAATTCTAACCTGCACATCTTTGGACTATGGGAGGAAACTTAAGCAATTCTTCCAGTTTCTCAATACCTGTCACATCTGTTCTGACAATGCAATCTTGCATACTAGTGCATGTTTCCAAGATGCCATCTTTTCTCAAAAGAGGATTTCCAGGGACCTTGATTGCCAGGGACCTCAACAGTGTCCAATCCACTTTACGCATTTATATTCTCCCCCTCCTTCCTAGGACCACAATATAGTCCTCTTGTCCTCACCTTCCATCCCACCGTCTCCCTCTTCAACAGATTATCCTCTACCATTTTGGCTACCTCTAACAGGATGCCACCATTAAACACATCTTCCCTCGCCCTTTCCTTTCACCATTCTGATGGGACTATTCCGTCCGCAATACCATGGTCCATTCTTTAATCATCTCAGGAACACATCCTCCTCTTCCCACAGCAATTTTCCACGCAAGTTTAGAATACCTGCCCTATTTATCTTTTCCCTTCTCACTCTGATAGGCCCCAAAAAATTCCTTGTTGGTGAAGTAACAAGTTACTTGTACTTCTTCCAATTTAGTGCACTGCATTCTCTTC
This sequence comes from Scyliorhinus torazame, assembly GCF_047496885.1. Classification (NCBI taxonomy): domain Eukaryota; kingdom Metazoa; phylum Chordata; class Chondrichthyes; order Carcharhiniformes; family Scyliorhinidae; genus Scyliorhinus; species Scyliorhinus torazame. The sequence continues at coordinate 89,386,708 of NC_092717.1, forward strand.
GAATGATATGGTCTCCTCGACAGTGGTGAGACCAAATGCAGACTGGGTGACCGTTTTGTGAAACACCTCTGCTCTGGCTGAAAGCATGGTCCCAAGCTTTCAGTCACCTGTCATTTCATTCTCTACCTTGTTGCCAACTCTGACCTTTGTCCTCGGCTTGCCATAATGTTCCAATGAAACTCAACGCAAGCTTGATGGGCAGCACATCATCTTTCAACTAAGCACTTTACAGCCATCTGAACTCCACACTGAATTGAACAATTTATACCTTAACCTATGTCCCATTTGGTTTCGATTTTCGTTATTTGTTTATTTTTTTCCCCCCCTCGTTTCTATCTTTTTCTTTTGGTTAGCAGCTAGTCATGATCATGTCATTCACACTTCCTCCACACATCTTTAATTCTTCCATTACCATTCCCATTTAATCTCACCACTCCTCCATATAATCACAGACCTTCCCTTTTGTTCTTCTCTTCCTCTCCCCCTCATTTATTCAAAATCTATTACATTTCTAACTTTTCCCAGTCTGTTGAAAGGCACAGACCAGAAATATGAACTGTTTGTCTCTCGACAAAATTTGAAGCATTATTGTTTCATTGCAAGTTCTTTATGTCTGTTCTGCATTCAATGCACCAATAAACATAGCTGTTTCTGCCAGCAATAAAAGAAGCACTTTAAAACATCATAACTTGGAATTTTCCATTCATGCAGTTTGTGGTTTTGAGTTCTTCAAAGAACAAAGAACAAAGAACAAAGAAATGTACAGCACAGGAACAGGCCCTTCGGCCCTCCAAGCCCGTGCCGACCATACTGCCCGACTAAACTACAATCTTCTACACTTCCTGGGTCCGTATCCTTCTATTCCCATCCTATTCATATATTTGTCAAGATGCCCCTTAAATGTCCCTATCGTCCCTGCCTCCACTACCTCCTCCGGTAGTGAGTTCCAGGCACCCACTACCCTCTGCGTAAAAAACTTGCCTCGTACATCTACTCTAAACTTTGCCCCTCTCACCTTAAACCTATGCCCCCTAGTAATTGACCCCTCTACCCTGGGGAAAAGCCTCTGACTATCCACTCTGTCTATGCCCCTCATAATTTTGTATACCTCTATCAGGTCGCCCCTCAACCTCCTTCGTTCCAGTGAGAACAAACCGAGTTTATTCAATCGCTCCTCATAGCTTATGCCCTCCATACCAGGCAACATTCTGGTAAATCTCTTCTGCACCCTCTCTAAAGCCTCCACATCCTTCTGGTAGTGTGGCGACCAGAATTGAACACTATACTCCAAGTGTGGCCTAACTAAGGTTCTATACAGCTGCAACATGACTTGCCAATTCTTATACTCAATGCCCCGGCCAATGAAGGCAAGCATGCCGTATGCCTTCTTGACTACCTTCTCCACCTGTGTAGCCCCTTTCAGTGATCTGTGGACCTGTACTCCTAGATCTCTTTGACTTTCAATACTCTTGAGGGTTCTACCATTCACTGTATATTCCCTACCTGCATTAGCCCTTCCAAAATGCATTACCTCACATTTGTCCAGGTTAAACTCCATCTGCCATCTCTCCGCCCAAGTCTCCAGACAATCTAAATCCTGCTGTATCCTCAGACAGTCCTCATCGCTATCCGCAATTCCACCAACCTTTGTGTCGTCTGCAAACTTACTAATCAGACCAGTTACATTTTCCTCCAAATCATTTATATATACTACAAAGAGCAAAGGTCCCAGCACTGATCCCTGTGGAACACCACTGGTCACAGCCCTCCAATTAGAAAAGCATCCCTCCATTGCTACCCTCTGCCTTCTATGGCCTAGCCAGTTCTGTATCCACCTTGCCAGTTCACCCCTGATCCCGTGTGACTTCACCTTTTGTACTAGTCTACCATGAGGGACCTTGTCAAAGGCCTTACTGAAGTCCATATAGACAACATCTACTGCCCTACCTGCATCAATCATCTTAGTGACCTCCTCGAAAAACTCTATCATGTGTAAACAACTACCTGTTTTAAATGTTGTAGTGACACAAGACATTGGAAGATGTTTTCAGTGTCAAGACAGGATATGTTCCCCATAAAAGACTATATCAAGGTTGCGCTGACAAGTTGTACTACTGGGTGATAGGTGACAAGTAGTTTGCGAAGGACAAGGTCACGTAGGGAAAATGATCATTCAAGGTTTTCATCCAATTCATCTGCATTGGAAATAAACCTGTTGGAACTTTCAGGAGGTATAATTAATTATTTGACTGCTGCCGGACAATCAACAGTGACCAGCCATAGGCAATACTGCCCATTATTACCACAATATCATGTTGAATACCTGACCTCCAGAAAGTGACAATGGCTCCAAGTGGAGAAATGTCTGGAAGGATGGTGGTGATATCAATATCAAAAGGTAATCTTTGAATTAGCCAACATCATCCACAGCCTGCAAGCCTTGATACAACTGTAGTACATAACATCAACGAAAAAAGAAATCCACAGAGTCTGAAACATAACGCCAAGCTTTGCCATCATGCATGATGAAAAGAGGTGTGGAGCAGTCATAGGAAATCAAATCATTTGCAGAAGATAATGCTTGTATGCTAAACTACATGCTATATATTCATCTCATTCACTTGAGTTTTTGAATCCTTAATAACATTTCTGTAGTTACCTACCCAACACAGGACAATGATCTCTGTAAAAGGAACCTCCCTTTGCATCCTGGACGCATTTCAAGTCGGACTAGTTAAAAGGGGGAAAAATATAATATTAATGCTCTTGAACTACACCCATTTCACACAGACACATATAAAAAGTCAAGTATGAAGGTTTCACTTTTTCATCCTAGTTACTAGGCAAGATAAGAGGCAGAACTTTCAAGATGGTTCAGGAACTGACTACCATGCGGCATAAAGGCTCCATGTCCGATCACTGCTCAATGCTGACTTAGTTAACCTCAGGCACTGTAGCAAATGGACTCAGACTACACAAAAACTTCTCATCCAAACAAGTAATTGCCAAAGCTTCTCAACACGGTCAATGTTTTTAAACAAACAGACAAAGATCACACTGTTTCCATGGAAGATCATTGGAAATACAAAATATCCACCGAGCCAATTTGTAGTCAGAGTGCAAAATGCAGCCCAAATTCACTTCAAACCAAATATGAAATAAAAGTCATTCCCACAATTTTACTTTGAAATTTTGAAAAGAATGAAGTATTTTATTTGGCACTTTATTTAGTAGTCTGGATTTGTTATAGATTGTGCAGGCTGACTTCGCATTTATATCCTAAATGGACCAACTAACACAGGCGACAACAATGGAGAACTACTTTTCCATGGGTCTAACATTGACAATGGAACAACAAAAAACCCTTCTGAAACCTGCTAAGCACAGCTCAGTGTTTCACATTTTGACACCAGTTTAGCATCAATTTCCAATAATGCTATCTAGAACTATTATCATTCAGGGTTCCAATTGCATCAAACTCTCAGAGGTGGAGATCCTGAGGGGCCGATCACCAGAAAACGTGTAAAATCTCGACTGGCACAAATCCATAATTCAATCTACCAAAACACACAAGTGATTAAAAAAAATCAGATGTTTAGTTTTCTTCTTGCCTAAGGAGACAGGAAAGTAAACAATCTGGGAGCTCAACAATTTGCAACTACAACTAAGGAATGAGAGTCCCAAAATGCAATAACCGAAATAAAACAGATGAATTTTGACAGCACATGCATAATTAATCTGAAATACATTAATCCAGAGCCAAAATAATGTGCAGAACATATAATATTCCTTATCTCATGTAGCATAATAAATTTCTTCAGAATGAGAGCCAGGATTTGTGAAGCAATGGTCTGAATGTCACTTTTACTTGAAGTTGTGCCGCAAACAGCTTTAAAACCCTCAATGCTGTTGCTCTTTTTAAAACAAAAATCATTTTGCTTTGGTTCTGCTCTCAAGAAAGAATTCTAGGAACAGAGGAACAGGAGTCGGCCATTCAGCCTCTCGAGCCTGTCCCTCCATTCAATGAGATCATGGCTGATCTGTGACCTAACTCCATATACCTGCATTTGGCTGAGATCCAATAATATCTTTGCTTAACAAAAACCTACCTATCTCAGATTTAAAATTAACAACTGTTCTTGCTTCAACTGCTGTTTGTGGGAGAGAGTGCCAAACCTCTACCACCCTTTGAGTGAAGAAGTTCTTCCTCAGATCCCTCCTGAACAGTCTAACCCTAAGTTTTAGACTGTGTCCCTTAGTTTTAGAATCTCCAACCAGTGGAAATAGTTGATATTTATCTACCCCTGTCTTTCCCTGTTAACGTCTTGAATAAATCACTCAGATCATCCCTTAACCTTCTAAATTCTAGCGAAAACAGGTCTAATTTGAGTGATCGCTCCTCGTACCTCAACCCTGTAATCCAGGTATCATATTTGTAAACCGATGTTGCACTCCCTCCAAGGCCAAAATATCCTTCCTAAGGTGTGGTGCCCAGAACTGCTCACAGTACTCCAAGTGGAGTCCAAACAGGGTTTTGTATAGCTGCAGCACAACTTGTATCTTTATATTCCAAACCTCGAGATCTAAAGGCGAACATTCCATTACCCGTTTAGATTACTTTCTTCACTTGCTCCTGGCATTTTAAGGACCTGTGCAGCTGAACCCCCAAGTCTCTTTGGGCATCTATTGTACCTAGCCTCTTTCCATTTAAACAGTACTCAGCGCTATCCTTTTTTGGTCCGAAATCGATAACATCATACTTGTTTACATTAAATTCCATCTGCAACAAATTTACATATTCACCTAGTCTGTCAATATCCCCTTGCAATCTTATGCTATCATCTCGGCTGTCTACAATACTACTTAACTTTCTATCATCTGCAAATTTGGATATGTGACTTTCTATGCCATCATCCAAGTCATGAATGAATAATGTGAACAATTGTGGCCCCAAAACAGATCCTGTGGTATACGATTAGTCACCTCCTGCCAATTAGGGTACTTACCCATTATCCCGACTCTCTGTTGCCTGCCCAATTTCCGAACCATGTCTATAATTTGCCCTCAACTGCATGGGCTTCCACCTTCGTTAACAGTCACTTGTGTGGGACTTTATCAAATGCCTTCTGGAAGTCCATAGACATTCCCCTGTCCACTACCTTAGTCACCTCTTCAAAAAAATTCAATAAGGTTAGTCAGACATGACCTCCCCTTCATGAATCCATGCTGACTCTCCCTGATCGACCAAAATCTTTCACGGTATTCAGTTACCCCATCCCCAATTATAGACTCCAGCAATTTCCCCACCACAGATGTCAGGCTAACTTGTCTGTAATTCCCTGGTTTCCTTCTTTCACCCTTCTTAGAAATTGGAGTGACATGTGCAATTTTCCAATTCTCAGTGAGACAAGCAGAATTTTTTATTATTATTCATTCATGGGGTGTGAGCATCCCTAATTTCCTTCAAACAGCTGGTGATGAGCTGCCCTCTTGAAATGATGCAGTCCATATGGTATAGCTACACCCACGGTGCTGTCAGGGAGTTCTTGGAATTTGACCTACTGATGGTAGAATCATACAGTGCACAGTGCAGAAGGAGGCCATTTTGGCCCATCGAGTCTACACTGGCCCTTGGAAAGCACTCTACTTAAGCCCATGCCTCCACCCTATACCCGTAACCCAATAATTCTACTAAGGGGCAATTTAGCATGGCCAATCCACCTAATGTGCACGTCTTTGGACTGTGGGAGGAAACCTAAAGCTGAAGATTCAGAAATACAATTAGGAGAAAAATAAAATGGGCATACAGAAACAGCAAAAATTCTTCAAAATTGGACACTCCTTTTCTTTTGGGGAAACCATACTCCACACTTCTAAATTTAAGTTTAAGGTCAGAGAGGTTGTTCAGAAATAATTGCTATTTAACAAAACTGTTAAAAACTCACTTCCTTCCAATTCACCAGCCTTAACTTTTTACGCCATGTTTAAGTGCCAAACAGGTGGTTAATACCCTGGATATGTGCCATTGCAGTCATTTTAGTGCTGAGTCCATCAGTACGTACTCCAAAGTACATCCTATTGAGCAGTGGACTATCTTGAATAGCAAGTTCTGCATTTCCACATTTAACTACGTGCATGCACACTCCAAATGTCATATTTTCTCTATTATAATGGTGAGCAATGTTACATTCACTATGAGTTCAACCATTATGTTTTCCAATGCAGATTTATTCAGGAGTATATTTCATACCATTCCCACATTTATGAACCATTTCATAGCAAAAGATTCTGAAAGGTCTTGAAAAAGATACTCAGATAGGATCTATGCATATTTAAAAGTGAATGGTCTTACTACTGACAGACAGCATGGTTTTGTACGAGGGACATCATGTTTCACGAATTTGATTGAGTTTTTTGAAGAGGTAACAAAAATGGTTTGACAAGGTCCCTCATGGCAGGCTGGTGCAGAAGATTAAATCACACAGGGTCAGGGGTTAACTGGCTAAATGGATTCAGAACTGGATTGGCCATAGAAGACAGAGGGTAGCAGTGGAAGGGTGTTTTTCCAAATGGAGGTCTGGAACTAGTGGTGTTCTGCAGGGTTCAGTGCTGCAACCTCTGCTGTTTGTAATGTATAGAAATGACTTGGAAGAAAACGTAGCTGGTCTGATTAGCAGGTTTGTGGATGATACTAAGATTGCAGGAGTTGCGGATAGTGATGAAGATTGTCAGAGAATACAGCAAGATATAGATAAGATCCAAAATTGGGCGGAGAAATGGCTGAGGGAATTTAACCTGGACAAATGCGAGGTGATGCATTTTGGCAGATCCAATTCAGGTGGGAGCTATAAAATAAATGGCAGAACCATCAGGAGCATTGACACACACAGATCCATAAAAGTGGCAGCACAGGTGGAAATGATGGTGACGAAAGCATATGGCATGCTTGCCTTCATAGAGTATAAAAGCTCGCAAATTATATTACAGTTATATAGAATGTTGGTTAGGCCACATTTGGAATTCTGTGTCCAATTCTGGTCACCACACTACCAGAAGAACGTGGAAGCTTTGGAGAGAGTACAGAAAAGGTTTACCAGGATGTTGTCTGGTATGGAGGGTATTTGCTACGAGGAGAAATTAAATAAACTGGGATTGTTCCCCCCAGAGAGACGGAGGCTGAGGTGCGACCTGATAGAAGTTTATAAAATGATTAGGGGTATAGATAGGGTGAACAGTTGGAGGCTTGTTCCCAGGGCGGAATTGAAAATTACAAGGGGGCACAAGTTCAAGGTGAGGGGGGATAGGTTCAGTGGAGGTGTGCGGGGGAAGTTCTTTTTACAGAAGATGGTGGTGGCCTGGAATGCACTGCCGAGTGACGTGGTTGAGGCAGATACGTTAGCGACCGTCAAGACTTACCTGGAAAGACACATGAACAAATGTGGTATAGAAGGATACAGGCGTTTGGTCTAGATAGGACACGTGATCGTCGCAGGCTTGGAAGGCTGAAGGGCCTGTTCCTGTGCTATATTGTTCTTTGTTATATTCAATTCCTTCATCCAGATACTACATAATTATTTTGCTGATGCCACTCACCATGCCTTCAAACCCCACTCTATATAGGTTTTTGGCTCCATTGTCCCACAAAACGTATGCTGCACTGTGAGGGCTAGAGGCACTCCAATCTTGGATTTCAGTCACCTAGAAAATAAGACATTCACATCAATACAGAGAACTTCAAAAATTAAGTAGGTTCAACAAATAAATGTGAGGAAGGGAAGGGTACAGGCAGCATTAGGAGTTTACAAGAACAAAGACAAATGAGGTATGGAGGACGGGAGAACCACCTTCCGGAGCAATGTCATGTCAATGTGGGGAAAAGTCATGATACGTGACTGAGTGGGGCAGCGGGCTGTAATCACTCTGGGAAGGTGTTAGCTGCACTCACTGTTTACCCAAAAATATAGGAACATTTATGCCCTTGTGTCAAATGAAAAACATAGGCCAGAATTGAATGTGCGAATATGTCTCAAGCCATTCAGGCCCTTTTGTTTCCAATAGCAGAGCACTCAAACTCTGATTTACAGCCTTGAATGTCATTTACTCTTGGCAAATAGGTAAATGTCATCCAATCTCAGGTGAGCTGTCAAATTCATGCTTACAGTACAATAAACGTAGTACTCCAGAAGCACAAACGTCTGCTATTGAAGACTGACGCTGTGTAGGAGGCATGGGGATGACCATCAAGACACCCTAACTGAAGGCCGCCAGAGAGAACGAGGAGTTAAAAATGTAGAAGAACATCCTAAAAACAGTTCTTGTTTACTTGACAAAAATCAATTGTTCTTTCACTTCTAGTTTTGAAATAGCCACAGCTATGTTGCATTTCGAATGGGGTGTCCACGAACAGAGAAGCTGCAAGTTTATCTTGTAGAAAGGTTTGCATTTAAACAATGCATTTCATGACCAGAGGACACCAAAAGCACTTTATAGCAAATTAAGTACTTACAAAATAGTCACTGATGCAATGTCGGAAATGCAGTAGCCAATTTGTGCACCGCAAGATATAACAAACAGCAATGTGATAATGACCAGACAACCTGTTTTTTGTGATGTTCATGGAGGGGAAAGCAATGTCCAAGACACCAAAGTTAATTCGTTCCTGCTTTTTCAAAATAGTACCGTATTTTGCACCCACTTCAGCATACAGAACCTCAGCTGAGTATCTCATCTCAAAGCACCTCTGAACCAGCTCTCCCTCAGTACTGCATTGGACTGTCAGCCTTGAAACATATGCTCATGTCTCCGGAGTTGGGACCTGAATCCACAACCTTCTAACTCAGAGGAGTGCTACCAACTGAGCCTTGGCTGACACACACAGATCTGCTCACCATCTCGATTACTCTGCCGAGTTGCATCGAGATGTTGAGGAGTCTGCAATTTCATTTATAAACAATGATCTTTTAAACCAGAAAATCACAAAATCATTCCATTTACTGAGCAGGCTTTTCTTGGGAATTATGCTGGAAAATTTACAACAGTTTGAGAATGTTAGAAACTAAACAGTTCTGGTTTGTGAAATTACAGAATCCTCATTTCTTAATCCATCCCTGCACTAGTCCAGAAATTGAAACTATATTTTGCACATTTGTTGTTGTTCAGGCCTGTCGTAAAGTGAGGTTGTTTCTACTTCCAACTTTTGTTGCATGTTTCTACTGGTTAAGCATTGGTAAAATAATTTGTCTAAACCCACAATATTTACAAATACTTGCATAAACTGTCCGTATCAAGTGAAGATTAATATATCTCATCTCACTTACTGTCAGCTGTGAAGAGTTCACTTGTGGCGTTACATTGCTAAAAGTAGCTTTGATTTTTATGCAGTTCTTTCCAGCTCACAATACTCCATACTAGTGTGTTCTTTGTGCTCAAGTGGCATAGTAGTCAAACGTTGCCCAGAGAGTTATTCAACATGTGCTGTGCTTTGTAACTTCCATTCTTCATATTAGGAGCAAAGGACATAAGAGCAGGAGTCGACCATTCAGTTCTTTGAGCCGGCTCCACCATTCAATAAGATTATGGCTGATTGTTCAACTCCACTTTGCCATCTATCCTCCATAATCCTTGATTCCATTATCTATCAAATATCTGTTTAACTACTGAGAATAAATTCAAGACCCTACCTTCACTACTTTCTTGGAGAAGAGAATTCCCTATACAAATGAACCTGAGAGAAAATTTCTCTCCACATCTCAGTCTTAAACAGTAGACTCTGAGGTTGCTGAGTGAGTGCTTGCTGAGAAGGGGAGTGAATAACAGGTAAGCTCTTTCTTTCCTTTTCTTTTTTTATCCAGACGGGATGGCAGGGAAGGTAGTGCAATGTTCCTCCTGCAGAATGTTTGAGGTGAGGGACGCCGTCAGTGTCCCTGCTGATTTCATCTGTGGGAAGTGCACCCATCTCCAGCTCCTCAGAAACCGCATTAGGGAACTGGAGCTGGATGAACTTCGGATCATTCGGGAGGCAGAAGTGGTCATAGATAGAAGCTTCAGGGCATGTAGTTACTCCGAAGAATAAAGATAGATGGGGGACGGTGACAGGGGCTGGGAGGAAGCAGTCAGTACAGGGATCCCCTGTGGTTGTTCTCCTTAGTAACAAGTATACCGCTTTGGATACTGTTGGAGGGAGGGGACTTACAAGGGGTAAGCCATGGGGTACAGGTCTCTGGCACAGAGTCTGTTCCTGTTGCTCAGAAGGGCAGGGGGGAGAGGAGCAGAGCATTAGTCATTGGAGACTCTATAGTTAGGGGGAAAGATAGAAGATTCTGTGGGAACGAGAGAAACTCGCGGTTGGTGTGTTCCCTCCCAGGTGCCAGGGTCCGTGATGTCTCGGATCATGTTTTCGGGAGGGGGAGCAGCCCCAAGTCGTGGTCCACATCGGTACCAACAACATAGGTAGGAAAAGGGATAGGGATGTAATGCAGGAATTTAGAGAGGTAGGGTGGAAACTTAGATCTAGGACAAACAGAGTTATTATCTCTGGGTTGTTACCTGTGCCACGTGCTAGCAAGACGAGGAATAGGGAGAGAGAGGAGTTGAACACGTGGCTACATGGATGATGCAGGATGGAGGGTTTCAGATTTCTGGATAATTGCGGGGCTCATTCTCGTGTCGGTGTGACCTCTACAAACGGGATGGTCTACACCTGGACCAGAGGGGTACCAATATCCTGGCGGGGGAATTTGCCAATACTCTTCAGGAGGGTTTAAACTAGTTCGGCAGGGGATTGGGAACCTGAATTGTAGCTCCAGTGTACAGGAGGTTGAGAGTAGCGAGGTCATGAGTAAGGTTTCAAAATTGCAGGAGTATACCGGCAGGCAGGAGGTTGGTTTAAAGTGAGTCTTCTTCAATGCCAGGAGCATCCGGAATAAGGTGGGTGAACTTGCAGCATGGGTTGGTACCTGGGACTTCGATGTTGTGGCCATTTCGGAGACATGGATAGAGCAGGGACAGGAATGGTTGTTGCAGGTGCCGGGGTTTAGATATTTCAGTAAGCTCAGGGAAGGTGGTAAAAGAGGGGGAGGGGTGGCATTGTTAGTCAAGGACAGTATTACGGTGGCAGAAAGGACGTTTGATGAGGACACGTCTACTGAGGTAGTATGGACTGAGGTTAGACACAGGAAAGGAGAGGTCACCCTGTTAGGGGTTTTCTATAGGCCTCCGAAAAGTTCCAGAGATGTAGAGGAAAGGATTGCAAAGCTGCTTCTGGATAGGAGCGAAAGCAACAGGGTAGTTGTTATGGGGGACTTTAACTTTCCAAATATTGACTGGAAACGCTATAGTTTGAGTACTTTAGATGGTCCGGTTTTGTCCAATGTGTGCAGGAGGGTTTCCTGACACAGTATGTAGATAGGCCAATGAGAGGCGAGGCCATATTGGATTTGGTACTGGGTAATGAACCAGGACAGGTGTTAGATTTGGAGGTAGGTGAGCACTTTGGTGATAGTGACCACAATTCGATTGCTTTTACTTTAGTGATGGAAAGGGATAGGTATATACCGCAGGGCAAGAGTTATATCTGGGGGAAAGGCAATTATGATGCGATGAGGCAAGACTTAGGATGCATCGGATGGAGAGGAAAACTGCAGGGATGGGCACAATGGAAATGTGGAGCTTGTTCAAGGAACAGCTACTGCGTGTCCTTGATAAGTATGTACCTGTCAGGCAGGGAGGAAGTGGTCGAGCAAGGGAACCGTGGTTTACTAAAGCAGTCAAAACACTTGTCAAGAGGAAGAAGGAGGCTTATATAAAGATGAGACATGAAGGTTCAGTTAGGGCGCTCGAGAGTTACAAGTTAGCTAGGAAGGACCTAAAGAGAGAGCTAAGAAGAGCCAGGAGGAGACATGAGAAGTCTTTGACAGGTAGGATCAAGGATAACCCTAAAGCTTTCTATAGGTATGTCAGGAATAAAAGAATGACTAGGGTAAGAGTAGGGCCAGTCAAGGACAGTAGTGGGAAGTTGTGCGTGGCGTCCGAGGAGATAGGAGAGGTGCTAAATGAATATTTTTTGTCAGTATTCACACAGGAAAAGGACAATGTTGTCGAGGAGAATACTGAGATTCAGGCTACTAGCCTAGAAAGGATAGAGGTTCATAAGGAGGAGGTGTTAGCAATTCTGGAAAGTGTGAAAATAGATAAGTCCCCTGGGCCGGATGGGATTTATCCTAGGATTCTCTGGGAAGCTAGGGAGGAGATTGCTGAGCCTTTGGCTTTGATCTTTAAGTCATCTTTGTCTACAGGAATAGTGCCAGAAGACTGGAGGATAGCAAATGTTGTCCCCTTGTTCAAGAAGGGGAGTAGAGACAACCCCGGTAACAATAGACCAGTGAGCCTTACTTCTGTTGTGGGCAAAATCTTGGAAAGGTTTAAAAGAGATAGGATGTATAATCATTTGGAAAGGAAGAATTTGATTAGAGATAGTCAACACGGTTTTGTGAAGGGTAGGTCATGCCTCACAAATCTTATTGAGTTCTTTGAGAAGGTGACCAAACAGGTGGATGAGGGTAAAGCAGTTGATGTGGTGTATATGGATTTCAGTAAAGCGTTTGATAAGGTTCCCCACAGTAGGCTACTGCAGAAAATACGGAGGCATGGGATTTAGGGTGATTTAGCAGTTTGGATCAGAAATTGGCTAGCTGGAAGATGACAAAGGGTGGTGGTTGATGGGAAATATTCAGACTGGAGCCCAGTTACTAGTGGTGTACCACAAGGATCTGTTTTGGGGCCACTGCTGTATGTCATTTTTATAAATGACCTGGAGGAGGGCGTAGAAGGATGGGTGAGTAAATTTGCAGATGACACTAAAGTCGGTGGAGTTGTGGACAGTGCAGAAGGACGTTACGAGTTACAGAGGGGCATAGATAAGCTGCAACGCTGGGTTGAGAGGTGGCAAATGGAGTTTAATGCAGAAAAGTGTGAGGTGATTCATTTTGGAAGGAATAACAGGAAGACAGAGTACTGGGCTAATGGTAAGATTCTTGGTAGTGTGGATGAGCAGAGAGATCTCGGTGTCCATGTACATAGATCCCTGAAAGTTGCCACCCAGGTTGAGAGGGTTGTTAAGAAGGCGTACAGTGTGTTAGCTTTTATTGGCAGAGGGATTGAGTTTCGGAGCCATGAGGTCATGTTGCAGCCGTGCAAAACTCTGGTGCGGCCGCATTTGGAGTATTGCATGCAATTCTGGTCGCCGCATTATAGGAAGGATGTGGAAGCATTGGAAAGGGTGCAGAGGAAATTTACCAGAATGTTGCCTGGTATGGAGGGAAGATCTTATGAGGAAAGGCTGAGGGACTTGAGGCTGTTTTCGTTAGAGAGAAAAAGGTTAAGAGGTGACTTAATTGAGGCATACAAGATGATCAGAGGATTGGATAGGGTGGACAGTGAGAGCCTTTTTCCTCGGATGGTGATGTCTAGCACGAGGGGACATAGCCTTAAATTGAGGGGCGATAGATATAGGACAGATGTCAGAGGTAGGTTTTTACTCAGAGAGTAGTAAGGGCATGGAATGCCCTGCCTGCAACAGTAGTGGACTCGCCAACACTAAGGGCATTCAAATGGTCATTGGATAGACATATGGATGATAAGGGAATAGTGTAGATGGGCTTTAGAGTGGTTTCACAGGTCGGCGCAACATCGAGGGCCAAAGGGCCTGTACTGCGCTGTAATGTTCTATGTTCTATGGTGAGTGTGCTGAGGGCTTCCAGGCTGAGGGAAGCAAAGCAACAGCGAGACTAGAGCCCGGGACGCCACATAGGTCCAACTTGGGGGGCAGGAAGGCTGGGACCAAGCCAGGGCCTGTGAGGCCGAAATTGTTGCAGGTCTGGAGAAGAGACAGTGCCATGGTGAATATGTGGGAGAGTGAGCCGCGGGATGCGCGGGTGGAAGTGAACGACTGAATGTGTGCGGGTTGGAAGCGAGTGAGCGAGGGTGGAAGCGAGCGAGGATGTACGCGGGTGAAGCGAGCGAGTGAGGGTGTATGAAGGTGGAAGCGAGCAAGAGTGTATGCGGCTGGAAGCGAGCAAGGGCGTGCGCAGATGATGCGAGCGAGGGTGTCTGTGGGTGGAAGCGAGCGAGGGCATATGTGGTTGGAAGCGAGCGAGAGCATGTGCGGGTGGAAGCGAGGAGCGAGGGTGTATGCAGGTGAAGCGAGCAAGCGTATATGCAGGTGGGAGCAAGCAAGCGATGGTCGCGGGTGCAAGCACGCGAGGGTGCACGGGTGGGTGGGAGCCAGCGAGCGAGGGTGTGCGCAGGTGGAAGCGAGCGAGGGTGTGCGTGGGTAGTAGCGAGTGAGCGAGGTTGTGTGCGGTGGAAGCGAGCGAGGGTGTATGTGGGTGGAAGCGAGCGAGTGAGGGTGTGTGCAAGTGGAAATGTGTGTGAGTGAGGGCATGTGCGGGTGGGAGCGAGTGAGTGAGGACGTGTGCGGGTGGGAACGAGTGAGTGAGGGTGTGTGCGGGTGGGAGCGAGTGAATCAGGGCGTGAGTAAGTGAGTGAGGGCACATGCAAGTGGAACTGAGTGGATGAAGGTAAGTGGGAGCGAGTGAGGGTGTGTAGGAGCGAGTGCGTGAGTGCAGATGGGAACAAATGAGTGAGCGTGTTTGGGAGCGAGTGGGAGACGGTGTGTGGGAGCGAGCGAGCGAGTAAAGGTTTGTATGGGTGGAAGCAAGTGAGCGAGAGCCAGTGAGTGAGAAACCATTTAGATTGGTCCATTGACCATTCTGTTTTGGAGTTAGCCGTTTGTATCATCAGTTATAAAGCTGCAATGCACAACTAGTCAGCACAATCTTCCTGTTGCGAGATGGAGCACAAGGACTAAGGAACGCTTCTACAATGACTTACAAAATATTTGAGACTGTGTCCGCGAGTGAGTGTGTGCAGGATGGGTGTGTGCAGCAGAGACTGAGTGGGTTGGTGGGTGCTAGAGAACAAGTGAGTGTGTGGGGGTGAGTGGGAGTCTGCCTTACGCCCAGTCTCAGGTTTCTTACTCAATCTTACCATCACACACGAACACATACTCACGCACCGACTCACGCACTCACCCACATACGCTGACCACCTCACACGCTGACTATTTTTATTACTTACTTGCCATCACATTATTACTTTTGCTCAGCAATTGTTTCTCTATTTAAAACTTTCTTTACTTATGTGCCAAACCTGATATTTCTTAAATTTGCTCATTGGTCCCTTCAGTGAGAAAAATATGCAAATTTGCCCCCACCCCGCACCCAGGTCAGGACGAGCCTGTTTCAGTCTAGTTGCAATCTAAGTTTGCATTATCGTACCCCTTCAGCTTCTGGATCATGGAATAGCCCCGGTACTAATCGAGTAAACTATTTCATTCAGAGGAGGTTTTGTCTCAGGACCAAGGTGAGCCTTATTCCTTCTTCAGCATCAGGCACTCTCCAGCCCAGCATTTATTGATTCAATCTTTGTGATTCCATCCTTGCACTGCAGTGCTACTGACCATAAATAATACTAATTTTACCTTGAAGACTCAGCATGATGCATGGTTGCTGACCAGAGTGAAAACCACGCACAAAGAATCCTGCAATCTCTATGACAGGGATTTCCCCATTCCAACTGACAGCTCAAATCTGGCACTGAGTTTGCAGCGGCATGAATTCAGCAAACAGCTAAGTAACCAATCAAATTGAAGTGCTCACATGGCAAATAGGAAGTTAAAAGCACTTATAATCTTTCTGATTAATTCACACTTTCAGATAGGAAAAGCTAAAATAAAGATAGACTTTAAAAAACATATTCAAGATGCCATTTTTAATTATTGTGGTGAAATCTGATATTCCACATTTATAGAAAATTAACTTTGCAGGGCCAGTAAGGATCTTTAGCAAAAGTTATAAAGTTGTTACAAAAACTATGCTTTACCTTGATGAGAGAAGAGGTTGGGAACTTCAACACCCAACGGACCTCAGAGCTTTTGCACGTGCACAAACCGGGGAGCAGGCTACACATGCATACTTCTGCAATTTTAAGCTCTTTGGGCCCTTGTGCATGAAGAAAAAAATGGCAAGAAAATCCAGGTCAGGTGAACGGAGCAGAAAACTAGTGTCCCAGAGAGGAAACGGGGAGAGAGAAGATGGAAAGAGGACCCAAAGGGATATGGGTCAGGGAGCTGTCCCTAAGTGAAGTCCCAGGTAGGGGACACAGTCAGATTCCCATTAAGTTTAAGGTAAAATAGAGAGGAACAGAGAAACAGGCTCCCAACAGGAAAATTCTGCGGTGTGCAGACTCCAAATGAAGAGGGCTGAATAGAAGCACTGGTAACCAAAGAGGGGTTAGAAGAAGCCCTGAAGATCGAAGATGGCAGCTGAAAGTTAGTGACTGTGTTGTGAGCTGTCGGTACAAAGGTAGCCCTTTAGCGCAACCGTATTTTGCTAAGCGCAGCCAAAGATTTTAAATTGCTTGTGAGTTCGTGTTTTAGTGTATATTCGGGAATCCAGGGGAATAGAATCTCGAGAGGTGTGATCAAAACCCTGCGAGTTGGGCCTTTGTTGATGGTGCCTAAGTTGGAGCAACTCTGGAGAGAATTCCCAGGTTAGATCTTCAAAAGAAGACTGGAACCTGTGAGAGAGACAGAGTTTCAGTGAGATTGGTTGACTCTCAGTGTGACCTGAGTCTTGGTGGGTTTAATTGTGGAGAAATTAAAATCAGGGTGTGACAGTTGAGGAGTATTCTATCTGAGATCTTCACGATTAGTCGAGGTTGTAAGCTACCAGACAAGGTCTTGTGAATATCTAAAGTAAGGCTCGCTATTTGGGAGTTCCAATTCTAGTATCCACAATGTGCCTTGCGTTCACTACCTTCAGTGTACAGGATAGACTTCCTTAACGTCGACTAAATATTTCTAATTCTTGAGAGCCAGGCATGGGCATGTAACCCTTCAGATAGCCTCAAAGGGCGAGAATATGATGAGTCTTAGTTAAATGTCAGCCTTATTTCTTAAAATAGACACCGATCTGTATAGTAAAGGATATATGCAATTTATTTACAGAAAAAAGTGTAAGACAAGTGTTTTTGATACAGTTTGACAATTACAGGTATGTGATGAGTTAGCCTGTGAACTCCCTAACTACATAACTGTTTAAGCTATAAACATTTCATACTTACAACGGCTAGTAGTCTCGGAGCTCAATGCTCAATCAAGAGCAGAACTCTACAAGTTGAGATAGCAGCTTTGTCAAATAAATCTCCTAAACAGCTCTCCAAGCAAAACTCTAACTTTCAGAGCCTGTGTTTAAACATTTATGTCCTTTTCTTACTTAGGGAGTTTGACTCCCCAGTTATTTCGAGACAAAGAACAGTCTCCCTCTTGGTCGGCAAGACCTTGGATTCTAGGGAGATCCAGCAAGGCACCTGTTCTTAAAGATACGAGGCTGATACCTCCGGTAGCTATCTCCAGAAAAACACCAGCCTCCCTTCATAGCAGGGTCTCTTGCCAAGCAGTAGCCCCCAAAGGCCACTATACAAGTGATATCCCCCCTTAGTTGGCAAAGCTTATTCCCTGACAAGGCCACAAGACTTAATTAGTTCACTGCATCTGGACTGTTACAAATATAATGTCTGTAATACATATTAAAAAACATTATTGCGATAAGTTATGGTTTACAAGAGGTAAATGACTTCATCAGTCATCAGTTTTTAATATAGGGTTAAATACATGATTTAATATAACATCAGCTCTGATCAGTTTTTAATATAAAGTGAATATATGATTTAATACAAAATCAGTTCTGATCAGCCTTTAACATAAGTGGATACCGCCACAAGGGATGCATGAGAAAACTGGAGGATCAAAAATCGTTTGAGGGTTGTCGGGCTGGAACAGGTACAGAGATAAGGAAAGAATGAGGCCATGGATGTATTCAAAAATAAGGAGAAGATTTTTAAAACAAGGTGCTCAAGTGGGAACCAAAGCAAGTCACGAGCACTAGGTGATGGATGAACAAGACTTGGAGCAAGTTAGGAGACAGACAATAGAGTCTTCTGCAAGCTCAACTTTATGGAAGGTAGAAGTTGAGGCGCCAATCAGGTCCACTCTGGAGGCAAGAGAGTCATGGGTGAGCAGCAGCTGGGCTGAGGCTGGGGATAGCCACCTCCTTCATTACACTGATTAAAATGTTTATCTATTTCTCCTTTAAAAAGCGCGGGAGCTGCGAGTCGGAACGCAGATTTAAAAAGCGCGGGAGCTGCGAGTCGGAGGGGAGATTTAAAAAGCGCAGGAGCTGCGAGTCGGAGATTTAAAAAGATCGCGGCCGAGTTTCGGGAGCCGTTCGGAGGAGGAGGAGGGGCAGTCTCTGTCAGGGAGAGAACCTGAAAACATCTGAGACCCTCAGAAGTTAAGAAGGTAAGTAAGTGATTTTTACTCATTTTTACTTTTATTACCTTTTCAAATTGTGTGTGTGTGTGGGGGGGGGGGGGGAGAAACTGAAGTGACATCACAGAAAAGCTGTGACCTGAGTGGCTGGTTGGGAATCTACACTAAATTAAAAATATTAAGCATTGGTAACTAATTAAGCATAATTACTTAATTATAATTTCGAGGGGTATCTAAGCCAGAGATCGGAGAGTACTATATTTCGCTTTCACATTCATAGTAGAAATCTAGTGCTAGGAAACAGATAGTTAACAGTAACTTTTTAAAAAACATTTTTTTAACTTTTAATTTTAATTTACTAATCAATTGACGCAATGTCAGTTAGAGGGGTGCAGTGCTCTGACTGTGAGATGTGGCAGGTCCGGGAGGCTTCCAGCGTCCTGGATGGCTTCATCTGCAGAAAGTGCATCCAACTGGAGCTCCTCACAGACCGCATGGTCCGGTTGGAGCAGCAATTGGATGCACTTAGGAGCATGCAGGTGGCGGAAAGCGTCATAGATCGCAGTTATATAAATGTGGTCACACCCAAGATGCAGACACAAGGTGCAGACAGAGAAATGGGTGACCACCAAAAAGGGCAGGCAGTCAGTGCAGGAATCCCCAGTGGTTGTCCCCCTCTCGAACAGGTATACCCCTTTGGATACTGTCGGGGGGGATAGCCTATCAGGGGAAAACAGCAGCATCCAGAGCAGTGGCACCACGGCTGGCTCTGATGTTCAGAAGGGAGGGTCAAAGCGCAGAAGAGCAATAGTAATAGGGGACTCTATAGTCAGGGGCACAGATAGGCGCTTCTGTGGATGTGATAGAGACGCCAGGATGGTATGTTGCCTCCCTGGTGCCAGGGTCCAGGATGTCTCCAAACGGGTAGAGGGCATCCTGAAGGGGGAGGGCAAACAGGCAGAAGTCGTTGTACATATTGGTACTGACGACATAGGCAGGAAGGGGCATGAGGTCCTGCAGCAGGAGTTCAGGGAGCGAGGCAGAAAGTTAAAAGACAGGACCTTGAGAGTTGTAATCTCGGGATTACTCCCTGTGCCACGTGCCAGTGAGGCTAGAAATAGGAAGATAGAGCAGCTAAACACGTGGCTAAGCAGCTGGTGGAGGAGGGAGGGTTTCCGTTATCTGGACCACTGGGAGCTCTTCCGGGGCAGGTGTGACCTATATAAGGACGGGTTGCATCTAAACTGGAGAGGCATAAATATCCTGGCCGCGAGGTTTGCTAGTGTCACACGGGAGGGTTTAAACTAGTATGGCAGGGGGGTGGGCACGGGAGCAATAGGTCAGAAGATGAGAGCATTGAGGGAGAACTAGGGAATAGGGACAGTGTGGCTCTGAGGCAGAGTAGACAGGGAGAAGTTGCTGAACACAGCGGGTCTGGTGGCCTGAAGTGCATATGTTTTAATGCAAGAAGTATTACGGGTAAGGCAGATGAACTTAGAGCTTGGATTAGTACTTGGAACTATGACGTTGTTGCCATTACAGAGACCTGGTTGGGGGAAGAGCAAGATTGGCAGCTAAACGTTCCAGGATTTAGATGTTTCAGGTGGGATAGAGGGGGTTGTAAAAGGGGTGGCGGAGTTGCGCGACTGGTTAGGGAGGATATCACAGCTGTACTACGGGATGACACCTCAGAGGGCAGTGAGGCTATCTGGGTAGAGATCAGGAATAAGAAGGGTGCAGTCACAATGTTGGGGGTTTACTACAGGCCTCCCAACAGCCAGCGGGAGAGAGGAGCAGAAAGGTAGACAGATTTTGGAAAAGAGTAAAAACAACAGGGTTGCGATGGGAGACTTCAACTTCCCCAATATTGACTGGGACTCACTTAGTGCCAGGGGCTTAGACGGGGCAGAGTTTGTAAGGAGCATCCAGGAGGACTTCTTAAAACAATATGTAGACAGTCCAACTAGGGAAGGGGCGGTACTGGACCTGGCATTGGGGAATGAGCCCGGCCAGGTGGTAGAAGTTTCAGTAGGGGAGCGTTTCGGGAACAGTGACCACAATTCAGTAAGTTGTAAAGTGCTGGTGGACAAGGAAAAGAGTGGTCCTAGGATGAATGTGCTAAATTGGGGGAAGGCTAATTATAACAATATTAGGCGGGAACTGAAGAACCTAGATTGGGGGCGGATGTTTGAGGGCAAATCAACATCTGACATGTGGGAGGCTTTCAAGTGTCAGTTGAAAGGAATTCCGGACCGGCATGTTCCTGTGAGGAAGAAGAATAAATACGGCAATTTTCGGGAACCTTGGATAACGAGAGATATTGTAGGCCTCGTCAAAAAGAAAAAGGAGGCATTTGTCAGGGCTAAAAGGCTGGGAACAGACGAAGCCTGTGTGGAATATAAGTAAAGTAGGAAGGAACTTAAGCAAGGATTCAGGAGGGCTAGAAGGGGTCACGAAAAGTCATTGGCAAATAGGGTTAAGGAAAATCCCAAGGCTTTTTACACGTTCATAAAAAGCAAGAGGGTAGCCAGGGAAAGGGTTGGCCCACTGAAGGATAGGCAAGGGAATCTATGTGTGGAGCTAGAGGAAATGGGCGAGGTACTAAATGAATACTTTGCATCAGTATTCACCAAAGAGAAGGAATTGGTAGATGTTGAGTCTGGAGAAGGGGGTGTAGATAGCCTGGGTCACATTGAGATCCAAAAAGAGGAGGTGTTGGGCGTCTTAAAAAATATTAAGGTAGATAAGTCCCAGGGCCTGATGGGATCTACCCCAGAATACTGAAGGAGGCTGGAGAGGAAATTGCTGAGGCCTTGACAGAAATCTTTGGATCCTCACTATCTTCAGGTGATGTCCCGGAGGACTAGAGAATAGCCAATGTTGTTCCTCTGTTTAAGAAGGGTAGCAAGGATAATCCAGGGAACTACAGGCCGGTGAGCCTTACTTCAGTGGTAGGGAAATTACTGGAGAGAATTCTTCGAGACAGGATCTACTCCCATTTGGAAGCAAATGGAGGTATTAGTGAGAGGCAGCATGGTTTTGTGAAGGGGATGTCGTGTCTCACTAACTTGATAGAGTTTTTCGAGGAGGTCACAAAAATGATTGATGCAGGTAGGGCAGTGGATGTTGTCTATATGGACTTCAGTAAGGCCTTTGACAAGGTCCCTCATGGTAGACTAGTACAAAAGGTGAAGTCACACGGGATCAGGGGTGAGCTGGCAAGGTGGATACAGAACTGGCTAGGTCATAGAAAGCAGAGAGTAGCAATGGAAGGATGCTTTTCTAATTGGAGGGCTGCGACCAGCGGTGTTCCGCAGGGATCAGTGCTGGGACCTTTGCTGTTTGTAGTATATATAAATGATTTGGAGGAAAATGTAACTGGTCTGATTAGTAAGTTTGCAGACGACACAAAGGTTGGTGGAATTGCGGATAGCGATGAGGACTGTCAGAGGATACAGCAGGATTTAGATTGTTTGGAGACTTGGGCGGAGAGATGGCAGATGGAGTTTAATCCGGACAAATGTGAGGTAATGCTTTTTGGAAGGTCTAATGCAGGTAGGGAATATACAGTGAATGGTAGAACGCTCAAGAGTATTGAAAGTCAGAGAGATCTAGGAGTACAGGCCCACAGGGCGTCTTAAAAAATATTAAGGTAGATAAGTCCCCAGGGCCTGATGGGATCTACCATCAGAAGGCATACGGCATGCTTGCTTTCATTGGCCGGGGGATTGAGTATAAGAATTGGCAAGTCATGTTGCAGCTGTATAGAACCTTAGTTAGGCCACACTTGGAGTATAGTGTTCAATTCTGGTCGCCACACTACCAGAAGGATGTGGAGGCTTTAGAGAGGGTGCAGAAGAGATTTACCAGAACGTTGCCTGGTATGGAGGGCATTAGCTATGAGGAGCGGTTGAATAAACTCGGTTTGTTCTCACTGGAACGAAGGAGGTTGAGGGGCGACCTGATAAGAGGTCTACAAAATTATGAGGGGCATAGACAGAGTGGATAGTCAGAGGCTTTTCCCTGGGGTAGAGGGGTCAATTACTAGAGGGCATAGGTTTAAGGTGAGAGGGGCAAGGTTTAGAGTAGATGTACGAGGCAAGTTTTTTACGCAGAGGGTCGTGGGTGCCGGGAACTCGCTACCGGGGGAGGTGGTGGAAGCAGGGACGATAGTGACATTTAAGGGGCATCTTGACAAATACATGAATAGGATGGGAATAGAGGGATACGGACCCAGGAAGTGTAGAAGATTGTAGTTTAGTCGGGCAGCATGGTCGGTATGGGCTTGGAGGGCGAAGGGCCTGTTCCTGTGATGTACATTTCTTTGTTCTTTGTTAACTTAGTAAGGAGTTTTACAACACCAGGTTAAAGTCCAACAGGTTTGTTTCGATGTCACTAGCTTTTGGAGCGCTGCTCCTTCCTCAGGTAAATAATTCAAGAGAATTCACCTGAGGAAGGAGCAGTGCTCCGAAAGCTAGTAACATCGAAACAAACCTGTTGGACTTTAACCTGGTGTTGTAAAACTTCTTACTGTGCTCACCCCAGTCCAACACCGGCATCTCCACATCATGGCTACCATCGACTCCTTTAAACTTAGTGTAAACTGCTTCTCCCAAAATTTCTCACAGGGCGTTTTATGCCCTCTCTTCACAAAACAAAACTCAACCTCGCCCTTTGTGAACCTATGGAATGAATGCCCTCCAGTTACCAGTAAAAAATGCGGTTTGAACGTAATATTCCCTCATTCACTTGCAATGCAATCTTTTTCCATAGTATTCCCATTTGTTTTTGAAGCAAGATTTCACAACAACTTTACGATAAACATTTGAGAATAACTGCCTAGAACTATATGAATTTAATGTTTTTTTTAAATTGCTCATCACATTTTCTATGCTAATTTTTAAGTGATGTTGTTGACTTCTTCCTGATATTGTAAAAATATCAATCACCCTCTTAATGTGTCCCCAACTGGCGAATAATAATGCATGTGCCTGGACAGCAAGCATTTAACTATTCAACTGCAAAAGAGTGTGCATTGAAACAAACCCTGGCCATGTCCTCACCCGATATTCACTTTCAACAGAATTTGCCAAATAGCAGTTAAAAGCTGGAATAATTTTCTCCAAACCAGCACACTGACGGAGAAGCCAATTGTAAAGTTCCTGTTGCTGAGTAGAACCGAGCCAAAAATTAGAGGTGATGGTTGCCTCATCAGTCAGGTCAGCTATGTTAATTTAAGGACATAAGAACTAAGAGCAGCAGTAGGCCACCTGGCCCCTCGAACCTGCTCCTTCATTCAATAAGATCATGACTGATCTTTTTGTGGACTCAGCTCCATTTACCCGCCCGCTCACCGTAACCTTTTATTAATTTACGGTTTAAAAATCTATCTAGCTTTGCCTTAAAAACATTTAACAAGGTAGCCTCAGCTTCACTGGGCAGGAAATTCCACAGATTCACAACCCTTTGGGTGAAGAAGTTCCTCCTCAACTCAGTCCTAAATCTGCTCCCCCTTATTTTGAGGCTATGCCCCCTAGTTATGGGTGGCATGGTAGCACAGTGGTTAGCACTGTTGTTTCACAGCGCCAGGGTCCCAGGTTGGATTCCCAACTTGGGTCATTGTCTGCACGGAGTCTGCACGTTCTCCCTGTGTCTGCGTGGGGTTCCTCCGGGTGCTCCAGTTTCCTCTCACAAGTCTAGAAAGACATGCTATTAAGTAATTTGGCCATTCTGAATTCTCCCTCGGTGTAACCGAGCAGCCGCTGGAATGTGCCAACTAGGGGCTTTTCACAATAACTTCATTGCAGTGCTAATGTAAGCCTACTTGTCACAATAAAGATTATATAGTTCTAGTTTCACCCACCAGTGGAAACAACCTCCCTGCTTCTATCCTCGCTATTCCATTCATAATTTTATATGTTTCTACAAGATCCTCCCTCATTCTTCTAAGTTACAATGAGTATAGTCCCAGTCTGCTTTGTTTCTCCTCGGAAGCTAATCCTCCCGGCTCCGGAATGAATCTAGTGAATCTCCACTACACTCCTCCAGTGACAGTGCATCCTTTCTCCACTAAGGAGACCAGAACTGTACACAGTACTCCAGGTGTGGCCTCACCAGCACCTTATAAAATTGCAACATTACCTCCATGCTTCTAAACTCCATCATTCTAGCATGAAGGACAAAATTCCATTTGCTTTCTTAATTACTTGCTGCACCTGCAAACCAACTTTTTGCGATTCATGCACAAGGACACCCAGGTCCCTCTGCACAAAAGCATGCTGCAATTTGTTACCATTTAAATAATAGGCTGTTATTCCAACCAAAATTGATGACCTCCCATTTATCAACAATGAACTCCATCTGCCAGGCCTTGCCCACTCACTTAAACTATCTATATCCCTCTGCAGCCTTTCAGTGTCCTCTGCAGACTTGGCTCTACCACTCATTTTTATTTTTAAATTTAAAGTACCCAATTCACCTTTTCCAATTAAGGGGAAAGTTAGCGTGGCCAATATCCACCTACCCTCCACATCTTTGGGCTGTCGGGGCGAAACCCACGCAAACACAGGAAGAATGAGCAAACTCCACACGGACAGTGACCAGGGCCGGGATCGAACCTGGACCTCGGCCCCAGTGCTAACCACTGCGCCACCGTGCTGCCCGAAGCTCTACCACTCATCTTAGTGTCCTCTGCAAACTTTGACGCATTACACTTGATCCCCCAACTCCAGATCATCTAGGTAAATTGTGAACAATTGCAGACCCAACACTGATCTCTGAGGCACACCACTAGCCACTGATTGCCAACCAGAAAAACACCCATTTATCCCCACTCTTTGCTTTCTGTCAGTTAACCAATCTTCTATCCATGCTAATACATTACCCGTAACACCATGCACCTTTAACTTATGCTGCAGCCTTTTGTGCGGCACCTTGTCAAATGCCTTCTGGAAATCCAGATACACCACATCCACCAGTTCCCCATTGTCCACTGTATTCATAAGGTCCTCAAAGAATTCCACTATATTAGTCAAACATGACTTGCCATGCTGCGCCTGCCCAATGGGACAATTTCTATCCAGATGTCTATTTTTTCCTTAATGACTGATTCAAATATTTGTCCCACTACAGAAGTTAAGCTAACCAGCTTTTTTAAACAGTGGCGTCACATTTGCTGTTTTCCATCTGCAGGAAGCGCCCCAGAGTCCAACGAATTTTGGTAAATTACCACGGGCGCATTTGCTATTTCCCCCGCCCTCTCCTTTAGTACCCTGGGATGCATTCCATCAAGGCAGGCGGCCTCTCTGTCTTTAGCCCCATTAGCTTGCCCAACACTACCTCCTTAGTAATATTGATCGTTTCTAGGTCCTCACCTGCCATAGTCACCTTGCCAACAACTATTGGCATGTTATTTGTGACTTCCACTGTGAAGATCGACACAAAATACCTGTTCAATGTCTCAGCCATTTCCTCATTTCCCGTGATTAAATCCCTCTTCTCATCCTCTAAAGGACCAATGATTTCCTTAGCTACGTATTTTCATCTTTTTAGTTGTGGAAACGTTTGATATCTGTTTTTATATTCTGAGCTAGTTTACTCTCATAGTCGATCTTACTTTTCTTTATAGCCTTTTTTCATGGCTTTCTGTTGACCTTTAAAGATTTCCCAATCCTCTCGTTTCCCACTAATCTTTGTCACTTTATATGCCTTTTCTTTCAATTAGATACCCACCTTTTTTCCTCAGATAGCCATGGCTGATTATCCTTTTTCCTACAGTCCTTCCTTTTCACTGGTATGTACTTTTTCTGAGGACTGTGAAAAATCTCTTTGAAAGTCGTCCACTGTTCCTCAATTGTCCCACCACAAAGTCTTTGCTCCCAATCTACTCTAGCCAAATCCTCCCTCATTCCATTGTCGTCTCCTTTGTTTAAACTCAAGACACTGGTATTGGATTTTACCTTCTCACACTCCATTTGCATTTTAAATTCAACCATGCTGTGATCGCTCCTTCCGAGAGGATCCTTAACTATGAAATCATTAATTATTCCTGTCTCATTACACAGGACCAGATCTAGGATAGCTTGCTCCCTAGTAGATTCCATTACATACTGTTCGAGAAAACTGCCGCCGATACATTCCATGAACTCCTCCTCAAGGCTGCCTTAACCGACCTGCTTTGGCCAATCGACATGTAGATTAAAATCCCCATGATAATTTCCATACCATTTTAAAAGCATCAATTATTTCTTATTGCCCGTCCCACCATGATGTTATTATTTGTTGGCCTATAGACTAGACCTTCTAATTTCCACCCAAATGGATTCAACCTTTTTCTCTATAGAACCAATATCATCTCTGACTACCGCCCTGATGTCATCCTTAAATATCAGTGCTATGCCACCTCCCTTACGTTCCTGCCTGTCCTTCCGAATAAACTGATACACCTGGATATTTAACTCCCAGTCTTGATAAAACTAAAAAAGGCAGAAAAGCACTCACCTAATCATCATATTCCTTTAATCTAATGCATCATTTGTGTTAATTCTCTTCCTATTTTGATTTTAATATACCCATCAACACATGGCTCCTTTGCCAAGAGACAGCAGACAGTGAACAACCTTGGTCAGATTTGGATCGCGACCCTGAGATTGAAAAACTCTGGCTTAAACATTTCACACAAAACGACTGCGTACAAGGGTCTGACCTCCACCCCAACAGGACCCACCTGGAAACGATCAACGAGGTGAAGGCCAAAACATCTCCTCTGCTGCTCCCATCTGCAACTCTGGCAGGTCTTTTTGATTTTATTTATTGCCACATGTACCGAAGTACAGTGAAAAGTATTTTTCTGTGGCCAAGGATCTGACATCCCGAATATGGTCTCTAGGGGACCCGGCTCCAGATCCACATGCAGAGCCTCGGAGATGGCGCTGAAAACCGACCGCCAATACCTCTCCAGCTTCGGGCAAAACCAGAACATATGGACATAGTTGACTGGGCCCCTCCCACACTGCTCACAACTATCCTCCATCCCTTCAAACGGCCGGCTCATCCTCGCCTTCATTAAGTGTGCCCTATTCACCACTTTTAGCTGAGTCAGCCCCAGCCACACACGCGAGGTCGAGGCACTGACCCTTCGCAGCACTTCACACCATAATCCTTGATCCAGCACCATCCCCAACTCTTCCTGCCACTTGGCCTGAATCCCCTCCATTGACTCCTTCTCCTCTGCCATAATCCCACCATAAATCGCTGAGACAGCTCCACCTCCAACTCCCCCCACCAACAGTACGTCCTTCAACATCAAGGAGGGCAGCGCTACCGGGGAACTCTGTAAAATCTTTCTTCCAAAATACCTCAACTGCATGTGCCTAAAGCCCTCCTCACGCTGCAGCCCATACTTCACTCCCAACTCCTCTAAAGTTGCAAATCTTCTCTCCAGAAATAGATCTTTGATCTCTTTCACCTCTTTCCCCACCCATCCCTGAACCTCGCATCCATCCTCTCTGGCTCATTTCCAATGATTCCCTCTTAACGGCATCACCCGCACCCCTGTCCTCAACTTGAAATGCTTTCAAAATTGCCCCCTGATCCTCAGCATGGCTATCACTACCGGATTACCAGAATATGTCCCTGGGACTAGGGCAGCAGCACCGTTGCCAGTGCCCGCAACCCCAACCCCTTACAGGACACCACCACCTGTTAAGTAATGGGTTAAGAGACATTCCAATTAGTTGCCTCATTTATGTTAAGTATCTAATAATTGACACTGATGTAAAGGGGCTTCAGATGGCCTTTGTGTCAGTTGATGTGATGATAGAGTTTTGTGCAGTCTGTTCAAGTGAAATATGAAATGAAAAAAGGAGCAGAACCTTTGTCTCTTTATACAACAGCAGCTAAATGTCTAATAAATGGTAGCAGCAGAGGATAGTTGCTGTGCAAATGTGAAGGGTTGAAAGATACAACTTTCCCAGACCAAATCAAGGAGTGAGTGAGAAGAAAAAAAGATATATGGCTGAACATAAGATAAAGATGGCCGGATATGACTACGCCCCCCCTTATTTTCTGAAAGGGGATCGTACGACCAATGGAGAAGTGCAGTAGTTATGTGGACTAAGGTGACCTTGGGAAAGAGAAAATAAGGTATGACATTGGCTCTTTCTCTACCTTATAACAGTAAAATCCGGAGCAAAGTGTTTTCTGAGCTGGAATTGGAAGAGTTAGACTCAGAAGAAGGTCTGGAGACTCTATTGCAATATATGGATAAGATTTATAAAAAGGATGACTTATTAAATGCGTATGAAGCATGGTCTGAGTTTGATAGGTTCCGGAAAATAGAGGATTTCTCCATTGAAGACTATATAATGGAATTTGGCAGACTATATAAAAGGCTGCAGAAACACAACCTGGAATTTCCAGTCTGTGTTGGCCTTTGAATTACTTGACTGTGCTAGAGTGAGCAACATGGATAGGCTCCTGGTTTTGACAGGAGTTCAGTTTACTGATAAGGAGACCTTATTCGATCAGATGACAGAAGCTTTACAAAAACGTTTCTGGGGAAACATTTGATTCCGATGGCTCTGATGACCCAAATAGGTCAGCCTGCAATAAAGCAGAATATGGAAGATACACTACTAACAGAATGGCGAAATCGTATGGCTACGAACAGGTTCCAAGACTATAGGAGATCGGGACCCGGAAATTATGAAGACAGAAACCCAGTTCGAACCTACAATAGGAAGATGAACCCCAAAAATGCACGGGGCATGATAACTCAATGTTTTCGATGTGACTCTCAATACCATTATGCTTTTAACTGTCCAACATGTTATAATAGAGTGTTTGAAGCGACACATGACACGGAAGAGTCAGAAGAGGAAAAAGATAGTGACCAGAAAGAAGGCATTGTCCTATTAACAAGCAGTTTTACACCGGTAATGAGGATGTTGGTTGCAGAATCTTTCAATTGTGCTGTATTGGACAGTGGCTGCACATCTACTGTGTGTGGAATTGACTGGTTAAAATGTTACCTAGACTCCTTGAATGCTGAAAATCATAACAAGGTTAAGGAATTTGAAAGTTCCACAAGTTTCAGGTTTGGGGATGATAATATTCTGAAGTCGCTGAAAAGAGTGGTGATCCCTTACAATATTGCCGGAGTGAATCATTTCATTAGCATGGATGTTGTTTCAAGTGAGATCCCTTTGCTTCTGAGCAGACCGTCGATGAAGAAAGCGCACATGGAACTGGATATGGAACAGGATACGGCAATAGCTTTTTGAAAGACGGTGGATTTACAATTTACACAGTCGGTACACTATTGTATTTCATTACTGACAAATAATATTTCAAGTACAGTTGTTAAGGATGTGTTAATGGCAGTTCAAAATGGGAATTTAGCTGATTGTATTAAAACTGCAGAGGCAATTTGCGCATCCGTCTCCTCGGAGGCTGAACATTTTCTTAAAGGATGCAGTGGTAAGGGATGACGACTATACTAAACTGATAGAACAGGTTAGTGACCGCTGTGAAGTTTGTAGGAAGTACAGATGAACATCGGCACGACCGATAGTAACCCTACGTTTGTCCAGGGATTTTAACGACATTGTGGCCATGGCCCTTAAGATCTGGGATAAAGCAAATAATATATTTATTTTGCATTTTGGAGATTTAGCAACCAGATTTAGTCAATCAACGATTGTACGAAGTAAAGAAAAGAGAGTAATTCTGGATCAAATCGTGGAAAAATGGATAGGGACAGGAATGAGCCCACCGACAAAATTCTTTATGGACAATGGGGAGAACTTGCTAATGATGAGTTTAGGGATGTGTGTGAAAACGTGAATATCACAGTTATGAATACGGCTGCAGAAAGCCCATTAAGTAATGGAGTCTGTGAAAGAAATCATGCTGTAATCGATGACATGCTCCGGAAAATTTTGGCAGATAGACCGAATTGCAAGCTAAATTCAGCTTTAGCATGGGCGGTACATGCAAAGAATTCATTGCAGATGGTTGGGGGCTAGAGTCCCTATCAATTAGTGTTTGGTAGAAATCCTAAAACTCCGTCCACTTTGGATGACCAGCCTCCAGCTTGGGAAGGGACTACAATTAGCCCGACCTTTGCTGGGCATTTAAATGCATTACATAGCAGTAGGAAAGCTTTTTGGGAAGCAGAAGTCTCTGAAAGAATTCTCAGAGCTATAAGGCATAATGTACTGCCATCAAATACCGTTTTTCAGCAAGGAGACAATAGTATACTATAAGAGAGACAATTTTAATGAATGGAAAGGCCCAGGGAAGATCATAGGCATAGATGGCAAAACAATTATTTTGCAACATGGCAATCAAACTGTTAGGGTACATTCATCAAAGATAATGAGTACAGACTACAAGTTTTCAAATTTAGACAGAGCAGACAGACATGATGAGGAACCATGGTCATCTGGTACGCACTTGTTACAGAACTATGAGGACCAGTTAACTGATATAGATAGGGTTTCTGTAGAGGAACACAACACTTCTGATGAATTAGAACAGGCCATTTTTCTGAAATGACAATTGCCAAAAGTTGGTACAAAAGTGACATACTTGCCAGAAGGGTCCAGTCAATGGAAGGATGTAACTGTTATTAGTAGAGCAGGGAAGGCAACTGGAATGTATAAACATTGGTTGAATGTACAGCATTCAGGGGAGGGAGTCAAGACAATGGATTGGGAACACAAAGTTCAAAAATGGAGGGCACAGAAACACAGTGCCAGTTCAGATAGTACATTGGATCGTGAACAGGTCCGCAGGAAAAGCTCGAGAACTATTGAAAGAACATCCCACAGCAGAAGGGAAAGATCAAGCAGTAGCAGTACAGAATGAGATACCAGACGGGAGAGGGAATGTAGTTTATCAAGGTCTCGGAACACGAGTAAGACTACGAATACAAATAGGAGTAGAAGCCCACATGCACGTGAGATTTTGGTGGCTTCCAATAAATTAGATGAAAAAGTTATCAAAGATGCCAAACAGCAAGAACAACATAGTTGGAGTGAATTTGGGGTATACACGGAAATACCGGATAGGGGACAAAGAGCTCTATCCCACAGATGGATTTGCACAGAAAAGGTTCTTTTGGATGGAACTTTTAAGGCAAAGGCCAGGCTTGTGGCAAGGGAATTTGAAGAAAACTTAGAAGATCAGGATTTAAGGGTAGATTCACCTCCGGCAGGAAAGGTTATTTTAAAGATCTTCTTGGCTCTAATAGCCACAAAGGCATGTTAATGCAAATCTATAGATATAAAAGCTGTCTTTTATATCTGCAGGGGCATCAGCTCCAGATTTTTCTCCGTCCTCCTAAAGAGGCAGCTAATACAGAAGGGGTACTCTGGAAGTTGAACAAATGTGTATATGGATTAAATGATACGTCTAGAGTCTGGTATTTTTCGGTAAGGTCAGTTTTGTTAAAGTTAGGCTGTTGCCAGTTGAAAGCAGATCCGGCAATGTTTTACTGGCGCTATAAAGGAAAGCTTTCTGGCATCTTTATGATGCATGTCGATGATTTTTTGTGGGGTTGGACTAATGATTTCAAAGCTATTGTAATCTCTGGTTTGAGGAAAGAATTCAGGGTTGGAAGTCAGGCTTCCGGTGCATTTAAATATATTGGACTGGAAATCGGACAGACTAAGTTAGGGGCAACATTACGTCAGCAATCTTATTTGGAAAGCATCAGCCCAATAGCAATTAATCGTAGTCGGGTTTCATAAAACGGTGCAATGGTTTCAAAGATGGAAAAAGTGCAACTGCGAAGTGTAATTGGGCAACTGAATTGGTTAGGTAGACAGACTAGACCGGATGTGGGTTTTGATGTCTTAGAATTGGGTACAAAAATGAATGATCTCAAAGTGGAAGATATAATAAGAGCAAATAAAGCGTTGGTCAAACGAAAAATGCAGGAGTGTGTTTTGAGGTTCCCGGTTTTAGGTGACTTTAGGCACTTGAAACTCATAGTGATGCGTCCTATGCAAATTTATGTGATGGGGTTTCAAGCGCAGGAGGTTTTATCATTTTCCTTTTAGGGATCAATGGTAAATGTTGTCCTCTTGTGTGAGAAACAAAGAAAATAAGGAGTGGTAAAAAGCACTTTGGCTGTTGAGACGTTAAGCCTTGTAGAGGCGGTGGATATGACCGTTTATATATCTCAGATATTGACAGAAATTTTGGGATTAGGGGATTTGAGCAATATACCTATTGAATGTCACATTGACAATAAATCCCTGTGGGAAAATGTGCACTCTACAAAAAGTGTCAATGAAAAAAAGTTAACGATAGATATTGCAAGTTTGAAGCAGATGTTGGACAGAGGGGAAATAGCAAAAATTAAATGGGTCGACAGTAACTATCAATTGTCAGACTGTTTTACAAAAAAGAGGGGCTAGTTCACAGAAACGTTTGGATATTGCTACTGAAGGGCATCTGTCTCTGTGACTTTTTTTTCTCTTCCACAAATGAAAATAAAAAGGGAGGAAATTGCACGTATGTTTTTGAGTTTCTTGTAATTTTGTTTTCACATAATTATATTTTTTCCCCAAGGAAGGGGAGACTGTTAAGTAATGGGTTAAATTTAGTTGCCTCATTTATGTTAAGTATCTAATAATTGAAACTGATATGTAAAGGGGCTTCAGGTGGCCTTTGTGTCAGCTGATGTGATGAAAGAGTTTGTGCAGATTCTGTTGAAGTAAATTAAAGGTGTTTGAGAAAAGGAGCAGAACCTTTGACTCTTTATACAACAACAGCTAAACATCTAACACCTCCATCCGCACCCATTAATCCTCTGACTCCTTCCTCCAGCCACGCAATTTCTCCGCATTTGCCACCCAATAATAGTGCACCAAATTCGGAAGAGCCAGGCCAACTGCCACCCCCTTTGGAATACGGTCATCCTTATCTTCGCCACCTTCCCTGCCCACATAAATGATGAGACTAGTCTATCCACCCCTCGGAAAAATGCCTTCGTCAAAAAGACCAGCAGACACTGGAATAGAAACAAAAACCGTGACAAAATAGTCATCTCGAATGCCTGTACCCGGCCAGCTAATGAAAAAAGGGAGACAATCCCACCTCCCAAGATCCTCCTTCACCTTCCCTACCAGACTCGTGAAATTTAGCTTATGGAGCCACATTCCAGATCCACGTTACCTGCACCTCCAAGTACCTACAGTGAGTTTTCACCACCCAAAATGGCAACCTCACCACCCGAAGGAGACAACAAATCACTTGCTCTTTTCCAAATTCAATTTCTACCCTGAACACACCCCAAATTTCCCTAGCAGCCCCATTACGTCCCTCACCGAAGAGCCCGGGTCCGTGATGTACAGCAGTAAACCATCTGCACACAGAGACACCCTGTGCTTCGGAAGTCACCCCTCCCGCCAGTACCTGAGCCAATATCCTGGCATCCACATTCAGTAAAGAAATGGTCTAAACTCCATCGGGTCCTTATCCTTTTTCAGTAACAATGAAATAGATGCTTGCCTCATAGTCTCAGATAACCTGCCCTGCGCCATCAAATCCTCAAACATTTCCACCATCAGTGGCGCCAACCTGTCCTTAACGTTTTGTATCACCACCAGGAACCCTTCTGGCCCCAGCACCATATCCGACTGTATCTTCCCTATTGTAACATCCACTTCCTCCAGACCTAATGGCTCCTCCAACCTGACCCTGCCCACCTCTGGCCATTCCAGCCGCTCAAAAAAACCCTCATCCCCTCTATAAAAGTCCTCAAACACCCTGTTCACCTGCTCCGGATCCACCACCACCCCACCTTTCTCATCCCAAATCCGCACAATCTCCCTCGCCACTGCCCCTCAAGAGAGCTGGCTCGCCAAGAATTGACTGGCCTTGTCATTGTACTCGTACACAACCCCCTGCACTCGGCACAACTGCCGAACCGCTGGATCCGTAGGCAGAAGAACAAACTGCGCCTGCAATTCCTTCCTCCTCACCAATAGCCCCAGATCCGGATCCCCTGCGTATCTTTCATCCACCTCCAAAATCTCCTCTATCAGACGCTGCCTGGAAATTATGGAAACAGACGATCACCGCCCTCGGTGGCTCTTTCATCCACGGCTTAGACCGGAGCGACCAGTGGGCCCTCTCCAATTCGTACTGGGAGGGCTCCTCTCCCTCCCCCAGCTATCATACCAGCAAAACACTCTGTAGGCCTTGGCCCCCCATCTCCTTGGATACACCCACGATCCTCAGGTTATGCGTTTGTGTCCTGTTCTCCAGGTCTTAACCCTTGGCTCTCAGCCCTCTGTTAATCTCCGCCACCCTTCGCAGCTCCTCATCCACCGAGGTGAAGTGGTCACTATGCCATGACATGGCCTCCTCCATCCCTTTCATTTTCTCCCCCTGATCCCGCAACGTCGAAGTTCTCACCAACTCCTCTATCACCAGGGCAAGGGTCTCTCCCACTCACGCCTTAAGCGAGGCCATCATCCCCATCTGATGCTTTTTGAAATGCTTTGAGAACAGCCATTCAAACTCACCAGTTATCACCTCCATCATCTTCTTCACTGTCATTGGCACAGCCCCACTTGACGGGCTCTCTTCCGCCATCCATCCTCCTGCTGCATCCCTCAACACAGTCGGTAGCGGACTTAAGCTCACTGTCTTTTTGCCATTCTATAAATGCTCTAAGACTCCCCACAACTCCTCATGAACAAATCTTCACCAAAAGCTGGGTAAAAAGGCCACAAGAGACAGATCTGGCAGGAGCCACCAAACATGAGACCTCCAAGTGCATGCCGCAACGAGAAGTCAATCAAGAACCTATCTAACTCAGCCTTAAAATTATTCAATTCGCCAATCCACACTGCTCTCTGCGGAAGAGAATTCCATAGACTACTGACCTTCAAAAGATTTCTCATTTGTGATGGAGAAATTGTCTTAATTGGGAGGCCCAGTAATTATAAACTGTCTCTCCTAGTTCTCGGTTCACCCATAAGGGGAAACATCCTTTCACCCTGTTAAATCTCCTCAAGATTATATTTTTCATTGTTACCTCTCACTATCTTCATACTTCCTCCCACAAGGCTACAGTTCACTGCCCCACCCCAATAGTGCCTGATGCTAGCATCCCCAATACTGCCAGATGTTGGCAAATGCTGGAATTTCTACATCAAAATAAATTTTCAAAGAAGAGCACAAGTTCTTAGGATTTGCTATCAATTTAGGAAGTCAGATTCTGAGGCCTGGACACGGAAGGGATCGGATTCTAGGCTCAATTTGAAAGGGTGAGCATTGAAATTTTTGAATTTGATCACATCCAGAAAAGTTTGGGAGAACTGCTCGGGGACTCTGAAGAAAATCCAGGCACAGTATTTCAAAATGCAGGAATTTCCTCAATCTCGGACCAATGCGCTCAAACTAAAACAAACACAATTAGAAACACAAAGATTTATAGCATAGAAAGAGTCCCTAGTGTCATGTGTTGGTCGAAAAGAGCTACCCAGTCTAATCCTACCTTGCAGATCTTTATCTGTAGTCCTACAGGTTACAACACCTAAAGTGCACATCCAAGTGTATTTCTTTAATCCACTGGGGATTTCTATCTCTAACAAAAACCCACAGAGCTGTGATTGGACTCTTTTTAAAAAAAAATAAATTTAGAGTACCCAATTCATTTTTTTTCCAATTAAGGGGCAATTTAGCATAACCAATCCACCTAACTTTAACTTGCACATCTTTGGGTTGTGGGGGCGAAATCAACGCAGACACGGGGAGAATATGCAAACTTCACACAGACAGTGACCCAGAGCCGGGATCGAACCTGGGACCTCGGCGCCGTGAGACTGCAGTACTACCACTGCGCCACCGTGCTGCCCCCGCTGTGATTGAACTCTTAACCAAGATTGCAAGCGCACCTCAATCCTTTTTTTAAAAATTCTTCCTATTCCATCTGAAAACCCTGTAAACAGGAATATTCTTTCTCTTCTTTAAACCATGTTTCACTAATAGTTGCAATGTCATACCTTTGTGCCCTCAGCTCATCGGTCTTATTCACTAGACTCCTTGCACTGAAATACATACCGTTAATCAGTGAACAGCACTCTGGAGTCTCTTTTCTCACCTTTCTTTCCTTAGCCTTCCACACTCGGGACTCATTTTCTATCTTGGGCTTCCAATTTTGCTTTTCTTCCCTTTTAAATCCACTCTCATTTTGCCACCACCTTTCCAAGCTAGTTTAAACCCACTGCAACAGCACTTGCAAACCTCCCCATAACGACACTGTTCCCTGCCCTGCTGAGGCACAACCACCCAGCTTCCACAGATTTCAACTCTGCCAAATCATGCCCCAATGTCCTAGGAATCCAAACCCCTCCCCTCTGCACCATCTTTCCAGCCACTGATTAGTCTTAGAACATACAGTGCAGAAGGAGGCCATTCGACCCACTTAAACCTTCACTTCCACCCTATCCCCGTAACCCAATTACCCCTCCTAACCTTTTTGGTGACTAAGGGCAATTTATCATGGCCAATCCACCTAACCTGCACGTCTTTGGATTGTGGAAGGAAACCGGAGCACCCGGAGGAAACCCACGCAGACACGGGGGGAACGTGCAGACTCTGCACAGACAGTGACCCAGAAGGGAATCGAACCTGGGACCCTGGCACTGTGAAGCCACAGGGCTATCCGTTTGTGTTACCGTGCTGCCCACTATCTTTCAGCCACACTATCTTTCTATTTCTGAATTCATTGGCATATGACACCGCACGTAATCTGGAGATGTCTTTGAGATTTTACCTTTCAATTCCTTCCCTAGTTTCCCAAAGTCCGCGCAGAGGACCTTATCCCACTTTATACCCACACTATTGGTACCCAATTGGACTGCAGCTTCTGCCTATTCAACCTCATGTAGAAAGTTCAGCAGCTGCTCAGTGACATCCTTTTCCTTGGCACCAAGGAGGCAACATATCATCCTGGAGTCACGCCTGCAACCAACGAAATGCCCGTCTGTTCCCGTAACTAGTGAATTGCCTATCACTATTGCTTTCTTGATTGTCTTTACTTGGTTCTGGTTGTACTACCTTGAGAAACTATCACTCATCGGTTTTTAAGAACCGAATGGCAATTAGATAGCGAGAGGCTAGAAAAGAGACTGCAGGGTATTATTAAGAGTTTAGTGATGGTGCTCTCAAGAAACCCTGCATCACCTGGTTCTGCTCGACTGTCCAGTGATCATTAAGCCCCCCTCTGCTTGCATACCACAATACTGCCAGACCAGATCAGACACTTGCTATCCACATAGCCCTCAGTACATTGGAGACAGCTGATTCCTGGGATGAAGGGGTTGCCTTATGAGGAAAGGCTGAGCAGATAGTCCTAAACAGAATGAGATTGAGGGGACTTAGATGTTTAAAAATGATGTTTCTTTTGGGGGAACTAGAACCGGGGACAAAGATTTAGAGCTAGGGGTGACCGATTTAAGATGGAGATGAGGAGGAATTTCTGCTCTGAGGGATGTGAATCTTTAGACGTCTCGACCTCCATCGAGAGCTGTGGCGACTAAATCAGAAAATATATTCAAGGCTGAGATAGACAAATTCTTGGATCAAAGGAGAGTGAAGTGTTTTCAGGAAAAAGCAGAAAGTAGCGTTTAGACCAAGATCAACCATGATCTTATTGAAGGCAGAGCAGGCTCAAGGGATCACATGGTCTACTCCTGCCCCATTTCTTATGATCTTACGAAAATGCTGAAACTCCCTCCCAACCTATCAGTACACTCCACATGTACTGCAGCTGTTCAAGAAGGCGGCTCTCTACCACCTTCTCAAGGGCACGAAGAGATGTTTTTTCCAGCAACACTCATCTCATGAACAAGTAAAAAAATAAATAGATAGAACAATATCCACTCGATCCATGCAAGCTAAGAAACATTCCGTTCAGTTGAACCAAGCACTTGAGGGGGCAGCAGAAAATCAATTGGACTAAGAGAGAGTCAAATAGATGAGCCATAAAACACTTGCACTGGCCATGCATGGCAAAGCTCTCAAATTGGAAGAATTAATACCCACAATGCTCTATCTACCCAGATTCACTCTAACCATTTTGTGACTGGCTCTGAACCAAATCCTTTTTTTTGAAAACCTAGAATATCGTCATCAGCCGTTACACATTCAGCCCCACCACAAATACTCCAGGTTCATGTATTCTGCTACATCTGGTGACAAAACCACAACCAGAAGGTGAGCACAGGGAGGTACCATGGTTAGCTACATTCTAAAGAACTCTAGAACAGCCGAGGACAAGATTATGGGAAACAAGTCAAGTCAGGTCACCCAGCAGAGGTGACAGCTGCAGCCAAAGGAATAGTAGATCCTATTATCTTAACTGGCATGAACTGCAATGAAGAGTGAAAAATAATTTGAGAAAAGGCCAATACCGCAGGTCAAGCTTCAGCCAAATACACCAGGTTAAGTGCCTGGCACCTGAAGCAAGATTCAGCTTCGGAGAAACCATTTTTAGAAACTTACAAAACCATATATGTAGGTACAAAGGAGTAACAGTAACATTTTATACAGGTTCATTTAAATAGATTTCCCATAACTTTGCAGCTGGCAAGAACATCAAACTAACTTAAAATATTTCTGGTGATTTGATACATTGTAACCAGCTACCAATCAGCAATTTCATTGTTCCAATTTCCACTGCTTATTGATTCTTATATCTGAAAGACGATTTAGAAAAATGAAAATCGCTTATTGTCACAAGTAGGCTTCAATGAAGTTACTGTGGAAAAACCCCTAGTCGCCACATTCCGGCGCCTGTTCGGGGAGGCTGTTTCGGGAATTGAACCGGTGCTGCTGGCCTGCCTTGGTCTGCTTTCAAAGCTAGCGATTTAGCTCTGTGCTAAACAGACCCTTGATTTACACGTATTTAATTAAATGGATATCCCTTAACAGTTAACATTTCAGCCCTAGACTCGTAACATCCTGGAGTGTGGGGCTTTCAACTACTGCTTTTCATTGGCATATGACAGATATATTCTGGACAAATTTTAGGAAGATGGTTTTCCTTTACAATGTAAAGAAAAGTTTCCAAATATAAATTCTTGAAATTCTCAACTTCACAAAGTCCATCTCCACCTCTCGGAATTCAAACCATAAAGGTACACAACAAACCATGAAATACATCTTATCTTCTGTTTTCAATGAATAGTACAAGTGGAATCAATTCCAAAGAAACATGTAGTCAAATTTATTTACTGTTTTCTTCAATCTCAACAGCCTTTCATCAGTAACATGTCAGCTGACTGCAAAGTGCACTTAATATGTATTAAACAGGGGCAGCACGGTAGTTAGCACTGCTGCCTCACGACGCCGAGGACCCGATTTCGATCCCGGCCCCAGGTCACTTTCCATGTGGAGTTTGCACATTCTCCCGGTGTCTGCGTGGGTCTCACCCCCACAACCCACGCTAATTGCCTCTTAATTGGAAAATAAAAATTGGACACTCTTACATTTATTTTTTTTAAAAGAAAAAAATTGCATAAAACAGAAAGCACACCACTGCATTGTATCCACTAACGTGCTGTTCCCACTTTTTGACAACAGCACTTAAATAGTGCTGAAATAAGCAAGCAATACTTGAACTACTGACTAAATTCCAACGGTAGATAAACAGACTGCTCACCTTTCCCCTACGTCCGTTGCCCCCATCTTGGTCCTCCCACTGCCAGTCTACTCCACGTACCACTCGTGCACCAGCAAAAATCCCTCTTGCAGTTATCTTCTTTGACTTCCGTCGAGACTCCAGCAAAACTCTAATCAAAGGAAAACAAGAATTGGACTCTTGAGGAAACAAAATCTGGACTTCAAGACAACCCAAAATGGCATATTCTCTTCATCCTCCCTTCTCCTAATCACTTGGAAAGCCAAACGCTATCCATCAGAGTCAGCATGATTTTATGCAGGGCAAATCATGTTTGACTAATTTTAGTGAGTTCTTCGAAGATGTAACAAGCAAAGTGGATAATGGGGATCCTGTAGTTGTAGTATATCTGGATTTCCAGAAAGCGTTTGATAAGGTGCCGCACCAAAGGTTAATTCACAGGGTGAGATCACATGGGATTAGGGGTAATTTATTAGCTTGGATAGAAGACTGGCGACAGAAAGAAAACTAGAGTCGGAAGAAATGGGTCATTTTCTGGATGGCAATATGTAACTAGTGGGGTGCCATTGGGTTTGGTCCTTGGGCCCTTGCTTTTTACAATCTATATTAACGATTTGGATACAGGGATATAAGGTTCTATAGCCAAATTTGCATATGACACAAAAATAGATGGGACAGTAAGTTGCAACGAGGAAATAAGAACCTTAAAAATGGATAGAGATAGGTTAGGAGAGTGGGCCAAAACGTGGCAGATGGAGTTTAGCATAAGTGTGAGGTCATGCATTTTGGTCAAAAAAATGGAAAGGCAACTTATTATCCAAATGAGAGACTTTGGGGTGCTCCGATGTAGAGGGATCTGGGTGTCCTCGTGCATGAGTCACAGAAAACGAGCATGCAGGTACAGCAAATAAGGAAAGCAAATGGAATGTGGCATTTATAGCAAAAGGAATTTACTGAAGTGTTGTTGCAATTATACAAGGCATTGGTAAGACCGCACCTGAAGTATTGTGCACAGTTGTGGTCCCCTTATTTGAGGAAAGATGTAGTGTCATTGATGGCAGTTCAGAGGAGGTTCACTAGGTTGATAGGTTGATTCCAGAGATGAGAGGTTTGTCGTTTGAAGAGAGATTGAACAGTTTCGGCCTATATTCTCTAGAGTTTAGAAGAATGAGGGGAGATCTAATTGACGTATACAAGATGCTAAAAGGTATGGATAAAGTAGACATGGAGCTGATGGTTCCTCTTGTGGGGCATTCTAAAACGAGAGGTCATAATCTTAGAATAAGAGGTAGCAAATTTAAAACAGATTTGATGAAAAACGGCTTCTGCCAAAGGGTTGTGAATCTGAGGAATTTACCACCAGTGTGCGGTAGGTGAAGGGACAGTGAGTAAATTTAAGGAGTTGGGAGGATTTTTAATTAATAATGGAGTGAAGGGTTATAGAGAACGGGCAGGACGGTGGAGTTGAGGCCAGGATGGGATCAGCCATGATCACATTGAAGGTGTTTAGGTTTAGGAGGTTAAATTGCCTACTCCGGCTCCCGGGTCATGTGTTCTAGGGAGGAGATGCTCTGGCTGATTTCCCAATCCAGCTCTTGGTCTGTAGTATTGTAGGTGGCAGATGAAGAACACATCAGACATGATAGAATGGTGCAGCAGACCTGACAGCCTAATTCTGCTCCTTTATCTTATGAACCCCACCCACTGTCAATCAAGTATCTTCTCTTGGTCTCCCAAAGTCAGAGATAATGGGCCACAACTAATAAGCTGATAAGAAAGCCAAGTTGTTTTTTTCAGTCAGGCAGAATCAAGATTAATCTATATCTCCAACTCTTGATTTTAGGTTTTTGTGGCATCTTGAGTAATGCCAAAGTCACCCAACAACCAATGTCCTCACATTGGATATTTTGGCTATTAATATACAAATACACCCTTCGCTTTGACAGCACTATGCGATTTGCTGTGGCTCAGCAAACCAAGACATTGACTAAAAGGAGAGAAAGATCAGATGCCACTGCTATCGTACATATCTCCCCACACTTAGCAAATGGTTCTCAAAGTTCATAAGTCCCGAAAGACGAGCGGTTAGATAATTTGGACATTCTGAATTCTCCCTCTGTGTACCCGAACAGGCACCAGACGGTGGTGAATAGAGGCTTTTCACAGTAACTTCATTGCAATGTTAATGTAAGCCTACTTGTGACAATAAAGATTATTAAAATACTAAATTTACAACACTCTTCATTTTCAGTCCAAATTCTCTACTTTCTGGTAAATAGCCGATAACTTCTCATGTGAAACAAGGTCGGAGCTCAGCAACTCTTTCAAAAGCCACAATGGTCCAATTGAAGAATTGTTCAAAATCCTCCATTGTGTTTTCTTGCTAATTAATGAAAACTAACTTGAATGTGATGGCTGGCTGTACTTTTCTTTAATTTCATCAGCATTCCTAATCTTATACTGACCTATTTTATTCTTGCTGTGGATGCATCCTGGTTAAAAGCAGTTGCTGAGAGATGACGTGATGGGTAATTATGGTTTGGACTATCACTGACTGGATGGGTTTTTTTTAACCCCAAAGGTGTGGAAAGGTATGCAAGTCATAAAAAGGTACACTTCAGCAAAAATCTAGCAGAGTGTCAAAACAGCCTGTGTGGAAACTAGGAGATAAACATCTCTGCAGGACCTCAGATGCCCAGATGCAAGTTGGAGTTGAGACAAAATAACTGGGAGCCAAGGCCACCATGGTTTCCTTGATCTGGCCAGGTACTAGCATTGAAATGTTTATGAGTTGATGAAAGAGCATGAGAAACCAGAGATTTTGAGAATTTGACTTCGCTTGGGCAAGAAGATTGTTCAATCATATATTTTGTCATTGGGCCTTTCAATTAATAGCAAGTTAATAGCTGGGTCAAATCAGTTTTCATATACTTTACTCACGCAACAAAGATTGCTC
This sequence comes from Scyliorhinus torazame, assembly GCF_047496885.1. Classification (NCBI taxonomy): domain Eukaryota; kingdom Metazoa; phylum Chordata; class Chondrichthyes; order Carcharhiniformes; family Scyliorhinidae; genus Scyliorhinus; species Scyliorhinus torazame. The sequence goes on from NC_092717.1 coordinate 89,429,719, forward strand.
GAACACAATAATTGTATTCCATATCGTACTGAACACAATAATTGTATTCCATATCGTACTGACTGACTAGACTGCACCTGGGGTATGACCTGGAAGTAGTTACTTCTACCCAGTGTGACAAATGCAGGATTTTAGATACATTGGATTATAAACATTTGGCAATTTAAGGGTTCAAGGCCTGGGGTGAGTGTGTGTTTCACTGCAGTAGTCTCATGTTTTTAAAAGAATCTCGTTTTGCAAGACCAGAATGCTTTTAGGAGCCAGAGGTGAAATTGACCGGACGAAAAAGAGCCTGGGCTAATATAGTGTTGTTTGACTATGGGGGAAATCCCTGGGGAGTTAATTTGCCTGCAGCCTGGAGAATTAATTTGTTTTCAGCTTGGGGAGATGATGTAATTGCTGGGTGGAGCGAAAGTATTCAGACATTTTGAGAAAGCTTTTTGAATTGTGTTCGAATCTGGCTATCCTTTTAGACCACAAGGTCTTTTTGCTCTCAAGTAGGATAGTTTAAAAAAAGTAATAGTATTTAAAGCAGAGCAGGCTGGTCTGCGGACAAGGCAGAAGCTGAAACAAATCAATCGAAACAGTTTCATCCATAAATGATATGGCTGGGTTCATAAAGTTGGAGAGGATTACGTTCGCCTTGAGAGGATCTGCGCAGGGGTTCTACAGGCGGTGGCAACCGTTCCTAGACTATCTCGCGGAGCGTTCGAGGAAGGTCAGTCAGCAGCAGCAGCAACCTTGGGGGGGGGAGGGGACGTCCTGGAAGGGGGGGGGGGGAAACTGCCTGGGAGGGTGGATGAGCAAGAGATAACATGAAGGGTTGGGGAAACTGGCACGTACGGGTGAGGGCCAGTGTACAAAGCTGTGTAAATATATCATTTTGCCATGTATATATCTTGCTCTGCGCGATTTCTCGGTTTTTTTTGTTACAAGGGGGGGGTTATTGTTTGTAAGGGAGAAAAATTGTGTTTAAAAACTTTAATAAATATATTTTTTTTAAAAAAGAAACAGTTTCATCCAGCCCGAGTCTGCAGGGGCTCTAACAGGAACAAAATCTTTTTGGGAAAACAAGTATTACTCTGTGTCATTGGGATGGATTGAGAGCTGTATGTTCTTTTTCCTTTCTTGTGGTTTAATTGGGAATAAAGATAGTAATTAAGGCTATGGTATTCACTGCATTGAGTTGTTTTGTTTAAGGGATAATTGTAAGCTATTTTTGGGTGCGTTGTTAAAGAGTTTAATATTTATTGTTAATAATACAGTTTTGTTTTAAAATATCAAATCCCTATTTCTTTGTGCAATCACTCCTGGAGTGAAGTAGTCTTTCCGCACAGTCTTACAAAATAATATAAAAGTTGGGGTTTCGGTCCAGTATCCTAAGTTACTGTTGGGGTCTGGTCTGGGATCGTAATCCCAGGGTGCAACACGAATGCCATTTTTCTGCTCTGACACTCGCTTGTGTAAAGTCTTAATGATAGCAAATAAAATATAACTACTGGCACCAAAAAGTTATCACTTCGAATAATTTCCGAACTTAAAGTTGTTTAAAAACATTGACTGACGCTGATACCCTGAATTATAACATTCTCAATTAGGGCATTTTCATTCAACATAGTACGGATTGGGCAACTTAATCCCAGACCGTACACCATTCTGTTGTGCAGAGAACAGGAAGACAGGTTAATTTTAATCTTTTACCAGTGACAAAAAGCAGATTCCCATTGGTTTAAGAAAAGTTAGAATTTCCACATAGGTATGGTCCAGTTCCACTATGGTTAGGTTATCTGTGCAAATTACATGGAATTGGTTTACAACACCGTGTACAATAATTTAACCATAGTGGAATGGATGGTCTAGGATTAAGTTGAATAATCCACAGACAGCTGAATGAATATGTCTCAGTCAAGGAATGAAATGTAGTCTAGTTTTCACACAATGGGATGGTAGCATTCCAAGCACTACAACAGATTCTATAATAAAAAAATTTGGATTAGGACAAACTAAAAAAATGAATTTCAGCCACCATTTCAGATTATCGGATTTATCACATGGGTGAAAAGTCAGTTTCTGCACAACCAATTAGTTCTGACCAATAGTATACGTAGCTTTCATCTCTAAACCAGGCCTGCTGGGATACAGTTGCACAGGTAATAAAGTAGACATTATCTACATGCAAGCATAATTCATGAGTTTGTCAGATTATTTGACTTGAAATAGAAGATGGCACCACAGCTGACCTCAATCTTTATGCAACATCGACATACCAAAAATTGAGTAGCTAAATCATGACACCGTGCAGAAATTCTTGGTTAATTTTCCTCTCCTCGATTAAAGATCCCATCACCACCTGGTTATGGTCAGCCAACTCAACAAAGTCAATGTCGGGCCCTGCTGATCAATATAGCCCAGCTACTTATTTGAATAATCAAGCCATCAGGAAGCTATTCCCTCCCATTTTAATGTGAAAAATATGACATGATATAACCAATTAAAGCATGCTTTTGAATGTTGCATCAAAGGTAAAGATCAAGTAAACTAGACGACCAAGTAAGTGTTCCTTTCACTTACCTTTCACTACCAGGAATGGTGATTCTGTAGAACCTGTGCCTCAGATGGTGCTTATCGCCATGGTAGCATACTGTGCAAAGATCATAATTAGTACACTCTGCACACTTCCAACGAATACCAATAATCGGTTGCTGACGACATGTATCACACATTGTCCCATCATGCTTGATTCCTTTAAGAAAATATTAATATAAGTAAATTAGCAAAGATCTGGTCTAAGTTTAAAACTGAGACAGTTTTGACTTATCCTGTGCCCAGAGATCTAGACTTACTTTGGTAGCCATGATGGTTTTCCTCACGAATAGAAAGGTGGGAATAAGAGTAGCCCATTCAGTCCTCAAGCCTGTTAAGCCATTAATTTAAATCATGACAGGTCAGATCGTGACAGCAGATATCGACCTTCATTTTGTAATCATCAATATCTATTACTCCATAACTCAAATCAATCACTTTTGTCTTGATCTAAATCTAGCAGCTTTTCTCAGTGGGGATAGGAGGTGGGATGAGTATTCCGCATTTCCACGACATTCTGTGTGAAGTGTTTCCAGACATCACCACCGAACAGCCTAGCCCGAATTGTAAGGTTATATTCCCTTGTTCTAGAATTACCAAAGAGGAAATAATTTCTCGCTAAGTACATCAAGGCAGCATTTGGCCGGCTGTGCCATCAAGGGGCACTAGCAAAATTGAAGTAAATGAGAATGGGGGAAAATACGCCACTGGTTGGAGTCATACCTAGTACAAAGGAAAATGGTTGCGGTTGAAGATCAATCAGTGTCCTGTGATATTGCTGCAGGACTTACTCAGGCCCATCCATCTCAGCTGCTTCAATAATAACCTTCTCTCTTAAGTGGGGATGTTCACCGACGACTGCACAATGTTCAGCACCATTCGTGACTCCTCAGATACTGAAGCAGTTCTTGTCCATATGCAGCCAGATATTGACAATAGTCAGACTTGGACTTATAAGTAAGTGGAAAGTAACATTTGCGCCATACAAGTGCCAGGTAAAAGAAAATCCAAACCATCTCCCTTCGAAAATCAATGACATTACCATCACTGAATCATCCACTATCAACATCCCAGAGGTTATTATTGTGAAAAAAACTGAACTGGACCAGCTGTATATAAATACAATGGCTACAAGAGCATGTCAGAGGTTGGAAATTCTGCAGTGAGTAACTCGCCTCCTGAGCACCCCGCCGCCAAGCCCCACAAAACATCTTAAAGGATAAAGGTTCTCCAACAACCAGCAAGAGAAAAAACAAACAAACACCTCCTCGCATCTCCTCCAAAGTTCAATGTCTTCCTTCTCCTGCCAGTCCATCGTCCCTCTGAAATTCCATTGTTCCTCTGTTGTTCCAAAATAATGTTCCCGGTTCTAGAAGGTCACCCAGAGGCGGCAGGGTAGAACATTCAGAACTTCACCCCTTTCTTAAAGAGGGCAGCCTTGACCCGGTTAAACTCGGCCCGCCTCTTCATCAGTTCTGTGCCCAGGTCCTGGTAGACCCGCAGCTCGTTCCCTTCCCAGGTGCACCACCTCGTCTGCCTCGCCCATCACAAAATCTTGTTGTTGTCCAGGAAACTGTGCAGACGCACCAGCATCGCCCTCGACGGCTCACCTGCTTGCGGACACCTCATCAGTGCCCTATGCGCTTGGTCTCTCCAGGGGAGATTGAATGCCCCCGCCCCCCCATCAACCGTTCCACCGTCTTGGCCACATACGTGATGGTATTTGCTCCTTCGATGCCTTTGGGCATCCCCACAATTCGCAGTTTTGGTCTCCTGGAGCGGTTCTCTAGGTCCTCAATCTTCTCCTTCAACCGCTTTTGGATCTCTCCCATCACCCCCATCTCGGCCACCAACAAGGCAAGCTGCTCCTCGTGCTCCCCCACCGCCTCCTCGACTTTCTAAATCGCCTGGCCCTGGGACTCCAGCCTCTGCTCCACAAGGTCAATGCACGCTTTCAGCAGCTCTACCACCCTGGCTAGTCCTCATGGGCTTCCCTCCTATGCTGGCTGAATGTCTCGTTCAAGAAGTCCACCAGTTGCTCAGTCGACCACTGGGCGGGCAGTTAAGGCCCTTTACCCTCTGCCATTTGACCTGTGGCGCACAAAGATTCTCCTGGCTCCAATAGCTCCTTTCATTTCCACCCACTTCTGGTCCACCAACCACACCAGTGGAGTCTCACTTTCTCCAATCACTCCTACACCCTTTTTCATCCAAACTTCCACCCTACGAACAGGGAAAAGGTCCTAAAAGTCCGCCTTGAGGGGGAGCTGCCAAATGGGTACGACTCACTCAATGGCCGCCACCGGAGGTCCGGTCTAGTAACTTTTAATTACTTTCATATTTGAACCCCTAAATCTCCATGATCCACACTAGCTGCTCACTGCTGAGAAAATACCAATCTATCTTGGGTCCAAAGTGGATGTTTATACACTTTTCCACTGAACTCAATCTGCCACAGTTGTATCCATTAGCTTAACCTGTGCAATTTTCTGACTCTTGTACACTATTAACTGTGCCATCTAACTTAGTGTTGTCAACAAACTTAAACATGCGGTTCTCTATTCAGTCATTCAAGTCATTTACAAATATAGTGAAAACCTGTGGCTCATGAACAGGTCACTAAGGGACAAGTCACATCCTGTCAATCTGAGTATATCGCCATTCATTATTCCTACACTCGGTCTCCTACTTCCGGGCTAATTTCCTACCCGAGCCAACAGATTACCTCCAATTCTACGTGCTCTGATTCTTGTGAACAGTCAGAACATTGCCAAACACCATCTGGAAATCCAGATAAATAGTATCCACCAACAATTGGTGGCAGCACGGTAGCACACGTGGCGAGCACTGTGGTTTCACAGCACCAGGATCCCAGGTTCAAATCCCAACTGGGTCACTGTCTGTGCGGAGTCTGCACGTTCTCCCCGTGTCTGCGTGGGTTTCCTCCGGGTGCTCCGGTTTCCTCCTACAGCCCAAAGACGTGCAGGTTAGGTGGATTGGCCATTTGAAATTGCCCTTAGTGTCCAAAAAGGTTAGATGAGGTTATTGGGTTGTGGGGATAGGGTGGAAGTGAGGGCTTCAGTGGGTCGGTGCAGACTCGATGGGCCGAATGGCCTTCTTCTGCACTGTATGTTCTATGTATCTATCTAATTCCTTATTTACGTTAGTTTCATGCTCAAATTTAGCACTGCTGCCTCAAGGCACTGAGGACCCTCATTCTCCCTGTGTCTGCGTGGGTCTCACCCCACAACCCAAAGATGTGCCTGGTAGGTGGATTTTCCACACTAAATTACCCCTTGATTGGAAAAAAAAGAATTGGATACTCTAAATTTATTTTAAAGTTACATGCTCAAAAAGAAAATTCAACCAGGTCTGTTGGACACAACTTGGCCCTTACAAATCAGTGTAGATTTTTTCTGATCAGCTCATATTTGTCCAATGCTCAATCATCTGTCCCTAATAAAAAGATCTTAGTAACTTCCCCATAACTGGTTCCAGTCAAATAGGCCTATAAATTGACTAGTTTATTTCTCTTATCTTTTTTTTTAAAAGCGGTGTCTGGACTGAAACAGATGTCACTTACTATCACCTTTGTTTTCTCAGTCTGCGCTGGGATTAAACAGAAGGAACTGTGGGGACTATCAGCCCTCAGGCTTTCTCATCCAAGTTGTTCCACTGGCAAGTGAGAACCTGAATGGCAAGTCATGTATGCCAGCACGTGCTTGGTCCAGACTATCGTCCACATCAGAGATTTAGCAGACAAAAAAACATTCAAAGTAGAAAAAGCAGAAGCTTAAGTAAAATCATTTTACCATTACACCAAACTAGGCATAAGCCAATTGCGCACAATCTGATTAATTTTAAAATGTGGTGACAGTGAACTGGGCTTGCTGCCAATGCACACAAAGACAGCCCAGTTGTTCCAAACATCAGAAACAGAAAATGGTCCAACTTTATATAATGTCACAAAAAGTCAACATAAAGTCATTTAAGCTAAATTATAATTGTAGAACTAGAGATTGGATCTTGAGTGTAACATGTTGGCCCTGTACTCTCCCTATTTCCTTCTTGAATGCTTTCCACTGTTCTGTCATAGATTTACCTAAAGGTGTCTGCTCCCAGTCCACTCTGGCCAAATCATATCTGATCTTATTATATTTGGACTTCCCCCAGTTTAGAACTTTTGATTTCCAGCCATGCCTGTCATTTTCCATAACAATCTTGAATTTAACGGAGTTATGATCGGTATCTGCAAAATACTTCCAACCACTGCTTCGGCTTTGTTACCTCAAATTAAGTCCAGCACCGCCCCTCTCTTGTAAGACCTTCTATGTACTGGCTCACAATGTTCGCCTGGATGCATTAAGAATCACACTAGGAGTTCGCCAGTTAATGTTGAGGAAGTCCCCCACTATCACTACCCTATTACTATCATACTTCTCTAAAATCTGCTCTCCTTCTTCTCTCAGACTGTTGGGGAGTCTATAGAACACTCCCAGCACTGTGATTGCTCCTTTTTGGTAAGGTTTAATTTGAAGAGCCTTCTCAGATGTCGTCCCTCCTTACTGCAGTAATTGATTCCCTAATCAAAATTGCGACAACTCATTTTTTTTTACATCCTTCCCCATCTTGCCTGAAGAACCTGTATCCTGGAATGTTGAATTGTCAATGCTGCCCCTCTCTCAACCATGTCTCAGTGACAGCAATAACATCATATCCCCATGTTTCAATTTGAGCCCTCAACTCATCTGATCTATCAGATTCCTTATAATAAATACCTTCCAATCTTACCAAACTCCTTTGTGGCTGGCCTATACCTTCTACACCTTCCTGACTCACTTGCCGTCTCTTCTAATTTTGGCTGTGCATCTCCGTGTGTTGAACCTTCCCTCAGGATCCAAGACCCCTCCCCCGCCAAGTTAAGTTTAAATCCTCCCCAACCACCTGCAAGAACACAGGTCCCATTTCAGCTCAGGTGCAACCCGTCCTTATGCAGTTTCATAGAAGATTTCATAGAATTTACAGTGCAGAAGGAGGCCATTCGGCCCATCGTGTCTGCACCGGCTCTTGGAAAGAGCACCCTACTCAAGATCCATACTTCCACCCTATCCCCATAACCCAGTAACCCCACCCAACACTAAGGCCAATTTTGGACACTAAGGGCAATTTATCATGGCCAATCCACCTAACCTGCACATCTTTGGACTGTGGGAGGAAAGCGGAGCACCCGGAGGAAACCCACGCACACGCGGGGAGGATGTGCAGTTTGAACCGTCCCCAAAACGGTCCCAATGATTCAAAAATCTAAAGCCCTCCCTCCGGCACCATCTCTCCTGTCACGCATTCATCTGGACTAATCTCCCATCTATATATTCATGAGCACGTGGCACTGGAAGTAATTCAGAGATTGCTACCTTCTGGGTCCTGTTTGTTAATCTACTTCTTAGCTCCCTAAATTCTGCTTACAGGACCTCATTCCTTTTTCTAACTGTACCGTTGATACCAATATGTACCACAAGATCTGGCTGTTTGCTCTCCTCCTTCAGGATGTCCTGCAATCATTCAGTGACAACCTTAACCCTGGCACTAGGGAGGCAACATACCATCTTTTGGGGCCACCAAAATGTCTCTTTGTTCCCTTTACAATTGAATCCCCCAACTATTATAGCACTGCTGTTCTTCCTCCTCCCCTCTTGCGCAGAAAACTCCTGCACTACCCGCTTTCCTCTACTCTGCCTGGTGGTCATCCATGCCGTTTCTATCTGTTCAATCTTCACCTGCGATGTGACCACCTCACTGAACATGCTATCCACGACCTGGTCAGCATCACAAATGCTTCAGAGTGAATCTACCCTCAGCCCCAGCTCCGAAATGTGTTTAGCCAGTAGCTGCAGTTGAACACACTTCCTGCACACATGGTCACCAGGGACAACTGAAGCTTCCATGAGTTGCCACATGGCACAGGAGGAGCATATCACAGGTGCCAGCTCTCCTACCGTGGCATGTGGCCCCTTGTTTACTCCCTTTTTTAACCAAATACTATGCTTATACAAGAATGCTATTAACGTACCTCTCTTATGCTAACTTCACTTCCCTTACTTATATTACTTTATTATACTGACCCTGACTTTCACGTATTTGTGTCGTTTCTCAATTAATTCCTTCTTCCAAAAGGTTTTTTAAAATCACGACTGCTTCACTGCACACTGACTGCAAGGACACCGTTCCCAAACTACTTCACTGTGACGCTGACTGCAATGACACCGTTCCCAGGTGGCTTCACTGCAATCCTGACTGTGAGGACACCATTACTAAACAGTTTCTCTGTGACACTGACGGCAGGGCCACTGTTCCCAGACCGTTTCTCTGCGACCCTGACTACAAGAACACTGTTCCAGGAGACACTGATGTCTGACCGAACGTCACAACAATGAACTGCTTTACAAAAGGCTCTTAATGAATATCTACAGAATTGAAAGCCATAATCAGTAGCTATAGTTAAAAGTGGAACATGTTGGAGCTTTGGGAAAATATAATATTATTTAGTAATGGAGAAAGTGATGTTAGCTCAATGATCTGGACTTTTCAATTAATTACCTGTGGGGATCAAATGGTAGAGAAATTTCACACTGTTACCGTACAAATTTAATCGAGTTATTGACTTTGCTGAAGAAATCAATAAATACTATATGACAATGCAAACTAAACTTATCATTTGGAAGAAGAAGGTTCGATACTTGCCTCATCCCATTCAATGTTTAACTTTGAGTCTTATGACAGATTGACCAATTGAAACTCCTGAACTGACTGAAAACTCTGACATAGCATGCCTTTGCCTTAATTTCTTCAGATCATAAGCCAGACATGCAATTGAATACATCTGTGCCGACTTCCGGTGGCGGCTATGAGGGAGTAAGTCGCATACTTGGTGGCTCCTGCTCCAGTCAGACTTTTGGACCTTTGCCCCTGACATTTTTGCGCTTTTAAGTGCTGTATTGGAAAGTAATAGCACTCAGGCATGTACTCCATACAGAGGTGCATGCAAGGAAGTAGGAAGGATCGCAAACAGCTGAAAAAGTGGACAAGTAAGGGCAAAGGGGAGGCTGTGAGTGAAACCAATATGGCCGATGTCCAGACCTGGGCACCGACAGCTCAGCCGACAATGGAGCACCTGTTGCAGGTTATGCAGGAGAACTTCCTTGCACTGAAAAGTGATCATTTGGAACCACTCCAGAAATCATTTGACTGAATGGAGAAAAGGCTGGATGCCCAGGCTGAGAAGATCCAGGAGCTGGAGAAGATGGTGGAGGAGCAGGCGGACTTTCAAACGATGGCGGACAAGGGGATTCGAAGGTTGAGAGACCAACACAACATGTTCCTGGAAAAGCTGGAGAACAGGTCTCGCCGGCAGAATTGAAGAATCGTCGGCCTCCCGGAGGGGGCCGAGGGGCTGGATGCTGCCGCTGTAGCCACTTAAAATGGCCAACTCCCGATTCAAAATGGCGAACGGCAAAGGCTGATGGGAAAGTCAGCCAACAAGACACAAACGAGCAGTTGCAGGTTGGCTGTGTATTTACCTCTGGAAAGGCCAGACAAGATCGATACCAGCAACCATCAGCATAACAAAACACCAGCCATCTGCATACTAATGAGCAATTCCCGGGAACAATAAGCAATATTTAGGCACACAAAGCAAAACCAGACTCTTCGGCGCCAGCAGAAGCCTACACAAAAGGAGGTGAACGACCACCTCAAGACCGCCCATCGATCAGGGAACCGCTCCAGCATTGAAGAAAATCGAACCAAGCGATTGGGACAAAGTCCAATCACTTGGGACCAGGTACAGTGTCCGCCTCGAAAGGCGGAAAGCCCCTGGGGCTATAAGAATTGAACCCCAAGTTCAAGTCGCTCTCTTCTCCACCGCTTCTCCAGCTCTTCACTCTTCAGCAGCTGGTCGAAACTGTAAGTCGTAATTCAACGCTCGCTACGAGATAGGCGCTCCTAGCTACCAATCTGTACCAACTTCGAATCCCGCAGGCTCAGAACCCGAACGAAAGGCCATTTGTTTCCCTGACCTGGTGGGTCAGTTCCAAGTTAAGTATAGGCCTGTTAGTTGTAGAAGTAGCTTAAACGTAGAATTTGTGCATGAGTAGTGATTACTGTGTATAATAAATGTGCTTTGATTTAAATCTTACTAATCGGTGTATTGGATTATTGATCAATTGATCATTACTCGGACTTGAACCACGTGGCGGTATCATAAAGATACCTGGCGACTCAAGAGCAAAGGTAATAAAACAGAGCAATTGAACTAAGGAGAAAATTAGCAACACCTCGTATGTGGCAGGTTTTTCAGAAGTTGCTGGGGAACAAGTTGTTCCCTCGCCCACCGGAGGTGGACAGGGCACATAGAGCGCAGGTGAGGCAGCCTGGCGAGGGGGTCACTCACGAGTGATGGTGGTCTGGTTCCACAGGTTCCTGGATAAGGAGCGGGTTCTTCAATGGGCCAAGAGCACACGGAGCTGCAACTGGGGCAATAGCACCCTGCACGTTTACCAAGACCTGAGCGCAGAGGTGGCCAGAAGGAGGGCAGGCTACAGGCAAGTTAAAGAGATTTTATATGAGAAGGTGAAATTTGGGCTGCACTATCCGGCGCGACTGTGGGTTACGCATGAGGGCCAGCACCATTATTTCGACGAACCCGAGGAGGCAATGGACTTTGCAAAGAGGCACGGGCTGGTCCCAAGCTGAGGACTCGTGGACTCGTGTTGGAACTTTTAATTCTTTCTCTCTTGTTTCTGAGAGATGCCTGCATGTTTTTTCATGCTTTTGTATCTTAGTTTTTGTGTTTTTTGTCTTTTTTCTCTTCATGTCTCGTTTTCGCTTTTGTGTTTGAGTTTTGTTAGAAAAAGAGGAGAGTTAGAATGGTTCAGATATGGGGGGTGTTTTTCAGGGAATTTTTGGGATCTCTTTCTGCATTCAGATAGGAATGGTTGACAGTGCCTGCTATTTTGTTTTGTATGACTTAAATTGCAATATTGTTGGGGCTGTCTCTGTCCTATTTAGAGCATTTGTTCAAGCGGGGCTGATTTGGGGAAGTGGTGTGTGTTGTGGGGAAATCAACCACTTCGGGAGTCAGACTTGCTGTGTTCAATCAGTGCAGTTTATTGTTACACGAAGCTTCGGGAGAAAGCGTATGTACCCCGCGGTACGGTAGTCAGCCTTTCTCGTGGTTTGAATGGCAGTCATTCATTTTATACTTTGGGTTCACAATGAGCCCAGATACAAAACAATTATCACCTTGTTATCTTTAAATATTTTATAGATTGTACATCGCTATTTGTAAGTGTTTTGCCATTTACACAAGGTTATAGTTAAAGAGGTTTTACAGGTTACAGGTAGCAGCAGGAAAGCAGTATCGATTGTCCCTTTGTTTTAGGAAATGGCCCAAGACATTCGTATTAGCATATCATTATGTACACCTTGGCTGAAGTCAGCTTTATTCAAGTGGTATCCTGCATTTATGTATTTCCTAATCTTCCTGTCTGGCTCCCTTTGTCCTAGATCTGTTTCTATCTGTCCCACTGGCACCCCGCCGGGCTCCAGGCATCAGTTATGTCTGTTTTATTCTCTGTGTCTCCATCTTGTGTGTCAGGCAGCCATCTTCTGTGCCAAGTGCCCTTCTGAACCATTTCCCACTTCAGTGTGGATGGGCCGGGGGGAGGAGAGCCAGGGAACAATAGGTGGGAGACTCGCTGGCGCCGGAGTTGGGAGCCACCAGGCTAGCTGGGTGGGCTAGTCAACGGAAGCCAGGTGGGGGGTGTTCATTTAGCTAGTTTATGTCAGGGGTTAGGTTATAGGGTGGTGTTGTTTGGGGGGGGGGGGGGGGGGGGGGAAGAGTAGGTCTGCTGACGATGTTGGAAATTGGGCATGGTAACAGTGGAGGAGGTCAGGGGTGGAGGCGGCCAGAGGAAGCGCGACACATGGCTTGGGGGCTGGCCAAAGAAAGGAGATGGCTGATCGGCAAAGGGAGGGGCGGGGTGCCCCCCCCGACCAGGCTGATCACCTGGAATGTTAGAGGGATAAACGGGCCAGTCAAGAGGGCGCATGTGTTCACGCATTTACGCGGACGTACTCATGTTAAAGGAGACTCATCTGAAAGTGGCTGACCAGGTCAGATTAAGGAAGGGCTGGATTAGTCAGGTCTTCCATTCGGGGCTTGACACCAAGACCAGGGGGGTGCGATCTTGATCAACAAGCGGGTCCAATTTGAGGTGGAAGGCACAGCTGCAGACGGGGGGGTGGGGAGGCACGGTAGCATTGCGGTGAGCACAATTGCTTCACAGCTCCAGGGTCCCAGGTTCGATTCCCGGCTTGGGTCACTGTCTGTTCGGAGTCTGCACATTCGCCCCGTGTGTGTGTGTGGGTTTCCTCTGGGTGCTCCGGTTTCCTCCCACAGTCCAAAGATGTGCAGGTTAGGTGGATTGGCCACACTAAATTACCCTTAGTGTTGGGTGGGGTTGCTGAGTTATGGGGATCGGGTGGAGGTGTGGACCTTGGGTGGGGTGCTCTTTCCAAGAGCCAAAGCAGACTCGATGGGCCGAATGGCCTCCTTCTGCACTGTAAATTCTATGATTCTATGATTTGTTATGGTGAGGGGTAAGTTCGAGGGGGTGAGAGTAGTCCTGGTCAACGTATATGCCCCTCATTGGGATGCTGTAGATTTTGTTAAGGGGTTGCTGGGGAAGATCCCTAACTTGGACTCACGCAAACTGATCATGGGTGGGGATTTTAACACAGTTCTTGATCCTGGCCTGGACCGGTCGTGTTCAAAAAAGGGTAGGGTGCCAGCAATGGCAAAGGAACTGAGAGGGTTCATGAAGCAAATGGGGGGAGCTGACCCATGGAGATTTAGTCGGCCACTGGCGAAGGAGTTTTCGTTCTATTCTCATGTCCACAAGGTATATTCCCGAATCGATTTCTTTATCATGAGCAGGGACTTCCTGACAGGGATGACGGGTGCAGAATATTCGGCAATTACCATCTCGGACCATGCTCCGCACTGGGTTGATCTGCAGATTTGCAAAGATAGCTTTCAGTGCCCACAATGGAGGCTGGATGTTGGGCTGCTGGCGGACGAGGCGGTGTGTGAGGGGCTGAGGAAATGCATGCATAATTACCTGCAGGTAAATTATACTTGAGACGTCTCAGCAATGGTGCTCTGAGAGGCGCTGAAGGCAGTGGTGAGAGGGGAGCTGATTTCAATCCGAGCCCATAGGGACAGGACAGGGCAGAAACGGACCGACTGGTTAAGGAATTTGTACGGAGACAGGAGCTATGCGGAGGCCCCGAGGCCAGAGTTACTGAGGAAACTACAGAGGCGGCAGACCGAGTTTGGGGTGTGGTCTACATGGAAGGCTGTAGAGCAGCTTAGAAGGGCAAAGTGCGCAATATACGAGCATGGGGAGAAGGCCATCAGAATGCTTGCCAACAACTAAGAAAGAGAGAAGCGGCTCGGGAAATAGGAAAGGTAGTCGACGGGGAGGAAAACCTGGTGGGGGACCCGGTAGGACTGAACAAGGTGTTATGGGACTTCTATAGCAAGCTGTACACCTCAGAACCCCCCACGAGACCGGAGGGGATGAGGCGCTTTTTGGACGGACTAACCTTCCCAAGAGTAGGTAGGGGGTTGGTGGACAGGCTGGGGGCCCCGATCAGGACCGAAGAAGTACTGGGAGGCCTGAAGGTCATGCAGTCGGGTAAAGCCCCGGGGCCGGACGGATACCCGGTGGAGTTTTATAAAAAGTTCTATCTCGCTTATACTGAAACGGGATAAAGACCCGGAGGCATGTGGGTCCATTAGGCCGATCTCTTTGATTAACGCAGAAGCTAAGTTACTGGCCAAGACCTTGGCGTCTAGAATTGAGGACTGTCTACCGGACGTGAAGGGCAGGCAACTGGTGGTCAATCTAAGGAAGCTGCTCAATGTGATTATGATGCCCCCTGAGAGCAGGAAGGCAGAAGTAGTGGCAGCAATGGATGCTGAAAAGGCTTTCGACCGGGTTGAGTGGGACTATTTATGGGAGGCGCTGGGACGTTTTGGGTTCGGGGTGGGATTCATTGATTGGGTTAGGTTGCTATATCAGGCCCCAGAGGCTAGTGTGAGGATGAACAGGACGACATCGGACTACTTCAGACTGCACTGTGGGACTAGACAGGGATGCCCCCTCTCCCCACTGTTGCTTGCACTGGCTATAAAGCCGCTGGCAATTGCTCTAAGAGCTTCAAGGGACTGGAAAGGGCTGGTCCGGGAGGGAGTGGAACATAAAGTCTCGTTGTATGCGGATGACCTGCTATTATACGTGTCAGACCCAATGACGGGGATGGACGGAATCATGGAAACCCTGAGGGAATTTGGTCGGTTCTCAGGATATAAACTGAACATGGCAAAGAGCGAGATGTGGGTAGTGCAGGTGAGAGGTCAGGAGAGTAGGCTGAGGGGGCTACCGTTCAGGCTGGTAGGGGAAAGCTTCAGATATTTAGGGAATCAAGTCGCGCAAGACTGGGGTAAGTTGCATAAGCTAAACTTGTCCCGGTTGGTGGAGCAAGTGAGGGACGAGTTCCGGAGATGGGATGCGCTCCCGCTGTCAATGGCGGGCAGAGTGCAGACGGCGAAGATGTCGATTCTTCCGAGATTCTTGTTCATATTTCAGTGTCTCCCCATCTATTTAAGGGGCTCGATAAAATTATCCTGGGATTTGTTTGGGCGGAAAAGTCTCCACGGGTGAGGAAGCCGATGATCGAGAGGAACCGAGGGGATGGGGGGGGCTGGCGTTGCCGAACTTTAGCAACTACTACTGGGCAGCTAACATAGCCATGGTAAGGAAATGGATGGTGGGAACGGGGTCGGTTTGGGAGCGGATCGAGGTTGCTTCGTGCAGGGGCACCAGTTTGGCAGCCTTGGTTACGGCACCTCTGCCGCTCCCGCCAGCACGATACTCTACCGGCCCTATACTTGTGGCGATTCTACGGATCTCAGGCCAGTGGAGGAGGCATATAGGGGAAGTGAGAGCATCGGTTTGGTCCCCAATCTGCGGTAACCACCGATGTGCCCCGGGGAATATGGACGGTGGGTTCCAATTATGGCGGAGGGCAGGAATAGCGAGGATGGGCGATCTGTTCCTAGAAGGGAGCTTCCCGAGCATGAGGGTGTTGGAGGAGAAGTTCGGGCTGGCGAGAGGGCATGATTTCAGATACTTGCAGGTGCGGAATTGCGTAAGTAGATTGGTACAATCCTTCCCGCGCCTCCAACCAAGGGAGATCCAGGACAGGGTAGTTTCCAGAGAGGAGGGAGAGGGGAAGAGTCTCTGACATTTATAAAGAACAAATGGGAGCAGAGGAGGCACAGACCGAAGAACTGAAGCTTAAGTGGGAGGAGGAGCTCGGGGGGCGGGGGGGGGGGGGGGGGGGGGGGGGGGGGGGGGGGGGGGAGAAGAAGAATAGAGGACGGCATATGGGCAGGCGCTTTGAGTAGAGTAAACACGACCGCAACATGCGCCAGGCTCAGTCTGATCCAGTTCAAAGTCGTACATCGGGCCCACATGAAGGTGGCCCGGATGAGCAAATTCTTTGGGCTGGAGGACAAATGTGCTAGATGTGCCGGAAGACCAGTAAACCATGTACACATGTTCTGGGCGTGTCCTAAACTAAGGGGGTACTGGCAGGGATTCGCGGACATCATGTCCCGGGTATTGAAAACTAGGGTGGCAATGAGTCCTGAGGTTGCACTTTTTGGGGTTTCGGAGGACCCGGGAGTCCAGGAGCAGAAAGAGGCCGACGTCTTGGCCTTTGCTTCCCTGGTAGCCCGGCAACAAATACTGTGTCTGAAGTATGGCTTTCGGACATGGCGAGCTTTCTCGGGCTGGAGAAGATTAAGTTTGCCTTGAGAGGATCGCTGTCAGGGTTCGCCGGAGGTCACAGCCATTCGTTGACTTCTTCGCGGAGAATTAATCGCCAGCGGGGGGGCGGGAGGGGGTTTAGGGTAGCGTAGAGTAGAGGTTTGCTTAGGCAGGTTCTTGTGAGAGGGGAGCCGATGCTTGCAATATGTCGTAATTGCTTTTTTTTTAAACAAACAATTTTATAGAGGTATTTTTTGGCTCGTAAACAGTTACAGATAACAGAAATGTGCAAACATCAATATAAAACCAATACTTCAATCAAACCATACTGCATATGCCTGCTCCTCTCCCCTAGACACTACCCGCCTATTTATTCCTCCTACTCTACTCTTACCTCTTCCCCCCCCCCCCCCTCCTTGCTGACGTTCACTCTCCCGCGAAGAAGTCGATGAATGGTTGCCACCTTCGGGCGAACCCCAATACAGATCCCCTCAAGGCGAACTGAATTTTTTCCATACCCAGAAAACTTGACATGTCCGAAAGCCATAGTTCGGTCTTCAGGGGTTGAGTCCCTCCATGCCAGCAGTATTCGCCGCTGGGCTATTAGGGAAGCCAAGGCCAGGACATCTGCCTCTTTCTCCCCCTGGACTCCCGGGTCTTCCGAAACCCCAAAAATTGCCACCCCTGGACTCATCACCACCCTTGTTTTCAGCACCCAGGACATGACCCCCGCAAATCCCTCCCAGTCCCCCCGAAGCTTAGGACATGCCCAAAACATGTGAACGTGGTTCGCTGGTCCTCCTGCGTATCTAGCGCACTTGTCCTCTACCCCAAAGAATTTGCTCATCTGAGCCACCGTCATATGGCCCCGGTGAACGACCTTAAATTGAATCAGGCCGAGCCTGGCACATGTTGCGGTTGAGGTTACCCTACTCAGGGCTTCCGCCCACAGCCGGTCCTCCATCTCCCCACCAAGCCCCTCCTCCCATTTGAGTTTCAGTTGCTCTGTCTGGGACTCTTCCCCCTTCATGGGTACCTTGTAGATATTCGAGACTCTACCCTCTCCTCCTTCTTCTCTGGAGACTATTCTGTCCTGGATCCCTATTGGCGGGAGGCGTGGGAAGGATGGGACCTGTCTGTGTACAAAGTCCCGCATCTGTAAGTACGTCTTAATTGCTTTTTGTACAGTACGGTATAATGTTGCAGTTTTATATGCCAAAAATGCCTCAATAAAATTGTTTATTAAAAAATCAGGTTCCATGTCTTTTCCCCCATTGCTGAATAGCATCATGGAAAATCACAGTCATTGGCAACTTCTGAACCATGCTGCAGCACAGGTTACCTTGAGGCATGACATAATAGATATTGGGAACACACAAGAGCAAAAAGACCATCACAGTACATTTGAACAAGAAAAGCTCCATATATCTGAACTAGAAGAAACTGCAATTGCAGAAAAATTGCAAACTTCAATCATTTGTGGCCTATCTTCTATTTTGATTTTGTTCCTCCCAAATATCTCATTTAATGAGTCATAGAGTTTTACTGCACGGAAAGAGGTCCTTCGTCCCATCATGTCTGCGGCAGCCATCAAGCACCTATCTATTCTAATCCCTTTTTCCAGCACTTGAAAGAAGCTGAAATTGAGGGGTGCGGCAATTGCCGAGTTGAACAAAAGCTAAATTAAAGTTGCATCATCAGGGCAGCTGAAGTTAATGATCACATGGAATCTAATGATGTTAAGGAAGATTTTGGACTCAAATAACTTCTCCAGCTCCCCAGTGCCCTCATCAATTTATTTTTACATTAGTTACACAAGGATAACAATTCTTCCCCCCCCCCCCCCCCCCCCCCCCCCCCCCCGCCCCCCCCCCTCCCCATAGCACCACAATCCAGCCACGTATATGAAAACATAAAACAAATAAGTTCTCTAGCCTACGATAATTTGATTTTCTGACCAATTGCTGGGAGATGTGGAACAGTAACCCTGGACCAACTCTTCAATTTCCTTTCCTGCAAGACACCAATTGGTCACCATGCAGTAGCTTTGCACAGGATCATTGCTGACATCAGCTATTCACCAAAGTTAGCATAAAGTAGCATCCACCATTCTGCTGCACACTATGGGGCCTCCAATGTACTTCACCATCTAGGTTTGAAAATCGGCACGCTGAAATTCTCTCCGAAGCTGCTCTATAATGCAAAATTGGCTCCAATTGAAACTGTGGTAGCCAGTTATCCATGATCTCCCCATTTACACTTTGTCATCAAATTTATTGATAATCACATCCTTTGTGCAACATCAGACTGGTTTTCAACAGCTGAGCATCGCATACTGTAACCATACTGGATATTAAAAGATAGTCGTGGAAAATAGTTTACTCTTGATCTTAAGTTGCTCAACTTAAATTCTCTGATTACATTTTTACATTTGCACTAAATTCTGACTTTGCTATGATATAATAAATTGGATAATACAATTTTTTACATAAGCAATGAATTATCAGTTTTGTCTTTTACTTAGACCAACAAGAAACTGTGCAAGATTTTTTTCTGTACAAACGCACAAAGGAAATATAGATGAAAAAACTGCGGTGAATATCAGATTCTGGCCAAGTATACATCATTGCATTTGAATGTATTCTTATAAAATATTTAAAGGGTACCAAATTCCAAAGTGGACTTCAAATTTACGTGGATAAAGGGCTGCTGGATTCAGATGTCTTTCAAAGTTGTATGATTAATAATTTAAAATACCACAAAAGAAATAATCTTGCTGGAACCTGTGCAAGCAGACTGCATTTGCAGCTTGCATGCCTCTAAGAAAAGGTATTTCAAACACAAAGTGACATGCACTTAGTGCAGCAGATGTTTTGCAAAACAAAGTTCCAGTTTGTCCCTAAAGTTTGTTCTAACTAAACTACAGAAGTTTACAAAGATGTTAGAAACATGAAGGGTTTCACAGCTATATAACAGAATAATTCAACTCTGATGTTTTTACCAGTGTTACATCTAGGTTTATTATTCTATGCTGAAGTTATTCATTAGGCTCACTTAACTGGCAGGCGTACCCAATACTGAAAGCACACTTTTTCATTTGATTGGTTAAGTGTCTGTTGTGTGGAAAAACACCACCATATCCCAAACCAGTTTGTCTACTTGAGAGAAAAAATGCTCTCCTTGAAAAAGTCCCAATGGCAGGGAGATGGATGAACAGATAATACAGATCAGCCATCATCTATCAGAACGGTGGAACAGGCTTGAGGGGCTAAACGGCAGACTCCTATTTCTATGTCCCACTCAGCTACAATCAAAAATATTTCCTGCTTCAATTCCATGTTTAAAACAATGCACTAAAGCACAACCAAAAGTTTCAATTAAGTAATCCCCAACAGGTTTACTGGCAAAACTTTTGTTTGAAGTTACAATACTTAAATAAATCCTCCAACATCACAGTGGTTAACTGCATTCCCGTTGAGTTCTACCAAGCAGGAGGTCCCATATTCATTCCCTTTTATGTGCCAAGTTGGCTGGAAAGGCAGTGGAAACAATACAACTGGCCCCAGTGTCACTGCATTGGTGAGGGAAAGATTTGTTTTCAATTCAGCCAGGATTCTCGCTCTAGCATGTCTGCTAGAATGTAAAGAAGGAGGAGTACAGGGTTGGGATGTCTCACATCATTCATTGTCTTGATCTGCACATGAAGAATACTTATTTGGGGAAACTACTTGAGAATAGCGGGTCTCTATGGGACTAAAAGCTAATATGGTTCAGGACTTAAAAATAAAGTAAAACAGGATTTTTCAAAGTCAGGGTCACGACCTGCAGCTGGGTCGTGGAATGATTGGGCGCACGTTCCTGCACGGTCCCCATTGCGGGACGAACGACCATCTTTTACTTTGAGAATGGTGGCCTGGTTTGAAAATGTCCCCAGCTCTGGTGGAGAGGGCAAGTCAGCAATGGGGCATGGTTAGCGGGGTGGAGAGAGAAACTTAAATATCCGCAGCTCGGGGCTCACCCCAGTCTGTGTGGAGGTGCTCATGTCCGGGAGGTTTTGTGACAGACGTTTGGAGTGAGTGAGACCCGGCACTTGCGGAGGAGGTGAGGCCGCTCCATCCCCTGATATGAACCCTGAAAAGTGTACAGCTTATTTGGTATTCATGCAGGACGGCATAATGTTTACAGAATGCAATCTTCAGTGTTGTACCTTCTCGATCATTAAACTTCTGTGTCACAACTAGAAATTGCTACCTTGAAGAAATTTCTGCATTTTGACATAAATTATTCTGAAATTGCATTCTGGAGAAATAATGGATTTTTAAAGCTAGATTGCGATACCAGCTGAAATAATGCTCTTTACTAGAAATAATGCTCTTTACTATTGGTTATGTTGTGATCTCTGGTGACTACAAGTCCAAACTGAAATACTTATTACGAACAAAGAAAAAGAGAATGAATAAATTAGGCTTTGTGAAGTTTTCCAGAAAAAAACAGCAGCTGAGAACAGGTCACGCGCCCTGCACACACACTTGCCATTAAGCGCCCTCAAGGTATGTGAATTTGGTGCCAAATAATGGAGCAGTGTTGCTTCCATTTTCCAGCTGCTGGCAAGCAAGGCAAGTGAACTGTGATGAATGGTTTTCTTAAAACTAAGAGATGGCCAGAGACTTATGGGCAGTTTACCTATTGGACAGTATATGGACGGTAGCATTGTGGATAGCACAATTGCTTCACAGCTCCAGGGTTCCAGGTTTGATTCCGGCTTGGGTCACTGTCTGTGCGGAGTCTGCACATCCTCCCCGTGTGTGCAGGGGTTTCCTCCAGGTGCTCCGGTTTCCTCCCACAGTCCAAAGATGTGCAGGTTAGGTGGATTGGCCATGATAAATTGCCCTTAGTGTCCAAAATTGGCCTTAGTGTTGGGTGGGGTTACTGGGTTATGGGGATAGGGTGTAGGTGTTGACCTTGGGTAGGGTGCTCTTTCCAGGAGCTGGTGCAGACTTGATGGGCCGAATGGCCTCCTTCTGCACTGTAAATTCTGTAAATTTTATGATATCACATCAGAATCTGCTCGACAGAGATCCTCAGGAGAGTCCTGGGCAGGTCAGAACAGTGCTACTGTTCACTCTGCACATAACTCCAGAGCCTCTGGTTAACAGCCTGCAAAGAAGAAAATTAACTCGGGAATGAAGTAGTATAAAGATGATTTCCTGAGATATGTTTTTTTTCCTTCATGAGGACCTACATGTGCAAGGTTGGATTTTTCGTTTTCATAAAGATGAAGACGGCATAAAGGCTGAAGACGGCTGACTTGATATGCGCCTTGTCTTCTCCCCCTTTGCACCTAATTCAAGTGAGATCCTGAAGACCAAGCAGGCTCCTCTTTCACATTAAAGGTAAGCAAACGAGACGTCTGTTGCGAAGGTCAGTCGGCGGGGGTCACGAAGGTTGGCCAGTTGGTAAAACTGGGTCTCAGGAGAAAAAGTTTGAAAAACACTGAAGTAGAAGGTTGGAGACGAAAATGTTTCACTTCTGAACACTCATCATTAGTTGAATGAGTTTGGTACTTTCGCCATTAATTACAAATTAAAAACAAATTCTTCCCCGCCAAAGAATAACAGTTTAAAACACTGCCCGACTACACTTGCTCATGCAAATGAATTTGAATGGAAACTTAGAGAAGAAAATCATTTTGAAACTCCATCCCAACAAGTGTAATTTCTGCCCCTCCAAATACAAAGGTACTAATTTCAGTCGCAAGAAAACATGGTATTCGCTAGTCTTAATGGGACTGCCACACAAGATGAAATGCTGAATTCTGTTCTACTGCAGCTGTTCCTCTTGAAAACCCAATTTAGGTTGCATCAGTTTCTACTGAATTAGAAAAATCAATGGTAGCACGTGTTCTCATCAACAATAATCTGTTCTCTCCAAGATGCAGTGTAGGGTTTCTTTTCTGGACATTCACCCCAGGTGTAGGTACCCAGAAAATTCCCATTTCTGGAGGAAATATGAAAATCTCAAGCTCTGACTGCCATACGCCCCACGATTGTCTGATCCAAATGTTTGTCGCAAGGCTGGCAAAGATTCATCATAGCAAGAGGATGAAAGCTTCTAGCATGGTAGTTATGCTAATCTTGCTCACCTCATCTCGCATGCTGAGGAATGAACCTAAAATATCAATGCGACTCAAGGCTATTGCAGCACAATGTTTCTGTGCACAAATTTGAATTTGTGGGCACGGCTAGGTGCGTGTACATAAGTAACGCCATATCTTCTCTAGCATTCTTCTAATGTGATTAGCAGAATCTATCAGGTTAATGTGACATTTGGTACTTTTGATGAAGAAGTTTGAGTTCATACAACTACCAGATAATAGTTGAAAGGTTTGTTCAGGGAGGAAGAACTAGGGATAGAAATAGGGTGGGGACTCTGGAGGAAGCACTGAACACAGCAAACTCCACCTCCGCATGCGCAAGGCTAGGCCTAATGCAGCTGAAAGTGGTGCACAGAGCACACCGAACCAGAACCCAAATGGGCAGGTTCTTCTCGAAGGTGGAGGACAAATGTGAACGGCGCCAGGGTGGCCTGGCCAACCACACCCACATGTTCTGGACAGCCCTCTTTGAGGTAATGTCCAAGGTTGTGGGGATGAGGGTGGAGCCAAGCCCGAAAGTTGCAGTCTTCGGAGTATCAGACCAGCCAGAACTCTTAATGGGGAGGGGGGGGGGGGCCAACTCCCTTGCCTCTGCCTCCCTAATGGCCCATCAAAGAATTCTGCTCAGCCGGTGATCAGCAGCACCACCCAAAGCTGCAGACTGGTTGTCCAACCTGTTGAAATTTCTCCAACTGTCTGTGCGGAGTTTGCACGTTCTCCCCGTGTCTGCGTGGGGTTTCATCCGGGTGTTCCGGTTTCCTCCCACAGTCCAAAGACGTGCAGGTTAGGTGGATTAGCCATGCTAAATTGCCCTTAGTGTCCATAAAGGTTAGGAGGGGTTATTGGGTTACAGGGATAAGGTGGAAGTGAGGGCTTAATGTGGGTCGGTGCAGACCCCTCCCCCAAAAAAAAAATTTGATTTGGAGAAAATCAAATTCACCACCTGGGGGTTGGAAGAGGGATTCCACGAGATGTGGAAGCCATTCACCAACTTGCTACAGGACCTATTTGTAGCCAACAGAGTAGTGGGGGGTGGGGGGGGGGGGGGTGGCACAGACGAGTCACAGATCGTAAAGGAAAGGGAAAGGGGGGGTGGATGTAAGGGGAGTGAGGTGGAGCTGGGGGTACAAAAGCCCATAAGAAAGACTACGGGACACAAGGGGCATAATCGCAGAGCCCAAAGGCAAACGGAGAACCAGAGGGAGTAGCAATACATGGGGAAATACACACTAGGGCCAACACTATGCAGGGCAACCGAAGCAGATCGGCCAAACGGGGCCCACAGCCACAGATTTTGGTGGTGGTGGTTGGGGGAGGAGGAGTCTGCACCGACCCACATTAAGCCCTCACTTCCACCCTATCCCCGTAACTTAATAACCCCTCCTAACCTTTATGGACACCAAAGGCAATTTAGCATGGCTAATCCACCTAACCTGCAAGTCTTTGGACTGTGGGAGGAAACCGGAGCACCCGGAGGAAACCCACGCAGACACGGGGAGAACGTGCAAACTCCGCACAGACAGTGACCCAGCGGGGAATCGAACCTGGGACCCCGGCACTGTGAACCAACAGTGCTATCCACTTGTGCTACCGTGCTGCCGATCTCTCCCTTTACAATTTGAATTCCGTCTGGTGGCTTTTGTTTGATATCATGGACGGTTATTACACTTGTAATTTAACATATGAACATGAAATGTGAAAACCTATAAAAACATTTATTTAAAAAAAGGTTTGTTCATGACTCCCTGCTTTACATTATTTGGTGGCCTACATCTCACAACCCTCTTCCTTTTAGTCTTAAAAGTTACAGCCATGTGATGAGTGTTGACACCAGAGATAAATGTCTGACTGCTCCAGATGTCAAGAGATTGCCTCAAGAATGATACACTTCAGGCCCGTACAAACATGCAAAGTTAGGTTAAAGCATAGTCAGTGTTTTTCAAACTTTTTTGCCCGAGACCCATTTTTACCAATCGGCCATCCTTCGGGACCCACGCCGGCCGACCTTCGCGACCCACCATTTTCACTGAAAATAAAAACTGAACATGCTGGAAACATTGAGCAGGTCAGGCAGCAGCTCTGGAGATTGAACAGATTTAATGCCTCAGGTTGATGACATCTTCGCGACCCAAAATGCGAACTCTTTCCACAGCTGCTGTCTTAACTGTTGAATACGTAAGAGCATTTTATGTTTGTATTTATTTTAACCTCCTGGTTTTCTGTCTGTGGAAACATGTCAATGTGATTGGCTGCTGACACCACTATTCATTTTTTAATTTTAAACTTTAGATAGCAAAGTAAATCATTGCATTAAGGTAAAAATAAAAAATTAGTGGATTTTTTTTAATCATAGTGGACAAATTTGACATTTAATATGAGCATCCCTGCATCAGTGAGTGTTTTTAATAGTAATTATGAGCTTCATAAGCCATTTAAAAACCCAGATATACATCATTCATGTGATTTGCTGACACCACTGGTGCTGGCATACCTGGAGATCCCCTTGACATGGTGGCAGATTTAAATTATCAGGAAAGGGAAGTCCACGCCGCAAAGATCAGTCGTACCTTGGTGACAGCTATTGCTTTGCGGTTGATCACAAAGCTCGGTAGCACAGTGGTTAGCACTGTTGCTTCACGGCACCAGGGACCTGGGTTTGATTCCTGGCTTGGGTTATTGTCTGTGCAGAGTCAGCACATTCTCCCCGTGTCTGCGTGGGTTTCCCCGGGTGCTCCGGTTTCCTCACACAAGTCCCGAAAGACGTGCTGTAAGGTGAATTGGACATTCCGAATTCTCCCTCAGTGTACCAGAACAGGCGCCGTAGTGTGGCGACTAGGGGATTTTCACAGTAACTTCATTACAGTGTTAATCTAAGCCTACACGTGACACTAATAAAGATTATTGTTGAAAATATGCACCAAAACTAATGCCAGCAACTTCTTACAAAAAAAATTAGTATTTGAACATTTTTAGCTAATGCTGGACAACTGTTCACACAATTGGCAGTTTTACTATTCTGAGTTATTAATGTTTAGTTTCGCAAAATAAAATGAGCCAAAAGAAGTCCTAAAGGCAGGCCAGAGTCAATTAATTGAATTATATGTGCTAACATGAAGTGAGTAAATCACTATCAATCGGGTCAACTCCAAGGATCAAATGAACAAGAGGGAAGAAACAAAAACAGTAAATGCTGGACAATTTCAGCAGGTCCGACAGCATCTGTGGAGAGAGAACAGAGCTCAATTTTCAAATCTGGATGATTCTTTGTCACAGCTGTGGAGAACTAGAAATTGGATGAGATTTATACTGTTGTGGGAGGGGTGAGAGATGAGGAAATTGCATTTGGATGAAGCCTTTCACACCCTTGTATACAATTAATTACTCTTGAAATGTAGCCATTGTTTCCAAACAGAGCAGCGAATTTACAAGCACCACTGTATCAGGAACAGCAAACAACTTAAATATCCAACTGATATATTTTTGGCAGAGTCATTAAGGGATGAATTTTGACCAGGATATTCCGCCACAATCCCTCATCAAGAAGCATTATGGGAACTTCAAACATTCCACTACAGACAGGACATCAGTTTAACATCACATCTGAAAGACACCGGGCTGGGTTCTCCGTTTTGGAGACTAAGTCCCCACACTGGCGTGAAAACGGTGGTCTTTTACGCCCCTGGCGTAAAACGGCCACTGATGCACCATTTTTGCTGGGGGCTAGCAGGGAGGCAGCATAAAGCTCACAGCTCAAGCAGCCGATACGGCCCTCAGCACCTCTGGTTCCAAAGCCGCGCATGCGCAAAGCGGCGGCCTACAGCAGCCGCGCCGTGCTCCACGGTGGACTCAGCCCGCAGACCTGGACCGCCAAAGTAGTGCCCCCCTTCGGCCAGGACCGCCCGTCCACAATGCCCCCAGCCTCGTATGAAGCCCCCCTTGCCCACGGATCGGCCCTCCACCGACTGTGGCGGCCACGGACTGAGTCCGCAGCCGCCACGCCGAGTTCACGAATGGTGTGAGCACACGTAACCCACACCGTCGGGAACTCTGCCGGTTGGGGATGGAGCATCGCAGGACAGGCCTCAGGCAATGGCCTGAGGCTGTGGATAATCGGCGCGGGCGGAGAATTCAAGAACCGGCGCCGCTCCCGATTTTGGCACCAAAACGGATTTTCTGCCCCGTCGCCTAACACGATTTTGGCGTCAGGGAGCAGTGAATCCAGCCCACTAGCTCTGACAATGGAGCACTCAGTGCCACACTAAAATATCACTATTGATCTCACCAACTGACAGAGTGGCAAAATTTATATCAACTGTGCTGCAGGTTGGCACAGTGGTTAGCACTACTGCCGTACAACATCAGGGACTGGGGTTCGATTCCGGCCTTGGGTGACTGTCTGTGTGGAGTTTGCACGTTCCCCTTGTGTCGGTGAGGGTTTCCTCCGGGTGCTCCAGTTTTCTCTCTGAGTCCAAAGACGTGCAGGTTAGGTGGATTATCCATGATCAATGTGGAGATGACGAGGTTGGGGGCGGGAGAGTGGGCCTAGGTAGGGTGCTCTTTCGGAGGATCGGTGCAGGCTAGATGGGCCAAATGGCCTCCTTCTGCACTGCAGAGATTCTATGGAACCAGACTGAGAGTTTTTAAGGGAGAAAAGTTAGCTTATAAAGGACGGCAAGAATCACACGGTGAGGCGATCATGAACGGAGCGGCCGCAGCAAAGACGCTCCCGCACAGCCACAAAATCAGCTTTGGGGGGGGGGGTCCCAGGGTTTTTTCAACAAAAAACAATTCCTTAGGCCCCGCAAATTCGGCCCTGCCCAGGCGCCAAAGCTCCGTTCCACGGAGCTGAAGAGGGAGAGGGGAAAAAAGGAGAGACTGGTCCCGGTGAGCTGCACGTGGAGGAGGAGTGGGGATCGCTCAGAAACGGCCTGAAAGTCGGAGCACGGAGAGAATCACGAGGACAAAATAAGATTTTTTAAATTCAAACTTCCTTGTTCCTCTCCTGCAAATTTTTTTTTAAAAAGAAAAACTTTTTTAAAGGGGGAAAAAACTTGCAATCAAAAAAAAAATCCCTTTTTATAAAAAAAAAATTGTTTTTAAAAGGAAGGCACAGACAAAAATATGCCTCCAAATAATAAATTGAGGGGAAGGCGAGATGTAAGAAAGAACAGCAGCGAAGGCGAAGGAAAAAAGCAGGAGCTGCGGCCGCGCAGGCAGACGACCCCACAGGCAAGGCGGAGGTTCAGGCGAATCAGGAAGCGGAAAAACTGGCGAGCCGAGCAGCTGAGCAGGAACAGGATGTGGCGACTATCCCTCTTCCCGCACAGGGGGAGGAATGGAGAAGCGTGCTGAAAACGGAAATAAACGCCATAATGAAGGAGATAAAAACAGAGATAAACGCCATGAGGGAGGCACTCAGGGCGGAGCTCCACACAATGATGAAGGAGATGCTGGCAGAGACAACAGAAAAAATGCAGCGAACCATCAACGGCCTGGAAAGGAAGGTGGAGGTCCAGGAGAAAACTATTAAGGGGTTGGAGAGGGCCGCCTCGGACCAGAGTGACAGGATGGTAACTCAGGAAACCGAGGTGAAAAGGCTGGTAACGACCCAGGGGAGCCTAAGAGGGAAAGTGGAGGACCAGGAAAATAGGTCCAGGCGGCAGAATGTTAAAATAGTGGGTCTGCCAGAGGGGATGGAGGGCAGAGATCCAACAGGCTACGTCACCCAAATGCTGGGCAAGCTAGTGGAAAGGGAGAAGTTTCCAAACCCCCCAGAAATCGACAGGGCGCACAGGTCGCTCCAACCCAGGCCCAAAGCCGGGGAGCAGCCCAGAGCGATTATCGTGAAGCTGCACAGGTTCCAAGACAGGGAAAAAATCCTAAAGTGGGCCCGGCAGACGAAAGCGAGCACATGGGAAGGGAAGACCATAAGGGTGTACCAGGACATTGGGGCGGACCTGTCCAAAAGAAGGGATGAATTCAACAGGGCCAAATCAGCACTCTACAAAAGTAATGTGAAATTTGGCGTGTTATTCCCGGCCAAACTCTGGGTAACATTTGAGGGGAAGGAGCTGTTTTTTTTTTTTTTTTTTTTTTATTAAACACCCCAGCGGCATCGGTGGAGTTCGTTAGAGCAAACAAACTGGGGGAGGGACAGCCTCAACGGCCATCATGAAAGTGACGGGGATGGAAAGAAAGGAAGAATCGGAACAAAGAGCAGCGGGCAGACCGCAAACAGAGACAATGAGATCACAAACTGTACACACGTGTTTGGTGCACTGTGCGGGACTGTGCTGACTCGTTCCCGGGCTCGTTCCACCTCTCAATGCAATGGGGGGGGGGGGGAGCGAAGCAAGGTGAATGAGGGTGAAAAAGACGGACAGGAGGGCGAGACAAGGGCTAGCAAAAGGAAGGTAAAATAGGACCAGAACAGGGCAAGTGCTGGGAGGGGGGCCACCGTTCTAGCGAGGAGGGCTAATACGGGAGGGCAGGAAGAAAGGATGGCCGCGGCGCGCTCCTCAGGGGAGCAGGAGGGCCTGACACAAAGAGAAGGGGGGGCAGGGCAGAAGGGGGTGAAGAACACAGGGGGGGGACAGAGGAACAGGGACTAAGGGGTTGGGGGATAGGAGTTGGGGGAGAGCGCAGAACAAAAGAGAAACAAAGGGAAGGGTGAGGTAGATAAGCAGCACGAACACCGGCCTCGTCAGGCATGGAGCAGGACGCGGAGCCAAGACGGTGCCACAAACAGCCACTCGGGAGGGCTTCAGGACGAAGGGAGACCCTGGAGTGCAGGGGCGTAGCCACGTGGCGTACACACAGCTGGCGGCCATGGTGGGTGCCCCCTGGACAAAAGGAAACCCCGGGGCCCTGGGGCCCGACCTCATGGTGAGAGCGGTGACCGCAGCCATTTTGTACAGCCCCCTAACGAAGGGAAACCCCGGAGGGCAGGGGCGCATCCACCAAGTAAGTATGGGTGACCCCGCAGGACCGGGGGGGGGGGGGGGGGGTCAAAACCCCCCACCAGGATGGTTACCTGGAACGTAAGGGGACTCAACGGCCCGATCAAAAGATCCAGAGTCTTCATCCACCTAAGAAGCCTGAAAGCAGACATAATCTACCTACAAGAGACGCACCTGAGGGAGAAGGACCGACGGCTGGTCAGGAAGGGCTGGGTGGGACAGATATACCACTCATGCTACGGGGCGAGGGCTAGGGGAGTAGTAATATTAATAAGTAAGAGGACGAGGTTTACGGAAACCAAGACAGTTACGGACCCAGGGGGGCGGTACGTCATGGTCAGCGGTGTCCTGGAAGGGGCACCGGTCGTACTGGCAAATGTGTACGCTCCCAACTGGGACGACACAGAATTCATAAAGAAGACCATGGCAGAAATCCCCGACCTTGACACACACCGACTGATCATGGGGGGCGACTTCAACTGTGTACAGGACCCAATGACCGACCAATCAAACCCCAGAGCAGGGAAAAAGATTGGCATGGCTAGGGAACTAGGAGCATTTATGGAGCAGATGGGGGCGGTGGACGCATGGAGGTTCCTGCACCCAGGAGAGAAGGAATTTTCATACTTCTCACAAGTACACAAGGTATACACCCGTATCGACTTCTTTGCAGTGGGGTAATCGGTGCTTCCAGGGATCACGGGAACGGAGTACTCCACGATCGTTATCTCTGACCACGCTCCACACTATATGGATGTGAGGTTGGAGACAGGCCGTGCCCAGCACCCCACATGGATGCTGGACACGGACCTCCTGGCCGACAAGGCCTTCTGTTAGAAAACATTGCGGGCCATAGGCGACTACATGAGTAACAATCAAAACGGGGAGGTCTCACCCTCCACGTTCTGGGAGGCACTGAAGGCACTGATTAGAGGAGAGATCATAGCCTACAAGGCAAGCAAAGATAGGGAAGAGAGGGTGGCCAGGCAACAACTGGTGGACTCCATCCTGGAAGTAGACAGAAAATACTCCGAGGCCCCGACCGTAGGGCTGTTGGGGGAGAGGAAAAAGCTGCAAATGGACTTTAACCTGCTATCCACTAGGAAAGCAGTGTACCAACTCCGTCTGACACCGGGGACCTTCTACGAACACGGAGCCAAGGCTGACCGCCTATTGGTTCACCAGCTGAGAAAGCAGGCAGCCACAAGGGAAATAGCACAGGTAAAGGATAGCAGAGGCAGACTGGTAACAGAACCAAAGGAGGTCAATCGGGCATTGAGACCTTCTACCGGGGACTGTACACCTCCGAGCCCCCCAACGGGGACACGGGGATGAAACTGTTCCTAGACGGACTGGAACTACCAGTTGTGGGGGAAGACAGACAAGCAGAGCTGGAAGTACCAATAGACCTGGGAGAAATCATGGAGAGCATCAGGTCCATGCAGGCGGGGAAGGCACCGGGACCCGATGGGTTCCCGGCGGACTTCTACAAAAGATTTGCACCAGTCCTGGCCCCACACCCAAGGGACATGTTCGCGGACTCACTGGCAAGGGGTATCCTGCCCCCAATGCTAGTGCAGGCCACAATTTCACTGATACCCAAAAAAGATAAAGACCTGACGGAATGCGGATCATACAGACCCATTTCACTGCTGAACGTGGATGCGAAAATACTCGCAAAGGTTCTGGCCAAAAGGCTGGAGGGCTATGTACCAGAGGTGGTCGCAGAGGACCAAACCAGCTTTGTCAAGAGTAGGCAGCTCACAGCGAACATCAAGCGGCTGCTGAACGTAATAATGACCCCCTCTGGGGAGAAAACACCAGAGGTGATCGTCTCCATGGACGCAGAAAAAGCCGTTGACAGAGTCGAATGGAAATACCTCCTCGAGGTACTGGAACAGTTTGGGCTAGGAGCGGGGTTCACCGCCTGGGTGAGGCTCTTGTACAACGCTCCCAAAGCAAGCATCCGAACTAACACCACCAGCTCTAAATACTTCCAGCTGCAGAGAGGAACAAGACAGGGCTGCCTCCTGTCCCCACTCTTGTTCGCGCTAGCCATCGAACCCCTGGCGATAGCCCTGCGGGACGCGAAAAGCTGGAAGGGAATCCGGAGAGGAGCCAGAGAGCACAGACTCTCACTCTATGCAGATGACCTGCTCCTCTATGTCTCAAAGCCACAGGAGGGACTGAAGGCAATACTGCAAATGCTGAAAGAGTTTGGAACCTTCTCGGGCTATAAACTTAACCTGAGCAAAAGCGAGGCATTCCCAGTGAACCCAAACGGGGGAGGGAGAGAGCTGGAGGGGCTCCCGTTCAAAACAGCCCAGAACAGATTCCGCTACCTGGGTGTCCAGATAGCCAGAGACTGGACACAGATCCACAAGTGGAACCTGACCAGCCTGGTGGAGGTGAGGAAGTAAGAAGAGACCTTCAAAGATCTCCCCTGGCGGGGAGAGTGCAGACGATTAAGATGAACGTAATGCCAAGGTTCCTCTTCCGGTTTAGATCCATTCCGATCTTCATCCCCAAGGCCTTTTTCCAAAACGTAGACAGTCTGATCATGGCGTTTGTGTGGGGGGTGAGAACCCGAGAATCCCAAAACAGACACTACAAAGAAGGAAAATCAAAGGGGGCTTGGCCTTACCAAACCTACAATACTATCACTGGGCAGCAACGGCTGAGTGAGGATGGGTACAAGAACCTGACACAGATTGGGTACAAATGGAGGAGGCATCCTGTAAAGGAACGACCCTCGAGCCCTGGCTACAGCAGCACTCCCATCCCCCTCAACAAGATACACAAGCCCAGTGGTAGCGGCCACGCTGAGAACATGGACCCAGCTCAGACAACACTTCGGGATAACTAAAATGTCCCCAATGGCCCCCATCTGCGGCACTCACAGATTCCCCCCAGCCATGCTAGATACCAACTTCAAAAGATGGAGGCTGGACGGGGGCACATTGACGGTTGGGAACTTCTACGTAGGGCACAGACTGGCGACACTAGACGAACTGACGAGGAAGTGGAAGCGAGCAAAAGGACAGGAAATGAGACACCTCCAAATAAAACACTTCCTCTGCAAAGAGACAGTAGGGTATCCCAGGGCCCCAGAAAGCACACTACTAGAGGACCTGATAGGCACAAGCAACGAGAAGGGGGGGCTATGTGGGAAAATATACAGACAGCTACTGGACAGAGCCTGGAATCCACTGGACGAGATCAGACAAAAATGGGAGGACGAACTGGGGACAGAGGTAGGATGGGGACTCTGGAGTGAAGCACTGAGCAGGGTGAACTCCACCTCCTCCTGCACAAGGCTAAGCCTCATGCAGCTCAAAGTGGTGCACAGAGTGCACCTGACCAGAACCCGAATGAGCAGGTTCTTCCCGGAGGTGGAGGACAAATGTGAGCGGTGCCAGAGCGGGCCAACCACACCCACATGTTTTGGGCTTGCCCCAAGCTTGTTGGGTTCTGGACAGCCTTCTCCGAGGCAATGTCCAAGGTTGTGGGGGTGAGGGTGAAACCATGCCCCATAGTGGCAATCTTCGGGGTATCGGAGCAGCCAGAGTTACACATAGGGAAGGGGGCCAACGCCCTTGTTTTCACTTCCCTAATCGCACGTCGGAGAATCCTGCTCGGCTGGCGATCGGCAGCACCACCCACAACTGCAGACTGGCTCGCTGACCTTTTGGAATTTCTCCACCTGGAGAAGATTAAGTACCCCACCCAAGGGTCAGAGGACGGCTTCCTGGATACTTGGAGGCAGTTTGTTGGTCTGTTCCAAAACCTGTTCGAGGCCAACAACGAGGAGTAACCTAATAAGAATTTGTTTTATTATTATTAAAACACCAAGATAGATGAGTTACCAAAAGACTGCGCAACCTTGGGGGGGGGGGGGGGGGGGGGGGGGGGGGGGTGTTCACACTGCCACTCATCACCTCCACGCTTTTTTCAGTATTTTTTCTCTTAAGATAGGTGACACTGGCAATGCCTAACTTTCACCCAACCCTTATTTCTCTACTAAGCCTTGAGCTGTCAGTCCTTGTGGTTTTGGTACTCCCATAAAGATGTGAGGTAGAATCTTCAAGGATGTTGGTCCACTAACAATGGAATCATACTTACCCAAAGAAGGACAACATGCCACTTGGTGCTGCCTTGACTTTACGGTTCTTGATCTAGTCAGTTGAAAATGTTGTTGGAGGGAAAGGTGCTATTACAAAAACCATAGATTGTATATATTGTAAACCATTGTGCATCAGCAATGGATAAAGTCCAATGACATAAGTGGCAATCATGAAAATTTCAACCGCATACAAAATAGAAGTTGAGCGTTCTTCCAGCTTCACCGATATAAGCAACTGATGTGAGTGCCATCAGCCTTTGACTTCAGGATGGAGGAGAGAATACCCAGCCTTTCCTCTGCCCTTGCAGCTGATGTTGAAATCGTTGTGGCATCTAACTTTCCGGATGTTGCTAGTGGGTAGACTGGTCGATTGTGAAGCTGAAGAGCAGGTGAAATTGGGCGGACTTTCTTTGGTCAAAAACAGTCAATGCCTGGTTGCATAAATGCTACCTGTTGATGGTGCCAAACTCAGCTGAATGCTGTCTGTGCTCTGCTCATTCTGAACTGTTCATAATGCAAGTTGGATTTAGAAACCTTAAGATCATTGGCAAAGCCTAATGTGAACATAAAAAGCTATGCACACACCTTGGACATATCCCATTTCTCAAATTAAAAGTTCAGCTTCAAAAGTTTGACAACTCCTTGTTTCAGTGGCAACAAAATTCAAGCCAACAAAGTTAACAGTATGCAGCAGTACACAGATGACAGTTCAATTTTAACTTAATGTCAAAACTTTCAGAAGCCATCAAATACCTGAGCATGAATTTTGCTATTAGCTAACCCTCTTACTGAAATGTATTTATCGAATTAAGCCCACACAAGCAAGAGTCTCTCATGTTTGAATTAAAGAATAAATTCAATTTTATTTGGGAGATTATAGGTTTGAGGTGACATTTCCTTAATTAAAGTATGATGTGCAAAGCCCCTGATCCACGTATTTAAAACAAGGTGTCATTATGGTACAACGGTCACTGCAGAAAACTGTGACATTCAAACAAGTCTCTATTTAGGCATAAATATTAAAAATAAATCAATTACTAATAATATTTTTCCAAGCTTCAATTTACATTGAGAGAAATTTAAGGAATTGACCAAAATACATTGTTGCCATCACAGAGGAATGGGATGTCTTAATTACAATCCAAGAATGAAATATTAATTTACAAAGTCGGCCACGAGACACGTATTTGTGCATAGACTACATGTTATTACCTAGCTGGTGTTATTTTCAATTAAGTAAGGAAGCAATCAAACACGAGATCATGAGTTATTTACAGAGTTCGACCGGATCAGATTCTACTCGTAACATTGAATAAACATAGACTTTTACATTTCTGGATCTGCAAGATTTAACATTTGCATTTATGCCAAGATCATGATTCAGCAACTACATTCTGCACAGGACAGTCATTATATCTGATCTAAGATAACCTAGCAGTGTTAGGGGACCACAAAGCAGATACAGATATGGAAGAGTATTCACCCATTCTTGCTCATCCATTCACAAAAGAGTCCAAAGGACATATAAACCCCTTCTGGCAATTTAAAATTGAAGTGCATAATTGATCAATGAAGTTCAGTAAAGGTTAGATTCCAGTAAATATTAATCAAATTATGTGCCTGAATGAAAACTTAGTATTGCTGGGTCCAGAAAACAGAATGGCAGCTTAAAAGATGCCCAAGATGTGCAAATTATGCATGCTTTACATTCAAAAAATCATCAAACTATAGCAATTGT
Source organism: Scyliorhinus torazame (assembly GCF_047496885.1). Taxonomy (NCBI): domain Eukaryota; kingdom Metazoa; phylum Chordata; class Chondrichthyes; order Carcharhiniformes; family Scyliorhinidae; genus Scyliorhinus; species Scyliorhinus torazame. The sequence continues at coordinate 89,465,174 of NC_092717.1, forward strand.
AGTGGGGGGGGGGGGGGGGGGCTCAAGTAATTTTCTATCAATAAATAAGATTGCTCCATCACAGCTTGTGGTTAATTCTGAAACAGTCGGGGACATGTCAGCTCCAACCGCAACATGCCATATATATTTACACAGCTCAATGAACACCAGCCCCAACCCACACAAAACAAAAATGTCATGAAAACTTCGAATCGAAACGACGGGTGATGGGAGGGAGAGGGTTGCTGCACAAAGAACGGAATTTGTCACAAACTTACTCGTCATTTATTAATCTCCAAAACTAATAACGAAGTGGCTTTCAATCCACTAACCATAGTATTCAGGACAATGTCGTTGTGCGAGTGTTTTTTTCCCCAATAGCAGTCACTTCAATGTCAATTATTCAGCTCAAATTCTACTCCAACAACTACTTCAACTAATCATTTTCATTTTAAGTGATGCAGATTTGAATTATGATTTTGGATACATTTGCTGAGCATTTGAATTGTGGATTTATTTCCGATCACAGTTAGTTTCCTGACCCCCCCCCCCCCGGCGGCGGGTGGGGCCTCTGGAGCTCAGCACCAGCAGACAGGCTGAACACAATGAAGCAGCTGTCCGGCCAGCCTTCGCCCGCCCGCCGTTAGTTTACTCTCACCTGTCGGTGCGCTGTCCAGGATCCGCAGATCGTAGGCCCCGGAGCAGCGGTAGTTGGCGGCCGTGCCGTTGTCCCACACGACCACCACCTCCTCGGGGCTCTCGAAGCTCCGCACGGTGCCCACATGCCCCTCTCCCCCGTCCTGTTTGCCCCATTTCCAGTCGGGGCCCCGCACCACTCGAGCCCCGACCCCCTCCATCATCACCCGGTTATTCCTGGAGCCGCTCATGTCGGCCCCCGCAACCCCGAGTCGGGTGCCGGTTCACAGGGAAGGGAGGCCCCCGGGCGCCACTATGATTTGGCGGAATCGGGATTTTTTTTTGTGTGTGTTCAGGAATCCGGGAACTCAGCAGAAGGAAACGGGGGAAGGGGAGGAGGGACCGGTACAGCGCATGTGCAATCGGAGCCCCGTTGAGTGTGCAACGCCGCCATCTCTGATATGGGCAAACGCAGCTGTTCACTTGGTCACAGACCAGCCAGAACCATTCACAATGCACCAAGCATTGTCCAATCGATGTTTTGTACAGGTTTAACATAATGCATTTGCTTTTCAAACCTATCCCTCTATAAATAAATTCCAGTACCCTCTTTGCTTTTTGATGACCTTATTAACCTGCATTGCTCCTTTTAGTGATCAGTGTATCAATGCCCCCCCAGATCTCTCCATTCATCTGTTCTTATTTATTTTTCAATGGATACCTGGCCTCCTTATAGAATTTACAGTGCAGAAGGGGGCCATTCGGCCCATCGAGACTACACCGGCTCTTGGAAAGAGCATCCCACTTAAATCAACACCACCATATTCCCGTAAACCATTAACCCCACCGAACCTAAGGACGCAGTGATTGGAACTAACATGGCCAATCCACCTAACCTGCACATCTTTGGACTGTGGGAGGACATTGGAGCACAGGGAGGAAACCCACGCAAACAGGGGAGAACATGCAGACTCCGCACAGGCACTGACCCAGCCAGGAATCAAACCTGGGACCCTGGAGCTGTGAAGCAACTATGCTAACCACTGTGCTGCCCCCAAAACGTATTAACTAAGGGTTGCACAGTGGTTGGCACAGCTGCTTATGGCGCTGAGGACCAGGGATCGAATCCGGGTCCCTGGCGCCGTGAGACAGCAGTTCCAATCACTGCGTCACCATGCCATCCAAAATAAATCCTTAAATAGGGCTGGCTCTCAAGTTCCCAATGCAGTGAGGTCTCCGGCCAATGACTTCTTATTGCACGGTAGCCTGTTCTTTGTTGGTGAATGAGTGATCCACAGTAGAGGCATTTCTATTTCTGTCCTTTTCTGAAGAATGACTAGCTTTAGGACACAGGCCCCAGGTTTGATCCCGGCTCCGGGTCACTGTCTGTGTGGAGTTTGCACATTCTCCCCATGTCTGCATGGGCTTCACCCCCATAACCCAAAGATGCGCAGGTTAGGTGGATTGACAACACTAAATTGCCCCTTAATTGTGAAAAAAATTGGGTAGTCTAATTTTTTTTTAAACTTATTAAGTAATACTTATCTGTATTGTTCTGAAAGTGTCTAGTTTCATGATTCACATGTTTTGAGAACTGAATTTTTAATATAAGGTAAATGGGGTCAAAAAAAAGGGTTGAGAAACACCCCCTAATTACCATTTAAAGGATGGCCTGTGTTTGTGAAAAATGGATTTTGTTAGATGTGTGAAAACAATAAGCAATAGGTGCTTATTGGTTTAGAATTGGAGCCAGCAAGTCTGGAAAGATTGCAGTTGGCCCCATTACAATAACGAATTATTCATGTATACCAGATCAAAGAAAGTTTGAAAGCAATGGATGAAAAAGGGACTGTATTAAAGTATTCATATACTTTTCAGGACAAACAACAGGTTTGAGAATTCTGAATGATTGCTTTGAATCTCTGTCTGGGACACCCCAGGTCTGCCACGTTGCCATAGGGATATGGAGGTAGTCTTTTGTTTTTGATTTTATCTGTGTGTTTTTCTCACAAAGAGTTAATCAGGTTGAAAAACTATGAGCAGGTAATTCTGTATCTGCCAGCAGCCAGAACACTCAGCATAGAGGCCATTAGCAACCAGGGCTGTTCCTGATCTGGAATTACTAAACAGGGTCCATGTTCAAAATGGAAAGTCCCAATACATAAGGAATTAAAACTGTCAGATCTGCCTGGTAGACCAAGTGAAAGAGATCAACAATGGAATCCTCACAGAAAAAGAGAGCTCTAGAAATCGAAATGCCTGAATAAAAAACTGAAGAGAGTCAAAGTGAATTCCTAAGACTTGTGGCACACCTTGGTTTCATCCCTGGAGAATGACAGGAAGACTCAAGGTCCTGTAAAGTATAGGAGAACTCCTAAGTGCAAATTTAAAAAAAAATAGGGAGTATACTATTGAGTATTCTGTTTCACAGTTTGTAATCTAAGTGTTTATAAAATATATTCAGGATGGCCAAACTTTCTTGGAGTTACATAGTGGGGAGGCGGTGGAGTAGTGGTATTGTAATCCAGAGACCCAGGTTAATAATCTGGGGACCTGGGTTCGAATCCCACCCTGGCAGGTGGTGGAATTTAAACTCCAAAAAAATCTGGAATTAAAAGTCGAGTAATGACTGCAAAACCATTGTCGATTGTTGTAAAAACCCATCTGGTTCACTCATGTCCTTTAGGGAAGGAAATCTGCCATCCTTACACCTATATGTGACACCACAACAATGTGGTTGACTCTTAAATGCCATCTGAAATGGCCTAGCAAGCCACTCAGTTGTATTCAACAGCTACAAAAAAGAAATGAAACCGGATAGACCACCCGGCATCGAACCAGGTACAGGTAACGACAAAGGCAGGCCCAGTCTTGCAAAGTCCTCCTTCTAATATCTGGGAGCTTGTGCAAAAGTTGGGAAAGCTTTCTCACAGACTAGTTCAGCAACAGCCTGACATAGTCATAGTCATACTCACCGAATCATACCTTTCAGAAAACAACTTACCCATTCCTGGGTAAGTCCTGTCTCACCGGCAGGACAGACCAAGCTGAGGGGGTGGCACAGTGGTATGCAGTCGGAAGGGAGTTGCCCTGGGAGTACCTCAACATCGACTCTGGACCCCATGAAGTCTCATGGCTTCAGGTTAAAGATGGCCATGGAAACCTCCTGCTGATTACCACGTATCTACCACCATCAGCTGATGAGTCAGTACTCCTCCATGTTGAACACCACTTGGAGGAAGCACTGAACATGGCAAGAGCGCAGAATATGCTCTGCATGGAACTTCAATGTCCATCACCAAGAGTGGCTCGGTAGTACCACCATAGACCGAGCTGCCGGGTCCTAAAGGACATAGCTGCTAGACTGGGACTGCAACAGGTGGTGAGGGAACCAACAAGAGAGAAAAACATACTTGGCCTCATCCTCACCAATCTGCCTGCTGCAGATGCATCTGTCCATGACTGTCAATAGAAGTGACCACTGCACAGTCCTTGTGGAAACAAAGTCCCGTCTTCACATTGAGAATACCCTCCATCGTGTTGTGTGGCACTACCACCATGCTAAATGGGATAGACTTCAAACAGATCTAGCAACTCAAGACTGGGCATCCATGAGGCGCTGTGGGCCATCAGCAGGAGCAGAATTGTATTCAACCACAATCTGCAACCTCATGATCCGGCATATCCCCACTCTACCATTACCACCAAGCCAGGGTATCAACCATGGTTCAATGAAGAGTGCAGGAGAGCATGCCAGGAGCAACGCCAGGAGAAACACCAGACATACCGAAAAATGAGGTGAAGCTACAACACAGGACTACTTGTGTGCCAAACAGCATAAGCAGCAAGTAATAGACAGAGCTAAGCAATTCCACAACCAACGCATCAGATCTAAGCTCTGCTGTCCTGCCACATCCAGCCGTGAATAGTGGTGGACAATTAAACAACTCACTGGAGGAGGAGGCTCCACAAATATCCCCATCCTCAATGTTGGAGGAGCCCAGCACGTACGTGCAAAAGACAAGGCTGCGGCATTCGCAACAATCTTCAGCCAGAAGTGCTGAGCAGATGATCCATCTCAGTCTCCTCCAGAAGACCCCAGCATCACAGATGCCAGTCTTCAGCCAATACGATTCACTCCACGTGATATCAAGAAACGCCTAAAGGCACTGGATGTTGCAACGGCTATGGGTCCTGATAATATTCTGGCAATAGTACTGAAGGCTTGTGCTCCAGAACTTGCCGCACCCCTAGCCAAGTTGTTCCAGTACAGGTACAACACCGGCATCTACCCGGCAATGTGGAAAAGTGTTCAGGTGTGACCTGTACACAAGAAACAGGACAGATCCAACCCAGCCAATTACCGCCCGATCAGTCTACTCTCTATCATCAGCAAAGTGATGGAAGGAGTCATCAACAGTGCTATCAAGCGGCACTTACTCGCCAGTAACCTGCTCACAGACGCTCAGTTTGGGTTCCGCCAGGGTCATTCAGCTCCTGACCTCATTACAGCCTTGGTTCAAACATGGACAAAAGCACTGAATGCCAGAGATGAGGTGAGAGTGACTGCCCTTGACATCAAGGAAGTATTTGACCGAGTATGGAATCAAGGAGCCCTAGCTAAGCTGGGGGGAAGAGGGGGGAAACTTTCCATGAGTTGGAGTTATACCTGGCACAAAGCAAGATGGTTGTGGTGGTTGGAGGTCAATCATCTCAGCTACAGGACACCACTGCTGGAGTTCCTCAGGGTTGTGTCCAAGGCCCAACCATCTTCTGCTACTTCATCAATGACCTACCTTCCATCGTAAGATCAGAAGTGCTGTTGTTTGCGGATGACAGCACAATGTTCAGCACCATTTACGATTCCCCAGATAATGAAGCAGTCCGTGTCCAAATGCAGCAAGACCTGGACAATATCCAGGCTTGGGCTGACAAGTAGCAGGTTACATTCGCGCCACACAAGTGTCAGACAATAACCATCTCCCACAAGAGAGGATCTAACCATCACCCCTTGACATTCAATCGCATTACCATCGCTGAATTCCCCACAATCAACATCCTGGGAGTTCCCATTGATCAGAAACTGAACAGGACTAGCCACATTAATACTGTGGCTACCTGGACACATCAAAGGCTAGGAATCCTACGGCGAGTAACTCACCTCCTGACCCCCCACCCCCAAAGCCTGTCAACCATCTACAAGGCACAAGTCAGGAGTGTAATGGAATGCTCTCCACTTGCCTGGATGAGTACAGCTCCAACAAAACTCAAGAATTGCGACACCATCCAGGGGAAAGCAGCCCGTTTGATTGCTTCCTCTTCCACAAACATTCAAACCCTCCACCAGCGACGAACAGTGGCAGCTTTGTGTACCATCTACAAGATGCACTGCAGTAAGTCCTTAAGGTTACTTCTTCAGCACCTTCCAAACCCACGATAACTACCATCTAGAAGGACAAGAGCAGAGATACCTGGGAACCCCGCCATCTCGAGGTTACCCTCCAAGTCACTCACCACCCTGACTTGGAAATGTATTGGTGTTCCTTCACTGTCACTGGGACAAAATTCTGGAACTCCCTTCTGAACAGCACAGTGGGTGTACCCACACCTGAAGGACTGCAGCGGTTCAAGAAGGCAACTCACCACCACTTTCTGATGGGCAACGAGGGATGGGCAATAAATGCTGGCCTAATCAGCGATGCCCACATCCTGTAAATGAATTTTTAAAAATACAATAATGTCCAGACATTCAAAAGCCACAAGACATGGACAACCTTAGGACAAGCTCAGGTTCCTTAGGGTAGCGATCTAGGCCCAACTACCTTCAACCGCTTCATCAAAGACCTTCCCTCTATCATATGGCCAGAAGCGAGGATGTTCACTGATGATGATACAATGTTCAGCACCATTCACAACTCCTCAGGTAGTGAAGTAGTCCGTGTCCGAATGCAGCTTGAGCTAATGAGTGGCAACTAACTTTAGTGCCACATAAGTGCCAGACAATGATCACCTCCAACAAGAGAGAATCTCACCATCTCAGCTTGACATTATCATCACTAAATCCCCCATTATCAACATCTTGGTGGGTGACCATTGACCAGAAACTGAACTGCACCAGCCATCTAAACACTGTGGCTACAAGAGCACGTCAGAGGCTCAGAAGTCTGCAGCGAGTAACTCATCTCCTGACTTTCCAAAGCTTGTCGACCATCTACAAGACACAAGTCAGGACTATGATGGAATATTTGGCTGCCTGAGTTCAGCTTGAACAACACTAAATAACCTCAACATTATCCAGGACAAAGCAATACACTTCATTGGCAGCCCACTACTTTAAGCAGTTGCTTCCCCACTACCAATGCACATTGGCAGCAGTGTGTACCATCCACATAATGTACTGAGCAATTCACTAAATCTCCTCACTGCACCTTCCAAATCCATGACCTAGAAGGACAAGGGCAGCAGAAGCATAGGAATACCACCACCCGCAAGGAGACCTCCAAGCCTAGAGCTTCCAACCTCCAGGGGGTGGGGTTGTACGCAGAAGATACTCCAGGATATGTGCTGGAGGACCCGATTGGCAATTGCCCTGCTTTAGGAACCATCTAATCTTCCAATTTAAATCAGATACTTCACATGGTTTCAACTCTCTTCATGGAATAGTTACCCAGGAAAAGATTAGAAGGTATAATACCATTTCAAATACCAAGGTAACTATGGTACTGACCCTCCCCCTCTCTCCGCAGGAACCCCAAACTACCCCACCCCCTTTTTCCTTCAGCAAATGAAAAGACTGGATGCTAATGCTGTGGCTGAGCTAAAGAGCATTGTCAAAATCCACAAATGAGTTCCCGACCCACCACCAACCTCACCACTGTGCGCAGGTCCTTTGGGATAAGATGCCACCCATTCATAAAGAACCACAGAGTGACATTCCTAGTGTCACATTTAGTTGGAGAAGGAATCCAACAGTTCAAAAAATGAACTACTCTGCATCCTCCCTGACCAGTGGAAAACCCACACTGAGGTAATCTCGATGCCATAGCGTTGCGGCAGAAGAGTTATTCTAGTTAATTCTTTACTGGCCTTACAAACCTTGTCTCCCAGACACACCGATATAGAAAGAAAAATTATTTGAAGAACAAAGACAACACTCCCCTAATTTAGGGACTCTTCATTTTCACTCACACTGTCCGACTCTTACTCAGGGTGATAATCGCTTGTCCTGACATGTCAGATAACTAGATTATTATTTACAGGTGCTATATCCATACAATCATACTGAATTACTTGAATCTGGATCTTGCCCGTTTCTATCAGATTGTTAGCTTGGGAGATGACGTGGAATTCCTATCGGATTGTATGCCAGCAGTGTGATTACGGCCATGGTGAACATACCATATGTTTTCCAAATACGCCTATAACAGGGAGTCACCACCGTAGCTTCAGTAGATATGATTTCTCAGATCTGTTTCCACTGATAATATTCACTTCAGCTGGCTTGTTCTGGTTCCCTTATATTTCCCTCCAATCACTTCCAACATCTTTCTTCTCAGTATTACCTGAATGAAGATCAGCTCCCTCGTAATCTGATCCATTGCAAACTCCTGTTCATTCTTCAAGGAAACAGCAATTTTCAGCCAAATGTTTGTCTCCAATGTTTCATTTCCTTATTGACGGTTGCCTTTGGGCATCAAAAATATTTGTTCTAGGGTGTGCTAGATATTAACAATGAACAAGAGACACTCATGTTAAGGAAATCCTTGTGGGCTGTGCTCTCCAGAGTTAGAACTTTTATAAAAATGTCTTTGAAATGTCTCTGAAACATGTCTAATGTCACAAGACCAGTAATCTAGAATCTCAAGTTAATGCTCTGGGGGCATGGATTCAAATCCAACTGGTCAATTAATGAAATCTGGAACTGAATGCTAGTCTCTGTAATGTTGACCACAAAGCTTTCGTCAATTGTCATAAAAACCCATCTGGTTCACTAATGGAAGGAAATCTGCCACATCCTTACCCGCCTGGCCTACATGTGACTCCAGACTCGCAGTAATGTGGTTGATTCTTAACTGGTCTCTGAAAGGGCCTAGTGTGCCATTCAGTTCAAGGGCAATTAGGGATGTGCAACAAATGTTGGCCTTGCCAGCAACACGCACATCCCATCAAAGAAAGAAAGGAATAAAATAAATTTTCACTAAACAAACTATATCCACAGATCATCTGACTGTGACAGGAGAACAGAACTTTGAATTGACCTGTTGGTTGTGGGATTACCTCGCTCTGTCTAAAGCATGCTACTCCCATTGTTAGTGTATACTTAGTCCTGTTTTGTAGCTTCCCCAAGTTGATACCTCATTTTCAAGTACACATATTTTTATTTTAAGTAGGCCTGCTGCTGATTCTGCAGTGCTCTTTCATCCTCCTCATTGAACTAGGGTTAATTGCCTGGCTTGATAGTAATGACAGGGTGAGGAATATGACTAGTCGTGAAGGAACCAATCTGGTGATATACAGTTCTACTGTTTCTAGTCCATAGTTCTTCATGGATGCCCAGTTTTGAGATTCTAGATCTGTTCTGTTTCCATCCCATTAAACCCACACAACACGATAGAGGGTGTTCTCAATGTGAAGATGGAGTTTTGTCTCCACAAGGACTATGTGGAGGTCACTGCAACCAATACTGTCATGAATCTGTGACAGGTCAATTGGTGAGCCAATTGGTCAAGCAGCTTTTTCCTCATGTTGGTTCTCGCAACACCTGCCACTAACCCAGTCTGACAGCTATGACCTTCAGGACTTCGCCAGATCAATTAGTAGTGTTGTTCCTGATGGGCATTAAAATACCCATCTTCAGAGTACATTATGTGCCCTTGCAAATGGTGATTGACATGGCGGAGCACTGATCAGCTGAGGGTGTTAAAGAAGCAGCGATAGACAGTTTTAAACAGAATTCCAGAGTTTGAATTTAGGAAAATGAGGACCATTATTTAGTCCATGTTTGACTTAATGGCCTGAAACGTCATGTGGTCCAAAATCAATGATGAAGTCTTCCGGGGCCATTCCCTGTTGACTGTGTTCCACGGTGCTGTCCCCTCAGGACATAACCAGGGATGGTGGTGAAGAAGTTCTGGACCACCATGTGGTGTGTGTCATTCTGTAAGTAACAATATGTCAAGCTGTTACTAGTCTATGGAACAGCCCTCTCAAGTTTTGCAAATGTCCTCGAGGAGGACCTTTCAGGGCCGACTGGACTGAGTGTGCCTTTATCATCTACAAATCCAATGATACCAAGGTGAATGTCAGGTGTTCCAGCCAATATTCTTCTTCTTGTACATTAGCGTGGCTTGCTGGGTAAAGATGGCAGATTTCCTTCCATAAAGGACATTAGTGAACAATCTGAAAGATTCACAGTCGCCATTACTGATACAAGTTTTTTCTCCTATTTTGTAATTAACTGAATTCAAATCTACTCAATGCCATGGTATGATTTGAAATCACATCTCCTGATTATCTGTCCAGTCCTCAGGAATTTTTGGGTTGTGGGGGTGAGAACCATGCAATCACAGGCAGAATGTGCAAACTCCACACGGGCAGTGACCCAGAGCCGGGATCAAACCAGGGTCCTCAGCATCGTGAGGCAGCAGGGCTAACCCACTGCACCACCATGCTGCCCGGCCTTCACATTTTTCATGGATTCCACATTCCCGTAACAGCCTCCCCGAACAGGCGCCGGAATGTGGCGACTGGGGGCTTTTCACAGTAACTTCATTTGAAGCCTACTTGTGACAATAAGCGATTTTCATTTCATTTCATTTCATTTCAGGGCAGGATGATAGGCTGATACAAAGGTGAATAGTCAGACGTTTGGCTGTGATTGGTTTCAGTACTGAAGAAGGCTCTCACTCTCCAGGGCGACTCTAAACTCCTTATGCAAGATAATTAGTCCAGGAATCTCCTCCAACTACATAGGTGGCCTCCCTATGCTAGTATGCCTCAGGTTCTTTCCAGGGGTCAGTGGGAGATCTATGTGGTGTCACCCAATCGGCTTCCCACAGCTGCCTCAAGCCGGTCAATGGCACACTGCTCTGAAAGGTCAGTACCTTCATTCAATTCCGGATGAGGCCAGTCAGGCTGGGCGAGCGAGAGGCTTCATTGCAATTGCAGGATTTTCCAGGGAACCATTGACTGCATGCACATGCCCATAAAGACGCCAGCTCTCCCAATGAGGGAGCTAGTTGCCTTCATGATCATAGAATTTACATTGCAGGAGGAAGCAATTTGGCCCATCAAGTCTGCACCGGCCCTTGGAAAGAGCACCCTACCATCTCCACCCTATCCCCGTAACCCTACCTAACCATTTTTTTGGACATTAAGAGCAATTTAGCATAGCCAATCCACCTAACCTGCACATCGTTGGACTGTGGGAGGAAACCGGAGCACCCGGAGGAAACCCACACAAGACACAGGGAGAACGTGCAGACTCCGCAAAGACAGTCACCCAAGCCGGGAATTGAACCTGGGACCCTGGAGCTGTGAAGCAACTGTGCTAACCACAGTGCTACCGTGCAGCCCATAGGTAGGGCTTCCAATTTCGTAACATCCAGATTGTTACAGGTCAGATATTACAGGGTTTTGCTAGGTATCCTGGATGCTCTCATTATGCTGTCACTCCCAGGTACCAAGGTGGTTTGTTGCTCCAGCTCGCTTGGATGGCTAGCTCCTGGAGGACAAAAACTATCTGCCGAAAAGGCGGTGCATGATCTTACTGAGCCATCGAAGGTCAGAAGCCGAGAAGAGCTATAATCGCAGTCATGCCTCAACAAGGGCAGTAGTTGAGAGGACTCAAGATGCGGCTCCTCTGCCTGGACCGCTCAAGGGGAGCTTTTTAATATTCTGCTCAGTGCATTTCCCTGATTGTTGTTGTTTGCTGTTCACTGCAAAATCTGGCTCTGCCATTGGAGGATGAAGACAGCAATCCCGCTCTACAGGCCGCAGACAACCCAAGTGCTGGATCTGAGGTGTAGCCCTAGGGTGAGGAGCAGAATCCTAATGTGAGGATCCTTACTGGAGGTGGGGAGCTTAGGGAGGACTTGATTCAGAGGGCCTTCAGCTAGACATACAAATCAAGGAGTCACGGTGACGGCAAGGCTGTGGCACCTTACTGATCTCTCCTGATGAGGTAATCCTGTCACCCTGATATCAAGGTCCGACCTCTGAAATAAACTTTGCAGCTCTTCGTCTGTGGACCATGCAACTCTCAGCCCTCTTCCATCTCAAATGCATAAAACACACAAAGGCCATTGAACATAATGATACATTTTTATAACTAAGGTAAATATACAAATTAACCAGTTAGGATGAATGTAAGAAATTGGGATATATATTGTATTATATGTATCTCAGTCAGTAATGGTTTTAAAAGCCTGGGTTAAGGTGTGTACATATCTGCTGCAGTAATATTTTTTAAAATCCTGGTTTAAAAGAAAGACAGACACTTGGGGTGCAGAATGAACAATTAAGATGTCATAAAAGTGAGATAATTGTTATTTCAAACCATGCTTATGTTTACATACATTGACCGCATCAAACAGAGGTAAGTGCAGTGCAATCGCACACTTGAGTGATTGGAATGCATTTACCTCTCTTTGATGTGGTAAATGTTTGTATACATTGGGGTTTCACCACTTAAGAGTCATTGATCCATGAATGTAGATGAATGAATCAATGCTACAGCTGGTTTGTGAAAGCTATCAATAATAGCTCACTACTAGGAAGTTATGAATGGCTTGAAGCGAATGGATCTGTGGGATTGAAATACAGGTCACATCTGTTCTCCTTTGAGAAATAGACACGTGGAGCCTCCAGTTAAGTATTACAGTTGTAATTCTTTGCACTGCCCCTGTCCAGGCTGCTGTACAGCTTCCAGACTGGGGTCTCTTTCCTGGGGAGGGGTGGGTCTGTGGAGGGGGGGGATCTGTGGCAGGCTGTGTGGGCATGTGGGGGCTCTAACTATGAGGTCCCTGTGGTGTGCTTCTTCCGTTAGGAGGTCATAGGGAGTCTCATTATTCATGGGTTCTCTGGGGGTCTCCTTATTCATGGGTTCTTGGAGTGCCCCCTATTACGGCAGTTCCTGAGGGTCCTCTATTACAGGAGTCCCAGGGGGAGAGGTGAGAGTCTGGTAAAGGAGGTGTGGGCAGGCAGTGCATTGGGGGGGGCGGGGGTTGCTGGATCCTTGGACGGTCTCTGCCAGCATGGCCCTAGTGTGGTTGTCCTTGCGGTGAGCCAAGGATGCAACACCTTAGGGGAGTTGCCCTCTTGGCCCACCGAAGGTCCACCATGCTAGGGCCACCTTGATAAAGACCACAAGTCATTCATGCCTACGTGATTCCCGGCTCAGGGTACTGGAGAATCATGCAAGGCTGGAACAAAGGGTGCCAGGTGCACTAAATGAATGCAAATGGGTCAGCACCAGGCATCGATCTCTGTTTCCCCCCGCCCCTAATTCTCTGTCACCTAGGGGAATTGTGTTTGAACTTAAGTAATTAGGTAATGGGAGTTGAGTGGGATAAAGATGACATTGTAATGGGAAGGGGCAGGTCTGTGGCAGTCAGTTTTGATTGAGTGATGCCGGAAGCTGTGAGCTGAACAGCAGGTTCTGCAGGAGGCTGTCAGAAATTCTGCATTAATCTGACAGGATCTCTCTCTTTTTTCAAGTAGTCTCTCAAAAGATCTTTCTATCCAAAGATAGGCAAGTAATCCAGTGTTTGCTCACTTTACTTAAAAGTTGGTTTTGACCTGTGATGGATTTTGCTTGATTGGAGATAAAATATAGTAGTGAGGAGTTAAAGTGTTTCAATTTATTGTTAAGCTTTGCTGAACTGCTAATTGTAAGCTACATTTCTGTGCTGTTAAGGTAGTTCAATTCTGTGTTAAGAATAAAGTTAGTTTTAATAAACCGTATCCCTATCTGAGCTTGAAATCACTCCCAGAGCAAAGAATCCTTTCCTCACAATTTTACAAATTAAAAAAAAAGTGATTGGGGTTCTTATCCGGCATCCTAGCAAATGTTGGGGCCGGGTCCGGGAGCGTAATACAGTGCACAAGTACCAAGGAAACATAAATCATCCTTGACAATCTCTTATGTGATCATAATGACTTAAACTTCTGTTTGCGAGTGCTACGTCTTGGCCCCCACCCTTGCTGGCAGCTGGATTGGAGGCAGGCTGCTGACTCTGATGCCACATCCACATTGATAACCTCGGCGCCCATCCTGTGGTTACTACAGCCCTCTGAGTGGGAGAGCCCAGCGCCTCAGTCTTCATGGTCTCTTCGGATGCGACAGTCACTGGCAGAGGAGCGGAGGAGCTGCTGCTATTATCCAGAGTGCCCTGAGAAGAACTCGCAGATGCAAGCGGCAGCTTGTTTGTTAACACAAAGTTAGCTTGAACCTCCCTGATCACAATAGATGGAAGGGCAACCAGCAGAGTACCTAGGTACCTCATCCATGTCTCACATAGGCTGGGACCTGCTGAGGTCACTGCAAGTGTGTGGGCTTGCAGGTCAGAGTGCAACCTCAGAAACCCCTGATTGAGTTCCCAGAGCTGCCTCTCCATCAGAGTCGTCACTCTCTCTATGGAGGAGGCTGTGCATTCTGAGCTCTGAGTCAACCCAGTGCTCAGATTCCCCAAGGACGTCTCCAAGATAAGGCACCATGGCATGCAGACTCTTAGAGATTACTGCCAGATCTTCCCACATGTCCTGCAGGATATTCAGCCTTTCTCTCCTGATGGATGACTCCAGAGGCTCACCATCTGCCTCAGACTCAGCATTGTCCTGGTCTCCAGCAAATCCGCCAACTGCTGATGCCCTGTGGACTCCTGCCTCTGCCAGCATCTCAGGCGAATGTGATATTCATTCACCATTGTATACTACCATCTGATCCAAGGCGATAATGCCCACCAACATGCAGATACATCTGGCAGATATTCCACCTCAGAGGTCAAGTGCGGGGAGGTTCTCAGAATCAGTCCCTTTGGAGGTGTGACATGACCAACATTGCAAAGTTTGAGTACACTCAGTCCGCTTTCTAACTACAATTAACATCTGGCTGAGCAAATACTTTTCAATGAATGAACAATAGGAATAAATGCATTTCACAATGACAGCTTCACATCTCTGAGACCCTATACCAATCTCTTCCCTTTCCGTTGGACTCTTACCCTCATCTGACATCCCTGCCTCTCTACGACCTGTGCAGCTGGCACCATGCTGACATGCCATTTCTAAAGCCTATCCCGCCACATGACTGGGATCTGTAGGTGCAGTATCCCCCAACCAGTCCATCCTTCCCCCAGCGAACTGTGACTCCACTTGTCCTGTAAAGGAAAGAGTGTTTCCATTAGCCCCCCAAACATGCCGCCACTCCAGCCTCCCCACCCCTGAAGACGCACTAACATCTGCCCGGCATGCCACACATCAACCTGACATACACGCCAGTCATGTCTATCAAGGCACATGATATGCCACACTGCACTTCACACCCGTGAACGGCAAGATATGTCGCCACCCACAAAGTCATCCAACCAAGGTTCCAACTGGAAGCAGTATTCACCCTTCTAGAGCATAGAAGGTCATTGATTTTCTTGCGGCATTGGCAGAGGGGCCAAACAAAGTCATGGCCACTACCCAGGACTACCATTTTGACCAGGCCTTCTTTGTGACAAGCGGGGTTTGCTGTTGCTGTCATCTTGTAGCAAGATGTGACACCGGTCATTTACTTCTTCCAGTAAAATCCTCAGGCACCTATCTGGGATTTGGGGGTACTGGATCCACGCATTCCTGTCATGGGATCCAGGCATCAATGCCATCTTGCACACCGGAGCACCACTTCAATTCATTAATGAGGACATTAATGAGGATATATATATATATCATATATTATACCATGCCTCTGTACGGACGTTTGGATGTTTTTGATGCTGCGCTGGAAAGCTGGAACCAGTACGCACAACGGATGCGTTACTATTTCCCGGCAAACAATATCACCGAAAACGAGCGCCAGGTGGTCATATTGCTCACCGCCTGCAGCCCGCATACGTTTGGGGTAATTAGGAGCCTTACGTACCCAGCTGCGCCGGACACCAAAACGTTTGATGAACTTGTGAATTTAGTGGGGCAACATTTTAACCCAACCCCGTCCACGATAATCCAGCGTTACCGGTTTAATACTGCTGAGAGGACCCCAGGAGAATCCCTTGCCGACTTTCTATCCAGGCTACGCAGGATTGCGGAGTACTATGACTATGGTGAGACCTTGTCAGAAATGTTACGCGAACGTTTGGTTTGCGGTATTAACAATGCGGCCACCCAGAGAAAGTTGTTACCTGAGCCAACATTGACTTTTCAACAGGCCATTCAAATAGTATTGTCCCGAGAGAGCGCAGAACGAGGAGTGCAGGAGCTACAGGGAATGGAGGTGCATGCCTTGGGGTGCAACCCTTACATCCGAAAACGTCCCCGCGCACTCCTGCGGTACTTTGGGCAAGGCGACGTCCGGATCGACGCCAGTGGCCGTCGGACATTCCTCCCCGAAGGGAGCCTTCTCCAGAACCAATGGATGAGGAGCCATGTCCGTGTCAGACTTGGAGGCGCCGACCCCGTCGCGGACGCCGGTGCTGGGGGTGCCAGGGGCGCCGTCGTTCCGACCGAAACTGGGACCAGCCCAGGGGCCGTACCTTCCATGTGGATGAACCTGCGGCAACTACTCCTGAGGACATGAAGACGGAGGACGACTGCCTGCAGCAGCATTGTGTGGCAGCTCCCCGTGTGGCCCCCATTAAGGTGACAGTACGGGTCAATGGTCACCCGCTTGTGATGGAGTTGGACACTGGCGCAGCGGTCTCTGTGATCGCCCAGAGGACATTCGACCGCATCAAGCAGGGTATACAGACCCTTACATTAACCGACTCACAGGCCAGGTTGTCCACCTACACGGGGGAACCAGTGGACATTGCAGGAACTACAATGACCCCTGTTGTTTATGGACGCCAGGAGGGGCGTTTCCCACTTATCGTGGTGCGCAGCCATGGGCCCAGCCTGTTGGGTCGGGACTGGTTGCGCCATTTGCGGTTGCAATGGCAGCACATCCTCCAAACAGTTTCTGGAGGGTTGACTGAGAGGCTAGGGCAATACCCAGATGTATTCCAGCCCAGTTTGGGGAAAATAAAAGGGGCCATAGCCCGTATCCAAGTCGAACCAGGAGCCACGCCGCGCTATTTCCGGGCGAGCCCAGTGCCTTACTCCTTGCTCGAGAAGGGAGAACAGGAGCTCACTCGTTTGGAGAGTTTGGGTATTATCAGGCCCATCTGTTTCGCTGACTGGGCAGCGCCAATTGTACCTGTAATGAAGCCAGATGCCACAGTTCGCTTGTGTGGCGACTATAAACCTCCAGTGAATACGGCTTCCAGACTCGACCGATATCCAATGCCTCGCATAGAGGATCTCTACGCAAAGCTTGCAGGCAGACTCTCGTTCACAAAATTAGATATGAGTCACGCCTACCTACAGTTGGAGCTGGACCCTGCCTCCCGACCATATGTAACGATTAATACACACCGGGGCCTGTATGAATATACACGGTTGCCCTTTGGAGTATCCTCTGCCTGCGCTAGTTTTCAACGTGTTATGGAGGGCATTTTGAGAGGTTTACCGCATGTCGCTGTCTGCTTAAATGACGTTATGATTACAGGGACGTCGGAGCAGGAACATTTGGAAAATCTGGAGGCTGTCCTTAGACGCTTTTCGGAGGCTGGAGTCCGTTTATGTCGCACAAAGTGCGTATTTCAGGCAAAGGAAGTAGTCTACCTAGGTTATCGGGTGGACCGCGAAGGTTTGCACCCCGTCGCAGAGAAGGCGCGATTCAACAGGCCCCCGCCCCGATTGGCACTTCGCATCTTCGTTCTTTTCTCGGTCTCGTAAACTATTACGGGAAGTTCCTCCCCAATCTGGCAACTACGCTGGCCCCGTTGCACCTTCTGCTAAAGAAAAATCACACCTGGGTTTGGGGTCAGCCGCAAGAAACCCCTTTCCGGCGGGTAAACAAACAATTGTCGTCGTCTGGGTTACTAACCCACTATGATCCTGGAAAGCCTTTGCTCGTCACATGTGATGCATCCCCGTATTGGGGCCGTCCTGTCCCACAAGATGGAGAACGGGGCCGAGCGGCCGATAGCTTTTGCCTCCCGCACATTGACTGCAGCGGAGAAAAAGTACGCGCAGATCCAGAAGGAGGGCCTGGCAGTGGTTTTTGCGGTGAAACGCTTCCACCAGTACGTGTATGGCCGCCATTTCACTATCGTGACTGATCATAAGCCTCTGCTGGGACTTTTCAGAGAGGATAAGCCAATACCGCCCATTGCTTCCGCACGGATCCAGCGCTGGGCTTTGTTGCTGGCTGCATACGAGTATTCTCTGGAGCACAAACCAGGAACGCAGATAGCGAATGCCGACGCACTGAGCCGATTGCCTTTATCGACCGGCCCCATGTCGATCCCCACGACCGGTGAGGTGGTTGCAACCCTAAATTTTATGGACACCTTGCCTGACACGGCATCACAGATCCGTGAGTGGACCCAGACGGAGCCAGTCCTGTCAAAGGTTCGGCACATAGTCCTGTATGGTGGGCAGCATAGACAGCTCCCAGGCGAGTTGCGGGCATTTTCCTCCAAGCTTTCAGAATTCAGCGTGGAAGACGGCATCCTCTTGTGGGGGACGCGTGTGATTGTCCCGGAAAACGGAAAGGAGCTGATACGAAGCGACTTGCTCAATGGGCATCCAGGTGTGACCAAAATGAAAATGTTGGCCCGGAGTTATGTCTGGTGGCCAGGCCTCAACACCGACATTGAGAAGGTGGCCCAAAACTGCTCCATTTGCCAGGAGCATCAGAAGCTTCCGCCGACCGCGCCCCTACATCACTGGGAATGGCCAGGGCGGCCTTGGGCGCGCTTGCATGCGGATTTTGCAGGCCCTTTTCAAGGATCCATGTTCCTTTGATTAATCGACGCCCAGTCTAAATGGCTAGAAGTGCATAAGATGCTGGGCACAACGTCCTGCGCAACAATTGAGAAGATGCGTTTGTCTTTTAGTATGCATGGTCTCCCCGAGGTGCTGGTCACGGATAACGGCACTCCATTCACGAGTGAGGAATTTGCGAGGTTCATGAAGATGAACGGCATACGCCATATCTGCACTGCCCCTTACCACCCGGCTTCAAATGGGTTGGTTGAGCGCGCAGTGCAGACATTCAAACGAGGCCTAAAGAAGGAGTCTTCTGGATCAATGGACACGAGACTGGCTCGCTTTTTGTTTTCGTATAGGACCACCCCCCATGCGGTGACTGGGGTAGCTCCCGCAGAACTCCTAATGGGCCGGAGACTTTGCACCCGCCTTAGTATGGTTTTCCCGGACATTGGCGCAAAAGTCACACAAGAACGGCAGGGACAGGGTTTTCCTCGGCATCGGCCGATTCGGCAGTTTGTGCCCGGTGACCCAGTGTTCGTTCGGAATTTTGCTGGTGGTATTCAATGGGTTCCTGGCGTAACCTTTCGCCAAATGGGCCCTATATCTTACCAGGTGCAAGCCCAGGGCCGTCTCCAGCGCAAACATGTAGACCACGTTAGGTCCAGAAGACTATCCCTTCCAAAGATTCCCCGCTCCCGGAGCTCATTGCTACAGCCACAGAGACCAGAGACAATGGAAGGTAGTCCTCACAATCTTCCTCTGGTGCCTCACTCAAAGCCTGCGCAGGTCGTTACAGAACTGCGCGGAGATAGAGACGCCGAGATGACAGGGGCAGCAGACTCTGACTCCGAGATGGAGACACAGGACGCATCAGAGGGGGAATCCTCAGGCCCACGGGCCGTGGATGTACAACCGTTACGCCGTTCATCACGGAGGCGCCGGTCTCCGTCTCGTTACACGCTGCCTGATCCAGCGCCGCGTGCAAATGATGTCCGGCCTGCGGCAAAACGAGTCCGACGCCCTCCTTCGCCGGGGTCTTCGGTGGATTCCTTCGACTTTGGGGGGGAGGGATGTTATAACCTGCCTGCTTACCATTGGCTGGGGACTAATGACAATCCCACAATCCTGTGGGAGTATGAGCTTCCCCAATGAGGGGGGCGGAGAAACCATTAGTAAACTCCATGTATAAATAAAGCTGGCCAGTTTGGAACCAGTAGGAAGGAGTGTGCAGCAAGGGAAGTTGCTGCTGCTGTTATTTATAGAAATGTTATTGTAACATTTATAGAAATGTTATCACTTTGTATCCTTAAAACTCGTGCTGGATTCTTCGTGGCCCTTACAAAAACTACCAGCCTGAAGGAAGCTGCATTCAAATCCCCCACCTGTACCCTTCCTGTTTCAGGCACCTACCCTCTTCCTGCACCCACCAGCAGTACTGAGCTTGTCTCAGCATGCATTTCACCCTGACTGGCAGTTAATTGGCCGGCCAGTGTGAAATTGCATGTGACACCCGATCAGTGGTGGGAGCGGATTCCACATCCAATTCTGGGCCCGCAGACCGTGCTCACACACCACACTAAAAGTTCAGGCCTATATATATTGCTGTCCAAAGCATTGCAGTTATGTGAGAAAGGTTGAACAGACCAGAGATTTTTTCGTCCTGTCTATAATTTTACGTTTGTTCTTATGTTTTATTTCAGTGACTTAAATGTGAAAAGTTTAGCATTTGTTAATAAACATGGCAGGAAAATTAACAAACTGTGTGTGGTCTGACTTGTGTGCAGATCCTATCATTGAACAAATAGAGTAAGAGTTGAATTTTCCAATGGGGTTTGCAGTCTGGGGATTGTCATTCAGCTTAGCTGACTGACTGGGTGAACTCTGAGCGACACACACGGCAGATACAACACACAGCCTTCTCATAGACATGTGAAAAAAAGACTATCAAAATCATCCTGCTGTTTTATTTATTTTTTCTACCATTTCACTATTGTCACCTGTGAGTTTATCATATGTGTCCTTATCTTTGTCTTTATCCCTATTGCTCATTTGTTATTTATGCATCTGTAGAATTGACAATTTAATTTCATTATTTCTCTTTGCATTCCTTTTTTACTTCTTTCCGCATCTTTTGGTGTTCACTGGGTCACCCTCCCCTTGGTTATCTATATATTTAGTTAGATGCCGTTTTCTTTCATTTCAGTTTTGCTATTATTTCTTTGTTCATTCATGGTGTAACCTACATTAGTGGCTCATTGTTCTTGCTTTAATAGTGGGATATATTCCTCCCGGACACTGTTGATCAGCGTTTTAGGTGTTTCCTGCTGCTGTTCTACTTTGCTCGACATTTTCCCCAGCTTTTCCCTCGTTTCATTTTCATCCTTATAAAGCAGCTTATTCCAGGTTGCAACGTTGGTCTTTGTCTTACTGAGTCTTGAACTTTAACCTTATAGTCTGGAGATTACAAAGGCGGGGATAAGTTTGCAGCAGCAGATGGACTTGCATTGTTCCACACCCATCTATCAAAACATTACCAGCCCATCTCCAGGAAAGGGTTCTCTTCCCACTCTGGCACTGGCATTATAAAAGAAACTCCAATAGCTGAAGATAGGCTCAGAATGCTCAGGTACAAACAAAGCTTAACCAGAACTTTACTTCCATTCATATTATTGAAATATGAATTTTCACATTTTCAAAAATAAATTGGTACAGTTGAACACAAACTACAAATGCTGGAAATCGAAATAAAAACAAAGTACACAACAGTTTATAAGAAATTTAGTTCTGACTAAAAGTCTGCATTCAAAGCTTGAGTCTATCTTTTTCTTTTTTCAGGTGGTTAGAGAGCTGCTATAGATTTCTAATGTTTGAAGTTAATCGATTCCTCATTAACTTTGTTGGTCAATAGAATTCATAATTGGAACACCAACTTAATTTTAAACTCATTTAACTAGAATTTTCAAATAAGAAAAGAGATATTGGACCTTACCTCGGCAGGGATGGGCTGCAGAGACAGGTGGGAGAGTGTAGCCACCTGAGTTGGCCACTTCCCGACTTAAAATGGAGAACCGCAAAGGCTGAAGGGAAATTTAGCCAACACAGGCAAAAACTAGCAGATGCAAGTTTACTGTGTATTAGACTCTGCAGAAACCCAGACAGCATCGATACAAGCAGCCATCTACATAGTAATGAGCGATCCCCGGGAACAATCGAAACATTTTGAGGTAAACAAGGCCAAGCCAGACTCCTCGGCACCAGCAGGAGCCAACACAAAAGAGGTTAAAGGACACTTAAAGTCCACCCAACGATCAAGGAACAGCTCCAGTATTGGAGAAATCGAACCAAGCGATTGGAACAAAGTCCAATCACTTGGAACCAGGTACGGGGTCCGCCCCGAAGGGCGGGAAGCCCCTGGGGACCATAAAGCAAAGCCCCCAAGTTCAAATCGTCCTTCTTGACAGGGTCACTCAGCAACGCGAAGCAACCCCTGAGAGTGAACTGTCCAGCGGCCTCCAAGAAAGTAAGTCTCAAGTCAACGCTCACGACGAGATAGGCGCTCCTAGCTACCAGTCCATACCAGCTTTGAATCCCGCAGACTCAGGAACTGAATGAAAGGCCATTTGTTCCCCTGACCTGGTGGGCCAGTCCGAAGCTAAGTATAGGCCTGTTAGTTATAGAAATAGCTTAGAAAGTAGAGTTTATGCGTGAGTAGTGATTTACTGTGTATAATAAATGTGCTTTGATTTGAATCTTACTAATTGGTGTGTTGCGTTATTGATCATTACTTTAACTTGAACCTCGTGGCGGCATCATAAAGATACCTGGCGACTCTAGAGCAAAGGTTATAAAACAGAGCCAATTGAACCAACCAAAAGTTAGCAACATATTACTGGCGACATCCTGACGGGACCCATTCTAGAAGTGGTTTAACCACTCCGGGAGAACCAAAACATTTTTAAATTAGAAATCCAATTGGGAACAGAAAAACCACAAGTGTTCAAGCAGTTCTGATAAATCCTCATAATTCGGAAGTGTGTTAATGCATGCGTAACTAACAGGGCTATAAGGTAAACTGATAGGTTTTGTTGCGACAAAACTGTCGAGAGTTTGTATTCCGGAAAATAGCGAAAGCCGTACCCGTAATTACAGCACCGCCTTAATACCCCTCGTTCCAAATTTTAAGAGAAGTATTCAGAGAGGAAAGATGGCAATGCAGGCAATGCAACGCCTCATGAACCCCAAAGAATTTGTGGTCGCAGCGACCAGCAGTAGAGTAGGTCAGTGTCCCGTTTGAGAAGAGGAAATCAGAAAGTACCTCAAAGGGAAAGGATGGCCCCTTTGGAGCGAATTCTGTGACAATGAGGAAACAGGACCCGGGAGTATAGGACATACTTGGTGGGAGAACCTGTCAGAAATGCATAAGAAAAGCTTGGGAAAAGCTCGCAAGTCGATGGCAATCGTATCCTGTTTGGCACAATTGCGAGGCACAGAGGAGGTCGTTCGGACGCTCCGGAAAGAGATAGAGGAGACACATCGAATGAGTAAGGTCGATATGGGCAAGATAGAGAAAGAGAACCTAGAATTTAGAAGGAAGTTAGCAGCAAAGGACGGAGAGGTGGATGATGCCAAGTGGACACATCAGTCTTGTCTGGCGCACCTAAGCAGCTTCCAATCCCAGTACAAAAAGGCCTATCAGGACACGCAACGTGCAGTCCTGGTACGAGAGGAAACAGAGAAGCAGGTAGAGGCATTGCAAAGGCACTGTAGCGACCTGAAGGCAGCATTAAGAGCACTCCATGCTGCCACCACGGAGCAAAGACAAAGCTCATTAGACCACGCAAAGTGCCGGAAGCAGATTGCAGAACTGCAATCTCTGCTTTCAGTTCAAAAGAGATTCCAGGAAACCTTTGGATCACAGTTAGATGAGGAAGACGGTCCTGTTTGGGAAGAATTGTGTGAGACAGCGCAGAGATATGTTCAGGGAACATGTGCGCAGGGAAAGCCCCAGAAGAGAAAAGCGTCCCAACCCCCCACAGAGCATATAGTTCAGGCTCCAATGAACCCAGTCACCACCCACTGCACAGCCACATCGGACGACACGGAATTTCTGTACACCACCCACTTAACAGTGACCCAATTACGGGACGCGTGCGATAAAATAAAACCGTTCCTCCCCACCTCAGACCCCCACCACTTCTTTGCCAGAGTAAAACAGCAGGCTACCATGTACGGCCTGGATGAGTGAGAGCAAGTAAAGCTCACAGTTTTAGCAGCCCTTCCCGACCCACAGAATGTAGGAGGAGACACCCTTGCAGAAATGCATACTGTGATCCTAGACGCGATCGGGTATAACAGGGGTGACCCCGTAGATGGCCTCAATAAGTGCAGGCAAAAGAAAACCGAGCACCCCACAGCATTTGCTGGACGCTTGTGGATCCATTTTGCAGCAGTATTCGGAGACGTAGACCGCGCCCATTTGTCCCCAGACAACATGGCCAAATGGACCTGCACCCTTATCTCCCATGCCACAGAAACAGGACAAAAAGCTTGTGCCAATTATGATCCCTCAGAGGAGGCTCATAATGAGAAATGGGTTGTAAAAAGGTTGTCCCGCGCCTGTGAGCAATCTGTTCAAAACAAACCCACGTACAAAAATCCCGAAGAACAGCAGGCAGAAGCAGATATACACACAGTTAAGGCACCCCAGAACCCCACATGGGTAAACGAAGGCAGGAACAGCCCCTCACAGAAGCCACAGGAGTGTTACAACTGTGGACAGTTAGGACACTTTGCAAGAGAATGGAATGCCCCACAAAAGCAACAGAGAGCCCAGCACACAGATACGTGCGAACCTTTAAGAATATATGTGGATGGTTCTTCCACTATATTAGAAGGGAAGCGCATTACAGGATGCGGCATTTATGTCGAGGACGTGCAGGGATGCACCCTAGAAGAAATATCACTAAAGCTACCAGGCCACTTAGGCGCACAGACGGCAGAACTAGCAGCCGTTGCATACATTGTGGATCACCCAGATTCTTTCCCCAGCCCAGCAGACATATACTCAGACAGCCTCTATGTCTGCAACAGCCTTACAGAATTCCTACCCCTGTGGAAAGCAAGAGGATTTGTTTCCGCAGATGGAAAACCCCTCCCCTCAGCCCCATTTCTCCGTCACATTTTAGGAAAAGCCCACGGCAGGACTTTTGGAATAGTTAAAGTTCATAGTCACCATCCTTCCTCCCCCCCCCTGGAAATGTAAAAGCCGACGCACTGGCAAAAGCAGTTTCCAGGCACGGATATTTTTGGACACCCCCCCGAAAGCGCACCAGTGAATGCAGTTCAGGTCTCGCAGACTAATATAGAGGATTTCGTGCAGGCCCAGAAGCAGGACAGCAATCTCAGGGAGATTTTGAAAGGAAAATTTATGGCACCTTACGATAGGTTTAAAAATGCACTGACCACACATGACAGTGTGGTGCTAAAAGACACCCTTTATGTGGTTCCTGAACAGGACAGGAATCAGCTCATTTGTTTGTTCCATGACAGTCATGGGCATCAGGGAATTGATCCCACTACAGCCCACCTCAGGCAGCTCTGTTGGTGGCCAAGCTTAAAAGAAGACGTAACGCACTACGTTGAGAATTGCCTTATCTGTTCCCAGAACAATCTGGACAGATACACCAAGAAAGCTCAACTTAGTCACACCCGCCCCATTAATGGCCCCTGGACTAACCTCCAGATTGATTTTATAGGACCATTGCCCCCTTGCAGGAATGGTTATAAGTATGTACTCGTTGTGATAGACACGTTTACAAAATGGGTAGAGGCATTCGCATCCAGAACTAACACGGCAAAGACCACAGCCAAGATCTTAACCCACCACATCTTTACGAGATGGGGTCTCCCCCGCAGCATTGAATCCGACCAAGGTTCCCATTTTACAGGACGTGTCATGAAGAACGTCCTCACGATATTTGGCATTACCCCAAAATTCCACATCGCATACCACCCCCAGTCAAGTGGTATCGAGGAGCGCATGAATCGGACCCTAAAAGCCACCCTCAGAAAAATGGTCCAACAAAACAACACCACTTGGGATTCAGTCCTCCCTTTTGCGCTGATGTTTTTGAGAAATACTGTCTCAACATCCACAGGTTACACCCCACACACTCTCATGACCGGACGCCCCATGAAAGGCACAGAATTTCTATTAGGATTGGACTTGACCGGCCCCGAAGTGACGGCCCTCACACACGAGAATGCAGTAAAACAGTTAGTCGAAAATGTAAAAACGGCTCAGCTAGCAGCCGCAGTAAGAATAGGCACAAGGAAGAAACAGAGCAAGGCCTGTTTTGACAAGACAGTGCATGCGACTGAGTTTGAGGTAGGACAGCAGGTCATGCTCTCAATTTACAACCCCAGCACATTCCTGTCACCGAAGTATTCGGGTCCGTACTCCATTGCGGACAAAGTAAGGCCCTCAGTGTATAAAATTAAGTATCCCAATGGAAAGACTGCGTGGTTCCATATTAACCAGCTTAAGGCATATGGCCCACAGTCCAACCACACACATCACGTCATGCTCGACGCAGCAGACCACACCCCGC
The DNA here is from genome assembly GCF_047496885.1 of Scyliorhinus torazame. Classification (NCBI taxonomy): domain Eukaryota; kingdom Metazoa; phylum Chordata; class Chondrichthyes; order Carcharhiniformes; family Scyliorhinidae; genus Scyliorhinus; species Scyliorhinus torazame. The sequence continues at coordinate 89,491,420 of NC_092717.1, forward strand.
CCACAGCCAACATATCCCTACCCTCCCCCAACGCGCCCACCACATCCACGGACTCGCCCTCGACTCCACCCCTGAACTCTAGACTCCGCCCCGGAATGCCCACAGACAGCAGCAGCAGAGACAGCGACTGTGACTCAGACAACAGCCACAGCACGCCTCCCTACTATCCCCATGCAACAGGACCCACACCCAGCGAATCTGACCACGATTCGAGTGATCCCTTCCTCATCACTTTCCTCAATAAACCCCACCAAAGACCACCGCCCTACGATTACGACCCCGATTCCGTCCCCACAGAACTAGACACCACCTTTTGGCACCGAGATAACTCATATAGGCTCGTCCGGAACAACGAGATGGACCCCAAATCGCACCATGCAGCCCTATCAGCCCTTATACATTCAAGAGTACGGCATCCGGGAGAAGATGACGACTTTGAGTCTGACTCCCAAAACGAGAATCCCTTTGCGACCATGTTCGCAACTGATAACTGAGGTGCCCAGATGATGTTTTAAAAAGGAACCGCTTGGGAGAAATGGTGTCCTTTCTGATGGAACCTGCAGCATGTTTAATGTTGTTTGTTACTGTTATTGTTAAATGTTTCATGTAAGACCGGAATTTTTTTTTCCATGGCCCCACGCCTTATTTGTCGGCAGAAACCTATGAGAACTTGCCAGCACACTCATCGGCCGAAACCGCTGAGAGCTTGCCAGACCCCCGTTCATAAATGCTCTTCTGGTTCGAAGGAAGAACCAATACGGCAACCCCCCATGATGACTACATTTTTCCCGTTCTTCCCGCTGGCTCAGGCAGTGGAGAAACGGCATTGGTCTCCGCCCTGCCTGAGGACCCCCCCTCTGGTCAGCTACGCTCGGGTAGAGCACACACGGCATTGGCCGCCTTCAAACCCGGGGATTCCATCCAATTCTTACCCGTCGCGGCCCATACGCACCTCATTTCGGCACTTTTGGTTCAAAAAGCTTTGTTTTGTTTTCAGGCGACCCTTGGGTTGCCATCCCTATGCTATTTACATCCTCAAACATTTGGATGGTAAATCGCACAGCCTGCGGTACGGCTCGCACTGTTTCAGTATTTGTAAGTTGTCTTGTCCGGAATATTTGGTTTAAAAAAAAAAATGAGGGAGTCACACATGGTGACAAATTGTAAAGGGAGAATTGGCACTGAAGGACAGACATACTAACAGACGAGATATTAAATCAAGATAGTAACAGACATTATGCTTGATCCCACAAAACCCCAGAAGCTCCAGGAAAAGAGACGAAACAAAGAGAAGAGAAGAGAAAGAAGAAGAACCATGAGGGCATCCTCCGTGTTGCTCATCACCCTAATGAACATTTCGTTGTGCGCGAACGCGAACCCCCTGACCCCAACCCCCCCCCCAGCCATTAATCATTCACTTCCCCATAGTACCCAGAGCCCAGTCACAAGCAACAACACACCATCTTGGTGTGACAGGTTTATAACCTGGTACTCCCTGTCCTACTTAATACAATCCCTATTTTGTATTGGCGATACTCTGCAGCATCGTGCAGACTATTCGCCTGAGAAAATGGAGAAGGAGAGCCTACCGCGCTCGCACCCCGGTATATAGGATAAGATCCCCTATTTTCGATTATGACCAGACCCCCGACCCCTGCGATTTATAATAAAGAACATTCGTTTGCGTTCTTTTTGTCAATAAAGAAATGTGTTTCATGAGCGATTGTACAATCCTGAGCTTGACTGCCAAGCCAGCAAAAATGTGAATAATGCTGCCATGATTTTGTGTGTATTGTTAAGGAAGTTAGTATGATCGAATGTTTGAGTGAGTGTAGTTTATTGAGAACAGTTAGAGGTACCGTTTTTTTATTTTGTAATACATGTTTTGACATAGCGCCACTTAGAATGTTAGTTAAAATTTTCTTGCATTATTATGGTCAGTGTAGAGGCCATAGAAGAGTGCTCGCCGGGTCAGGGAATGAAGACAATGCAGTTATGTGATCCTTCACGCTTCGCGTTAGGATCACAAGGAGGCCTTGTAGCCACCTGAGTTGGCCACTTCCCGACTTAAAATGGAGAACCGCAAAGGCTGAAGGGAAATTCAGCCAACACAGGCAAAAACTAGCAGGTGCAAGTTTACTGTGTATTAGACTGCAGAAACCCAGACAGCATCGATACAAGCAGCCATCTGCATAGTAATGTAGCAGCCATTTACACAGTAATGAGCGATCCCCGGGAACAATCGAAACATTTTGAGGTAAACAAGGCCAAGCCAGACTCCTCGGCGCCAGCAGGAGCCAACACAAAATATGTTAATGGACACTTAAAGACCGCCCAACGATCAAGGAACAGCTCCAGTATTGGAGAAATCGAACCAAGCGATTGGAACAAAGTCCACTCTGGCACTGGCATTATAAAAGAAACTCCAATAGCTGAAGATAGGCTCAGAATGCTCAGGTACAAACAAAGCTTAACCAGAACTTTACTTCCATTCATATTATTGAAATATGAATTTTCACATTTTCAAAAATAAATTGGTACAGTTGAACACAAACTACAAATGCTGGAAATCGAAATAAAAACAAAGTACACAACAGTTTATAAGAAATGTAGTTCTGACTAAAAGTCTGCATTCAAAGCTTGAGTCTATCTTTTTCTTTTTTCAGGTGGTTAGAGAGCTGCTATAGATTTCTAATGTTTGAAGTTAATCGATTCCTCATTAACTTTGTTGGTCAATAGAATTCATAATTGGAACACCAACTTAATTTTAAACTCATTTAACTAGAATTTTCAAATAAGAAAAGAGATATTGGACCTTACCTCGGCAGGGATGGGCTGCAGAGACAGGTGGGAGAGTGTAGCCACCTGAGTTGGCCACTTCCCGACTTAAAATGGAGAACCGCAAAGGCTGAAGGGAAATTTAGCCAACACAGGCAAAAACTAGCAGATGCAAGTTTACTGTGTATTAGACTCTGCAGAAACCCAGACAGCATCGATACAAGCAGCCATCTACATAGTAATGAGCGATCCCCGGGAACAATCGAAACATTTTGAGGTAAACAAGGCCAAGCCAGACTCCTCGGCACCAGCAGGAGCCAACACAAAAGAGGTTAAAGGACACTTAAAGTCCACCCAACGATCAAGGAACAGCTCCAGTATTGGAGAAATCGAACCAAGCGATTGGAACAAAGTCCAATCACTTGGAACCAGGTACGGGGTCCGCCCCGAAGGGCGGGAAGCCCCTGGGGACCATAAAGCAAAGCCCCAAGTTCAAATCGTCCTTCTTGACAGGGTCACTCAGCAACGCGAAGCAACCCCTGAGAGTGAACTGTCCAGCGGCCTCCAAGAAAGTAAGTCTCAAGTCAACGCTCACGACGAGATAGGCGCTCCTAGCTACCAGTCCATACCAGCTTTGAATCCCGCAGACTCAGGAACTGAATGAAAGGCCATTTGTTCCCCTGACCTGGTGGGCCAGTCCGAAGCTAAGTATAGGCCTGTTAGTTATAGAAATAGCTTAGAAAGTAGAGTTTATGCGTGAGTAGTGATTTACTGTGTGTAATAAATGTGCTTTGATTTGAATCTTACTAATTGGTGTGTTGAGTTATTGATCATTACTTGAACTTGAACCTCATGGCGGTATCATAAAGATACCTGGCGACTCTAGAGCAAAGGTTATAAAACAGCCAATTGAACCAACCAAAAGTTAGCAACAAGAGGTATCTGTTCGGAATCCTTGAGTTCATTGTTTCCCCGCACGCTGTGAGTTTTGACTCAACGTTATGTGTAGTGTTTTTCTGCATGTTGACCACTCAGAGGTGAACTTGATTGACAGACTTGGCTTCCAGACAGATGGAGCGAACTCTTTAGTAGGTTGCAGGACCAGACAGGGAGGGTACAGTTGCTACTAAGAGTGTTGACCGGATTTGATCTCTGGCAGTGGGGCACCAGTCCATACTCTGGGTTTGGTGAGGGATCTGGTCCTCAACCTCATAAAAATACTTAAATACCAGCCTGCCTCCTGGGAGCAGGTGGTTTGTCTGTCCTGATACATGTTTGGTTGAGAGCTCCGATTCATAATAGGATTAGACCAGTGGGAGGCTGTTTATACAGCTGTAGAGAACTGTTGACTTTGCTTGATGGGGCATCTTTATGAAGTCATAATAAGTTATTTTTCTCTGTTAATTCTTTTGTTAATGCCTCAAAGTTTATTTGCACAAGATTAAGAGATGTAACATTCTTAAAGCTTCTGTTGTTGATATTTTTTGATTTACATTTTTAGAGGGTTGTAGGAACAGCAGATGTTTCAAAGAATTATGAATGGATTTTTTTCCCAAACAGTTTCACACATGCCATTGTTACTGTAAGGTTAATTTATTCTGTACATATTATAGCACAGTGGCTAGCACTGCTGCCTCACAGCTCCAGGAACCCGGGTTCAATTCCAGCCTTGGGTCACTGTCTGTGTGGATTTTGTACATTCTCCCCATGTCTGCGTGGGTTTCCTCTGGGTGCTCTGGTTTCCTCCCACAGTCCAAAGATGTAAGGGGTAGGTGGACTGGCCATGCTAAATTGCCCCTTAGTGTCCAGGGATGTGAAGGTAGATTATGGAGTTGCAGGGATAATGTGATATATGGATCGGTGCAGACTAGAGGGGCCGAATGGTCTCCTTCTGCACCGTAGGGATTTTATGATTCTATATTGGGTGACATGGATGGTGTGAGGGATCATTGGGGGTGTTGCTAATTGTGTTTCTCTTTATTTGGCTCTGAATATGGCGGTCAATATGGTCGCCTTCCTTAATTCTAATTATGTTTTGCTCTAGAGTCGCCAGGTATCTCTCAATACTGCCACAAGGTTCAAACCGAATACTGATCAAAGACTCGATACACCAGTTAGTTAGTTCAAAGTCAAATGCTTATTTATTTACACACACAGTTAAATATAATCATGCACAAATAGAACATAGAACATAGAACAATACAGTGCAGTACAGGCCCTTCGGCCCACGATGTTGCACCGAAACAAAAGCCATCTAACCTACACTATGCCATTATCATCCATATGTTTATCCAATAAACTTTTAAATGCCCTCAATGTTGGCGAGTTCACTACTGTAGCAGGTAGGGCATTCCACGGCCTCACTACTCTTTGCGTAAAGAACCTACCTCTGACCTCTGTCCTATATCTATTACCCCTCAGTTTAAAGTTATGTCCCCTCATGCCAGCCATATCCATCCGCGGGAGAAGGCTCTCACTGTCCACCCTATCCAACCCCCTGATCATTTTGTATGCCTCTATTAAGTCTCCTCTTAACCTTCTTCTCTCCAACGAAAACAACCTCAAGTCCATCAGCCTTTCCTCATAAGATTTTCCCTCCATACCAGGCAACATCCTGGTAAATCTCCTCTGCACCCGCTCCAAAGCCTCCACGTCCTTCCTATAATGCGGTGACCAGAACTGTACGCAATACTCCAAATGCGGCCGTACCAGAGTTCTGTACAGATGCAACATGACCTCCCGACTCCGGAACTCAATCCCTCTACCAATAAAGGCCAACACTCCATAGGCCTTCTTCACAACCCTATCAACCTGGGTGGCAACTTTCAGGGATCTATGTACATGGACACCTAGATCCCTCTGCTCATCCACACTTTCAAGAACTTTACCATTAGCCAAATATTCCGCATTCCTGTTATTCCTTCCAAAGTGAATCACCTCACACTTCTCTACATTAAACTCCATTTGCCACCTCTCAGCCCAGCTCTGCAGCTTATCTATATCCCTCTGTAACCTGCTACATCCTTCCACACTGTCGACAACACCACCGACTTTAGTATCGTCTGCAAATTTACTCACCCACCCTTCTGCGCCTTCCTCTAGGTCATTGATAAAAATGACAAACAGCAACGGCCCGAGAACAGATCCTTGTGGTACTCCACTTGTGACTGTACTCCATTCTGAACATATCCCATCAACCACCACCTTCTGTCTTCTTTCAGCTAGCCAATTTCTGATCCACATCTCTAAATCACCCTCAATCCCCAGCCTCCGTATTTTTTGCAATACCCTACCGTGGGGAACCTTATCAAACGCTTTGCTGAAATCCATATACACCAAATCAACTGCTCTACCCTCGTCTACCTGTTCAGTCACCTTCTCAAAGAACTCAATAAGGTTTGTGAGGCATGACCTACCCTTCACAAAGCCATGCTGACTATCCCTGATCATATTATTCCTATCTAGATGATTATAAATCTTGTCTCTTATAATCCCCTCCAAGACTTTACCCACTACAGATGTGAGGCTCACCGGTCTATAGTTGCCGGGGTTGTCTCTGCTCCCCTTTTTGAACAAAGGGACCACATTTGCTGTCCTCCAGTCCTCTGGCACTATTCCTGTAGCCAATGATGACATAAAAATCAAAGCCAAAGGTCCAGCAATCTCTTTCCTGGCCTCCCAGAGAATCCTAGGATAAATCCCATCAGGTCCCGGGGTCTTATCCATTTTCAGCCTGTCCAGAATTGCCAACACCTCTTCCCTACGTACCTCAATGCCATCTGTTCTATTAGCCTGGGGCTCAGCATTCTCCTCCACAACATTATCTTTTTCCTGAGTGAATACTGACGAAAAATATTCATTTAGTATCTCGCCTATCTCTTCAGACTCCACACACAATTTCCCATCCCTGTCCTTGACTGGTCCTACTCTTTCCCTCGTCATTCGCTTATTCCTGACATACCTATAGAAAGCTTTTGGGTTTTCCTTGATCCTTCCTGCCAAATACTTCTCATGTCCCCTCCTTGCTCGTCTTAGCTCTCTCTTTAGATCCTTCCTCGCTACCTTGTAACTATCCATCGCCCCAATCAAAACTTCACACTTCATCTTCACATAGGCCTCCTTCTTCCTCTTAACAAGAGATTCCACTTCCTTGGTAAACCACGGTTCCCTCGCTCGACGCCTTCCTCCCTGTCTGACCGGTACATACTTATCAAGAACACGCAGTAGCTGATCCTTGAACAAGCCCCACTTATCCAGTGTGCCCAACACTTGCAGCCTACTTCTCCACCTTATCCCCCCCAAGTCACGTCTAATGGCATCATAATTGCCCTTCCCCCAGCTATAACTCTTGCCCTGCGGTGTATACTTATCCCTTTCCATCATTAACGTAAACGTCACCGAATTGTGGTCACTGTCCCCAAAGTGCTCTCCTACCTCCAAATCCAACACCTGGCCTGGTTCATTACCCAAAACCAAATCCAACGTGGCCTCGCCTCTTGTTGGCCTGTCAACATATTGTTTCAGGAAACCCTCCTGCACACACTGTACAAAAAACGACCCATCTATTGTACTCGAACTATATCTTTTCCAGTCAATATTTGGAAAGTTAAAGTCTCCCATAATAACTACCCTGTTACGTTCACTCATATCCAGAATCATCTTCGCCATCCTTTCCTCTACATCCCTAGAACTATTAGGAGGCCTATAAAAAACTCCCAACAGGGTGACCTCTCCTTTCCTGTTTCTAACTTCAGCCCATACTACCTCGGAAGAAGAGTCCCCATCTAGCATCCTCTCCGCCACCGTAATACTGCTCTTGACTAGCAGCGACACACCTCCCCCTCTTTTGCCTCCTTCTCTGAGCTTACTAAAACACCTAAACCCCGGAACCTGCAACATCCATTCCTGTCCCTGCTCTATCCATGTCTCCGAAATGGCCACAACATCGAAGTCCCAGGTACCAACCCATGCTGCCAGTTCCCCTACCTTGTTTCGTATACTCCTGGCATTGAAGTAGACACACTTCAAACCACCTACCTGAACACTGGCCCCCTCCTGCGACGTCAAATCTGTGCTCCTGACCTCTATACTCTCATTCTCCCTTACCCTAAAACTACAATCCAGGTTCCCATGCCCCTGCTGCATTAGTTTAAACCCCCCCAAAGAGCAGTAACAAATCTCCCCCCCAGGATATTTGTGCCCCTCAGGTTCAGATGTAGACCATCCTGTCTGTAGAGGTCCCACCTTCCCCAGAAAGAGCCCCAGTTATCCAAAAATCTGAATCCCTCCCGCCTGCACCATCCCTGTAGCCACCTGTTTAAATGCTCTCTCTCCCTACTCCTCATCTCACTATCACGTGGCACGGGCAACAACCCAGAGATAACAACTCTGTTTGTTCTAGTTCTGAGCTTCCATCCTAGCTCCCTGAAAGCCTGCCTGACATCTTTGTCCCCTTTCCTACCTATGTCGTTAGTGCCAATGTGGACCACGACTTGGGGCTGCTCCCCCTCCCCCTAAGGACCCGGAAAACACGATCCGAGACATCACGTACCCTTGCACCTGGGAGGCAACATACCAAACGCGAGTCTCTCACGCTCCCACAAAATCTCCTATCTGTGGCCCTGACTATAGAGTCCCCAATTACTAATGCTCTGCTCCTCTCCCCCCTTCCCTTCTGAGCAACAGGGACAGACTCCGTGCCAGAGGCCCGTACCCCATGGCTTCGTCCCCCCCACAAGTATCCAAAGCGGTATACTTGTTTCTCAGGGGAACGACCGCAGGGGATCCCTGCACTGACTGCTTTTTCCCAGTCCCTCTTACAGTTACCCACCTATCTCCAATCTTTGGTGTAACTAATTCCCTGAAGCTGCTATCTATGACCCCTTCTGCCTCCCGAATGATCCGAAGTTCTTCCAGCTCCAGCTCCAGTTCCCTAACTCGGTCTTGGAGGAGCTGGAGATGGCAGCACTTCCTGCAGGTAAAATCAGCAGGGACACTAACTGCATCCCTCACCTCAAACATCCTGCAGGAGGAACATTGCACTCCCTTCCCTGCCATTCCTCTAACTTTCTACCAAGATCTGGCTAACAACTAAATTAAATTTTTATAAAAAATAATAATAATATAATAAAATATGGTACTTACCTCACACCAATGGGTTTTATTATTAGGTTAGAGGAGGAGTGTGGGTGGGAGACACTACACGTGTAGTGTCTCGGGTTTCCTCTCCACCAGAATTTATTGGTGAGGGTCTTCCCAGACGTCCGCGGGTCGACTTCCTGTTCCCGCCTAAAAAACTAATTTAAAAAAAAAATAAAAATTCTCAGCTCCTGCTGAAATTGACTAACCAGCCAGCTCCACTCCCGCCAAAATCGACTGGCCTGCCCCTGCAAAGACAAGTGCTTTTAAAGGTTGACTTACCTCCCAGCAACCTCCTTCCGCAATGCTCCCGCTGAAACTGACTCACCAGCTGTTCTCACGCCGAAATCGACTGGCCTGCCCCTGCAAAGACAAGTGCTTTTAAATACTACAGACTAAACTATCACTACTGCTAAAGCCTATACTTAGCTTCGGGCGCCCACTCAGTCAGAGGAATAATGGCCGTTGTTCGATTCTGAGGCTGCTGCGAACATGTACGGGATAACAGCTAAGGTCGTCTGCCTGGTAGCGTGCGTTGACCTTGGACTTACTTGTTCTGGTGCAGCTTTTGGGCAGGTCTCTCCTCGGTGAGAGCCGGAGCCAAGAGATCCTTCTTTCCGCGCTTTTGGGCGGGCCTTGAACTTGGCCCCAATTAATTGGGCCGTTTCTCAATCGTTCCTATCGATTTCCTCCAATAAAGGGGTGGGTGCCCGGATGGCTGGGTGTGTCCTAGTTGGCCGTTGGCCGGCTTTTTTCTGGCCTCCTCTGGCGCCGGGGCGTCTACCTTAGTACTGTTTACTGAAATGTGACTCTTTTGTCCCCGGAGGTGGCCCATTAATATGCTAATGGCTTTGCAGTTTTGGTCTTGTCTGGGAGCTGCGGCTCCAATCAACAGACAAACCCTGAACCTGCTTGTTTTCTCAGTATTGGCCATTTTCCCTGCAATCTTTGCAAAGTGTCCATTTTATAATCGGGAAGTGGCCATCCCAGATGGCTACAGGGATATGAGTGGATATGAGTTGGCATTGATTTGGCATGGAGGGGGGGCATGGGTAAAATCTTTTAAATTTACTTTTCAAAAGGTTCCTGAATCCACTCTCTGGTTCCCAAATCCTCCGAGATCTGTGTACCACATGTCTTACAAAAGCTGTCCTGACACCAGCAGGCAACTTGGAGATGTCAACCCCTGGGCCCGCAACTCGCACCCTTCTCCCATGCTAGCAATAGGCAGGACCACCAAGAATGGGGGTGAGAATCCCAGAATTGGGTCCCGCCCACCATTTTCAAATGGCTCCAGGGTCTGTTTGCGAGAGACACAGGACTAGAGTAACCATTCCCCATTGTAATTTAATCTCCTTTTATCTTGTGAAAACAAACAAGTCTAATTTTTAAAGCAAACACTACATTTTCAAAAGAAATGTATAAGATTTCCAAGTAAAATAAACTTAGTTACCTGCAACAACAAAGTATCCTCCAAACACAATGCACCCATAATGTGATATGGTACGAATTAAGTAATGGCATGATGGGAAAACTGGTCAATGGGAAGACTGGTCAAAAGGTTTGATACAATACAAGAAAGACTGAAACTACTCATTCCAGCTCACCAGGCCCAGGTAAAGAATGCTGCCCGAACCATTTTCAGACTAGTATGGCCGTAGGCCAACTCTGCATAACTTGAAGTCTGAAAAGATCAGCGAAGGTCGAGCCATTCCAAAACACCGGTCCTCGGCAACTCCTGATAAAACTAACTCGTCATAACCCAGGGCCGTAGGAATTTAAAACAAAGATAAGTTCAGGAAGAAACAAATCTATTCTGACCTTTCAATGTTCCCTCCGAGGACTAAATAATGGTATGAGTGATATGACCAAACATGGTCTGGTCTTTGCTTCCGTTTGTATTTCCGATCAAACTCCTGACCATACTGTTGTCACATAATCTTGATAAAGATAATGTATAAATATTGAGCTAATTCTCTGCGAAAGCGCGGAACTTGTGAAAGACTGAGCAGTTTTGTTGACTGCTCTCTGACATCAAGTTTCAGCCATTACTGCAGGCAGTTGTTTTCGAAAATAAAGCTTGTTATTCTGTCTTAACGAGTATGTTGTATCTTTCTACTACAGAAGCAGGAACATATTGACTTTGACAACTGTATACAGCTACCGAGACAGTTAACAATTTAACATTGTTACACCTGCATAAAATTGCATAGTTGTAAAGAATAATTGAAAATTCTTATCCAGACTGTAATTAAGCATTGCAGTAGTGTTCCTCTCGGTGAGAAAGTCCATGTTCCCTGCTTCCTCCCAATGTCAAGAAGGATGAGATGGGATAAACGTAAGAACTGTGATAAATAAGTGTCTTTGGGACCAGAAATAGCGAAACATCATGACATGCATACTTCTGAGAAAGCATCTGTTCTGCAGTGGAAACCTGGAGGATACGGGTCCTGTAGCTATTAGAGAGCAGTGCAGAAATCATGTATGTGGGCATATATACTCAATCTTTACCACCTGCTCTCTGCACAGAAGAAGGAGAACACAATTTTCTCCCTGAATGAAAATTGAGTACTGATCATAAATATAAATAATTCTATTAAACCTCAGTACAAGAAGATTTTCCTGGCTCTGTCCACTGACATATTACCTCGCTTGGTGGCCGTGAGTATTGGAAAATTGTTGGTTTTGCGAACACATCTGTGAAGGAATCTGCCCAATTTTACTTCCTGGATGAAAAATTGGACAATTTCCTTTATAGTTAGGAATCATGGAAAGACAGAAACCGTTGTATTTGATTCAGGCCACAAAATCTGCCCCGTGGCCATCTATCCCACCCCTATGTTCTGGCCTGCGGCTATTTGATGTCCTATTTGATCCTGAGATGCACTTCCAACCACATATCTACTCCATCACCAAGATCACCTCTTCCATTTCCATAAGATTTCCTGTCTTCACCCCTGCTTATTTCAGCATATCTCATGCAGATACCCTTATCCATGACTTTGTTATCTCTTGACCTGACTATCCTAATGCTAAACTGGTTGGTCTCCCATAGTCTGTCCATACTCCATAAACTTGAACTCATCCAAAGCTCCGCAGTCCAAATCTTAACCAGAACAAGACTGCATTCAGCTATCACCCCTTTGCTCTCCGACCTGAATTGACTCATGGGGCGGGATTCTCCAATAATGGGGTTATGAGCCCACGCTGGCAAACAAATGCGCGCGAGTCACTCTGGACTTACCTGGAGAAAGTCCAGGGTGATTCTTCGATTTGCAAGGAGCTAGCAGGGCCACAGAGTAGTCTTCGCAGCTCTGGGTGCCAATAGGGGGCCCTGCACTTTTGGTCAGGGGTCCGCGCATGTGCACGGTGGCCTGCGGCGGCCGCCACGCACAACATGGCCAACCCACACCGCGGACCAGCACCGAAAACATAGGGCATCCCCAGATCGCGAATCGGTGGCCCCCGATTGGTAGCCTGGCCGTCCTGGAGCTCCCCCCCCCCCCCGCCCCGTGAATGATCACCCCACCCGGGCGACCGCGGACTGAGTGCGCAGCCGCCATCCCGAGTTCCCGACGGGTGGAACCATGAGAGAACCATGCCGTCGGGAACTCAGTCAGCTGCACGAGGTGAATCGCCGCGGCGGCCTCCTTCAATGGCCCCCAATTGCACCGCATCGATCGTGCACGATTAGTGGTGATTGTCCAGGGACCGGAGAATCACAGGAGCGGCATCGGACCCGATCTGGGGTTTGTTGCCCATTCTCCACGCCCGCGCTGAGCTCGATTTTGGCACGGAGGCTCAGAGAATCCCGCCCATGGTTTGTCAATAGCTCAGGTTTAAAATTCCCATTCTTGTGTTCAGATCCCACCATCCCCGCTATGACACCCATCCCTGTTACCTCCTCCAACTCCATATCCTTCCAAAATGTCTGTGCCCTTATTAATTCTAGATTTCTGCACATCACCAATTTGAACTCCTCCATCATTTGGACTGACAGCAGCATCCTGTGATTGGAAAATACCACTTGTGTAGCCAATGTGTAGGAGCAGTCTGAAATGACTCTCTCAATCTGTTCAAATTTTTGAGATACTTTGCCTTTCCAGGGTAAATTTAAGGTAGGCTGGACATTTTTAAAGTTTGAAATTGACAGCCTTTGGCGTACTTTCAAGTTTATTTGCGTTATTTAGCTGGGAATCCATTCTTGCCGGCTCTGCTTCGCATGAAGGGGCTGGTTTACTGGGGCTAGTTTAGCACAGTGGGCCAAACAGCTGGCTTGTAATGCAGAACAATGCCAGCAGCGCGGGTTCAATTCCCGTACCGGCCTCCCCGATCAGGTGCCGGAATGTGGCGACTAGGGGCTTTTCACATTAACTTCATTGAAGCCTACTTATGACACTAAGCTATTATTATTATGTTTTGTGGCCATCAGCAGTGTTTGCGCAGGCTTTGGCAGATTACCATCTTGATTGGACGAGCAAAACCCTTAATAAACTTCTCATCATGCGGGCACCTCCATACCCATTCTTTTTGTGACAACAAAGGAATGTAACAGGAGAGAAAACTGGCAACACAGATTGAGGCAGGAAAAACCGCTGGGAAAAAGATTTTCATCAACTTATTGTGGGATGGCATCGAAAACAAGGGGAGATTCTTGGGTCCGGACCTGCACACAGGTGAAGTGCTCTCACTGATGTGAAGGCTTGATAAGAGTTTTGGACATCAACTGTGAGTAAGAAGATGGCCAATCAGGGAAGACTTGCTTGCTTTGAAGTGAGTGTGGTCTGGGCTGCAGGGACCACACACGTTCTGTTGATTACCTTATTTCCCTGTTCTTTACTTTTGCTGCTATTATTTTTGATCCATGGACTCTTAATGGACATATATCTTTAAGTCAAGCAGCAGATGTCATAATATACACCAGTATATCATGGTGCAAACACACACACTGATGGACACACAGCAAGACCAATCAACACGCACAACACCGCAGCCAATCACCAGTTAGAGCACACTCACTATATAGACAGAGGGCATCAGAGTTCCCGCTCATTCGGGATGCAGCTTCTCAGAAGGACAGAACTTACAGCTTACAACACAGATCTTCACCATGTGCTGAGTGCATAGATTGGTTAGGACAGGCATAGGTCTTTAGTTTAATCTAACATCGTGTTAACCCACAGTGAAAGTATGTTCAACAGTTTCTAACTTAATAAAATAGTGTTGTACTATTTTAAGTGTTGGTGGCCTGTATGTGTTTCATGGATCCAGAGCACCCAACACAACATGATACCAGGAGTTGAGGGATGTTAGAACTTCTTAGACCTACCTGCAAGTGATCTGCCTTCCACCAGCATACTGTTAGACGTTTTAGTTGCTGTGATATGAAGAGTCTAAAGTTCTGTCCCTTTTTCACAAACACACATTTATTTCATTCCAACAGCCTTTGCACAAAACTCGAACTATACATCACCTGACAGAGGCCACCTGAAGTCAATTAATGGATACTTAACATAAATGAGACAACTAATTGCAATGTCTCTTAACCCATTACTTAACAGTCTCCCCTTCCTTGGAGAAAAAAAAAATGAGGTGAAAACAAAATTTCAAGAAACTCAAAAACACACACATGATTTTCCCCCTTTTTTTTGTTTGGACGAGAAAGAAAAAAAAAAACAGTCACAGAAACAAGTGCCCTTCGTTAACAATATCCAAATGTTTCTGTGAACTCGCCCCTCTTTTCGTAAAACAGTCTGACAGTTGATAACGTCTGTCGGCCCAATTACTTTTTGTTATTTCCCCTCTGTCCAACATCTGCTTCAAACTTGCGATGTCTATCCGTAACCTCTTTTCATTGTCACTTTTTGTAGAGTGCACATTTTCCCACCTGGATTTATTGTCAATGTGACAGTCAATAGGTATATTACCCAAATCCCCTAATCCCAAAATTTCTGTCAATATCATACTTATATTAAAGGCCATATCCACCGCCTCTACAAGGCTTAACGCCTCAGCAGCCAAAGTGCTTTTTACCACTCTCCTTATTTTCTTTGTTTCCCACAGAAGCGGGCAACATTTACCATTGTTCCCCAAAAGGAAAATTATAAAACCTCCTGCGCTTGAAACCCCATCACATCGATTTGCGTAGGACGCATCACTATAAACTATGAGTTTCAAGTGCCTACGGTCACCTAAAACCGGGAACTTCAAAACACACTCCTGCATTTTTTGTTTGGCCAACGCTTTATTTGCTCTTATTATGTCTTCCACTTTGGGATCATTCATTTTTGTACTCAACTCTAAGACATCAAAACTCACGTCCGGTCAAGTCTGTCTACCTAACCAGTTCAGTTGCCCAATTAAACTTCGCAGTTGCTCTTTTTCTATCTTTGAAACCATTGCGTCTTTTTGTGAAACTCGGCCACGACTAATTGCTATTGGGCTGATACTTTCCAAATAAGATTGCTGACGTAAAGTTGTCCCTAACTTAGTCTGTCCAATTTCCAGTCCAATATATTTAAATGCACCGGAAGCCTGACTTCCAACCCTGAATTCTTTCCTCAAACCAGAGATTACAATAGCTTCAAAATCACTAGTCCCACCCCACAAAAAATCATCGACATGCATCATAAAAATGCCAGAAAGATTTCCTTTATAGTGCCAGTAAAACATTGCAGGATCTGCTTTCAACTGGTAACAGCCTAACTTTAACAAAACTGACCTTACCGAAAAATACCAGACTCTAGATGCATCATTTAATCCATATACACATTTGTTCAACTTCCAGAGTACTCCTTCTGTGTTAGCTGCTTATTTAGGAGGACGGAGAAAAATGTCTCTCTGGAGCTGATGCCCCTGCAAAAAGGCAGCTTTTATATCTGTAGATTTGCATTAACATGCCTTTGTGGCTATTAGAGCCAAGAAGATCTTTAAAATAACCTTTCCTGCTGTAGGTGAATCTACCCTTAAATCCTGATCTTCTAAATTTTCTTCAAATCCCCTTGCCACAGGCCTGGCCTTTGCCTTATAAGTTCCATCCGGAAGAACCTTTTCTGTGCAAATCCATCTGTGGGATAGAGCTCTTTGTCCCCTATCCGGTACTTCCGTGTATACCCCAAATTCACTCCAACTATGCAATTCTTGCTGTTTAGCTTCTTTGATAACTTTTTCATCTAATTTATTTGCAGCCACCAAAATCTCACATGCATGTGGGCTTCTACTCCTATTAGTATTCATAGTCTTACTCATGTTCCGAGATCTTGATAAACAACGTCCCCTCTCCCACCTGGTATCTCGTTCTGTACTGCTACTGCTTGATCTTTCCCTTCTGCTGTGGGGTGTCTTTTCAACAGTTCTCAACCTTTTCCTGTGGACCTGTTCACTATCCGATATACTATCTGAACTGGCACGGCGTTTCTGTGCCCTCCATTTTTGAACTTCGTTTTCCCAATCCATTGTCTTGACTCCTTCCCCTGAATGCTGTACATTCAACCAATGTTTATACTTTCCAGTGGCATTCCCTGCTCTACTAATAACAGTTGCATCCTTCCCTAGACCCTTCAGGCAAGTATGTCTATTTTGTACCAACTTTTGGCAGTTGCCCTTTCGGAAAAATGGCCTGTTCTAATTCATCAGAAGTGTTGTGTTCTTCCACAGAAACCCTGTCTATATCAGTTAATTGGTCCTCATAGTTCTGTAACACATGCATACCAGATAACTCTGGTTGCTCGTCATGTCTGTCTGCTCCGTCTAAATTTGAAAATTTGTAATCTGCACCCATTATCCTTGGTGAATGTGCCCTAACAGTTTGATTACCATGTTGCAAAATAATTGTTTTGCCATCTAAGCCTATGATCTTCCCTGGGCCTTTCCATTCATCAGAATTTCTCTATTATAGTATACCATGCCTCCTTGCTGAAAAATGGCATCTGATGGCCGTACATTATGTCTTAAAGCTCTGCGAATTCTTTCAGAGACTTCTGCTTCCAAAAAAGCTTTTCTACTGCTGTGTGATGCATTTAAATATTCAGCAAAACCAGAGCTAATTGTAGTCCCCTCCCAAGCTGGAGGCTGGTCATCTAAAATGGATGGAATTTTAGGATTTCTACCAAACACTAATTGATAAGGACTATAGCCCCCAACCATCTGCAATGAATTCTTTGCATGTACTGCCCATGCTAAAGCTGAATTTAGCCTGCAATTTGGTCGATCTGCCAAAATTTTCCGAAGCATGACACTGATGACAGCATGATTTCTTTCACAGACACCATTACTAAATGGGCTTTCTGCAGCCGTATTCATAACTCTGATATTCATGTTTTCACACATATCCCTAAACTCATCATGAGCAAATTCTCCCCCATTGTCTGTAAGGAATATTGCCGGTGGACCCATTCCTGTCCCTATCCATTTTTCCACGATTTGATCCAGAATTACTCTCTTTTCTTTACTTCGTACAATCGTTGATTGACTAAATCTGGTTGCTAAATCTACAAAATGCAAAATAAATATATTATTTGCTTTATCCCAGATCTTAAGGTCCATGGCCACAATGTCGTTAAAATCCCTGGCCAAAGGTAGGGTTACTATCCATCGTGCTGGTGTCCTTCTGTACTTCCTACAAACTTCACAGCAAGTCACTAACCTGTTCTATCAGTTTAGTACAGTCGTCATCCCTTACCCCTGCATCCTTTCATAACTTTTTCAGCCTCCGAGGAGACGGATGTGCAAATTGCCTATGCAGTTTTAATACCACAAACCTTTTATCAGCTAAAGTCCCATTTTCAACTGCCAGTAACACATCCTTAACCACTCTACTTGAAATATTATTTGTCAGTAATGGAAGACAATAGTGTCCCAACTGTGTAAATTATAAGTCCACCGTCTTTCCAAAAACAGTTGCCTTATCCTGTTCCATATCCAGTTTCATGTGTGCTTTCTTCATCAACGGTCTGCTCAGAAGCAAAGGTATCTCACTTGATACAACATCCGTGCTAATGAAATGATTCACTCCGGCAATATTGCAAGTGATCACCACTCTTTTCAGCGACTTCAGAGTAGTATCATCCCCAAACCTGAAACTTGTGGAACTTTCAAATTCCTTAACCTTGTTATGATTTTCAGCATTCAAAGAGTCCAGGTAACATTTTAACCAGTCAATTCCACACACAGTAGATGTGCAGCCACTGTCCAATACAGCACAGTTGAAGGATTCTGCAACCAACACCCTCATTACCGGCGTAAAACTGCTTGTCAATAGGACAATGCCTTCTTTCTGGTCACTATCTTTTTCCTCTTCTGACTCTTCCGTGTCATGTGTCGCTTCAAACACTCTATCATAATGAGTTGGACAGTTGAAAGCATAATGGTATTGAGAGTCACATCGAAAACATCGATTTATCATGCCCCGTGCATTTCTGGGGTTCATCTTCCTATTGTAGGTTCTAACTGGGTTTCTATCTTCGTAATTTCCTTGTCTCGATCTCTTTCTATAGTCTTGAGCCCAATTCGTAGCCGTACGATTTCGCCATACTGTTAGTAGTGTAACTTCCATATTCTGCCTTATTGCAGGCTGACCTATTTGGGTCATCAGAGCCATCGGAATCAAATGTTTCCCCAGAAACCTTTGTAAGCTTTTGTCATCTGTTCGAATAAGGTATCCTTATCAGTAAACTGAACTCCTATTAAAACCAGGAGCCTATCCATGTTGCTCACTCTAGCACAGTCAAGTAATTTAAAGGCCACCACAGACTGTGGAAATTCCATGTTGTGTTTCTGCAGCCTTTTATATAATCTGCCAAATTCCATTATATAGTCGTCCATGGAGATATCTTCCATTTTCTGGAACTTATCAAAATGCGACCATGCTTCTTACGCACTTAACAAGCCATCTTTCTTATAAATCTTATCCATATACTGTAATAAAGTCTCCAGACCTTCTTCTGAGTCTAACTCTTCCAATTCCAGTGCAGAAAGCACTTTGTTTTGGATTTTACTGCCATATGGTAGAGAAAGAGCCAATGCCATACCTTGTTTTCTCTTTCCCAAAGCAGTTACTTTAGTCCACATAACTACTGCACTTCTCCATTGGTCGTACGATTCCCTTTCAGAAAATGAGGGAGGATAGTCATATCCAGCCATCTTTATCCTCGGTTCAGCCATATATCCCTTTTTTTTTTCTCACTCACTCCTTGGTTTGATCTGGAAAAGTTGTATCTTTCAACCCTTCACATTTACACAGCAACCATCCTCTGTAACCAATTGTTAGACGTTTTAGTTGCTGTGAAATGAAGAGACTAAAGTTCTATCCCTTTTTCACAAACACACATTTATTTAATTCCATCAGCCTTTGCACAAAACTCTAACTATACATCACCTGACAGGCCACCTGAAGCTCCTGAACATATCAGTGTCAATTAATGGATACTTAACATAAATGAGACAACTAATTGCAATGTCTCTTAACCCATTACTTAATACATACAGCCATCCTGCAAAATGGACAGCGTCCGCCCCCCGCCGCCGCTCCGCATCACCGGTAACCTCAGGGCCAACTGGAAGATATTCAAACAACGCTTCCAGCTCTACCTTGAAGCCACAGACCGGGAAGCTGCCTCAGACACCAGGAAGATCGCTCTCTTCCTATCCACGGCCGGGGAACATGCCATCCACATTTTCCATTCTCTCACCTTTGCTGATGGTGAAGATAAATCAAAATTCAAGATGGTCCTCCTCAAGTTTGACAGTCACTGCAACATCGAGGTGAATGAAAGTTTTGAGTGCTATGTATTCCAACAGCATATGCAGGGTAAGGATGAACCTTTCCAGTCCTTTCTCACCCACCTCCGCATCCTTGCGCAGTCCTGTAATTACGGGTCCACCTCCGACTCCATGATACGCTACCAGATTGTTTTCGGTGTTCAGTCAGACCCCCTACGCCAGCAGCTCCTCAAGGTAAAGCAGCTCACCCTAGCGATTGCCATCGAGACCTGCGTGCTATATCAACACGCCATTAGTCGGTATTCCCACATCCAAGCGGCTGAGACGGTGCGTCAAGTTCCCCATGAGGCAGAACGGGTCCAAGCAATCGAGCAACTCCAGGGCCTCAGCCTGGATAAGGGCGGCCATTTCAGCGCTTTTCGCGGACTCCCGCGCTTGTGCGCACTGAACGAGGGGACGGCGACATCGACGAATGTACTGCACAGGCGCGCACCACATACGACCGCACCGCGCATGCGCGGTGGTGCAGCAAACGTATTGCAACTTGCAGCAACTGTGGCTCCGCCCACTTAAAGCGGCAATGCCCTGCCAAATCCCGACGATGCCTGAGATGTAGCAAACTTGGTCACTATGCTGCTTTATGCAGATCAGCTCAGCCTGCCAACTCTTGTCGCTCCAGCCAGCCTCGCAGGAATGTCCGGGCCATGTAACCCACGGTCACCGAGTCCGATTCGGACCTGCAACCCGATATTGACACCGAGGACCCGAAGGCGCCTTTTCGAGTCGATGTCGTTACAAAAAACAGGGTGTCGCCGAAGCAAAGGATCCAGCCTCTATCGGTATACAGCATCGATCCAGACGATGAGTGGTGTGCCACCCTTACGGTCAACCAGAATTCATCGCCCACCTCAGAGACTAAATTTATGAACTGTTCGAATTTATGAACTCTCTGAATTGTTTTGTTTCTTTGTTTGATCGTTTCCCTGGTTTGTATATAGTTTTGATCTCGTTACTCTTGTTGCATACTGCTTCTCTGCACCAGGCACCTTTCCATGTAAATAGCTTAGTTCTCATGTACGTAGTCCTGTATATATGTCTTCGCACCCCACACGTAGTTAGGAACATTCTCACCACGCATTATTTATTGCCACACACATACATTTTTTTATAAAAGAGGGGATGTCATAATATACACCAGTATATCATGGTGCAGACACACACACTGATGGACGCACAGCAAGACCAATCAACACACACAACACCGCAGCCAATCACCAGTTAGAGCACATTCACTATATAGACAGAGGGCATCAGAGTTCCCGCTCATTCGGGATGCAGCTTCTCATAAGGACAGAGCTTACAGCTTACAACACATATCTTCACCATGTGCTGAGTGCATAGACTGATTAGGACAGGCATCGGTCTTTAGTTTAATCTAACATCGTGTTAACCTACAGTGAAAGTATGTTCAACAGTTTCTAACTTAATAAAATAGTGTTGTACTATTTTAAGTGTTGGTAGCCTGTATGTGTTCCACGGATCCAGAGCACCCAGCACAACAGCAGAGAGAAGGAGGAATTCAAGAAGTTGCAACGTAGTATACGGTACTGCTAGCTTTGGACAGCAGGATCCAGACTTCTCGGCAATCAACGGATGGGATGCAACTTTGTTCGATTGATTGGCTGGTGGCCGTATTCTGCCTTGTAATAGGTGGTGATTGGATCCTGCTGAGTAGGATGTTTTTAAGAGACCTAAGGTGACACGGTGGCACAGTGGTTAACAGTGCTGCCCCACGGCTCCAGGGACCCGGTTTCAATTCCGGCCTCGGGTGACTTTCTGTGTGGAGTTCCTACTTTCTCCCCGTGTCTGCATGGATTTCCTCCAGGTGCTCCGGTTGCCTGCCACAGTCCAAAGATGTGCAGGGTAGGTGGATTGGCCATGTTGATTTGCCCCTTAGTGTCCAAAAATGTTAGGTGGGGTTACTGGGTTACAGGAATTGGGTGGAGGCATAGGCTTAAGTAGGGTGCTCTTTCCAATGGCCATTGCAGACTCAATGGGCTGAGTGGCCTCCTTCTGCACTGTAAATTCTATGATTCAGAGTTAAGACCTGGAAATACAGGAACAAGGGTAATTAGACCATAAAACATAGAAGCAGAATTAGACCATTTGGTCCATCGAGTCTGCTTCGCCATTCAATCATGGCTGATATGTTTCTCATCCCCATTCTCCTGCCTTCTCCCCATAACCCCTGATCCCCCTATTAATCAATAACCTGGATCTGAATGCTTACTTTGAAGGAAGGTCTGCTTAAGAACAACCATCTGGAACAAAGACTCTTTTTCCTTTTACTTATTATTTTCACCCCTCTCCTTTGTGTTTGTTTTCCTTTTGTGTGTGTGTGTATAGAGGGTGGGGGCAAGTTAAAGTGGGGGATTATGGTTGAGATAATAGTTAACCAGTTATATTTGCTGCATATTTCATTATAGTTCTTGTTATAAATAAAATGTAATTGTGTTTAAATTTATAAACCTGGTGACTGTAATTATTGGGCAGCCAAGGGCCAAAGGCTTTCGGTATTTTTCTAAGAATTTTGGTTAATTCAATTGTGTCGCAACTCCGGCTCAGGTGGGGCTGGAATTGACCGCGCACTTGCCCAGGGTGTCGTAATAACATGGTGAAGCTACACCGACTGCGGGGAATGGAGATTTCAAAGTCTGCCGTCTTTTCACGGGTCACTACTGAGGCAAAATGTCGAAATATGCTCAGGCTAAAAGGGAAAGAGTTCCTAGTTGCTTGTTCAAGGGATTGATTCATGCCATACTTTCTAACACAGCCGGAAGACTTGGAGACCCTAGGAGCTGGGATCCGAAAATGGCAGGAAAAATGGGTGCCATGGATACGTTTGATGAGAATTATGAAACATGGAATTTATATGAAGAAATATTCCAATTGTTTTTATTAGCTAATCAGGCACTCAGAGAATAAAGCCTCAAGATTCCAAGGTTTTAAACGAACAAAATACATTTTATTATATAAAGTCAGAAAAGTAAAACAAGGGGCAAGGGGGCGGGGAGGAGCGACACTGAAAAGTAACTTGTAAATTGTAACCATTGCATCTCACTTTAACGAGTATACAGTGTATAAAATGTAAAACTTCAATCAAAAAATGTTTTTAAAGAAAAGTTAAACAATTTAGCACAGTGTGTCGCACTGTTGCTTCACAGCGCCAGGGTCCCAGGTTTGATTCCTGGCTTGGGTCACTGTATGTGCGGAGTCTGCACGTGCTCGCCTTGTCTGCGTGGGTTTCCTCCGGGTGCTCCGGTTTCCTCCCACAAGTTCCGAAAGACGTGCTTGTCTTCTGAATTCTGAATTCTCCCTCTGTGTACCCGAACAGGCGCCGGAATATGGTGACTAGGAGATTTTCACAGTAACATCACTGCACTGTTAATGTAAGCCTACTTGTGACAACAATGATTATTATTATTATATTATATCTATCATATACGGTAACAATCAGAATTAACATGAGGTAAATAAGAATTAACAAGGAAACAATGGTCAAACGCATCTTACTGCACATTAATTGGCAGATGCAACCAAAACATTTCCCATGGATTCTCGGCAATCCACCCAGATATCAGTGAACACAGTGAGTCACAAAATTTCATTAAAACTCAGTCTCCCTCAGGAGGCTGTGTTCCCTGTTGAAGATCTCGGGCAGGATTCTCCCCTACCCGGCGGGGCGGGGGGTCCCGGCATGATGGAGTGGTGGGAACCACTCTGGCGTCGGGCTGCCCCAAAGGTGCGGAAGTCTCTGCACCTTTAGGGGCCAAGCCCTCACCTTGAGGGGCTAGGCCCACGCCGGAGTGATTGGCGCTCCGCTGGCTGGCATGGACGGCCTTTGGCGCCACGCCAGCCGGGGCCGAAGGGACCTCGCCGGTCGGCGGAAGTTCGCGCATGCGCGGGAGCGTCAGCGGCTGCTGACGCCATCCCCGCGCATGCGCAGGGGAGGGGATCTATTCCGCCTCCACCATGGTGAAGACCATGGCGAAGGCGGAAGAAAAAGAGTGCCCTCACCGTGCAGGCCCGCCCACCGATCGGTGGGCTCCGATCGCGGGCCAGGCAACCGTGGGGCCATCCCCCGGGGCCAGATCGCCCCGCGCCCCTCCCAGGACCCCGGAGCCCGCCCGCGCCGCCTGCTCCCGCCGGTAAGGTAGGTGGTTTAACCCACGCCGGCGGGAGAGGGTTGACAGCGGCGGGACTTTGGCCCATCGCGGGGCGGGGAATCGCTGGTAGGGGGGGGGCCGTCCGACCGGCACGTCACGATTCCCGCCCCCACTGACCGGCGCGGCGCGATTCCCGCCCCACCGAATCTCTGGTGGTGGAGAATTCGGGACACGGCGGGGGCAGGATTCACGCCAGCCCCCGGCGATTCTCCGACCCGGCGGGGGATCGGAGAATCATGCCCCTCGTCTCTGAATTCCCTCAAAAGCCGGTCTGGGTTGGACTCCCTCAATAACATCTCACCTCTCTATGGTTTGATCTCTTCTCCTGAGGCTGTATTCCACAGGCTGCCTGTAAACACTGGCTCGCTTCCAAATATTTTGCAATCCACTAACTTCACCAAGCTGGCACTACACCTGGGTTTCTAGGAATTCCAGTTTGCTGGCTGCATTGAGCTCCCAGTGCATTTCCCACATTCTAACTGCCCAGAGCCTGCTCGGTAAACACTTGTTTTTCAAGCTGGAAGGAGGTGTACAGGAGTGTTGACAGGAGTTGGTATGAGGACCACGGCTGTTTCTGACATATATTAATAATGTATACTTATATATACAGGGCATAATTTCCAAGTTTGTCAATAAAACTCGGAATGATGGTAAACAAAAAGATAAATTGTAGCAGACTGCCGAAGGACATAGATTGATAAAATGCAAGGCTGAGTTGGACAGATGTTTGCCCTACACGGAAGTCAAGGGTTATTGGGAGGGGGGGGGGGGGGGCGGGGGGGGGGGGGGGGAGGGGGGGGGGGAATACTGGGAAGTGGAGTTAAGGCCACAATCAAATCAGCCATGATCGATTTGAATGATGGTTGAGGGGGCCATGTGACCTGCTCCAAATCCTATTTTTTAATGTTCTTATTGTGGTATAAAGGTGTTCGACATCGCAAGAGTTAATGTGGGACTGGAGAACAGTACCAATCACTTGAAAAAAAAAAAATTTAGAGTACCCAATTCATTTCTTTCCAATTCAGGGGCAATTCAGCGTGGCCAATCCAACCTTGCTCATTTTATTTTTGGGTTGTGGGTGCGAAACCTACGCAAACACGGGGAGAATGTGCAAACTCCACACGGACAGTGACCCAGAGCCGGGACCTTGGCACTGTGAGACAGCAGGGCTAACCCACTGCGCCACCCTGCTGCCCTCGAAGAGTACCAATCACAATAGGATGTAGAGAGATTGAGGATAGTGTCATGATATCCAGATCAGCATATCATGGTGCAATCACACACATACTGATGGACAGGCATTTGGACCAACCAGCACACACACAACATCGCAGCCAATCACTAGTAAGAGCACACGCACTATAAAAGGGGGAACACGAGAGTTCCCGCTCATTCTGGTAGGAGACAGCTCGGGACAGAGAGCTTGCAGCGTGACACTCAGACATAGACCATGTGCCGAGTGCCTCACCAACATTAGTGATAGGGCTAGGTCCATAGGTTAGCTGGTAGCGAACGTACCCAAGTCTATAGTTAGTTGCATCTGTTAGTTAACATAATAAATGAGCCGTGTTGGCTCATTTGTGTATCAGGACACCCAACACGACATGATACCACGAGTGGACGCAGACCAGCGACTGTGAGACCTACCTGCACCATTTCAGCAATCCGCCATCCTGATCCATGGAAAGCATCAGCCCGCTGCAGCCGCTCCGAATTGCTGGCAATCTAGCTGTAAACTGGAAGTTTTTCAAACAGCGCTTCCAGCTATTGCTCGATGCCACAGAGAGGGAGAATGCATTGGACACCAGGAAGATAGCCCTTCTCCTCTCCATGGCAGGGCAACACGCCATCCACATCTTTAACTCCCTGGCATTCGCGGTAGACGAGGACCAAAAAAAATACAAAACGGTGCTGCTCAAATTCAATGAACACTTCAGCGTGGAAGTAAATGAGAGCTTCGAACGGTACCTATTTCAGCAGCGCCTGCAGGGTAAGGACGAACCTTTTCAATCATACCTAACACACCTCCGCATCCTTGCGCAATCCTGCGGCTACGGGGCCACCTCCGACTCCATGATAAGGGATCAGATAGTTTTTGGGGTTGTGTCAGACACCCTACGCCAGCAGCTCCTTAAAGTGAACCAACTCACCCTAGTGACTGCAATCGAGACCTATGTCCTCCATGAAAACGCGACCAGCCGGTACTCCCATATCCAGGCGGCCGAAACGGCGCGGCACAGGGCCCCCGAGGCGGAGCGGGTCCAGTCGATTGAGTACCTCCCGGCCCGCAGCCCGGACGAGGGCGCCCATTTCGCGCGCTTTCCAAGGACTCCAGCGCTGGTACGTGCCAAAAGAGGGGACGCTGAGGCAGAAGAACGCGATGCGCAGGCGCGCACTACGCAGGACCGCACTGCACATGCGTGGTGGCGCAACGAACGTTACGAACGTAATGATGTCACGACGTGCAGCAACTGTGGATCTGCACTTTTAACGCAGCAATGTCCTGCTAGAACAGTGCCTACGCTGTGGCAGGTTGGGCCACTATGCTGCATGTTGTCGAGCACCTCAACCTGCCAACTCGCAACAATTCCGCCAGTCTCGCAGGACCGTGCGGGCCATTCAGCCCACATTCACTGGCTTACCTCCAGACACCTTGCAGACCGGCGACACCGATGACAGCGAGCCCTTCCGCGTTGCGGTTATCCATAAGAACAGGCTGTCCCCCAGTAGGCACCACCAGCAGCTGCCAGTCCACACCATTGATCCAGACGATGAGTGGTGTGCCACCCTGACGGTCAACCGATCCCAAGTCACATTTCGCCTGGACACTGGTGCCTCCTCCAATCTGCTCGCATGGTCAGCTTTCCAGGCATTACAGGTCAAACCACCCATTCTACCTTCCCACTGCCAATTGGTGGATTGCAATGGGAACGTCTTCCCGGCCACGTGGTCCTGCCAGCTGGAAGTCACCCACAACTCGCGCACGGCCAAGCTGTCATTTGAGATCGTAGGATCCTCGAAGGACTCTCTGTTAGGCACACAGGCGTGCAAGATTCTCCACCTCGTTCGGCGAGTCCACACTTTGTCTCCTGAAGGCACATCTGACTTTCCAGATGTAGACTTTAGGGCGCAGCTCCACTCAATCCTTGCGCACAACCAGGAGGTTTTCGAGGGCATGAACACGCTGCCCTACATGTACAAAATACGGCTCAAACCGGATGCCACCCCAGTCATTCACGGCCCTCGTAGGGTCCCAGCACCCCTCAAGGACCGTCTCAAGCAACAGCTGCAGGACTTGCAGGACCAAGGAGTGCTTTCCCGGGTCACGGAACCAACGCCATGGGTCAGCTCCATGGTGTGTGTGAAGAAGCCATCCGGCGAGCTCCAGATCTACATTGACCCGAAAGACTTGAATTCCAACATCATGAGGGAGCATTACCCTATACCTAAGCGGGAAGAGATCACGAGTGAAATGGCTCTGGCAAAAATATTTACCAAGCTTGATGCCTCAAAGGGCTTTTGGCAGATTCAACTGGATCCGTCCAGCCGGAAGCTCTCCACTTTCAATACTCCATTTGGCAGGTTCTGCTATAACAGAATGCCATTCGGCATCATTTCGGCTTCCGAAGTGTTCCATCGCATCATGGAACAGATGATGGAAGGCATCGAAGGGGTATGCGTCTACGTAGACGATATTATCATCTGGTCAACAATACCACAGGAGCACATCAGTCGTCTCCAGCGTGTCTTTGCACGTATCCGAGATCAGGGCCTGTGCCTTAACCGAGCTAAATGCTCTTTTGGCCAGACTGAACTGAAGTTTTTGGGGGACCACATTTCTCAGTCGGGTGTCCGGCCGGATGCCAACAAGGAGGCAGCCATCACGGCCATGCAGCGGCCGTCAGACACGAAGGCAGTGCTACGCTTTCTCGGGATGGTCAACTTCCTGGGGAAGTTCATTCCCAACCTTGCCTCACACAAGACTGCTCTTCGCCACCTGGTCAAGAAGACCACGGAGTTCCAGTAACTGCCTGCACACCAGAGTGAATGGGAGGAGCTCAAGGTCAAGCTCACCTCCGCCCCGGTATTGGCGTTTTTCGACACCACACGGGAGACAAAGATCTCCACGGATGCGAGCCAATCGGGTATTGGTGCGGTCCTCCTGCAACGGGACGACACCTCGTCATGGGCTCCAGTCGCCTATGCCTCGCGGGCCATGACCCCCACAGAACAGCGCTACGCGCAGATCGAGAAGGAATGCCGAGGATTGTTGACGGGCATTGACAAATTTCATGACTATGTCTATGGTCTTCCGCAGTTCACTGTAGAGACCTACCATCGCCCCCTGGTCGACATTATTCAGAAGGATCTAAATGACATGACACCACGCCTCCAGCGCATTCTATTCAAGCTCCGGAGGTACGACTTTCAGCTTGTCTACACCCCGGGGAAGGAGCTTATCATCGCAGATGCTCTGTCTAGGGTGGTCAACACACCGTCCGACCCCGAGGGGTTTGTGTGCCAGGTCGCGGCACAGGTAGCCTTCACATCGGCCAATCTGCCGGCCACTGATGCATGTCTGGCCCACATTCGACGTGAGACTGCGACTGACCCCCTGCTACAACGTGTGATGCGCCACATGACAGAAGGGTGGCTAAAGGGGCAGTGGCCACAATTTTACAATGTCCGGGACGACCTGGGCGTCGTTGATGGCATCCTCTTAAAATTGGATCGGATTGTGATCCCACACAGTATGCACCAGCTTGTCCTCGAACAACTGCACGAAGGCCACCTTGGAGTAGAGAAGTACAGACGGAGGGCCCGAGAGGCTGTGTACTGGCCGGGTATCAGCGACGACATCGCCAACATGGTGCTCAACTGCCCTACCTGCCAGGGGTTTCAGCCGGCGCAACCCCGTGAGACCCTTCAGCCCCACAAGTTGGTCACTTCCCCCTGGTCGAAGGTCGGTGTCGACCTCTTTCACGCGGTCGGCAGGGTCTACGATATTCTCATTGATTATTTCTCGAGTTACCCGGAGGTCATACGCCTGCACGACATCTCATCATCTGCTGTCAGCCGGGCATGCAAGGAGACCTTCGCGCGCCATGGCATTCCGCTCACCGTCATGTCTGACATAGGACCTTGCTTTGCGAGTCAGGAATGGTCTTCCTTTGCCGCTGCCTACAACTTCACGCATGTGACGTCCAGTCCATTGTATCCTCAATCGAATGGCAAGGCGGAGAAGGGCGTCCGTATTGTTAAGAGGCGTCTCTGCAAGGCTGCTGATGCCGGGTCTGACTTCTGTCTAGCTTTGTTGGCTTATCGCTCGGCCCCACTGTCCACGGGCCTGTCGCAGGCTCAGCTGTTGATGGGTCGCACCATCAGGACAACTGTTCCGTCCATTCATGTTCCTGACCTCGATCATGCCCCAGTCTTGCGGAAGGTGCAGCAACAGCGCGATCAGCAGAAGGTGGCACATGATGCTCGGGCAACTGATCTTCCTGCCCTGGAGCCTGGCGACAATGTCCGCATACACCTTCCGGACGGTGGCTGGTCAGCAACGGCTGAGGTTCTCCGCCAGGTGGCTCCCCGATCATTTGTTGTTCGCATACCTGATGGCTCTATTTGCCGCCGCAATCGGCGGGCCCTTCGTTTGACTCCGCGCTCGCTACGACACTCTGCACCGGTGCCATGCCCTCCTGTTGCCCCTGATGTCGACTTTGTTGAGCTTCCTGCCACAATGCATTTTCCTCTCTCGCCCGTCGATAGGCCAATTCCTCAGCCGGTGGCTCCTGACCCACCCTTGAGGTGGTCAACCCGAATTCGTCGCCCACCTGAGAGACTGAATTTATGAGCCTGTTTTGGTTTCTTTTGTTCCATTGGACTTACTGAACTGGTTTACAGTACTGTTGACATGTTTCTATTATCGTTCTGTGTTCGAGAGTTTGCATTTGTTCCGTTCTTGGTACACTTTTGTTCGTATGTTGCGCCTGACATCTTCCGATGTGTATATAGTTAGCCTCCTGTACATTTTGTAGTTAATCTCACACACACATATTTGCATATATTGCACCCAGTCCACAATCTTATTTATTAGCATATAGGAACATATTTCTTGTGAAAAGGGGGGATGTCATGATATCCAGATCAGCATATCATGGTGCAATCACACACACACTGATGGACAGGCATTTGGACCAACCAGCACACACACAACATCGCAGCCAATCACTAGTAAGAGCACACGCACTATAAAAGGGGGAACACGAGAGTTCCCGTTCATTCTGGTAGGAGACAGCTCGGGACACAGAGCTTGCAGCGTGACACTCAGACATAGACCATGTGCTGAGTGCCTCACCAACATTAGTGATCGGGCTAGGTCCATAGGTTAGCTGGTAGCGAACGTACCCAAGTCTATAGTTAGTTGCATCTGTTAGTTCACATAATAAAGTCAAGTTGTACCATCTACAGCCGTGTTGACTCATTTGTGTATCAGGACACCTAACATGACAGATAGGAGTCAGGGGGCACAGTGGCACAATGGTTAGCACTACTGCCTCCCGGCGCTGAGGTCCCAGGTTCGACCCCAGCCCCGGGTCATTGTCCATGTGGAGTTTGCACATTCTCCCCGTGTTTGCGTAGGTCTCACCCCCACAAACCAAAAGACGTGCAGGGTAGATGGATTAGCCACGCTAAATTGCCCCTTAATTGGAACTTTAAAAGAAAAATTATAAAACAATTGGCTCATATCCGAACAAAATGAAAGGGCTGGTCCCATGATATCACACTGGCAGGGCGGGCTCAGCAACATCGATTTTAAAAGGCTGCTCCAATACAAGTGGCAAAGAATAGAACTCCCCCCTGCTCCACGAACTCCCCTCAGTGCTAGAGGGTAGTGCCAGGGGCAGTACCAGGGCAGTGCTCAGGCATTACCCTTTACCCCTCAGCCAAGCACTCACCTGAACTCCTCTTGAGGGTTCTGCTTACCAGGTGCACACTGTGGGATGCTTTTTGTGATTCATATGCTGACATGAATGTCAGTGATCCCACCGTTGCAATGATGTACACAGAACACCTAGCTGTTTAACTAGAAAGATGATTTAGTTGCAAACACGTGGAAACAGATTACTACACAAAGTTACTAAATGAATTCAGTAAATTCTGCTGGAGCTACTCTAAGTGCGACTATCCTGTTGTACGTCTTACTACCAGCTGGCGAGTGTCTCCAGTCACGTGATGGATGTATGACGCCACCTGCTAGCCGGAGGTCGTACCAATACCTATATGCAGTTGTATATAACTACATACATTTTTAAAAAATAAACTCAGAGTACCCAATTAATTTTTTCCAATTAAGGTACAATTTAGCATGGCCAATCCATCTACCTCCACATTTTTGGGTTGTGGGGGCAAAATATAACACACAAACACGGGGAGAATGTGAAAACTCCACACGGACAGTGATCCAGAGCCAGGATCGAACCTGGGATCTCAGCGCCATGAGGCAACAGGGCTAACCCACTGCGTCACCATGCTGCCCGTACTTCACATTTTTAATGGATTCCACATCCAGGGCAGGATGACAGACCGATACAAAGGTGAATAGTCAGAAGTTTGGCTGTCAATGATAATTTCTGGTACCTTTATGTTGTTCTGGAGAACTCTGCGCTTTGTAAGCATTTCCAGAGGTCTTCAGCCAATAAGTCCCTTCAGTGCAGACACCTGTGGAAATATCAGCACAGAAATAGGGATTTTGAACTCTGCTGATTGGACCTCCTCAGAGAGGACGAGAGGGTCTGAAGGAAGAGGAGGCTAGTTGCCCCCAGGCAGTGTCACAGGGTTGGACCTATGACCAAGAGTTTCAGGCAGAAGGGGTGCAGGATGAGCAGGAAGCGCAAGGCAGAGGGATCTGGAGAAGGCACCATTGTTCAGCAGAGTCTTCAGGCAGCACTCCTGCCACCTGGACTGGTCTGAGTTTCAGAATTGAAGAAGGCTTTCACTCTCCAGGGTGGCTCTAAACTCCATATGCAAGGTAATTAGTCCAGGAATCTCCTCCAACTACATAGGTGGCCTCCCTATGCTAGTATCTCTAAAGGTGACAGGGCCCTGAACACTTATGCCTCAGGTTCTTTCCAGGAGTCAGTGGGAGATCTATGTGGTGTCACCCAATCGGCTTCCCACAGCTGCCTCAAGCTGGTCAATGGCACACTGCTCTGAAAGGTCAGTACCTTCATTCAATTCCGGATGAGGCCAGTCAGGCTGGGCGAGCGAGAGGCTTTGTTGCAATTGCAGGATTTTCTAGGGAACCATTGACTGCATGCACATGCCCATAAAGACGCCAGCTCCCCCAGTGAGGGAGCTAGTTGTCTTCATGATCATAGAATTTACAGTGCAGAAGGAAGCCATTTGGCCCATCAAGTCTGCACCGGCCCTTGGAAAGAGCACCCTACCCTGCCCAACTATATACATTTATGTGTACATGCAAATCATCACAGCCTCCTTCTTTTGGAGGCATTAATATTTACAAATGTGACTGCTCATTAAACAACCTGATATGCATGATGATTTTAAATATCTGCTGTACACAGTTTATTACAAGTTCAGTCTGTCAGGGTTGCGATAATGTCACCCACATGCATCGGCTCTTTGCTTGCAGCGGAATTTCTTTCACGTGTCACAGTGGTCGACCATACCTACAATGTTTTGAGTCAGGCCTATCCAATAGATTGTTTCCCTGGTCCTGCGCTTGCACTTCTCAATGTCCAAGTGCCCTTCATGAAGCTTATTAAGCATGAGTGGTCTCAAGGGGTAGCACAGTGGTTGGCACTGTGGCTTCACAGTGCCAGGGTCCCAGGTTCGATTCCTGGCTTGGGTCACTGTCTGTGTGGAGTCTGCATGTTCTCCCCGTGTCTGCGTGGGATTCCTCTGGGCGCTCCGGTTTCCTCCCACAAGTCCCGAAAGACGTGCTGTTAGGTAATTTGGACATTCTGAATTCTCCCTCTGTGCATCTGGACAAGCACCGGAATGTGGCGACTAGGGGCCTTCCACAGTAACTTCATTGCAGTGTTAATGTAAGCCTATTTGTGACAATAAAGATTTCAAATAAAGGAATGCGGAATCACCATCCTGTGCTGTCGCAGAAGAAGGCTATTTGCCTCATCAGTTCTGATCGCACATTGTCGTACCCCGAGCAGGAACCCTTTGGCCATCGCTCTCTGAGATATTTGATTACCTTTTGCAGGATTACGTCCTTGGCTGTTTCTGCCTTTATTAGGCGTGACTTGTCATCGGAGACTGGAAGTGACACAGTGACGAAATTGACATGAAACATCCTCATCAACCCGGCATACGTCTTTGATGTCTGTGGCTCGAAAAAGCGTGTCAGCGACTGCTGGTGTATATATGAGGTCAAAGTCATAGCGCTGGAGCTTCATCATTAGGCGTTGTATTTTCAGGGACATTTGGCACCAATTCTTTTGAACAATGGGAACAATTGGCCTCTGGTCAGTCTTCATCAGAAACTTCGGCAGCCAATACACATACTCATAGAATTTTTCTAAACCCGTGACTAACCCAAGGCATTCTTTTTCAATCTGCGCATACCTGCGCTCTGTTTCGGACATCGCTCTTGATGCGTATGCCACCAACAGCCAGCTGTTGGCTGCACCTTGCTGCAGTAATAAAGCTCCAAGGCAATCCTGGGACGTATCGGTCACAATCTTTGTCTTTTTTGTTGGGTCAAAGAAGGCAAGGACAGGCGCTGTCGTCAGCGAGATACGCAGTGCTTGCCACTCCTGCTCGTGTTTGGGATTCCATCGAAACACTATGTCCCTTTTTAACGAGTCTCATAGCTGGGAAGTTTTGGAGGCCAAGTTGGGAATAAATTTGCCCATAAAGTTGATCATCCCCAGTATGCGTAGGACGCCATTTTTGTCCATGGGCCGTGGCATCGTCAGAATAGCCTTACTTTTTTCGTCATTCGGCTGCACACCTTTTGCTGAGAGCCTGTCCCCTAAAAAACCCTGATTTGGCATTTTGTTTTATTTAGCTTCAGGCCATTGTTTTTTACCCGTTGTAGGACTCTAGGAAACCTTCCATCATGCTCCTCCTGTGCAAACCCCCAAATTATGATATCATCGACATAAACGCAGATGCCTGTTAACCTTCCACTACATGCTCCATGGCACGATGGAAAATTTCAGATGCAGAAATTATGCTGCATGGCATTCTCAGGAAGTAGTAGCGCCCGGAGGGTGTGTGAAACAGGCACAGCCTTGTGCTCGCTTTGTCCAGCTTGAGCTGCCAGAAGCCTTGCGACACGTCCAACTTGCTGAAACATGTCGCTCCAGCCATCTTGCACGCTATTTTATCCCTCTTCGGGTTAAGGTAGTGCTCCTTTTTGATGTTCAGGTTGAGATCCTTGTGGTCCCTACATATCCTCAGGTTACTGTTCCTCTTTTTAACACACACCATGGAGTTAACCCAGTCAGTGGGTTCCTCTATGCACCTAATGACACCTAGAGCCGTCATTCTGTGTAGCTCGACCTTCAGTTTGTCCTTCAGCGGAGTAGGCACATGACTCGGCACATGCACTACTGGCTTCGCATTCTCCTTCAGCTGGATGCAATATGTAAAAGACAGAGTACCAAAGCCTTGAAATACCTCCAGATAGTCCTTCATGATAGATTGTACAGATGCATGTTGGCGTGATGGCATACTTTAAGCAATGTACACCCAATTGATGAGTCCGAGCTCTTCCCATGCCCCACTCCAATGAGCAACCCGTGCTCTGTCTCCACTATGGAGAATGTTATCTTGCACATTCAGTCCTTGACAGTGACTTCGAGCTCATATGCTCCTAACGTTGTGATCTGATGACCGTTATAGTCCTTCAGGCGTTCTGCTCTTCGGGTCATTTTCAGCTTGATTTTCAGTTGTTTCAACACTGACCAAGTGATCAGATTAGCCCTTGCTCCCGTGTTGAGCTTTCATTTGATCGCCATGCCATTAACCATCAGGAGAAGTGTCTATCTATCTTCTATGGTCTCCGCATCCGCCTCACTGTGGCTGAAAATTTGGAGAAAACATTTTCCACTTTGGCTAGTCAGACTATTCATGTCTCCCATCGAGATCATGCTCACAGCAGCCAGGTCATCGATGCATGGCTCCTTATCCACACTAAATGGCTCTGTTTGGTCAACTGTTGGACATAAGGTACATAAGCCTAGCAAAATGACTCATTCTGCCACACTTGTAACAGACTTTTCCAAGTGCAGGACTTTGTTGTGACAATGTCCGGCTGCCAAAAATGGCCGCACGCACTGAAACCACGTTTCTTTTTTGAGTGTGTCACAGTGCACTCAAAATGGCTGGCCACACTGAGACCACGTTACTTTTTTGACTGCGTCATTGTGCTTATGATGCCAGCATCTTCTTCGAGATTGGTGCCAGCATGTTTTAAGATGAGCATACTGATCTGCTGTGCATCCAACTCTCTTGCACGGCAGATCTTGATGGCATTTTCTAATTTCAGGTTGTCTTCCCACAACAATCTCTCACAGAGTTTATCATTCAATGTCCCAAACACTATCTGGTCGCGGATCATCAATGACTTCAGATTATTGAAATTGCAAGTCGGACCTTCAACTTCAAGTAGGTTACAAAGCTATCAAAAGTTTTGCCTGCTTTCTTGGTATGCGTATGAAGTATGGAACACTTTTTGTTTCGAGAGCAATGCTGATCAAAGTACTTTATCATCTCATCGTAGCTCTTGCTTTCCTCCAAGGAAAAAGTGAAGGTATTGTATGTTTCTATTGCTCGAGGACCTGCTACCGTGAGTAGCAATGCAATATGTCTCTCGTCATGCTGAGGCTGTAGGCCAAGGGCTGAAACATAGAGTCTAAATTGTTGCTTGAAAATGCATCAGTTTTCGTCTACGTTACCCGAGGCTTGAAGCTGGTAGGGTGCCTTTAAATCTTCCATCTCAAACTTCAAGGTTGTTTGTTGCGTTGAGTTGCAGATAGCCGCAGTTCACCAGGTTGGCAGAAGAATCTTCTACTTTCGTTCTTCAGCCTATTTTGCCTCATCTTTTCTGTTGTTATCTTTAAAGGTTCTGCACGCCTGGTACCATGTTGTGTTCTATGATACCACCGTTGTAATGATGCACACAGAACATTGTGTTGTTTAACTAGAAAGATGATTTATTTGCAAACACGTGGAAAGATAACTGACAGACTCACTTGATGGATGGCTGACACCACCTGCTGGTCGGAGGTCATACTGATAGCTAGGTGCACTGATATACAACGATATAGATTTATGTGTACTTGCATATCACCACAGAATGAACAATGCTGACAATTAGATTTAATTGTGTTCATGTAGGGATTCCGACGTTGAACGCAGGATTTCCATTACTTCATTGGCGAGTGACAGCGGCAATCAGAATGGGAAATCCCGCCAGCATAAGTCGTATTTGGGGCTCCCACGGGGTTTGCTGCTCCTGTCGCCAATCCCCCCTCTTCCCCAACCCCCCAAAAAAATAGGAGTGTAAATTCCTCCCCAGAGTTTTAAAAAGATCAGCTCCTAGTTTGCACATATTACTTGTTACCAATAAACACTCCTGTGCAACATTGCAAGCCTCTGAACCACTTGGTGAGACTTACTGAATGAAACCTCACAACATTCATGTCCTTAAAATGGGCAAACACATGAAAGATACTTCAATGCAGAAAGTGTCTGATACATTTTGATGGGAAGAATGAGAAGAGACAATATGAATTAAAGGGTGCAATTTGAAGGTAGTACATGGACTGAGAGACCTGTGGCTGGATTCTCATTTATTGAGACTGTGTCCCCACGCCGGCATAAAAAGGGTAGAGTTTTACTCTTGAAATTCCTGCAACAAAGTTAAACGAATTCCAAGCCCTACAGGGGGCTAGCAGGGACCCCGAGTGAATCTCGTAGCTTTTGCTGCAGATATGGGACCCCGCACCTACGGGTCAGAGGCCGCGCATGCGCAAGGCCGTACTCCATGCGGACTCATACCACGGAGCCAGACCGAAGAAAGAGACCCCCGATCGGCCGCATGCCCGAGCCTCAATTTCCGCACATAAAATCCACGGCCGCTTTTAAGGCCCCCCTGGTTTCCAATCCGCCCGCCCCCGGCCAGGGCGGCCATGGACTGAGTCCGCAGCCGCCACACGATCATCCCGACCAGTAATAGGAGGTTAGTTCCATGCCGTCGGGAACTCGGCCAGTTGGGGGCGGAGGATTGCTGGGCGGTCCTCTGGCAATGGCTCTCCAGCGGCACGGCATACTCCATGGTGACGCCTGTGGTGATATACATCACTGTAAGTACACAAAAGATTAATGTACATACACTACACCTAGCTAGACACTAGAGGGAGCACCAGAGACATGACACACAGACAGTCAACCAATAGGTCAGTAAGATAGGACACGACCAATGGGCAGTCACGATACACACAGATGGGGCACTACCACAGGAGGGCATTACACCAACCCATATAAAAGGACACATCACACATGCTCAGTCTCTTTCCAGTGGAGACACTCAGTGAGTACAGACACATGGTTGATTGAATATCACACCCACCACATGAATTGTAGCAGACTGGTTC
Organism: Scyliorhinus torazame; assembly: GCF_047496885.1. Classification (NCBI taxonomy): domain Eukaryota; kingdom Metazoa; phylum Chordata; class Chondrichthyes; order Carcharhiniformes; family Scyliorhinidae; genus Scyliorhinus; species Scyliorhinus torazame. The sequence continues at coordinate 89,528,924 of NC_092717.1, forward strand.
GTCAGTCTGAGTAGCTATAGCAGGATTAACAGTAGCGTCGAATCCAAGTAGGAGAATTGTTAATAGTTTAATAAATGTGTTAAAGCTATCTCCAAGTCTGAACCTTCCTTTGTCAGAGTGCACATCAAGGAAGCAGTTTATGCTACGTCAAGAGTATAACGAAACATGGTTCCAGGAGTGAACTGTTTCAATCCATGAGCAACAATGAGTTAAAACTCAGCAAACAGTGACTACCAGCAACAGCAGCCAGGCAAGATGATGCTCGAGATTCCGGTTCCACAGCAGCTCAGGCACCAAGGGAATCTCAGTGAAAACTGGCGTTGGTTCAGGCAGAGATTCGAGATCTACCTAGTAGCGTCCGACCTAGATGGCGTGGCGGATGCAGAGACAATAAAGCTTCTACTTACCATCGCAGGTCCAGAAGCAGTAGAAATTTTCCAGACCTTCAAATACTCAAAGGGGCAAAAACAAGAGCGATTTCCAGGCAGTCCTGGACAAATTCCAAGAATTCTGCGAGGAACATACAAGAAGAAAAGGTAAAAGAGGTGCCAAAACTCACCGCGAGGCAGGCTTGCAGCAACGAACGGCAGTTTTGCATTGCAGCCATCTTGGAAAAGGTGCTGCACATGCGCAGTTGCACGAAGAGCGCACAGAACGGTAAGTTCCGTTTGCGCATGCTCGAGAAGCCGCATGCCCAATTGAGAACAAGGCCCCAAGTAAAGGAACAGCGATCTGCGCATGTGCAATCACTTCCTACGCACTATGTCACATGCATCGTGATGTCAGAGGCCCCGGACCACGCCCACTTAAAGGGGAAATGTCCCAAAACACGGAAAAAAACATTTAAAGCCGTAAAACCAGGTTCTTCCACCAGGAACGACAGCACAATGCCTGAAATTCGACCAGCAGCTGAAAGTAATCTCCACAGAACCCTGCAACAAGCAGTTAGCACCGCCCAAATTGATGATACAGCCCTTGAAGACTATGACTCAGACCTTGAATTCTTCTTTGGACATTGCGAGCCCAATGCCAGCTCCGACACAAAACGTGGTGATATGGTCCTAGAAGACGACTCAGACGAACATTTCACCTTGGGTGGCTACCCCAGTACCAAATCCGAACCGCAACTAGACGTGTTGTACATTTACGACCCCGACGACGAGTTCTTCGGATTGGGGAATCTTCAGCCCAGCATATATGACATCCCGACTCGTGAGTGCAGGGTTATGCTGCGGCCTGACACCAAGAGACAGAGAGCAGTACAAGCCCACAGAGAGCGGCCTGCTGCCACACAGAGAGTGGTCCACGCACCACAAAGAGTCCCCGACTCCACACAGAGAGTGTTCCACGCGCCACAAAGGGTCCCAGCCTCCACACAGAAAGCGATGAAAGACTCCACAGTGAGACAACTGTACGTCTCCACACAAGAAGTGACTCTAGTGACACAAGCCTCCACAGCGAGCTCGTGGACAGACTCCACGATAGAAGCAACGCAAGACTCCAGAGCGCAGTCCTTTCATGAACAAGAAGTGATGACAGTCCCCACAGCGAGACCAATGCACGATTCCACACAAGGAACGCTGCAAGACTCCACAGAGGGAGTGACACAAGCCTCCACAGCGAGCTCGTGGACAGCCTCCACAATAGAAGCAATGCAAGACTCCAAAGCGCAGTCCTTGCATGAACAAGACCATGAGGGTTTAGCAACCTCCTCTGAGCAACCAGCAGCAGACAATGCAAGTCTGCCACGCACAAGTGATCAACAGAAAGACTATGACAGTCTGCCATGCTCAAGTGTACAGCAAGCAGACTATGACAGTCTACCACGCTCCAGTGAACAAGAAGAAGACTCTGACAGTCTACCCAGCTCAAGTGAACGACAAGAAGACACTGAGGCTCTACCCACTGTATGTGCGATCAGTGATGATGGCATCCCACTTCCCATACCAGATGTGCAACGTGACAGACCTCAGCTAGAATGTACAGAGGCACTCGACAATCACAGTGAGACCACTGGTGACTCCGGTGACACCACGTTACTTCAAACCTCACTCGCTCGAGCCTCTCCGCAAGCAAATGCATTCCTGACTGTTTTGACCCCGGACGGGGAGCATCACAAAACTTCAGAAGATTCAAGTGAACCTAAAATGACTCCGGATGTGGAGCATCAAGAAGCCAAAACTGACTCAGGTGAAACAGCCCAGACGGGGAGCATCCACAAGCCAAAGCTGATTCAAGTAAGCCGGACATGACTCCAGACGGGGAGCGCCGCAAACTCAGTGACGGCACACTCAAGGAAACAGCAGATGCCACAAAGGACGCTGACACGAGTAACTGTGTGAAGGACTCGTATTATCCACAGAGTGTGGTCCTTGAGCGCAGCAAGCACGACAACAAAACCAACCAACACAACAACATCAAAGACAATAGCAAGAAGCGTACCAAAGGCAACAACGTCGACAACAAGCACGACAAAAACAACACCAATGGAACTATGACTGGTAGGACATGGTACAACTCTGCAAATGAGGGACACTGTTACTGCTCAGCTCAGTACAATGACATGCCATGGCAGGACGATGCATCTTACCACTTCACGTTTGCTGCCCTACCAACAGGCAACCTGACTTTCAGGACAGATGCCATCAAGAATTACCACCACAAGCATCGAAAGAAAAAAAGAGACCAAATCAGACAATTAAGTGAGTTGACCACTTCTTGGTTGCTCCAGCACAGGGACACTGATGGCATTTACAATGCAATGCCACCATCAACATCACCAACTCACCAACCAAACAAGAAAGCCACTCGACCATAATAATTAATGAAGTTTGGACTCATGCATATGACTTGGACTTATTGTTTCATGAGCGCTGTTATCATAACTTGTACAGAATATCACTCATCTACCTAGTTTGTTCAATTTTCTTTAACACTGTACAGAAAATATGTAACATAAAGAAAGGGGGGATGTGATGATATACATCACTGTAAGTACACAAAAGGTTAATGTACATACACTACACCTAGCTAGACACTAGAGGGAGCACCAGAGACATGACACACAGACAGTCAACCAATAGGTCAGTAAGATAGGACACGACCAATGGGCAGTCACAATACACACAGAGGTGACACTACCACAGGAGAGCATTACACCAACCCATATAAAAGGACACATCACACATGCTCAGTCTCTTTCCAGTGGAGACACTCAGTGAGTACAGATACATGGTTGATTGAACATCATACCCACCACATGGATTGTGGCAGACTGGTTCATCAGTCTGAGTAGCTACAGCAGGATTAACAGTAGCGTCGAATCCAAGTAGGAGAATTGTTAATAGTTTAATAAACGTGTTAAAGCTATCTCCAAGTCTGAACCTTCCTTTGTCAGAGTGCACATCAAGGAAGCAGCTTATGCTACGTCAAGAGCATAACAAAACAACGCTGATTTTTGATGCCAGGAGAATTGCCAAACCCGCACCAGGCCCGATTACAGCGTTAAACTGAATTCTCCGCCCCGGTGCTGGCCGCGATTTCCGTGTCGGGCTGCGGAGAATCCAGGCCCTGGTCTGTGGCCATTCTAGTCTGAAAAAAAAATCAGAGACCTGGAGATTAATGTACACAAATCTTGAAAGAACAAGTTGAGAAATCTATGCGAATCTTGACTCTAGTATTAAAGGAATAGAGCACAAGAACAAGGAAATTATATTAAATCTCTATGAAACACTACTGGCCTCAGTTGGAATATTGTGTTCAGCTCTGGGCACCACACTTTAGGAAGGATGTCAAAGATGGTGCAGAAGAGATTTACTAAAATGGTACCAGGAATGAGAGACTTCAGTTATGTGGCAAGACTGGGGAAGTTGTGGTTGTTATATTTGGAGCAGACTAAGTTAAGAAGAGATTGGAAAGAGATGTCCGGAATCATGTGTGGTTTTATTTGAGTAAATATGGAGAAACTGTCTCCAGTGGCAGAGGTTGGTAAGTAGAGGACACAGATTTAAGGTGACTGCAGAAAGATCTAGGTACAATATGGGGGAACATTATTTCACAGTAAGTTGTGATCTGAAAGGGTGGAGGAAGCAGATACAATTGTAACTCTCTAAAGAAATTTGGGGAGATGCTTGATAGAGAAAGAGCAAGGGGATGGGATGAATTCAATAACTCTACCAAAGCATAGGCATGATGGTACAAATAATTTACTTATGTGCTGTATCGTTTCAAGATTTCAAGTAAAGGTGATTTGATTCAAGGAAATTTTTCTTCAGCATTTCTTCTTTGAAATCAAATGATTTTGAGCTGAGAATAAATGAGTGGGTCGAATCCTGAAAAATGATGATTCAGAATACAGGAGGGAGATAGAGAACCTAGCGGAGTGGTGTAACGACAACAATCTCTCCCTCAATGTCAGCAAAACTAAAGAGCTGGTCATTGATTTCAGGAAGCAAAGTATCGTACAAACCCCTGTCTGCATCAATTGGGCCGAGGTGGAGATGGTTGACAGCTTCAAATTCTTAGGTGTACACATCTCCTAAAATCTGTCCTGGTCCATCCACGTCGACGCTACGACCAAGAAAGCACAACAGGAAACTAAGGAAATTTGGTATGTCCACATTAACACTTACCAACTTTACAGGTGCACCATAGAAAGCATCCTATCTGGCTGCATCACAGCTTGGTATGGCAACTGCTCAGCCCAAGACCGCAAGAAACTACAGAGAGTCGTGAAGTCCAGAGTCCAGACCGCCCAGTCCACCACACAAACCCATCTCCCATCCATTGACTCCATTCACACCTCCCACAGCCTGGGGAAAGCGGGCAGCATAATCAAAGTCCCCTCCCACCCGGCTTGCTCACTCTTCCAACGTCTTCCATCGGGCAGGAGATACAAAATGTCTGAGAACACGCACTAACATATTCAAAAACAGCTCCTTCCCTGCTGTTACCAGACTCCTAAACGACCCTCTTATGGGGTGATCTGATTAATACTACACTCTTGTATGCTTCACCCCGATGTCTGGGTCCACGTATTTAATAATAATCTTTATTGTCACAAGTAAGCTTACATTAACACTGCAATGAAGTTACCGTGAAAAGCCCCTAGTTGCCATATTCCGACGCCTGTTCGGCTACACGGAGGGAGAATTTAGAATGTCCAATTCACCTAATAGCACGTCTTCCGGGAATTGTGGGAGGAAACCAGAGCACCCGGAGGAAACCCACCCAGACACAGTGAGAACGTGAAGACTGCAGAGACAGTGGCCCAAGCCGGAAATCGAATCTGGGATCCTGGTGCTGTGAAGCAACTGCGCTAACCACTGTGCTACCGTGCTATTTACATTGTGTATCATGTGTTACCTTATTATATAATTTCCTTTCATGTGCTAAATGATCTGTTTGAGCTGCACACAGAAAAATACTTTTCCCTGTACCTTGGTACATGTGACAATAAACAAAATAATCCAAATCCAAACAAAGAAACATAATTATTTCATATCATTTTATTCATTCAAAGCCATTTCATGCTGCTCAGCTCAATAAAAGCGCAGAAAATAAATGTTGTAACATCTTGCAAGGAATTAAACAAGTGAGTGATTTAATGCGGAAAATATTTTTGGTTGTCAAGTGTCAACAAAAATTGAGGATGTAAAATCAGAGAGAAAGAAAATATAGGAATCTTGTGGATTTCTGTGAGCTACTGCCAACCCATGCTTAGAAATGCAAGAGCACCATCTTCTGGTCAAATATCATGTGAAAAGCTTCAATTTAGCATCACATTGTTCAGATTGTTTGTAGGATTTCTCCAGCTAAAATGGCTAATCATAGAATTTACAGTGTGATGCACTATCAATTACGACGAGACGAGAGTAGAATTTAATTGAGGCTTTATTTCACAGAGATGTGTGGCCTCCTACAGCAGCTTATGAAATGGCTGATGTTCGGAGAGCACACACATTTATACTCCGCCTCCTGGGCGGAGCCAGCAAGCAGGGATCTACCCCCGTACCTGTAGTGCAGGGGCCTTACCGTAATACCCATATATACAATATAATACAACAGCGGTGACTACCATACAGTGCAGAAGGAGGCCATTGGGCCCATCGAGTCCGCACGGGAAAGACCAACCCACCTAAGCCCACACCTCCACCCTATCCCCACAACCCAGTAACCCCACCTAACCTTTTTGAGCACTGTGGGCAATTTAGTAGGGCCAATCCACCTAACCTGCATATCTTTGGACTGTGGGAGGAAACTGGAGCACCCGGAGGAAACCCACGCTGACACGGAGAGAACGCACAGTCAGTGACCCAAGCCGGGAATCGAACCTGGGACCCTGGAGCTGTGAAGCAACTGTGCTAACCACTGTGCTACCGTGCTGCCCAATCATTTCTTCAGACATCCACTAAACATGCAATGGGAGATTGGGAGAAGCCTGTGGAAATTCTCCATCAATGCACTTGATCACCTGTCCTAATATCTCTGGCTCAGTGTCAAATTTTGTTCGATAACGTTTGTTGTGAAGCATCTTGAGATACTTTAATACATTAAAGGGGCTAATCTGTTGAAGTTGTTGTTGATTACAATGGCCATTTGGCCCAACTTAAAACATCTATCTGGTTGTTCCTTTTCAAGGTTTGTGACTTTGACAGTCTGCCCTTAAGTCCGGAGTACTGACCTCACTCTGCTTCAAGAGGAAACTCCTTGGGCCATAACCCCTTGGCTCCCGATCAGAAAGTTTGGGGGCTACCCCAAAGATGCACTGGGGAATCGCTCTTGGAAGTAAAGGTTTACCCAGCAATTGTCCAGAAGCACTAACCTACCCTAGACGCTGGGCTGAGAACCAGAGAACAATAGTTCAGCCATGATCTCATTGAATGGTGGAGCAGGCTCGAGGGACAGATGGCCTACTCCTGTTCCTAGTTCTTATGTTCTAAAGCAATTTAAATTAATCAATTCAGATGGTTCTGCCAGTTTTACCTTCATCATTACTGTGAAAGAGTTAGAGAGAGAGAAAAAACACTTCTAACTTCAGCGTAATTATTTTAAAGACCCAGACCGAGCCCCTCATGGGACAGCCCCCTCAGGCCTGATTCCCCCCAGACCCCTCCCACAAACCCCTCCCAACTAAGCATTCCATCCCCCACAGTATTATCCACCTCTCACTCCCCCACCCACACAGGTTTCCCGACAACACACGCTCGACATGACCCACCGACCCAACCGAGCCTGACCCCAAACCGAATTGCCCATCATCCCGATCTGAACCCCGCCTGAAGCAAACAACCTCCACAACCCGCCCCCCCTCTGACCTGATCCCCCACGTGCCCAACAGCCCTATGTCCCAAGCTTACCCATATTCAACCTGAACCCACCTGATATCCAACCCGATCTCTACATGTCCCAACCAGCTCCTCCATGTCCTGACCCCATGTCCGACCCGATTCCCCCCCCGCCCCCATGTCTGACCAACCCCCCCACAACTTCCATGTCCCACCTGACACCCCCCATGGCCAATCACTCCCACCGCACTATGTTTGACCTGAACACCAGGTCTCACTCAAAGCTCCCAGGTTAGACCTGATCGGGGGGGGGGGGGGGGGGGGGGGGGGTGACCATGCAGGATGTGACCACCCCCCCATGTTAGACTCTCCCCAAATCTGACCCGAGCATCCCCATATCTGACCCGACCCCCTCATGTCCGACCCCACAACCTCTATGTCCTACCCAATACCTCCCATGTCCAGCCCCCCCCAACCACCCACACCTCACCCGGCCTCAACATATGTCCGACCCAACCCAACCATCTTCCCTCCATGTGCGAACTGACACCCTCAGCCCATGTCTGGATCACCCCCTCAACTCCGGGTTACCACACAAATGTCTAAACCTCCTCTTGCCAAAATCCAAAGCTCCCCTCCCTCCCGCTGATGTCTAAATCCCCGCCTCGCATCCCATTTACTTACTGCAGAAACTTACCTTCTCCCTTTCAATGGGACCATTACATTCACTTGCTTTACTGCAGCTAGTGCTGTAACAAAGGTGTGTTCTCCTTTGCTCCTCTCCTTCTGGACTTCTCCACTGGAACCACTGACCTGCTTCGCTTCTTCAGTCTCACCTTGTGTCAGCAAGGTCGAACGAAACAGGCACTTTGGAATTCATGCACGGGTCAGTCACTATGGAGGGACAATCCACTGCTCTTGTCATCCCGAGGAAGTTAAGTGCCTGTTGTTCCTGAAGGTACCATTCTGAAGGTTTGAACCAAATGCAGTAGCTTACTACCAATGTTTAATTTAATGTAGTCATTTCCAGGTTAACCTTTTCCACACCACTTTTGCATTTCAATGAGACCATCTTTCAGATGACTCTTTTTCAGACTTTCCATTCCAAGTTTCTTTGCACCTTCTTCAGCATTTAATATCTTTCTTGATTCTTGGTAACCAAGATTCAAGATATGGACTATTCCCCCAAATAATTCCCAAGTGCTGTAGTGAGCGGGAGTTGCCGCGTGTTTCCTGGCGTTCAGCCCAGTGAGGCCGGCAACGGCATTCAATGTTAATTGGTCCACTTAACAAGGCCTCACGGGCTTTTCACTCTGAATGCCGGCTCGCTAGCTATGTTGCCGGGACCGCGCTCGCCAGCCCCCTACTAACAAGGTCGAGCAGCATTTAGGCTGTACTTGATCAGCCAATCCCAGCCAGATCACAAGAATGGCGCCGAGGAGACCGGCCCCAAATTTTGGGGAAGCTGACCTGGGGAGGCTCCTGGATGCAGTGGAGGCCAGGAGGGATGTCCTGTTCCCCAAGGGTCCCGGAGGGTGAGCCACAGGACAGCCAGTGCTGCCTGGAATGAGATAGACAGCTGACTACCACCACCTCTGAAGTGCATCCTGGGGACACAACTAAATGTATGGTAGAACTAGGAAGGCAAAGCACATTGAGGATCACTGAGGGCACCGAGGGACGGGGGATGGGGTAGGTAGGAGGTGGGTGGGGGTGAGGGGGTGGGGGGGATGCAACTTCGGGGGAGTAGGGGCGTATATTGACCAATAAACATCCGTGTGCACAACCAGTAGGACGCCTCTGTCACTTTCTTCTGCAATGCATTGCCGACTGCAGGTAATAGGTATGAGCAAGCACTCAGTAGACAGGCAGGGGTCAGATTATGGCATAGATTGAGGAGCACCAGCGCCCAGTTCTCTGCGGGTTACCATCACATCACTGCCCTCGACAGTGACCCGCGGACAGTGCCGACACAGTCCCAGCACCCTGAAGTGATGTGACACGTGTCCTGGGAGGGTGCGAATTGGAGGTGGCAGGTGGGTAAGGATGTGATGATGGACCAGGCCACGTCCTAGGTGAATCGGGCCTATATGGGGGCCTACCTGCCCTCCGGGCTGGCCGGGCCCTCTCTGCTGCCGCCTGTCCTGCAGCCTCCGACTGGGCCTCAGGTTCCTCCCCGGCTTCGTCCTCCAGACCTTGCTGGTCCGGCGCCTCCTCATCGTCCTCATCCCCTTCCCACCCTCATCCTCCTCCTCCTCCCCCTCCGAGGTGGCCGTATGTTCCTCATCACCAACATCTAGCTCGTCGCCCCGGTGCTATGCGAGGTTGTGGAAGACACAGCAGACCACAACAAAGCGGACGACCCTTGGGGCGGTGTGCACAGCTGGAGCAGTTGAGGCCTCGGAATCGCATCTTGAGAAGTCCGATGCACCGCTCAATGACAGTCCTGGTGGCCACATGGGCCTCGTCGTAGCGGGTCTCCGCTTCAATCTCCAGCCTCTGTACTGGTGTCTTTAGCCAGGTCCTCAGTGGATATCCCTTATCCCCCAAGAGTCAGCCGTCCAACCTGGGGTGCTCCTCGAAGAGGCCGGGGATGACCAACTGCCCCAGGATGTAGCTATTCTGCACGCTCCCCGATAACTGAGTACACGTGCATTATCTGCATTTGGTGGCCGCACCCGAGCTGTATGTTGTGGGAGTGGAGCCCCTTTCGGATAACATAAGACACCCCCAGGTGACCTGGTGAGCACAGGGTAACGTGCGTGACATCTATGATTTCCTGGACCTGGGGCATCCCTGCAATGGCGGAGAAGCCTGCTGCCTGGACATCCTGTTGGGTCTGGTCCATGTCAAAGATGATGTAGTCTTCTGCCCGGCCAAACAGGGCTTTCATGACCTTCCAGGTCCCCACTCGAGCCCTGGAATGATCCCATAGCATGAAAGTCCAGGGCTGCAGTGACCTTGATGGCCACCGGGAGCGGGTGTCCTGCTCCTCCATGTGGTGCCAAGTCCGCGAGGATGTGCCACAGGTGTTGCACCACCTCCTTGTTGAGGTGGAGCCTCCTGCGACACGCGCTGTCCGTCATTTGTTTGAATGACCAGTGACGCCTGTACATTCGGGGTCATCGAGGGACTCCCCCTCTAGGTCCCTCCCTGGCCTGATGGGCGGTTGGGTCCTCAGGGTGTGGCGCAGGGTCCAGCGCATGGTGCGCCGCCCCAAGCATCTGCAGACGCTGCTGCTGTTGCCGCCTTCTCCGGCATTTGGCCGCACCGCGTAGCACCAGCATCACTAGGGCAACTTCTGGCATCCAACATCCCTGCCGTAGCGTTCAGTATCTGTAAGACATTGGGAGAGAGTGTTAGCCTGACAAACAGTGGTGGCTCCCACCCCGGGACCCTCCTTTTTCCTCTTAATTCCCCCCCTTCCCCACCACTCTACTTAGAACGCACACCCCACGTACCCCAGACAGCAGCGGGCCCCCTTCACCGGGCCGAGAGCCTATACCCCGGACACCCGCTCACAACACCACGCGGACCGGGTGCTGGCCCCCTCCCCGTGGCACTCACCTACCCTCTAGCCGTGGACATGTCGCTGGAGCTGTGCCCCATCCCCTGGGTGTTTGGATGTTGCCTGTTGCGTGTGTGGTGTTGCTTCCTGCAGTGTTCAGGTATACTATCCAGGAATCATGATCTGTTTGGGATGCCAGGCAATGACTCCCGCATGCTACATGGCCCATCCACCCACGGGTTCCACTTGGGTGGTGTGAATTGCTCAATTAACCACGATCGGCAAATCCCTATTAGCAATAGCCTTCAGCCGCACGGCCAGAGGCCTCGGCAGTTGACCGGGGTTATGGGTGGTTCGGGGTCAGACAGGCAGGGACAAGGGTTGCCCCCAGAACAGGTACACACGATCCAGGGATTGGCAGTGAGTGGTTGCCCCTCGGTTGCCAGCCCCACCCCCACCCTCCCATGGCGGCCCACCCCTGCGTAGGGTCCCCCCACCCCCAACCGAGGGTGCCCCGTCTCCCACCGAGCAGTAAGCCCAGCGCCCCCGGGCTCTTCGCCAGTGGGGAGAAATGGCTACTCACCTCCTCGGCTCCCCACAGAAGCCCTTCCATCAGGTTCACGTTTTTAAAAAGGAGTACCAATCGGCGCCAGCGTGAGCACTTGCTGGGGAGACCGGTGAATGACAGGAGGCCATTGGATGACAGGTGGCTTTCGTTAATTGTATGGAAATGGGGCTTAAGTGGTGATAATTAGATTCTTGCCACACTTCGGCGAGATTCCGAATTCGCCTATGGGAGCAAGCCGGTTGCATCGCAAATTATTTGGCGCCTGGTGCGGTTCCCTTTTTGGCCTCTCCCACTATTCACCGACCTCGTTACGCTTGAGCGCGAATGTAACGAGGCCGGAAGATCACGCCCTGAGTTTTTGACACCCGTGATATTTTCCCCTCCCGCCCACCATTATGCCCACCAAGGGCTGGAGCAGGGCATCCCAACCCCAGAATATGAATCTGGTGCACCCACCACTGAACTGTAAATATATGACAGTATATTAAGTAACCTTGAGGACCGAGTGGCACTCGCTTAATTTTCAGCTTGAGGAGTTGGAGTGAATACAACTCAAACTAAAGTAATTAATAGGCCCTACACTAAACGACACTGGGCTGCCCTGACTTAGTTTCTTGAGACCACAAAATAAAACAGCTCCTAATTTTGGACTAAATGAGCACTCCCAGGCTGAAGCCATGAGCACATATGTTCCATGTTATGATGTGGTGAGCACATTCTTTTTGATCATTTTCTTTCACCAGACCCCCCCAGTGCGATAGATGCAAATGTCAAATTGTGCTGTTTTACGCAACTGTTCAAACAATATTAAGATGAAGGCCAATTGTCAGAGATCCATAACATTTGAAAATGTTTAATTTCCTGCCGCTAATACCAACAAGGATTGCAAAAAAAATCACCAAAACTCAGAAGAAACAAATCCTGTAGCACAGCAACATCTGAATAAAATTATTCATTGCACTGCATCAGCATTTTACACAAAGTAATTTTGAAACTCATAATTTCATTTCACGCAAATGATCCACACTTTAATACATATAACCTTTCTGCTTCATGCAAATGGAGATTGAATAACAGTATTGCAAAATAATATGGAAACTAAAGTTGGATTTCAACTTGCAAGCTCAGTGGCCTCTGGTCTCCAGTAGGAGTGCAGTGCGGCTGTCCACATTACAGACAGACAGCCAAGTGTAAAATCAGACTTCACTCCAGCAACTTTCCCCGATTACTTTAGGAATATAGCACAAAATCTGTCCCAGGAGGGAACAATACAGAATGGAGAGGCGATAAATTAATTTATGGGATGATCCTGTAAAAATCTGGGTGGTTGGTCATGTTGTGCAGCTGTAATGATAACAAAACTGTCAGCACACCCTGTCATTACTGTGGTGATGTGCATCAATGTAAATGCATGTAGGCTAGCTAGACACTAGAGGGAGCACCAAAGACATCACACACACACACTCAACCAATAGATCAGGCAGATAGGACGCGACCAATAGACATTCACGATACACAATGAGGTGACACGACCACAGGGGGGCATTACACCAACCCATATATAAAGGACACCACACACATGATCTGCCTCTTTCCAGTGGAGACAGTCAGTGAGTAGAGACACAGGGTTGATTCAATGTTACACCCACCACGTGGATTGCAGCAACTGGTTAGTCAGTCTGGGTAGCTATAGTAGGATTAGCAGTAGTGTCGAACCCGAGTAATAGAAGTGTAACTAGTTGAATAAATGTGTTGAAGTTATCTCCATGTCTGAACCTTCCTTTGTCAAGTGCACCACAAGGAAGCCGCTTATGTTACACCTACAACATAAATCATGGTACCAGGACTTAACTGTTTCAATCCATATAGCCATACCTCAGTGTACAGTGACAACCAGCGACAAACCCGGCAAGATGTTCGAGATCCGGGTTCCGCAGCAGCTCCAGTGCCACGGCGATCTCCGCGAAAACTGGCGGATATTCCGGCAAATGTTTGAAATCTTCCTGGTAGCAGCCAAATTAGAAGACCTGGCCGATGCTGAAAGGACAGAGCTTCTCCTCACCATCGCCGGTGCCAGAGCAGAAGAAATCTTTTAAAAATTCAAGTTCTCCAAGGGGCAAAACAGGAGCGACTTCCAGGCAGTCCTAGACAAATTTGGCAAATACTGTGAGGAAAACACACTCCAACCAGCAAGAAAAGGTAAGAGAAGCGCTAGTACTCACCACGAGGCCGAGATCCCGGAGCAGAGAACAGTTTTGATCGGCGGCCAACTTTCTAAAGGGACTGCACTTGCGCAGTTGCGAGACGCCGCACATGCGCAATCACGAAAACGGCCCCCGGTAAAGGAACCACGATCTGCGCATGCACAATCGCTTCCTACGCAGTACGTCACATGCGTCATGACGTCAGCGGCCCCAGACCACGCCCATTTAAAGGGGAAACGTCCCAAATCAAAGAAAAAATCTTTTTAAAGCTGCAAAACAACCTTCCTTCACCTGGGATGACAGCACAATGCCTCAAATTGAACCAGGAAATGAAATTAACCTCCGAAGAACACTGCAACAAGCAGTTACCTACACCCAAACCGATGATGCCGACCTTGAATACTTCGATACCGACCTTTACATTTTCTCTGGACCTCGCGAGCCCAATGCCAGCTCCGACGCAAACAGTGATGATATGGTCCTAGAAGACTACGACTCAGACAAACCTTTCACCTTGGGAGGCTACCCCAGTATCAAATCCGAACCGCAACTAGACGTGTTGCACATTGGCGACCCCCGTATTGAATCTGACGCAGACGCGGATTCGTTTTCGGATTTGAGGATCTTCAGCCCAGCAGATAAGACAGCCAAAATCATGAGTGCAGGATGATGCTGCAGCCTGAAACCGAGAGACAGGGAGCGGTACAATCCTCCACAGCGAGCTCATGGACAGACTCCACGATTGAAGAAACGCAAGACTCCAGAGCGCAGTCGTTGCACACACAAGACATGACTCCAGTGTCACAAGCCTCCACAGCGAGTTCGTGGACACCCTCCACGATAGAAGCAATGCAAGACTCTGATGCGCAGTCCTTGAAGGAACAAGACCATGAGGGTCTAGCAACCTCCTCTGACCAACTAGCGGCAGATGATGCAAGTCTACCATGCTCAAGTAAACAGCACGAAGACCATGATAGTCTACCACGCTCCAGTGCACAGCAGGACGACCATGACAGTCTATCATGCTACAGTGAAGAACAAAGCGACGATGACAGTCCAAGCCCAAATGAAGGACAACAGCAAGACAATGACAGTCCACCCACATTGTTTGCGCCACCAGATGAAGACTCTGACAATTTACCCAACCCAAGTGAACAACAAACAGCTACTGAGGTTCTACCCACGGTATGTGAGACGAGTGACGACAGCATCCCACTTCTCATGCAAGATGTGCAAAGTGACAGACCTCAGCTAGTGTGTACAGAGGCACTCGACGATCACTGTGAGACCACTGGTGACTCCGGTGACACCATGATACTTCCACCCTCATTCGCTCGAACCTCTCCACAAGTCAATGCATTCCTACATGTTCCGACTCCAGACGTGCAGCTTCAAGAAATCTCAGCTGACTCCAGTGAACCTGTTCAGACTCCGGACGGGGAGCATCAACAAACCAACACTGACTCAGTTAAAACAGACCAGACTCCAGATGGGGAGCAACCAAACGCCGACTCTGATTCACGTAAGCCAGACTTTACTCGAGACAGGGAGTGCCGCAACCTCAGTGATGGCACGCTCAGGGTGACAGCAGATGCCACAACGACAGGAGATGGATCACTTAACAATTACACTGAGTCAGTAATAACATGCAGCGGCTACAGTCCAAGAGGAACACACCAATATTCACCACAGCGATATCCACACATTATTTCCACACCAGCAGTGCAGCCAATGACAGCTCATGCTGGACAAACCCAGTATTCAGGCATGCAGCAGCCAGCAGTCTATGCAGCATATTCTCAAATAAGCCAGCACTACGGATTGCCCATTAATGGAATCAAGACCGAAGGAGGACTACCGCAAGCGCTATCTGCACTACAGACTGGATGCCTTAGTTACAGCCCAGGATTTGCTGCACCCCAGCCTGGCCAGACGGCATATTCCTATCAGATGCAAGGATCTAGTTTCACACCACCACCAGGTATTTATGCGAGCAGCAATTCTGTCTCCAATTCGACAAGCTTCAATGGTTCTCAGCAGGATCACCCTTCCAGCACAGCACGTGGCCAGAACCAGTATGTACAGTCTTATCCAACTTCAACATATGGCACATCCATGACCTCGAATGATACTGTTGATTGTACCTCTTCAACGTCAACACCTTATCAGCTACAAGATGTCATCCGACAGCACCATCACAAACATCGAAAAAAAAAGAAAGGGACTCCAAATCAGACAGCGAAGTGATTTGACCACTTCTTGGTTCCTGTGACACAGGGACGTTGATGCCGTTCATAACCAAGAGAGACATTTGACCATGATGATTTTTGGTTTTTGGGACTCACACAAATGATTTGGACTTATTGTTTAATCACTGTTCCCATGACTTGTATACACCTTAACGTATCTACTTGTTTTTTGTTCACTTTTCTTAAAGTGTACAGAAAATATGTAACATATAAAAAAGGGGGGTGTGTGGTGATGTGCATCAATGTAAATGCATGTAGGCTAGCTAGACACTAGAGGGAGCACCAAAGACATCACACACACACACTCAACCAATAGATCAGGTAGATAGGACACGGCCAATAGACATTCACGATACACCAGGAGGTGACTCAACCACAGGGGGGCATTACACCAACCCATATATAAAGGACACCACACACATGATCTGCCTCTTTCCAGTGGAGGCAGTCAGTGAGTAGAGACACAGGGTTGATTACACCCACCACGTGGATTGCAGCAACTGGTTAGTCAGTCTGGGTAGCTATAGTAGGATTAGCAGTAGTGTCGAACTCGAGTAATAGAAGTGTAAATAGTTCAATAAACGTGTTGAAGTTATCTCCACGTCTGTACCTTCCTTTGTCAAGTGCACCACAAGGAAGCCACTTATGTTACACCTACAACATAACAAATCATTTACTATGTAAAACAGACAGCAATGTTTGACTTCTGCCCATGCCCAGTTAAATGAGTAAATCATGAAGTTAATGTCAGTCCTGCTTCTTCACAGTTTGAGGTGGGCAAAGGTGCCTCTGTTGCAGGGGCACAATGATTGCTGGCACTTGACCAGGAGAAAAATGTGACACAAAAGGGTGAGAGGGGAAGCCTCTTGGATAGAAGGTTTGCCCAAGGAGAGACGCCACCTGCATGGGCCTCATCCAACCTGGTTTTGGTGTTCACACTGAGGAGTTGCAGTAGCAGAGAGGGAGGGAGGTCCAGGCAGTCGGATTTCAGCAACTGCAAGGCCAATGAGAGGGCCAATCGTGGCATGGGGGCACGAGGGAAGGGTGCAGAGGCCTCGCAGATTGCTTCATGCACTCAGAAGACGATATCTAGATGACATCCGAGGTTTTACTAGTTGGAAATATCAATTGGTCATGTCAGCAAAGACTAGGCCTCTCTTGGGATGCTGCCATTGATGTCAGCTAAGCTGAGACATGTGGGATTTGATGGACACCAATGCCAATGGCACTGAAGATGACCAAGGCAATCAACCTCTACGCTTCCATCATTTTGCACCCCATTGCCCAGCGCCCAGGTACACTATGTACATTGGCAGCGTAGAAGTATTAGCCGGTTTGGATTTAAGAGGGTTAGGTCGAGTCTTGGGAATCCCAGCAAGGTCAGGTCGGTGAGCGGGGGGGGGGGGGGGGGGCGGCGGGGGGGGGGGGGGGGGGGGATATGGAGATCAGACCAGAGGGGGCATTTAACCTGGAAAGGTGAGGTTGGGGGGTTCAGGTTGAGTGGGAGGGATGTGGGGAATACCGTGGGTGGGACTCTTAATTGGGGTTGGGTGGGGGAGTCCCTTTTGGAGTCGGGAGTGTGGGGTGTCCCGTGCAGGGATCAATCTGGATATTTAAAGTAGGTATGCTGAGTTAGAAGCGGTTTTACTTCTTCAACTCTTTCTGAGTAACTATGAGTGTAAAACTGAAAGAGCCATCCAAAGTTAACAATTTGAATGTCTTTGTTGAATGGCTCGCAGCACAGTGCAATTGTCCAGGGGAAGTTAGTGTTACTGGACAATTACACTGCAAATGCTTAACTGGAACATCTGAGAGAGATTTCCCCGCATATATTTGGAATACCCCCGAATATAATACTGGGGAGCTAGGAAGTTACAGGCCACATATTGTTTTCACCCGTGAATCCCAAGTTCAACGAGGTACTCTTCTTAAATTTCTTACATGCGTTCCTCTGTGGTGTTCCGCCTTCGCTTAAAGCGGAGGGGAAGGCAGGATAAATTGTGATAATCTCAGCAGCTGTCCTCGGATTCTCTAAAGCCAGGAGTGCCCCGACATGCCGAGGAGCTCCTACATGGATTCAGGGCCCTCCTCTGTGGTTGTAGCTGCTGGAAACACTGGTGTCACTGGTAGAGGAGCTGAGGAACAACTGTTCATGGCAGGAGCACCCTGAGAGAGCCGACCGATGCAGAAGGCAGCCACTTCTACCTTGCAAGGCACATTTGTACCTCCTTGTTTACCTGAGAAATACAAGAACCTTGAGGAGACTCCAGGCATCTTGTCCCCCTCTTGCCTTGCCACTGCTGCATTGAACTCACAGACAAGATGATTGTATGCAGGTTTTTGCACCTGCATCTACTGAGCAAGATATAGCTCTGTATGAGGGTCACTAACTTCTCGATGGAGGTAGCCACATCTGGTCATTCCAGAGACATGTCAACACTCATGACCTGGATGGATAACTCCATCATCAACGAATGGGTGTGCATAGCCTCTGGCAGCTCCACCAGATGTTCCTTTACCTCTCATTGTCACTACAGCTCTTGCTTGACACAGATGACCCAAGAGCCCATCATCATTCTGGGGCTCAGCATGGGCCTATCCTCTCACAGTCCTCCAGCGGTCAGTGATGTCGGCAGTCAAAGGTTTGGGCATAACTGTGCTTACCAGGTTATGACCATGAATCTAATCGCAAATGCACACGCACTGACCTGGGAGTCCCTGCACGGACAGAAGGAGTAGGGGAATGATGTGATGTCTGTGAGCCTCTCCATTTAAAGGGGTCTTGGTGGTTGGCATGCAGGCAGCGTTTCTCATGATGCATCATCGAAAGCATTCTTTCTGGTTGTATCACAGCTTGGTATGGAGCCTGCTCTGCCCAAGACCGCAAGAAATTACAAAGGATCGTGAATGTAGCCCAATCCATCACGCAAATCAGCCTCCCATCCATTGACTCTGTCTACAATTCCCGCTGCCTCGGAAAGGCAGCCAGCAGAATTAAGGACCCCACGCACCCCGGACATACTCTCTGATGCACTAAGCGTCAAGAACCACAAAGACGTGTGAGACTTTAACCAAGGCTTTAATACACTACATAGGAAGCTTACCCGACACAGACGACCCCAGACAAAATAGGTCAGGTCTCAGAAGCTGGGTCTTATACCTAACTCCCAGGGAAGTGGCCAAGGCGGAGCTCTCCATGGCCAGGTCAGGTTACATACAGATGACCGAACCTCTACAGAGCTACAGTACAATACACAGTACAATACACAGGATTACAGGGCCACGTTACACACAACTATTATATAACTATGTACAATGCTAGGGAAGTACAGTGGTGTATCACCACACTCTCTTCCACCTTCTTCCGTCAGGAAAAAGATACCAAAGTTTGAGGTCACGTACCAACCGACTCAAGAACAGCTTCTTCCCTACTGCCATCAGACTTTTGGATGGACCTACCTCGTATTAAGTTGATCTTTTCTCTACACCTTGCTATAACTGTAACATTATATTCTGCAGTCTCTCCTTCCTTCCCTACGTACGGTATGCATTGTTTGTGCAGCATGCAAGAAACAATACTTTTCACTGTATACTAATACATGTGACAGTAATAAATCAAATCAAAAATCCCGTGACCTCCTTGTTGGTCTTGCGATGATATAACAGCTGAGGAATTGCCCTTCCATAGTGGCAGCTGGAAGTGTGGGTGGGAGCAGATCAATCAATAGGGGCCGGAACATGGGACGACTATGTGGTTCTTGGGTGAGGTTCCTTGAGAGACGAGGCTGCATGGGCAGAATGGGGGGGGGGCTCTGAGAAGGGGTGTTTTCCAGCCTCACTAGGCCTGAAGCTCTCACACAGCGGGGAGGACGGCTGCAGTGAGAATGAACCCTCACACTCAGGCAGCATTGTGAAGCCAGATGGCATGAATTCTGTGTATGTTCAAGGCCATTGGTTATGGAGGCCAGGCTGCCAGGGATTAGTGTCTGGGTAGCTGGCTGTTCCAGCTCGAAGGCTTGTTTAATCCACAGCCCGTGAGCTGGGATAATGAGGGTGCCCTCTAACGATGATGTTTACATCCTAATTGCAGTTTTCACACAAATCAGAAGTGCCTTGCCTATCACAATGGGAAACCAGTAGCCTGATCAGCTCCCTGATCGTATCTTGATGAGTCAACTGTGCCGATGAAGTCAGCATTGCAATGCATCATGGGGGCATTATCTAGGTACCCCGTGATGTTTGAACACTGTTCCATTCAATGCACTTGATTGTCCTAATGCCTCGCGCTTTATCGGGGATGGGGGTTAGCATCACTGAGACATTTTTTTTTTAAAAAATGTTATTAAAGGTTTTCATAAAATATCACGAACAAAATGAGAAAGAAAAAAGAACCCACCAGGGGTAAGTACAAACACAATCTAAAAAAGCAACCCCCCAAACCCCTCACCCCCGTACCTAAATAATAAATTAACATTAACACCCCGACTTAAGACAACAGGTGTATGCACCCCCTCAGACCCTTCCAGTGTAAATAACATAAACAAAAATAAAGGAAACCCCCCACGAGCTGCTGCTGCCATTGACCAATGTCTAGCGTTCTGCCAGAAAGCCTAAGAATGGTTGCCGCCGCCTAAAGAACCCTTGTACCGACCCTCTCAAGGCGAATTTCACCCTCTCCAATTTAATGAACCCTGCCATATCGCTGATCCAGGATTCCACACTTGGGGGCCTCGTATCTTTCCACTGAAGGAGAATCCTCCGCCGGGCTACCAGGGACGCAAAGGCCAGAATTCCAGCCTCTTTCGCCTCCTGCACTCCCGACTCCTCTGCCACCCCAAATATTGCGAGCCCCCAGCCCGGTTTGACCCTGGATCCTACCACCCTCGACACCGTCCTTGCTACGCCCTTCCAAAATTCCTCCAGCGCTGGGCATGCCCAAAACATATGGGTGTGATTTGCTGGGCTCCCTGAGCACCTAACACACCTGTCCTCACCCCCAAAGAACCTGGTCATCCTTGTCCCGGTCATGTGTGCCCTGTGCAGCACCTTAAACTGTATGAGGCTGAGCCTCGCGCATGAAGAGGAAGAGTTCACCCTCCCTAGGGCATCTGCCCACGTCCCCTCTTTGATCTCCTCTCCCAGCTCCTCCTCCCACTTACCTTTCAACTCCACCACTGAGGCCTCCTCCTCCTCCTGCATCACCTGGTAAGTTTCCGAGATCTTCCCCAATCCCACCCACCCCCCCGAGAGCACCCTGTCCTGTACTGTGTGTGGCAGTAGCCGTGGGAATTCCACCACCTGCCGTCTGGCAAACGTCCTTACCTGTAAGTACCTGAAGGTGTTCCCCGGGGGGAGCCCGTACTTCTCCTCCAGCTCACCCAAGCTCGCGAACTTCCCGTCCACAAACAGGTCCCCCAACTTTCGTATCCCTGCCCTGTGCCACCCCGCAAACCCTCCATCTGTTCTTCCTGGGGCAAACCGGTGGTTCCCCCATAATGGGGTCCACGCCGAGGCCCTAACTTCCCCCCTATGCCACCTCCACTGCTCCCACATTTTGAGGGCCGCCACCACCACTGGGCTCGTGGTATACCTCCTTGGAGGGAGCGGCAGCGGCGCCGTTGCCAGCGCCCCCAGACTCGTACCCACACAGGACGCCGTCTCCAGCCTCTTCCATGCAGCCCCCTCCCCCTCCATCACCCACTTGCGCACCATTGTCGCATTGGCGGCCCAGTAGTACCCACAGAGGTTGGGCAGCGCCAGCCCCCCCTATCTCCACTCCGCTCCAGGAACACCCTTCTCACCCTCGGAGTCCCTCGCGCCCGCACAAACCCCATTATACTCCTGTTAACCCGCCTGAAAAAAGCCTTCGGGATAACCACGGGGAGGCACTGGAACAGGAACAAAAACCTTGGGAGCACCGTCATTTTGATTGACTGCACCCTACCCGCCAGGGACAGCGGCAACGCGTCCCACCTCTTGAACTCCTCCTCCATTTGCTCCACCAACCTTGTAAAGTTAAGCCTATGCAGGGCCCCCCAGCTCCTGGCCACCTGGACCCCCAAATATCTGAAACTCCTCTCCGCCCTTTTTAGTGGGAGCTCGCCAATCCCCCTCTCCTGGTCCCCTAGCTGAACTACGAACAGCTCGCTCTTCCCCATATTGAGCTTGTACCCCGAAAAGTCCCCGAATTCCCTAAGCATCCTCATTACCTCTGGCATTCCTCCCACCGGGTCCGCCACATACAGCAGCAGGTCGTCCGCATAAAGCGACACCCTATGCTCCTCCCCACCCCGCACCAACCCCCTCCAGTTCCTCGACTCTCTCAGTGCCATAGCCAGGGGTTCAATCGCCAGTGCGAAGAGCAGGGGGGACGGGGACACCCTTGTCTCGTCCCTCGGTGCAACCGAAAGTACTCGGACCTCCTCCTATTTGTGGCCACACTCGCCATCGGGACCTCGTACAACAGCCTAACCCACCTGACAAACCCCTCCCCAAACCCGAACCTCGGTCGATTTCGGCGTGAGAACAGCTGGTGAGTCAGTTTCAGCGGGAGCATTGCGGAAGTGGCTGCTGGGAGGTAAGTCAACCTTTAAAAGCACTTGTCTTTGCAGGGGCAGGCCAGTCGATTTCGGCGGGAGAATCAGCTGGTGAGTCAGTTTCAGCGGGAGCATTGCGGAAGTGGTTGCTGGGAGGTAAGTCAACCTTTAAAAGCACTTGTCTTTGCAGGGGCAGGCCAGTCGATTTCGGCGGGAGAATCAGCTGGTGAGTCAGTTTCAGCGGGAGCATTGCGGAAGTGGTTGCTGGGAGGTAAGTCTGTCTTTTAAAAGCACTTGTCTTTGCAGGGGCAGGCCAGTCGATTTCGGCGGGAGTGGAGCTGGCTGGTTAGTCAATTTCAGCAGGAGCTGAGAATTTTTCTTTTTTTTTAAATTAGTTTTTTAGGCGGGAACAGGAAGTCGACCCGCGGACGTCTGGGAAGACCCTCACCAATAAATTCTGGTGGAGAGGAAACCCGAGACACTACACGTGTAGTGTCTCCCACCCGCCCTCCTCCTCTAACCTAATAATAAAACCCATTGGTCTGAGGTAAGTACCATATTTTATTATATTATTATTATTTTTTTATAAAAATTTAATTTAGTTGTTAGCCAGATCTTGGTAGAAAGTTAGAGGAATGGCAGGGAAGGGAGTGCAATGTTCCTCCTGCAGGATGTTTGAGGTGAGGGATGCAGTTAGTGTCCCTACTGATTTTACCTGCAGGAAGTGCTGCCATCTCCAGCTCCTCCAAGACCGAGTTAGGGAACTGGAGCTGGAGTTGGAAGAACTTCGGATCATTCGGGAGGCAGAAGGGGTCATAGATAGCAGCTTTAGGGAATTAGTTACACCAAAGATTGGAGATAGGTGGGTAACTGTAAGAGGGACTGGGAAAAAGCAGTCAGTGCAGGGATCCCCTGAGGTCGTTCCCCTGAGAAACAAGTATACCGCTTTGGATACTTGTGGGGGGGACGACTTACCAGGGGTAAGCCATGGGGTACGGGCCTCTGGCACGGAGTCTGTCCCTGTTGCTCAGAAGGGAAGGGGGGAGAGGAGCAGAGCATTAGTAATTGGGGACTCTATAGTCAGGGGCACAGATAGGAGATTTTGTGGGAGCGTGAGAGACTCACGTTTGGTATGTTGCCTCCCAGGTGCAAGGGTACGTGATGTCTCGGATCGTGTTTTCCGGGTCCTTAGGGGGGAGGGGGAGCAGCCCCAAGTCGTGGTCCACATTGGCACTAACGACATAGGTAGGAAAGGGGACAAGGATGTCAGGCAGGCTTTTAGGGAGCTAGGATGGAAGCTCAGAACTAGAACAAACAGAGTTGTTATCTCTGGGTTGTTGCCCGTGCCATGTGATAATGAGATGAGGAATAGGGAGAGAGAGCATTTAAACACGTGGCTACAGGGATGGTGCAGGCGGGAGGGATTCAGATTTCTGGATAACTGGGGCTCTTTCTGGGGAAGGTGGGACCTCTACAGACAGGATGGTCTACATCTGAACCTGAGGGGCACAAATATCCTGGGGGGGAGATTTGTTAGTGCTCTTTGGGGGGGTTTAAACTAATGCAGCAGGGGCATGGGAACCTGGATTGTAGTTTTAGGGTAAGGGAGAATGAGAGTATAGAGGTCAGGAGCACAGATTTGACGTCGCAGGAGGGGGCCAGTGTTCAGGTAGGTGGTTTGAAGTGTGTCTACTTCAATGCCAGGAGTATACGAAACAAGGTAGGGGAACTGGCAGCATGGGTTGGTACCTGGGACTTCGATGTTGTGGCCATTTCGGAGACATGGATAGAGCAGGGACAGGAATGGATGTTGCAGGTTCCGGGGTTTAGGTGTTTTAGTAAGCTCAGAGAAGGAGGCAAAAGAGGGGGAGGTGTGGCCATGCTAGTCAAGAGCAGTATTACGGTGGCGGAGAGGATGCGAGATGGGGACTCTTCTTCCGAGGTAGTATGGGCTGAAGTTAGAAACAGGAAAGGAGAGGTCACCCTGTTGGGAGTTTTTTATAGGCCTCCTAATAGTTCTAGGGATGTAGAGGAAAGGATGGCGAAGATGATTCTGGATATGAGCGAAAGTAACAGGGTAGTTATTATGGGAGACTTTAACTTTCCAAATATTGACTGGAAAAGATATAGTTCGAGTACAATAGATGGGTCATTTTTTGTACAGTGTGTGCAGGAGGGTTTCCTGAAACAATATGTTGACAGGCCAACAAGAGGCGAGGCCACGTTGGATTTGTTTTTGGGTAATGAACCAGGCCAGGTGTTGGATTTGGAGGTAGGAGAGCACTTTGGGGACAGTGACCACAATTCGGTGACGTTTACGTTAATGATGGAAAGGGATAAGTATACACCGCAGGGCAAGAGTTATAGCTGGGGGAAGGGCAATTATGATGCCATTAGACGTGACTTGGGGGGGATAAGGTGGAGAAGTAGGCTGCAAGTGTTGGGCACACTGGATAAGTGGGGCTTGTTCAAGGATCAGCTACTGCGTGTTCTTGATAAGTATGTACCGGTCAGACAGGGAGGAAGGCGTCGAGCGAGTTTACCAAGGAAGTGGAATCTCTTGTTAAGAGGAAGAAGGAGGCCTATGTGAAGATGAAGTGTGAAGTTTCGGTTGGGGCGATGGATAGTTACAAGGTAGCGAGGAAGGATCTAAAGAGAGAGCTAAGACGAGCAAGGAGGGGACATGAGAAGTATTTGGCAGGAAGGATCAAGGAAAACCCAAAAGCTTTCTATAGGTATGTCAGGAATAAGCGAATGACTAGGGAAAGAGTAGGACCAGTCAAGGACAGGGATGGGAAATTGTGGTGGAGTCTGAAGAGATAGGCGAGATACTAAATGAATATTTTTCGTCAGTATTCACTCAGGAAAAAGATAATGTTGTGGAGGAGAATGCTGAGCCCCAGGCTAATAGAATAGATGGCATTGAGGTACGTAGGGAAGAGGTGTTGGCAATTCTGGACAGGCTGAAAATAGATAAGTCCCCGGGACCTGATGGGATTTATCCAAGGATTCTCTGGGAGGCCAGGGAAGAGATTGCTGGACCTTTGGCTTTGATTTTTATGTCATCATTGGCTACAGGAATAGTGCCAGAGGACTGGAGGACAGCAAATGTGGTCCCTTTGTTCAAAAAGGGGAGCAGAGACAACCCCGGCAACTATAGACCGGTGAGCCTCACGTCTGTAGTGGGTAAAGTCTTGGAGGGGATTATAAGAGACAAGATTTATAATCATCTAGATAGGAATAATATGATCAGGGATAGTCAGCATGGCTTTGTGAAGGGTAGGTCATGCCTCACAAACCTTATTGAGTTCTTTGAGAAGGTGACTGAACAGGTAGACGAGGGTAGAGCAGTTGATGTGGTGTATATGGATTTCAGCAAAGCGTTTGATAAGGTTCCCCACGGTAGGCTATTGCAAAAAATACGGAGGCTGGGGATTGAGGGTGATTTAGAGATGTGGATCAGAAATTGGCTAGCTGAAAGAAGACAGAGGGTAGTGGTTGATGGGAAATGTTCAGAATGGAGTACAGTCACAAGTGGAGTGCCACAAGAATCTGTTCTGGGGCCGTTGCTGTTTGTCATTTTTATCAATGACCTAGAGGAAGGCGCAGAAGGGTGGGTGAGTAAATTTGCAGACGATACTAAAGTCGGTGGTGTTGTCGATAGTGTGGCAGGATGTAGCAGGTTACAGAGGGATATAGATAAGCTGCAGAGCTGGGCTGAGAGGTGGCAAATGGAGTTTAATGTAGAGAAGTGTGAGGTGATTCACTTTGGAAGGAATAACAGGAATGCGGAATATTTGGCTAATGGTAAAGTTCTTGAAAGTGTGGATGAGCAGAGGGATCTAGGTGTCCATGTACATAGATCCCTGAAAGTTGCCACCCAGGTTGATAGGGTTGTGAAGAAGGCCTATGGAGTGTTGGCCTTTATTGGTAGAGGGATTGAGTTCCGGAGTCAGGAGGTCATGTTGCAGCTGTACAAAACTCTGGTACGGCCGCATTTGGAGTATTGCGTACAGTTCTGGTCACCGCATTATAGGAAGGACGTGGAGGCTTTGGAGCGGGTGCAGAGGAGATTTACCAGGATGTTGCCAGGTATGGAGGGAAAATCTTATGAGGAAAGGCTGATGGACTTGAGGTGGTTTTCGTTGGAGAGAAGAAGGTTCAGAGGAGACTTAATAGAGGCATAGAAAATGATCAGGGGGTTGGATAGGGTGGACAGTGAGAGCCTTCTCCTGCGGATGGATATGGCGGGCACGAGGGGACATAACTTTAAACTGAGGGGTAATAGATATAGGACAGAAGTCAGAGGTAGGTTCTTTACGCAAAGAGTAGTGAGGCCGTGGAATGCCCTACCTGCTACAGTAGTGAACTCGCCAACATTGAGGGCATTTAAAAGTTTATTGGATAAACATATGGATGATAATGGCATAGTGTAGGTTAGATGGCTTTTGTTTCGGTGCAACATCGTGGGCCGAAGGGCCTGTACTGCGCTGTATTGTTCTATGTTCTATGTTCTATGTTCAGCACCTCCCACAGGTACCCCCACTCTACCCTATCGAAGGCGTTCTCAGCGTCCATCGCCACCACTATCTCCGCCTCCCCCTCCCTCGCCGGCATCATGATAACGTTCAAAAGCCTCCGCACATTCGCGTTCAACTGTCTCCCCTTCACAAACCCCGTCTGGTCTTCATGGATGATCTGCGGCACACAATCCTCAATCCTTGTGGCTAAGACCTTCGCCAGCACCTTGGCATCTACATTTAGCAAGGAAATCGGTCTGTAAGAGCCACATTGCAGGGGATCCTTGTCCCGCTTCAGGATCAAGGAGATCAGTGCCCGGGACATCGTCGGGGGTAAAGCCCCCCCTCCCTTGCCTCATTAAAGGTCCTGACTAACAGCGGGCCCAACAGGTCCATATATTTTTTATAGAACTCAACCGGGAAACCGTCCGGCCCCGGTGCCTTCCCCGCCTGCATGCTTCCTATCCCTTTGATCAGCTCCTCCAGCCCAATCGGGGCCCCCAGTCCCGCCACCAGTCCCTCTTCCACCTTTGGAAACCTCACCCGCCCCATCCACCCTCCCCAACCCGAAAGAGAAAAACACAGAGAAAAAGAAACCCAAAACAATGCAAAGGCCCCTTCCGAACCAAAAATAGGCATAACATATCCACCGCAGTCCCCAATCGCCCATCCCGACCCTCAGTCTGTGTCCAGCTTCTCGGCCTGAACAAAGGCCCACGCCTCCTCCGGAGACTCAAAATAATGGTGCTGGTCCTTGTAGGTAACCCACAATCGCGCCGGCTGCAACATGCCAAACTTCACTCCCTTCCTGTGCAGCACCGCCTTCGCTCGATTGTACCCGGCCCTCCTCTTCGCCACCTCCGCACTCCAGTCCTGATATATCCGAACCTCCGCGTTCTCCCACCTGCTGCTCCTCTCCTTCTTGGCCCACCTGAGCACACACTCCCGATCGACGAACCGATGGAATCGCACCAGCACCGCCCACCGAGGCTCATTAGCCTTGGGCCTCCTCACCAACACTCTATGGGCCCCTTCCAGCTCCAGGGGCCCCTGGAAGGACCCCGCTCCCATCAGCGAGTTTAACATGGTGACCACATAGGCCCCCACGTCCGGCCCCTCCAGCCCCTCTGGGAGGCCCAGGATCCGCAGATTCTTCCGCCTCAACCGATTCTCCATCTCCTCGAACCGCTCCTGCCATTTCTTGTGGAGCGCCTCGTGCGCCTCCACCTTTACCGCCAGGACTAAGATCTCGTCCTCATTGACAGAGATCTTTTGTCGAGCCTCTCGGATCGCCACCCCCTGGGCCGTCTGTGTCTCCAGCAGCTTATCAATAGAAGCCTTCATCGGCTCTAGCAGGTCCTTTTTAATCTCTCTGAGGCAGCGCTGGATACCCTCCTGTTGCTCCTCCGCCCACTGCCTCCACGCTGCCTGGTCTCCGCCCACCGCCATTTTGTCCTTCTTCCCTCCCTTCTTCTGGTCCACCACCACCTTTTTTGTCGCCCCACTCCTAGTTAAAGCCATATACTGACGGGGAACTATTATTAACTCCTTCCCACACCGGGAAACGTCGCAAAAGTGCCCTTGGGGGCCCTGAAAAGAGCCCAAAAGTCTCGAGAGGGAATCCTTTTGGCAGTGTTCGCTTCACCAATCTGCCCCAAAATGTCCGTGGAAACTCCTGAAAAAGGTCTAAGTGTCCGTTCCAGACGGGAGCTGCCGAATGCGTGACCTACTCCTCCATGGCCGCCACCGGAAGCCTCGTCCCCGCTTCTTCAGTGGCCCTGGTGAGATCTTTTCACAGTTGTTCGCTCTGCTCTTAGAATTCACTTTTGATAAAGGTCCTCAGGACTGTTTGCAGCTTTAAGCTTGCCCTTCCCCCGCTTGCATGCTGCAAACTGCTGCAAATGCTGTTTATCCTGTTGCAGCCAAATCTTCCACTGCTTCTGCCGGGCCTGGCAGCCAAAAGACACAACACTCCTGGGGGACACCGTCAGGGGAGTGTTGCAGTCCTCTTGCCACACCGGGAAATGTCAAACAAATGCCGTGGGGGCCCTGCAAAAGAGCCCAAAAGTCCGTTCCAAGCGGGAGCTACCGAATATGCGACCTAGCTCTGCATAGCCGCACCCAGAAGTCCCATCACTGAGACTCTTAAGGGTCGAAGCGTTTCATTCAGGTGGAGTTGAGAGGGACAACTGTGGGGAAGTGACTATTGTGTGACAGGAAAGGAGTGAGGCTTTGTGGAAAGGTGCTCACATGGGGGAGGAAGCACATGGGTGGACGTCCCAGAAGCGGGGAGGACTGTAGGTCAAAGCACTGTCAGGAATTCTTATCGCTCGCATTGATGTTCTTTTCCTTTCAGTTTATGATTCCGGAGAATCATGGAGGCAAGCGAGCTGACAATTCTATTGGCGGTCCAGCAGCAGCAGCGACATTGATGTGCCTCTGCACGCAGCTAGGAACAGCGCACTGCAGAGGAGGGGGAGTCGGAGCCTGTTCCTCTTCAGGAGCAGGGCCACAGATGGCGGAGCCTCGGAGGAGACCCGCTGATGCACGATCAATAACTACTAAAACGAGGTTGTAGTACAACTGAAGGCTTTAATAAGCTAGAAGTATTCCCCAGCAGCTCAGGTACAGAATGAGGGCTGCTGGGACGGCACGTATTCTTATCTCCCGCCTATCGGGGCGGAGCTACTCTACAGCCAATAGTAAAACCCCTAGGTTTAACCAATGGTACTTCAGCTTCTCAGGTACCGTAATACCTGATAATACCACACCCGCCAAGGGTATTCCAATGTCAAAAGTCCTACCTCCAGGTGTCAGAGCTCCAGTGCCAGAGGAGACTGTGTCTGTCCTTGGGGATGATGGGCCACCTGTCCCAGGTGATATAACAGTTGGCAGATGTTGCCCATTGTCTATGGCCTTTAAAGTTGCTGCCGCTCTGAACTTCTATGCAAGCGACTTGTTTCAGGGCAGCACGGGTGACCTGTCACCTGCCCAGAAGAGCATGAGGGATGTCACAGATGGCTACTCGCATGGGCCCACATGTAGATCAACTTGGGCAGGGACCAGGCGAGCTAGGATGCCAGTGCCGTGGGCTTTGCCCCCATAGCAGGCATGCCCCTGATGCATGGTGTCATCCATGTGGCTCTGCGGTCTCCATGGTGGCACACATGGAACCATTTATAAACCAAGTTAAAGTCCAACAGGTTTGTTTCAAACACTAGCTTTCGGAGCACTGCTCCTTCCTCAGGTGAGGAAGGAGCAGCGCTCCAAAAGCGAGTGTTTGAAACAAACCTGTTGGACTTTAAACCTGGTGTTGAAAGACTTCTTACTGTGCTCACCCCAGTCCAACGCCGGCATCTCCACATCATGGCTACCATTTATAAACTGTAAGGAATACCACTCCCTCAATGTCCAGCTCGTTTGTGACCACACAATGCACATCATGCAGGTGTGAGGCGCTTCCTGGGGAGCGTCCATGATAGTTACATCTTACAGCGCTCATAAATCCCAGCCATCTTTGAGGGAGAACAGTGGCTGGAAGGTGACACCTCTGGGGCAAAGGGTACCGACTCAGGAGGTGGCAGTCGACGCTGGTGCAGAGGCCTCAAACACCCGCTTTGACTCACTACAATGATGATCATGTGTCAACACACGTGCTACTCAAGGTGCGAGGAGGAAGGACATCGGGTGGTGGCTGGGGTCCGCATGGGGTGAAAGACTAGGGATGTCCTCATAGCGCCTCGGTTTGGAGATGGCCAGGACCAGGGAGTGAAGAGCTCTCTCATCATGGGGTCTGACAACAACTCACTAATGTGGCGTCGCATGATGGTTCATACGTTCATGTGATGATGGCTTGCAGCGAGGACAGAGCAATGCTCCTTTCATCTTCAGTAATATATCTGACTCCTGCCTGACAGAGAGGTGAAGGTCTCCTGCCAATGAATGGCCTTAGCATGGGGTTCAGAGATGCTGGATGACAAATCCCAGCTACTGCAGCCCCCTTCAGGGTCAGGGGTCTTGGTGTTTTCTCCACCTTACATCTGAGATGGGTAGGCTCTGAACATTTTGCCAGCCCTTGGCATCCTCATCACGAGAGAAGAGTGGTAGACATGAGAGGCCGGAGTGTTGATGTTGTGAGGGAGGGTCGGAGGCTGTGTTACCTTCCATGAATGAGGGGTTGTGCGGCAGTGTCTGGGGGGCCCATGCCACCAGTGGCTTGACTTTATCGTGTCATCAGTATGGGATGTGGGAGAGACATAGCCCGGCCATTCTGACACTCCAGAGGAATGAAGTGGTGAGTGTGTGCAGAGGTTCCTGGAGCATGGCGTCTTGAAATGACAGCGTGGGGGATCTGTATGGGTGAACAAAGTGATGTTTAATACAAGTGTGATATTACAATGGTGACTTATCTCTACTCGTGTCTAAGTTTACCTGTGACCACTAGGTGTTTAAAGTTTCTTACTCCTCTTCAGGATTTACAGCTGAAGTTGAGGCTGCTTGCTGTGTTCCAGACTCTGCTGCCTGAAATGACCATGATGGGCATCCCTTGGAGGCCTGAACGTTGAGAGTCCAGGCCTACCTCGGGGTTGCATGAGTGCTGTAGTGCTGCCTTCCTCGGGAAGTGGAGCTGGCAAGAGCTCACAGGGAGTAGCATGACAGATAAGCTGGACACCCCTAGGATCTCCTGGGTGGAAGGCCCTGGGCTCCGTTCCTGCCTATCCTCTTCCTTTTCATCGAGTGAAACCCTTTCAGTTTGATTAGAACGGCTTGTCATCTGCAGGTGCTCGTAGGGGGACAAGCAAACCGTCGATTATCCCCTGGACCCGAGGCATCCCGGTGATGCCGGCGAACCTAGCTGCCCGGGCATCCTGGTGGGCTCGGTCTACATTGATGTGCCTCTGCATGCAGCCAGCGTGTATTGAGCCGCCTGGGTATATAGGGCCTTTGTGACGGGGCGGATGCGTCTGTGCATTGAGGTCTGTGAGATCCCGGACAGGACCCCACTCAGTGCCTGGAAGAACCCGTGGCATAAAGGTCCAGGCCAACCATCACCTTGACGGCTACCAGGAGCAGGTGTCCTCCCCTGTACCCCCATGGAACCAGGTGTGCCATCATTTGGCAGATATGTTGCACTTCTCTCTGCTCAGCCGGAGTCCTCGATGGCATGCCCGGTCCAGCAGGTCCTCAAATGACAGGCGATGCCGGTACACAGGAGGCCTCATGCGGTGCCGCCTTGGCAGCTCCTCATCCTTGGCCGATTGGGAAGCCGGCTCTCCAACCTGGGTGGCTGCCACCTGTCCCTCTGTGCCACTCTCCGCTGCTGCCCGCACCGCTGCTGCATGCTCCACTGCTGCAGCTCCCTCTCCTCCTCGAGCAGCGCCCACTCGTACTGCCGCAGGGTACCCCCAGGGGTGCGGCGACTAGCAGAAAGGCTACCATTGCTGGTTGAATTCTAATATCCATTGTCTGCAGGAGGTGAAAGGCCAACATGTTAGCATGGTGCATACCCCCGTGCTCAACCAGGTTCACCGGTCTACATGGTGGTCCTAGTTGGTACTGCGGGCTCCGCATCCGCATGCCCCTCCCCCCCCCTGATGCCCCCCCCCCCCCCCCCCCCCACTCATCCCTGATGCCAGGGGTACCATCGGCTGCTGTCCTCACCAGGGGTATGCACCAAGGCCCCCATAGGGGATACTGTGGGTGTTTTTCTGGGTGGGCCGCCATTGTACTTTTCACTGTACCTTGGTACACGTGACAATAAACAAATCCAATCCAATCCAGTGGGAGCATCACAGGGAGGAGCGACTGCGGGCTGCCAGGCAGGACACTAGCCGGGCTGGGTGGTGTGGGAGGGTCCTTGCCAGGGCCGGTGAAGGGGAGGGAGGAGCAGGGGCGGAGGTTGGGATGCAGAGGTGGGGGCCCCCATATGGCCAGTGTCACTCTGTAGAACCTTGGTGCTCAGTGGGTGTGCAGCAAGATGGCCGCGGAATTAGCAGTACGTGCCTGGGCACTGCCCCAGTCTCGGCTTGCTCCCCCCGTTCCACCCCTCCACCGGCCCTGGCAGGGACCCCCCACACCAGCCAGCCCGGCCAGTGTCCGGCCCGGTAGCCCACAGTCGCTCTTCTCTGTGTCCTACCTCATCTCTTTCCTTCATCAGCCAGAATGCCGCTTTCATGATTTTTCAAAGCATAAGTGAACCGTCCATCAGGAACTCAGCCCATCGGAGGAGGAGAATCACTGAGGCCCCGGAGAATACCGGGTCAGGCCCGTTAATGATATGCAAATGGTGTCTACTGTACATGCGTTCTGGTACGCATTGACACCGTTGTTGAGGTGACATTGTTGGCGTAAACGGCCGGAGCAATTTTGGAGTCGGAACCTATTCTCCAGCCAATCAAATTTAATGATTTTGGCGTCAGTAAACAGAGAATCCCACCCAAGATATATACTTTCTCATTCTCACTGCCAGCCGGAGTATCCATATACACCCTCATAAAATAACATTCACACTACAAAGCTTTCATACATCTCCAGCAACACACCACCTACTGTTTTGTACAACTCCGGAAGATTTTCTTCTTCTCTTTCATCCTCACATCCCTCATTTAATCTCCCCCTTCACAATTATTGTGCACTTCTTAACTGGCTGCCTTATCCTTGCACATATAAACCTTCCACCCCTTAGCTTGTAATACACTATTCACTTTGAATTACACCAGGCACTTTATTCATGATTTATTTATAAGTAGTACAGTAAATCAGGAAATAAACCATTCAGTAGGCTCAGTTTACTTCATGTTGTTGAGGATTCCTGGTAAGGTGCTTCTGGGGCATAGAGATTTACATTGGTGTCATCCGGTACATTGCAGAGAAGGAAATCTGACTGAGCTTCTGCTTCAGAAATTAATCTGCCAATGAGGACATCCAGCAGGATTTGCTCTCTGATGCCCTTGGAATGGCAATTAAAGACATGGCTTAGATAGCCTCACAGATGAAAAGGACAACCTGGGAATGGAATTTCTTTGACCCATATCAGAAGCTGTATGGTAGCAATGTGGAACTTTAAGACCTGGGGACTCCAGCTATCCTTTGGAAATGCCTGGGTTTGTTACTTTGCTACCTAGGGGTGATGCTGAAGTGGATACATTTAAACATTCCATCAGAATTGTTCAGGATTCAGACTCTGACAGCTTCCTGACCAATGTTGCACAGATCCCCGTGGCAGACATGAATGTTGAGGACTTTTGTCACATTAATTGGAATAGACAAAGTAGTTGTGGCAGTGGAGATCTGTGCAAATCTTCATGCAGAAGGAGGCAGAAATGCCCAATACCACCGTTGGAGGGTTGCAACCATCTGCATTTCCTGTATTTATGCATAGATTTCCCAATACACGCCAGTTTAAGGAAATAATTAATATAGTCATACAAGATATTTTTAGGAACCGTGTAAACTACAAAACACACTTAATCACTCATGATTCGCCATGATAGAAGCAATCACAACTGGATCTTAACATCTGTACCACAATAAAGCAGCTTTGAACCACTTCATTTTTAGGCCAGCCAGATCTTTGACAAACATGGACAAGTTTCACCATATTTGAGAGGATCTTAATCAAGCTACTGAGGGATCTGTACTTAACTGTAGGGTTTCTGTTTGTTCATGGACACAGCTTTCTTCATGGGTGGGCTTTCAATTCTAGGGTTGGCATCTTGATATTGTGATGACCGCTGGGTTCCAACCGCACTGTAGCAACATACAGGTGCTGCAATTTTAATTTACAAATCACTAATTAGCGACAGGGAACCCAGAAGGGAGATAGGCTCAGGCAGCAGTGAGATTGATTTAAAGGGTGGAGGGCAGTGTTGGCTGAGGTGGCCTTTTGTCCAAATAATGGAAGGACGTCTCACTGGAGGTGCTGCTGATTGAGTGCCAAAATATCATGTTCCCTGCCGATGAAGACGAGAAAACCTGCAAGACACCGAGAAGACAAGACTAGGTGTGGCACATCAGGTCAGTAGCATGCCAGTAGCAACCGGGTGCAGTGTCAGTGATACACCATCAATAATAGACAACGAGTGATAAACGTAACTGAGGCTTTAATACATGAACAGCAAGCCTCCTGCCTCTGGACCCGAACTGGGTCCGGAGGTGGAGACTTGCCACTTTTATACAGAAGCCTGAGGGGAGGCGCCACAGGGGGAGCCAGCCTGGACAAGCCCAGGCATGTACAATACAGCACAGTGAATATAAGACAATAACGTGGTTTACCACATTCACCCCCTGTTTAAAAAAAGTCCGGCGGCGGTGAAGTGGTCTTAAAGGTCCAGTCTGTCGGGGGCCTTGACCTTCCGCTGTGACCGCCTCAGTCCCGGCTGTGGTGTGGGCGCCGGCGTCGAGACCTGCGCGTCTGGGAGCGTGTTGACTTCTTCTTCACCCAGATGTTGAGTCGGCGAAGGGGGGGCGGTGTATGGGCGAAGGTGGTGGTGCCTGTCCTCGGTGGGCCTGCGGGAGTCAGTTCGTGAGGGAGTGGGCGGAGGTGGCGGAAGACGGTGTAGGGTGGGGTGTGGTGGTGATGGTCGCCGGGGAGCCGGCAGGAGCCAAATCCCAAAGGGAGACCATGTCTTGCCGCCTGTCTTGGTGTGTCACGTAGGCATATTGGGGGTATGCATGGAGCAGCAGGACCTTCTCGACGAGTGGGTCGGTTTTTTGGCTCCTCGCATGCTTGCC
This sequence comes from Scyliorhinus torazame, assembly GCF_047496885.1. NCBI lineage: Eukaryota > Metazoa > Chordata > Chondrichthyes > Carcharhiniformes > Scyliorhinidae > Scyliorhinus > Scyliorhinus torazame. Next base: position 89,564,528 of record NC_092717.1, read on the forward strand.
GAGAAGGACGGGCCTCGGGACTGTCAGCCAGGACGGAAGCGAGACCCCGGAGGTGGACTTCCTGGGGAAGGCAAACATACGCTCATGAGGAGTCTCGTTAGTGGCCATACATAGAAGCGACCAGATGGAGTGGAGCGCATTGGGGAGGATCTCCTGCCAGCGGGAGACTGGGAGACTTTTTGATCGTAGGGCCAGGAGGACGGCCTTCCAGACTGTCGCGTTCTCCCTCTCCACCTGTCCGTTATATCTGGTCGTCCTGCTGGAGGCGATGCCTTTGCTGAGCAGGAACTGACGCAACTCGTCACTCATAAAAGAGGAGCCCCAATCACTGTGGATGTAGGCGTGGAACCCGAACAGGGTGAAAAGGCTGTGTAGGGCCTTGATAACGGGGACAGAGGTCATATCAGAGCAGGGGATGGCGAAGGGGAATCTGGTGTACTCGGCAACGATGTTGAGGAAGTATACGTGACGGTCAGTGGAGGGGAGGGACCCTTTGAAGTCTATGTTGAGGCGTTCAAAAGGGCGCAAGGCCTTTACCAGATGTGCTCTGTCTGGCCGATAGAAGTGCGGTTTGCACTCCGCGCAGACCTGGCAGTCCCTGGTGGTACTCCTCGATGCGGTAGGGCAGGTTGCGAGCCATGATAAAGTGGAAAAGGCGGGTGACCCCTGGGTGACAGAGGTCATTGTGGAGGGTACGGAGTCGGTCTACTTGTGCGTTGGCACATGTACCACGGAATAGGGCATCTGGGGGCTCATTGAGCTTCCTGGGTCAATACAAGATATCATAGTTGTAGGTGGAGAGCTCGATTGTCCCCCTCAGAATCTTGTTATTCTTAATCTTGCCCCGCTGTGTGTTATTGAACATGAAGGCAACCGACTGTTGATCAGTGAGGAGAGTGAATCGCCTGCCGGCCAGGTAATGCCTCCAATGTCTCACAGCTTCTACTATGGCTTGGGCCTCCTTTTCGACGAAGGAGTGTTGAATTTCGGAGGCACGGAGGGTACGGGAGAAGAAAGCCACGGGCCTGCCCGCCTGGTTGAGTGTAGCGACCAGAGCAAAATCCGACGCCTCGCACTCCACTTGGAAAGGTATGGACTCGTCCACAGCGTGCATCACGGCTTTGGCGATGTCTGCTTTGATGCGATCGAAGGCCAGTCGGGCCTCAGTCGTCAGGGGAAACGTGGTGGACTTGATCAGTGGGCGGGCCTTGTCCGTGTAGTTGGGGACCCATTGGGCATAGTAAGAGAAGAACCCCAGACATCTCTTCAGGAGCCTTGGGGCAGTGGGGGAGGGGGAGTTCCAGGAGGGAGTGCATGCGGTCGGGGTCGGGCCCTAGGACTCCGTGTTCCACACGTAGCCGAGTTGTGCGAAAGACGCATTTCTCTCTATTATAAGTTAGGTTCAGGAGTTTCGCGGTGTGGAGGAAGCGCCGGAGGTTCTCGTCATGGTCCTGCTGGTTACGGCCACAGGTGGTGACGTTGTCTAGGTACGGGAACGTGGCCCGCAGCCCGTACTTGTCAATCATTTGGTCCATTTCCCTTTGGAAGACCGAGACCCCGTTGGTGACGCCGAAGGGAACCCTGAGGAAGTGATATCGGCGGCTGTCTGCCTCGAAGGCAGTGTATTGGCGGTCCTCCGGGCGGATAGGGAGCTGGTGGTACGCAGACTTCAAATTGACTGTAGAGAAGACTTGATACTGCGCAATCTGATTGACCATGTCAGATATGCAGGGGAGGGGGTTGCATCGAGCTGCGTGTACCGGTTGATGGTCTGGCTCTAATCGATGACCATCCGGTGCTTCTCCCCAGTCTTGGCGACCACCACTTTGGCTCTCCAGGGGCTGTTACTAGCCTCAATGATCCCCTCTCGCAGGAGTCGCTGGACCTCTGACCTGATGAAGGCCCTGTCCTGGGCACTATAGCGTCTGCTTCTGGTAGCGACGGGCTTACAGTCCGGGGTGAGGTTTGCGAAGAGGAAGGGTGGGGCGACCTTAAGGGTCGCGAGGCTACAGACGGTGAGGGGTGGCAGGGGTCCGTTGAACTTTAGGGTAAGGCTCTGGAGGTGGCACTGGAAGTCGAGCCCCATTAATAGGGCAGCGCAGAGATGGGGGAGGACGTAGAACCTAAAGTTGGTGTACTCTATGCCTTGCACAGTGAGGGTCGCGACACAGTACCCCCGGATTTCCACTGTGTGGGATCCGGAAGCCAGGGAGATTTTCTGGGACGCGGGTAGAATGGGGAGGGAGCAGCGCCTTACCGTATCTGGGTGTATGAAGCTGTCTGTGCTCCAGGAGTCGAAAAGGCAGGCCATCTCGTGCCCGTTGATCCGGACGGTCATCGTGGACTTCGCGAGGTGGTGCGGCCGGGACTGGTCGAGTGTGACGGAGGCGAGTGTCGCAAGGCGGTCGGTAGGCCGGTCGGAGGTGGCGGCGGCCAGCTTACAGTCGGGTGAGCAGGTCTCCCGGGAGGCGGCGGGGTGGTCTCAAGATGGCGGCCCCCATGAGTCGCCCATGGCAGGTGAGGTGCAAGATGGCGTCCAAAATGGCGGCCCCCGTGGGTCGCACGTGGCGGGTGGGGTGTAAGATGGCACCCAAGATAGCGGCCCCCATGGGTCGCACGTGGCAGGTGAGGTGTAAGATGACATCCAAGATGGCGGCCCCCGTGGGTCGCACGTGTTGGCCGAAATGAAAGATGGCGGCACCCACGGGTCGCACATGGCAGGTGATGCGGCAGCTGGTGGGTGGCCCCGACAGGCAGCAGGCAGCGCTGCTGGGCCTAGAAGATTTAGGGGGCGGTCGGGCCTGGCAGGCTTTTGTGAAGTGTCCCTTCTTCCCACAGCCGTTACAGGTCGCGTTCTGTGCCGGGCAGTGTTACCGGGGGTGGTAACTCTGGCCGCAGAAGTAGCACTTCGGGCCTCCGGCGTTGACGGGCCGCTGTACGGCACAGGCTTGCATCACACCCGGGTCGGTTGATGGCTGCGCCTACGAGGCCCACGAGGGTGCCGCGCGGTCGGAGGTGTAGGCCCCCATGTTATGGGAGGCCACCTCCAGTGAGTTGGAGAGTTGTACTGTCTCTGGGAGGCCGCGGAGTGGTCCCAAGATGGCGTTCTGCATGAGTCGCCCGTGGCGGGTGAGGTGCAAGATGGCATCCAAGATGGGTTCGGGTCCAGAGGCAGGAGGCTTGCTGTTTAGTGTATTAAATTGATACACCATCAATAATAGACGACGAGTGATAAACGTAACTGAGGCTTTAATACACTAAAAACAAGCCTCCTGCCTCTGGACCCGAACTGGGTCCGGAGGCAGAGACTTGCCACTTGTATACAGAAGCCTGAGGGGAGGAGCCACAGGCGGAGCCAGCCTGGCCAAGCCCAGGCATGTACAATACAGCACAGTGAATATAAGACAATAACGTGGTTTACCACAGTCAGCAATGCTTCGATGATTTTCTCAGGCCTAGGAAGATGAATCCAAAGAAAGGCCCAGAATGTATTCTTCCTGGTTGGTAGTCACCAGAATGCAATAGAGAGGGCAGCCTGAGGGCATGTAGATGTGCACTGAACATGGGACAGCTATGTTCTCAGCAGTCTTGATGACCCATAATCATATATATATATTAAACAAGAGTACTGTTGGACAGGAGATTGGAATGTCAGCTGCAGCATTGTATGTGAATGAAAAGTCAGGGAGAGAGACATTGGGTGCACCGTTCAGTTAGACAGAAGTGTTGACATTGTTCAATTGACATCTTTAAGGGATTATAATAAATGGTTCTTTCCCTTGATCTCCTTTGTCAATGTCTCAATCGTTATTTTCTCAAGGTTAAGAGCTGTAATTGTTGAAAACCTCTATTACTGATACTTTAATGGTCTGTCTGTTTGATATTTTTATAGCGTTTTCGGAACAGCATTTTTTTGTCAGAAGATGATTAGTGTATGGATGTTTTTTTTCTGAGCAGTTCCTCACATGCTATTGTTACTATATGACTTAGTGGTTCTGTACATAGTGTACTGAGTGAATGAGTATTGAAGGATCAATATTTGATGTGAGTTGGCATGGGGGTTAAAAGAGGACATAGGTGAGTAGGGGGCATGACATGGCACGAGTTGACATGGGAATGGCATGGCGAGTGGATGGGGGATGAGGGTGTGTGTCGGGTGAGGGCTAGAGGGCCTAAAATGCCACAATATAACTGGAATGAAATCCCAGAGAACCCTGGCGAGCCTTTTAACTAGCTAGCCTTGACACTCAGCAATGGGACTCGCGAAATTGCTCTTGCAGAGAGCTGGTACAGAAACAATGGGCCAAATGGCTTCCTTCTATAATCTGTAATATTCCTTCAATTCCTGCTGTAATAATTCTATGATTCGACAATGCACATTCTCTGTGAAACAATCCTTGTTAGGATACCAGACCAGACCCCAATATTTGTTTGGACACCAGACAAGAACACAAAACAATTTTTAAAAATTTGTAAACCTATGAGGAAAGGACACTTAACCCAGGACTGATGGCAATAAGTATCTTTTATGTTAAAATAAAGTTTAACTTAAACACAGAATTAACCACATCAACATCAAAGAAAATAACTTTGCAATTATCAGTGAAACACTTCATAAACACAAGAAAAAACTTAAACTTATTATATATACTCCCTACTAACTGCAATTAAGCAACCCAATGTTCAAATGCAATTTATAAATAAAGTTAGCAAACAGGTTTACTTGCTTAATTATATCGAGACTTTTGGAGAGAGAAACCCTTTCAGGAGCAAAACCAGTATTGCTCTGGTCAATCTAGCAGCATAACTGCTGTTCAACTTAAAATCCTTCTGTCTTGTCAGACTCAAATCCTATGGGAAACTGCAAAACTACAGACAGACCTGGGTCTGGATTCTCCGCCCCGCTGCGCCACATTTCAGGTTCACCCCGCCGGCGGGATGTTCCGTTACGCCGGCAGGTCAATGGGATTTCCTACTGGGGTGCAGCCCCACGCTGTCGGCAAACCCCCGGGCTGCCGGTGAAATGGAGCATCCCACCGGCGGAGAATCCAGCCCCTAATTCCTCCCATTAATTACATCATCTGTATCCCACTAAATGTCACATGACCTGCTTAACTAGGACTAAACACAACCCCTAATAAATTATCTACCCCCCAGGGAATCTCCAGCAATCATAACGTGATTACTTTAGCCCTTTATCTGTAACCAAGTAAGTAGCTGACCTCATCCTTTACAACTTCTTAATTACAGCTTTAGCAGACACACAGTCTGGATACCTTAACCAAGGTTCTTTAATGATATTACTGCAACAAATAGAGACTTTAACCCAGGCTTTTAAAAACATTACTGCTACAAATATAAAATGTAACAATTTCTACATTCATCACACCCTGCCCTAGGCCTGAACCTACATCTGTTCCATTTACCTTTTTACCAACTTTCTCAACTCGCCATGGCACCTCCAACAATTTGTGCACATATACACCTCGATCCCTCTGTTCCTGCACTAATTTTAGAATTGTGCCCTTATTTTATGCCATCTCTCTTAGTTCTGCCTATCATAATTATTACGACCGTCCCCCAGGCAATTGTTATCCCAGGCAAAAATGCCTCAATTTGTTAAGACCCTCCATCCCCTCTGTGGGAATGATCTCAGCACAAAACCCCAATTTGTTCACTTCCAGATGGTATACCCCCAAACTGTTATGCCCATGGACGAGGAGAGATTTTTTTAAAAATTGAGTACCCAATTATTTTTTTTCCAATTTTGCATGGCCAATGCATCCGCCCTGCACATCTTTGGATTGTGGGGTGAGACCCACGCAGTCACAGGGAGAATGTGCAAACTCCAGTGACCCGGGGCCAGGATCGAACCCGGGTCCTCAGCAGCGTGAGGCAGCAGTATTAATCACTGCGCCACCATGCCACCCCCATGGGCGAGGAGTGATGAATGGGCTTCCCTTCTTTATTCAACCTCCTCAATTGGTAACAACAAGGTTAACTTATTAAAAGGGTCCTTCCCCTTGCGGACACATTTTCCCGTCCAAATAATTATGTTTTAAAGGGAGCCAATTTAGCAGGCTTTTTTTGAGTTCAAGAAAGAATGAATGAATTAACTAATAAATGCAAGAAAATGATTAAACACACGGATATACATTCACACAAATTAAAAATGAGAATTGAATCCAAAATAAGTAAGTAAAGAAAAATATACGAAACAGCCCTTGACTTGTCCGTGAGGACTGGATGATGAAATGTTAGGGCCATTGTGATTCATGATTCGAGTTGCAATGACTTTAACAGATGAATAGTCAGTCTTGAGATTCCAACTATTTTGATGGAAAACAATTAAACTAAATTAAGTAAACTGAAGGACAAATTAAAGGCATTCTGACAAAAACAAATCACAAATGAAACTTAAAACATCAAACCAAAATGTGGATAAAAGGGTCGCTAAAACACCCAGACACAACGGTACCCACCAAGCAGAGAAGGCCTCAGTGGTACCCGCGGGCACCGCATGCTCCCTCTCCAGGGAGTTTTCCAGATTCCAATGTTCTGCAGTTTGGCTGAGAAGCTGCCCTCTTTCCTTTTCAGCTGTGGATTGGCTGACTTGGCTTGCATCAACAATGATAGAGAGGGAGAGAGATACCTGCACACGTTTTTGCAAGGGTGTCTGCTGCTGGATGGTTTTTCTCTTCAGTGTCACACACACCCAACATCCCCAGCACACACCCACCACCCAATCAAGCTTTGCAGCTGTTTTTTATCCCAGTCTTTGTATATTCCTGGCAAGCGAAGTCAACAGCCTGGTCTGGGACACAGCTCACATTATCATTCTTGCTGAGGTGAAAATTATCTCTGATTATCTCCACAGGAGTTGACCATTAGTTTATATATGGCTTGCTTCTTACTTGAGGAGGTATCCTTGTCTCTGGAAACAGGGTGTGGTCCCATTGTCCCCCCTCTCTCTCTCTATCTCTCTCTCTCTCAGTATCAACCACCATCAATTCAGCCAGTGACTGGATTTACATCCTCAGCCATCTTTGGCTTGTGTGCCCATTTTTAAAAATCCACAAGTCTAACGTTCAGGATTTCATGTGTAATTCCGGGTTATTCTTCCATCATCATGACACAACCACTTTACACATTTCTGCAATTAATCTTATCTGCAATATATCTGCCTATTCCACCAGCCTGTTTCTGTTCATTTGGAGTCCAGCACTATCCTTCTCATAGTTCACAATACTTACAAGTTTTGAATCATCTACAAATTTTGAAATTGTGTTCTGTACACCCAGTTTAGGTCCTTCATGCACATCAAGAAAGGCAATGGTCCTCGTACTGACCCCTGGGTAATCCCACTTTATACCTTCCTCCAGTCTGAAAAAAACCCTACAGTTTCCTGTTGATCAGCCATCTCTGTAACAATGCTGCCACCTACCCTTTTATTTCATGAGCTTTAACTTTAGAATCATAGAATCACGACAGTGCAGAAGGAGGCCATTTGGCCCATCAAGTCTGCATCCACCCTCTGAAATAGCACCCTACCTTTGTAAGAAAATGTTTTTATTGATTTTCATATTTTTTGATACATTGTCCAGCAATCACTGAAAGTTAATGCTTTCATATTTACAGAGCTTCCTCGGAGAAACTAGCAGAGACTCACAAAACAGAAAGGGAAAATATACATATTCAAACAAGGAACCTTATGACTATTTACATGTTCCCCAATGTTCCCACCTACCCTATGGCTGCGTACCCTATTTGGCCCTTCTGCCCTGGTTGAGCTCCTGACATTGGCCTTGGTGTGTATCGCCTAGCATTTTGGTGTTGTCCCTATTTTGTCCCCTTGTCCTCAGGTTCTCTGCGGCTATGCTGCCTGTATTCCGTGGTCCTCCCCCCTCTCACATCCTACCTGACCCCCCACCCCTTTCCTCTCCTTTGCGTTTTTTGGCCCACCTGTGTCTCCCCTCCTTTCCTCCGCTCTATCGGTTGCTGGCTATGAAAGAGCACCCTACGACTTCCGGTGGCGACCATGGAGTGAACGGTCGCACATTTGGCAGTTCCCGTTTATGGTGGTCTTTGTGTGGCTTTTAAGCCGAATTGTTGCAATGATGCGCAAGCCCCAGGGGGTGAGCCGCCGAGGGTGATGGTGGTACGATTACATTGGTTCCTGGACAAGGATCACATTATGAGGTGGGCCAAGCAGACGAGGCGATGTACGTGGGAGGATGTCGAGATCCGGATGTATCAAGACCTGGGGGCAGAGCTTGCGAAGAGGAGGGCGAGCTTTAATGAGGTAAAGTCGGCCCTGTACAAAAAGGGCATAAAGTTTGGACTACTGTACACCGGCCCGGCTATAGGTGACCTATGGGGTCCGGGAGTGGTACTTTGGCTCGTCGGAGGAGGCAGTGGACTTCATGAAGGAGAATAAACTGACAGGAGAAGGAGGCTCTTGAACTTTGACTGAGGAGAACTGAACCATGTTTTGTAAAACTTTGGATCTGTGTTGTTTGGACTTATTTGGGGAGGGGGGGGGTAAAAAGCTAGGCACCAGAGGCAGGAGCTGCCAGGCTAGCTGGGAGGGCTAGTTCACAGAAGCAAAGTGGGGGTGAGCTGAAGACCGATGGGAGGGGGAGTTGGGTGGGGGGGGGGGGGGTGGAGCTAGATTGCTGACGGGGTGGGGAATGTCAAAGTGGAGGGGGAGGAGGGTTGATGACGGTGGTTGCCCGAGTGCGAGCCAGGGGAGGTGCGGGACATGGGCTGAAGACTGGCTTAGGAGAGGTTATGGTTTTTCGGCAGGGGGTGGGTGGGCGGGGTGCGCCCCGACCAGGCTGGTCACGTGAAACCTTTGGGGACTGAATGGGCCAGTCAAAAGGGTCCATGCGTTCGTGCACTTGAGGCAATTGAAGGCAGACGTGGCCGTGTTGCAGGAGACACATTTGAAGGTGGGGGCTCAGATTAGGTTGAGGAAGGGATGGGTTGGGCAGGTGTTTCATTCGGGATTAGACTTTAAAACGAGGGGGGTGGCAATCCTGATCAATAAACGGGTGGCATTCAAGGTGGGGAAGGGAGAGGCGGACCTGGGGGATAGATATGTTATGTTTAGTGGGAGGTTGGAGGGAATGGCCGTAATACTGGTAAGTATATATGCCCCAAACTGTGATGATGTTGAGTTTGTCAGACGGGTGCTGGGGAAGATCCCGGATCTGGATTCATATCGACTGGTTATGCGGGGAGATTTCAACACAGTCCTGGATCCGAGGTTGGTTGTTCGAGTTCCAGGTCTGGGAAGGTATCAGCTATGGCAATGGAGCTGCGGGGGTTTATGGAGTGCTTGGAGGGGCTGGTGGATTTGTGGAGATTTGGGAGGCCAAGGAGTAAGGAGTTTTCATTCTACTCCTATGTACAGAAGGTATATTCCCGGATAGACTTCTTTGTGTTGGACAAAACGCTGCTGGCTGATGTGGTGGATGCTGAATATTGAGCGATTGTGGTGTCAGACCACCCCCCACATTGGATAGACCTGCAAGTCAACAAAGGAAAGGCCCAGCGGCCGCAATGGAAGTTGGATGTGGGGTTGTTAGCGGAGGAGGAGGTGTGCAAGCGGGTGAGGGAGGCCATTTGGGGGTAGAAAAGATCAATGACACAGGTGAAGTTTCGGCGGGTGTGGTGTGGGAGGCACTGAAAGTGGTTATTGGTGGAACTCATCTCAATTCGGGCAGATAAGGAGAAATGAAATGAAATGAAAATTGCTCATTGTGGTAATACCGGGTATTGCGGTACCAGAGAGAGGAATAACCATTGACTAGACCGCGGGGTCTACCATTGGGCAATGTACATAGCCCTGCCCTGAGAGGCGGGGTATAAGAACCAATGCCGTCCCAGCAGCCCTCACTTCTGTAACTTCGCTGCTGGGTACAGTTCTATCTGATTAAAGCTGAATCGATATGACTCCACGTGGACTCAAGCGTATTGATTGCGTATCAATTTAATCAGATAAGTACTTCTGAAGGATGGATCTCCGCATCAAGCCAACGTGCCTTCAGCTCAGCCCGCACACAGAAAATTCTGCTGAGATTTTTAAACATTGGCTGGCACGCTTCCAGAGCTACCTCGATACGGCTGCCGACACCCCCGCGGAAAGGCAGAAAATACACCTCCTACGCTCGCGGGTCAGCCCGGCGATCTACCCCCTGTTCGAAGGGGCGGCGAACTACGATAAAGCCATGGAACTGCTGGAAGGACATTACATTCGTCCACTTAATCAGGTCTACGCCCGTCACCTGCTGGCAACGAGACGGCTAGGCCAGATGAGACGCTAGAAGATTTCTACAGGGCACTGATCGTGCTGGGCCAAAACTGCGGCTGCCCAGTGGTGACGGCGAACGAGCACACCGAACTTTTAATTTGCGACACTTTTGTGGCAGGTATGATCTCCCCCGACATTCGCCGAAGGCTGCTCGAAATGGAGACGCTGGGCCTCGCCGAGGCCCAGGCCCTGGCAGGGTCCATGGACGTGGCGTACAAAAACGCCCTTGCGTACGCCCCCGCGCGCACCGCGCCCCCGAGGGCTGCGTGGCACCCCTCCGCGGCAGCCCCCCAGACTTACCCGCTAACTCCGCAGGCCTGCGCGGCAAGGCGCCCCGCCACCGCCGCCGGCAAACGCTGTTTCTTCTGCGGCCAGGCGAATCACCCGCGCATGCTGCCCGGCCTGCACCGTCACCTGCAAAGGGTGCGGCAAGAAAGGCCACTATGCCGCGGTCTGCCTCACCTGCGCGATGAAAGCGGTATCCAACGACTACCCTCAGCCATTCCTCCAGCCGCCCGCTGCGCAACCACAGCTGTTCTTCCACGTCCCGACCGTCCCAGGCCCACCGCCGCACTCCCTTTTTCCAACCCCGCCGGCCCAACGCGCACCGCAGCCTTTGCCCCGCCAGGCAGCCTCGCAGCCGCAGCCATTCTTTCCCCCCACGGCAACCATGCTGGAGGAGTACGCGCAGCCATTCTGTCCCTCGCCGGTCCAATCATCGGGGTCTCCATCCCCGAACTCCATGGGCGATCCCTGGCCGGCGCCAACATGGATGGGGCCTCAAGCCCCCAGCGCGGCCTGCTACGCGCCGCCCGGCCAAAACCCTTTGTTGCAGCTGGCCTCCGCCACGCTGGAGCAGCGCGCGCCGCCAGTTTGCTCCTCCCCGCCGCCATCATCCGAGTTCCCGGATTCCACGTGCGATCCATGGCCGGCGCCATCTTGGATGGGGCCCCAAGCCCCCAGCGCGGTTGGCTACGCGCCGCCCGACCAAAACCCTTTGTTGCGGCTGGCCTCCGCCACGCTGGAGCAGCGTGCGCCACCAGGTTGCTCCTCTCCGCCGCCATCTTTCGAGTCCCCGGACTCCACACGCGATCCATGGCCGGCGCCATCTTGGATGGGGCCCCCAGCGCGGCTGGCTACGCGCCGCCCAACCAAAACCCCGTGTTGCAGCTGGCCTCCGCCACGCTGGAGCTGCGTGCGCCACCAGTTTGCTCCTCCCCGTCGCCATCTTCAGAGTCCCCGGACTCCACCTGCGATCCATGGCCGGCGCCATCTTGAATGGGGCCTCAAGCCCCCAGCGCGGCTGGCTACGCGCTGCCTGACCAAAACCCTTTGTTGCAGCTGGCCTCCGCCTCGTGGGAGCAGAGTGCGCCGCCATTTTGTCCCTCCCCGCCGCCATTTTGTTTCTCCCCGCCGCCATCCTCAGAGTCCCCGGACTCCATGTGCGATCCATGGACAGCATCATCTTGGATGGGGCCTCAAGCCCCCAGCAGGGCTGACGATGCACTGCCCGATCTTCACTCTTTGCTGCAGCTGGCCTCCGTCACCCTGGACCAGAGTCGGCCCCGAACGCTAGCAAAGGCCACCACGACGATCGGCATCAACAGCCACGTGACGTAATGCCTCATCGACTCCGGGAGCACGGAGAGTTTCGTCCACCCCGACATGGTAAGGCGCTGTTCTCTGGTCACCTACCCCACCCAACAAAGGATCTCCCTGGCCTCCGGGTCACACGCGGTGCAGATAAAAGAGTTCTGCCTCGCGAACCTCACTGTCCAAGGCAGGGAATTCCGCAATTTCCGCCTATACGTGCTGCCGCACCTCTGCGCAGCCACCCTTCTGGGACTGGATTTCCAGTGCCACCTACAAAGCCTTACTTTTAAATTTGGTGGCCCTATACCCCCCCTTACGGTTTGCGGCCTCACGACCCTTAAGGTCGACCCGCCTTCCCTGTTTGCGAACCTCACCCCGGATTGCAAACCCGTCGCCACCAGGAGCAGACGGTACAGCGCCCAGGACCGGACCTTCATCAGGTCCGAGGTCCAAAGGCTGCTGAAGAAAGAGGTCATCGAAGCGAGCAACAGCCCCTGAGGGCTCAAGTAGCGGTGGTTAAGACCGGGGAGAAGCATAGGATGGTCATCGACTATAGCCAGACCATCAACCGGTTTACGCAACTGGACGCGTACCCCCTCCCCCGTATTGCCGACATGGTAAACAGGATCGCGCAATACAAGGTCTTCTCCACAGTGGACCTCAAGTCTGCCTACCACCAGCTACCCCGCCGTAATAGCGACCACCAGTACACTGCCTTCGAAGCAGATGGGCGGCTCTACCACTTTTTAAGGGCCCCTTTTGGTGTCACAAACGGGGTCTCGGTCTTCCAGCGTGAGATGGACCGAATGGTTGACCGGTACGGCTTACACGCAACATTCCCGTATCTTGACAACGTCACCATCTGCGGCCATGACCAGCAGGACCACGACATCAACCTCCGTAAATTTCTCCAGACCACGCACCTCCTGAATGTGACCTACAATAAGGTGAAGTGTGTGTTTAGCACCGACCGTCTAGCCATCCTAGACTACGTAGTGCGAAATGGAGTCATAGGCCCCGACCCCGAACGCATACGCCCCCTTATGGAGTTCCCCCTCCCTCACTGCCCCAAGGCCCTAAAGCGCTGCCTCGGCTTCTTTAGCTACTATGCACAATGGGTCCCAAATTACGCCGACAAGGCTCGACCCCAATCCAATCCACGACCTTCCCCCTGTCGACGGAGGCCCGCCATGCCTTCTGCCGCATCAAAGCGGACATCGCAAAAGCCACGATGCGCGCCATCGACGAGTCCCTCCCCTTCCAGGTCGAGAGCAACGCGTCTGGCGTAGCTCTGGCCGCCACCCTCAACCAAGCAGGCAGGCCCGTGGCTTTCTTCTCCCGCACTCTCCATGCCTCCGAAATTCGCCACTCCTCGGTCGTAAAGGAGGCCCAGGCCATAGTGGAAGCTGTGCGGCACTGGAGGCATTACCTGGCCGGCAGGAGATTCACTCTCCTCACGGACCAACGGTCGGTGGCCTTCATGTTCGATAATGCACAGCGGGGCAAGATTAAGAACGACAAGATCTTGCGGTGGAAGATCGAACTCTCCACCTTCAATTACGAGATCTTGTATCGTCCCGGGAAGCTGAACGAGCCTCCTGATGCCCTATCCCGCAGCACTTGTGCCACCGCACAAGTAGACCACCTCCGAGCCCTCCACGAGGACCTCTGTCACCCGGGAGTTACCCGGTTCTTCCATTTTGTTAAGTCCCGGAACCTGCCTTACTCCATTGAGGAGGTCAGGGCTGTCACCAGGGACTGCCAAATCTGCGCGGAGTGCAAACCGCACTTCTACCTACCAGAGAGGGCGCACCTGATAAAGGCTTCCCGTCCCTTTGAACGCCTCAGCATGGACTTCAAAGGCCCCCTCCCCTCCACCGACCGCAACACGTATTTCCTGAACGTGATTGATGAGCACTCCCGGTTCCCATTCGCCATCCCCTGCCCGGACATGACCACAACCACCGTCATCAAGGCACTCCAAACTATTTTTACACTGTTCGGTTTCCCCGCATACATCCACAGTGATAGGGGGTCCTCCTTTATGAGCGACGAGCTGCGCCAGTTCCTGCTTAGCAAAGGCATCGCCTCGAGCAGGACGACCAGCTACAACCCCCGGGGAAACGGGCAGGTAGAAAGGGAGAACGGAACGTTCTGGAAGACCGTCCTGCTGGCCCTTCGGTCCAGGAATCTCCCAGTCTCCCGCTGGCAAGACGTCCTCCCAGTGGCCCTGCAATTCATTCGGTCACTGCTATGTACTACCACGAACCAGACATCTGATGAACGTCTCCTGGTTTTCCCCAGGAAGTCCTCCTCCGGGACCTCGCTCCCAACCTGGCTAGCAACACCCGGACCCGTCCTGCTATGGAAACATGGGAGGGTGCACAAGTCGGACACGCTGGTCGAAAGGGTCCACCTGTTGCATGCCAACCCCCAGTACGCCTACGTAGCGTTCCCCGACGGACGCCAAGATACGGTCTCCCTCCGGGACCTGGCGCCCGCCGGAGCACCCCCCCCTCCGTACCTGACCGGAGGGTCAGTACTGCCGCCAGAACCCCGACCCAGAGCCGAGCAGGCACCGACGCCCCCTACAGGCACCCCTTCCTTCTGCCCATCTTTCGACCTTACAGCGCCGCCTAGGGGTGACAAAACTGCCTGGGAGGAGGAAACCACGTTCCCGGAGTCACTACTGCCGTGCCCTCGCCAGGATCGCCGCCGACACTTAGATGCTCCAGTAGGACGACCAGGTCGCCAGACCGTCTGATTGCAGCACCATGAGGAAAATTAACAATGCAAGAACTTTTTTTTCTGCAACCCTCGATAGCATGGTACCTGCAATACCTGGTCCTACCATGAAAAGGTGACAGTAATACTGGCCATCACCCCGCTGACTCTTTTTCTTAAACAGGGGGTGAATGTGGTAATACCAGGTATTGCGGTACCAGAGAGAGGAATAACCATTGGCTAGACCACGGGGTCTACCATTGGGCAATGTACATAGCCCCGCCCTGAGAGGCGGGGTATAAGAACCAATGCCATCCCAGCAGCCCTCACTTCTGTAACTTCGCTGCTGGGTACAGTTCTATCTGTTTAAAGCTGAATCGATATGACTCCACATGGACTCAAGCGTATTGATTGCGTATCACTTAGTGTCACAAGTAGGCTTCAAATGAAGTTACTGTGAAAAGCCCTTAGTCGCCACACTCCGGCGCCTGTTCGGGGAGGCTGGTGCGGGAATTGAACCGTGCTGCTGGCCTGCCTTGGTCTGCATTTAAAGCCAGCGAATTAGCCCCGTGCTAAACAGCTAAAAGACTGAGCGGACGGAGTTGGACAGGCTGGTAGGTGAAATTTTACAGGTGGGCAGGAGGTATGCGGAGTCTCCGGATGACGGGCTTCTGAAGGAGCGTCAGAGACTGCAGCTGGAATTTGGACTCTTGTCCACAGATAAGGCAGAGGGAAAGCTGAGGAGGGTGAAGGGGGCGGTGTATGAATATGGGGGAAAAGCCAGCAGGATGCTGGCGCACCAGCTGAGGAAACTGAACGCGGCGAGAGAGATTGGGAAAGTAGAAGATACAGGGGGAAGTTGGTTTTGGATCCGGCAGGGAGAATGATGTGTTTTGGGAGTTTTACAGTAGATTGTACAAATCGGAGCCCCCAGCCAGGAAGGAGGATATGAAGCGATTCCTGGGGGAGCTGGAGTTCCCGAGGATAGATGAGGAGTTGGTGGAGGGTTTGGGAGCCCCAATTGGGCTTGGGGAGGTTATAGACGGTTGGGGATGATGCAATCGGATAAGGCCCCGGGGCCTGATGGATACCCGGTTCAGTTTTATAAAAAGTTTTCCGGGTTGCTAGGGCCGCTCCTGGTAAAGGCTTTAATGAGTCCAAGGAGCTGGGAGTGATCCCTCCAACGTTATCACAAGCATCTATCTCCCTTACTTTGAAGCGGGATAAGGATCCAGAGTGAGGTACCCTCAATAATGACGCTTAGAGATTAAACTGTAAAGAAGGCTTTATTAGACTAATAACTATACTACAGCTAGAGACGAGAGCTGACTGTTACAGAACATGAGGCAGCCCTTTATGTATGGCTCCCAGATGGGCGGAGCCAGAGGCGGAGTCCCCAGGGTTCCAAGCCCGGTCTTAAAGGGGACATCACCTTACATGATGATAAGGCAGTAACCGTTCATCACCTTCACCCCGTTTAAAAAGGAGTCCGGCGGGGGTGAAGTGCCATCATAGGTCCATCTCGATCTCCTCAATTCGGGCAGTGGTGCGGCGGGCACGGACGTCCCGGTTGAGGGCACATCCGGGAGCACAGCGGTCGGAGTTTCGGTCCGGGTCGGGGCAGAGGAACTAGGCAGGGCCGGGGGTAGCGGTGCCGGCGCCGGCAGGGTGTGTAAAGGGGGGGGGCGCACGGTAGGAGCTCACCAATGGGTGGTAGGGCCGGAAGGGGGTGTGTTGTAGGGGGCGACGGGTCCTGCAGGGGCGCGGCGAGGGAAGGGGCATCTGTGGTGGAGGATCCAGCGGGTGCCAGATCCCGGAGGGAAACCGTATCTTGCCTACCGTCGGAGTACTCCACGTAGGCGTAACTGGGGTTGGCATGGAGCAGTCGGACCTTTTCAACTAGGGGGTCCATTTTATGGCTCCTCGCGTGCCTCCGGAGAAGAACAGGTCCCGGAGCCATCGGCCAAGGTGGAAGCGAGACCCCGGAGGTAGACTTCCTGGGGAAGAGAAACAATCGGTCGTGAGGGGTCTCATTCGTGGCCGTGCAGAGGAGCGACCTAATGGAGTGTAGGGCATCGGGTAGGACCTCCTGCCAGCGGGTGGTTGGGAGATTTCTCGACCGCAGGGCCAGAAGGACAGCCTTCCACACGGTCGCGTTCTCCCTCTCCACCTGCCCGTTTCCCCGTGGGTTATAACTGGTTGTTCTGCTGGAGGCGATGCCTTTGCTGAGCAGATACTGACGCAGTTCATCGCTCATGAACGATGTACCCCGGTCGCTGTGGATATAAGCAGGGAAACCGAACAGGGTGAAGATGCTGTGCAGTGCCTTAATCACCGTGGCTGAGGTCATGTCGGTGCAGGGAATGGCGAATGAGAAACGGGAGAACTCATCGATCACGGTGAGGAAATAGGCATAATGGTTGGTGGATGGGAGGGGCCCCCTTGAAGTCCACACTCAGTCGCTCAAAGGGGCCCGAGGCCTTCACGAGCCGAACCTTGTCTGCCGATAGAAGTGCGGTTTGCACTCCGCACAGACTTGGCAGGTCCTGACCATGGCCTTGACCTCCTTGGTTGAGTAAGGTAGGTTGCGGGACTTGATGAAAGGGACGAGCCGGGTCACCCCCGGGTGGCAGAAGTCATTGTGGATGGCTTGCAGGTGGTCCTCCTGCGCGTTGGCGCATGTGCCGCGGGACAGGGCATCTGGGGGCTCGTTGAGCTCCCCTGGACGATACTTGATATCGTACGAGTAGGTGGAGAGTTCAATCCTCCACCTCAAAATTTTATCGTTTTTTATTTTGCCCCGTTGCGTGTTATCGAACATATAGGCGACCGACCGTTGGTCGGTGACGAGGGTAAACCTCCTACCGGCGAGGTAGTGTCTCCAGCACCGCACAGCCTCCACAATGGCTTGTGCCTCCTTTTCGACTGCAGAGTGTCGAACCTCGGAGGCGGTGAGGATCCGGGAGAAGAACGCTACTGGTCTGCCTCCTTGATTGAGGGTAGCAGCCAGGGCGATGTCTGATGCATCGCTCTCTACCTGGAAAGGGATGGTTTCGTCCACCGCGTGCATGGCGGCCTTGATGATGTCAGCCTTGATGCGGTTGAAGGCCAATTTAGCCTCAGCCGAGAGGGGAAAAGTGGTGGTCTTTAGGAGTGGGCGGGCTTTGTCCGCATACTTGGGGACCCATTGGGCGTAATAGGAGAAAAGCCCCAAGCACCGTTTGAGGGCCTTGAGGCTGTGGGGGAGAGGGAGTTCCTTAAGGGGGCGCATGCGGTCGGGGTCGGGACCTAGGACCCCGTCTTCCACGACACAGCCGAGGATGGCCAGCCGGGTGGTGTGGAAAACGCATTTGCCCTCGTTATAGGTCAGGTTAAGGGCTCGGGCGGTCTGGAGGAAATTTTTGAGGTTAGCGTCATGGTCCTGCTGATCATGGCCGCAGATGGTGACATTGTCCAAGTACGGGTATGTAGCCCGCAAACCGTACTGGTCCACCATTTGGTCCATCGCCCTTTGAAAGACGGAGACCCCATTTGTGACACCAAAGGGGACCCTGAGGAAGTGGAAGAGCTGCCGGGCTGCTTCGAAGGCAGTATAGGGGCGGTCTTTTGGTCGGATGGGGAGCTGGTGGTAGGCAAATTTGAGGTCGACCGTGGAAAAGACTCGGTATTGGGCGATCCGATTTACCATTTCCGCGATGCGAGGAAGGGGGTACGCATCAAGCTGCGTGAATCAGTTTATGGTCTGGCTCTCATCCACAACCATCCATTTCTTCTCCCCGGACCGGACTACCACCACTTGCGCTCTCCAAGGGCTGTTGCTAGCCTCGATGACCCCCTCTCCCAGTAAACACTGGACCTCTGACTTGATAAAAGCCATATCTTGGGCACTGTAGCGCCGGCTCCTGGTGGCGACGGGCTTACAGTCAGGAGTGAGGTTAGCGAATAGCGAGGGGGGTGCGACTTTCAGTGTCGCAAGGCAGCACACCGTGAGGGGGGGCAAGGGTCCGCCGAACTTCAGTATCAGGCTTCAGTGGCTGCACTGGAAATCCAGTCCGAGCAGCAGGGGGGCACAGAGGTGAGGGAGGATATAAAATTTGAAACGGGTGTATTTGGCACCCTGGATCGAGAGATCCGCAATACAGTACCCCGTGATTTGTACCGAGTGGGACCCAGATGCGAGGGCTATGGTTTGGGATGCGGGATGGGTGCGTAGGGAGCAGCGCCTTACCGTTTCAGGGTGGATAAAGCTCTCCGTGCTCCCGGAGTCGAAGAGGCATGCAGTGTCGTGCCCGTTGACCTGGACCTGCACCATGGAGTTCTGCAGGTGTTTGGCCGAGTTTGATCGAGGGTGATCGCACCCAGTCGCGGGTAGTCGGAGTCGTCAGCCGAGTCGGACTCGTAAAATGGCCGCTGCTGTCGGTCGCACGTGTCGGGTCGAGAAGATGGCCGCCGACAAGATGGCCGCTCCCATGATTCGCACGAGACTGATGACACGTCAGAAGAGGCCGTGTCGGGTCGGTGCGCAGCAGCATTGCGAGGCCTGCGGGCCTGAGAGCCTGATTTTCGGGCCGGCTGTTCTTTGTTTTTCTGGCCCCTGGGTCTGGCCAGGCAGACCCTCGCAAAGTGCCCTTTCTTCCCGCAGTCGCTGCAGATCACGGAGCGGGCTGGGCAGCATGGGCATGGGCGCTGGCCCTGCCCGCAGAAGTAGCATGGTGTGCCCCCATGGTGAGCGGGTCGCCGCGTGGCGCAGGCCTGTAATACGGTTGAGTCTGAGGAAGTCCGGGGGGGGGGCTGGCAGAGTCCGTGGGGTACGTTAGAGTCTCCTGGAGGTCTTTTGCCCCGTTTTCGAGCAGCCGCTGCCGGATGTAGGTCGAGCGGATGCCGGACACGAAAGCATCTCTGATATGCAGGTTCATATGGACTTCCCCTGTCACATCCTGATGGTCACAGTCCCTGGCAAGCACGGTGAGTTTTTCAACAAACTCGTCGAGCGATTCCCCCGAGCGCTGCCGGCAGGTAGAGAGCAGATGCCGGGCGTGCACCTCATTGACGGGTTTGACAAACCGCTTGCGGAGCAACTCAATCGCTTCCTCATAAGTCGTCGCCTTTTAGAGCGTGGCGGAGATTCTGTGACTCACCCGGGCGTGGAGTAGACGCAGCTTGCGTGGCCCTAGGATGGGAATCTCTGCGGAGTCCAGGTAGGCCTCGAAGCACCGCAGCCAGTATTTAAAAATTTCCTTTGCCTCCGGCGTTCGTGCTTCCAGATTGAACTTCTCTGGTTTTAGGCCTGCGTCCATCCTGAATCTAGTTTAGTCTAATAAATTGAGGTACCCTCAATAATGACGCTTAGAGATTAAACTGGAAAGACGGCTTTATTAGACTAATAACTAAACTACAGCTAGAGACGAGAGCTGACTGTTACACAGACCATGAGGCAGCCCTTTATGTATGGCTCCCAGATGGGCGGAGCCAGAGGCGGAGTTCCCAGGGTTTCAAGCCCGGTCTTAAAGGGGACATCACCTGACATGATGATAAGGCAGTAACCGTTCATCACACAGAGAGTTCTGGGTCGTATAGACCGATCTCCCTGTTGAATGTGGATTCTAAATTGCTGGCGAAGATCTTGGCCATGCGCATAGAGGATTGTGTCGCGGTGGTAATAGGGGGGGACCAGATTCGATTTGTGAAGGGACGACACCTGACATCCAATATTAGACGGCCCCTAAATGTGATAATGATGCCTGCGGAGGAGTACGAGGTTGAGGTGGTGGTGGCCATGGGTGCAGAAAAGGCCTTTGATCGGGTGGAGTGGAAGTACCTGTGGGATGTCCTGGGAAGGTTCGGGTTCGGGCAGGGATTCGTGGATTGGGTTCGGTTGCTATATCAGGCACCAGTGGCAAATGTAAGGACCAACTGAGCCCGGTCAGAGTATTTTAATCTGTGCAGGGGGACAAGGCAGGGTGTCCACTCTCCCCACTACTGTTTGCCCTGGCCATAGAGCCTTTGGCAATGGCGCTGAGGGCATTGGACATTTGGCGGGGGGATAGTGAAGGGGGGGGGGGAGGGGGAGGGTGGAGCTTCAGGTCTCGCTCTATGCGGACGATTTGCTCCTGTATATAACAGACCCGTTAGGGGGATTGCAGGAATTATGGGGATACTGGAGGAATTTGGCCGGTTCTCAGGCTACTAACTGAACATGAGCAAGAGCTAAGTCTTCGTGATCCAGGCAAGGGGGCAGGAGAGGAGATTGAGGGAAATGCCGTTCAAAGTGGTGGGAAAGAGTTTTAGGTACCTGGGGATTCAGTGGCAAGGGACTGGGGTCAGCTTCATATACTAAATTTGGGCAGGGTGATTGAGCAAATGAAAGGGGACGTCCGCAGGTGGGACGTGCTCCTGCTGTCATTGGCGGGGAGAGTACAGACTGTGAAAATGACAGTCCTCTCGAGATTGTTGTTTGTGTTTCAGTGTCTCCCAATCTTTATCCCCAAGGCATTTTTTAGAAAAATAAACGCGCCGATCTCGGATTTTATATGGGCTGGGAAAGCCTCGAAGGTGAAGAAGGTCCTTCTTGAGCAGGGAGGGAGGCTTGGCCTTTCCGAACTTTATTAATTACGACAGGACGGCTAATATTTTGATGGTTAGGAAGTGGGCAGTGGGGGAGGGGTTGGTGTGGGAGTGGGTAAAGGCGGCATTGTGTAAGGGCACGAGCCTGGAGGCTCTGTTAACGGCACCTCTGCCGTTCTCGCTGGCTCGGTACTCCACAAGCCTAGTGGTAGTGGCAGCCCTGAGAGTGTGGGGGCAATGAAGGCATCATATGAGACTGGAAGGGGTGTCAGTGTGGTCACCGATCTGTGACAAGCACCAGTTCGCTCCGGGGGGTTGGATCGGGGCTTTCGGAGGTGGCAGCGGGCAGGGATTGAGAGTTTTGGGTATCTTTTCATTGAAGAGGGTTTCCCGAGCCTGGAGGAGATAGAGAAAGTTTGAGTTACCAGGTGGGAACGGATGTTGGTACCTGCAGGTACGGGACTTTGTCCAGAGGCAGGTTCAAAGCTTCCCTCGCCTCCCTCTCAGGGGACTACAGGAGACGGTGATGTCAAAAACAGGGCTCACCCGGTCCCCCCCAGCTATCCCTCCCCGACCTTCCCCACCACCACCCCAGGGATCCGATTGGACCGTGTGGTGGAATGTCCAGCTCGCATGCATGGATCACCCAGGTAGACAGTGGAAAGTGCTACCATGGGCAGGAGTCCGACCTCATCGCAGACCGGGTTGTCATCATCCTCTATCTCATTGACCAGACCCGGTGTTACTGCTAACCCAACGTCCGCACCCTGTATTGCGGCAGGTATGTATCATGGAGGGGGTTGCAGCCGGAGGGGGGTGGCGGGAGTGGGGGGGGGGGGCTCTGCGGGTGGGATGCGGTCTCCGTGCCCCTGGCCAGTCCCCACCCCCCTGTAGTCAGTGAGCCTGGTGGTGATCAGAGCGTCCCGTGCGCGTTGGCTCTGGCGCACGTATCATGCGGCCTCCCGTGCCTGACTGCCGATCCTCACCCTCCCCCGCATCCTTCTTGTCGGATGAGGACTCGTGTTCACCCTCCTCACCCAGCATGTCACCCCTCTGCTGCACGATGTTGTGGAGGACCCAGCAGGACACCACGATGCGGGCGGCCCACTCAGCGTCATACTGGAGAACCCCTCCAGAGCGGTCTAGACACCTGAACCGCATCTTCAGGTGGCTGAAGCACCACTCGATCATGCTTCTGGTTGCTGCATGGATTTCGTTGTAGCGGGTTTCAGCGTTGGTCTGTGGCCTCTGGATAGAGGTCATCAGCCACGACCGCAGCAGATAGCCCTGTCACCCAGGAGCCAACCCCCTAGCCGGGGGAGGGTGAAGCATCTCAAATTGTGTCAGAAATCGTCGCGTGTGCCAGGATGAAGGCGTTGTGCACACTGCCCGGGTATCGGGCACAGACGTGTATGATGCACATCTGATGGTCACATATTAGCTGCACGTTCATTGAGTGAAACCTCTTTTGGTTTGTGTAGAGCAGCCTGTCATCTACATCTGCTCATAGGGGGACATGCATCCCGTCGATCACTCCCTGGACTCGGGGATGGCGGCGAACCCCACTGCCCGGGCATCCTGGTGGGCTTGGTCAATATTGAAATGGATGCATTGAATCAACTGGGCATATAGGGCCGCCGTGATGGTGCACCTGTGCACCAAGGACTGTGAGCTTCCGGACAGCTCCCTACTTGGCGCCTGGAAAGACCACGTGGTGGAAAACTTCAGAGCCAACGTCACTTTGATGGCCACCGGGAGCGGGTATGTTCCCCCATTCATTCCCGGTACCAGATGCATCATTATCTTGCAGATATATCGCACAGTCCCCCTGCTCAGCCGGAGTCTTCGACGGCATGCCCAATCTAGTAGGTCCTCAAATGACTGGCACCGGCGGTACACACGAGGCCTCATGCGCGCCTCCTTTGCACCTCCTCCTTCTCATCCTGTTGGGAAGCCGGCTCTCCATCCTCAGCAGTTGGCTCCTGTTCCTCTGGGGCAGGCTCCACTGCAACTTCCTCCTCCTCGAGCAGCGTCCGCTTGTGCAGCCAGAGGGCATCCCCCAGGGCTGCGGGGACTTGCAGTTTGAATATCCATTGTCTGCAAGGGATGAATGGCCAACATGTTAGCATGGTGTGTACCCCTGTGTCCAACCAGGTCCACCGGGCGACATGGTGGCTACGGTTGGCACTGCGTACTCCGCATACCCGCCCCCCACATCGCCACTCCCTGGTCCAGTCGGTGTCTGGCACCATTGGGGCCTTTGGCCCTGGTGCCCGTCCCTGCTGCCAGAGGTACTGTCAGTTTGCGCTGCTCATGACAGCGATCTGCCACGCCCCCCACCCAGCGCCCCCGTAGGGGCTGCCGTGGGTCGATCGCCTAATGCCCCGCTGTTAGGAGGCGGCTGGTTGTGTGGTGGGGTGGTAAGGCAGAGGGTGGGATCCAGAGATGGGGAGGGGGTGGTGTGAGTGCACCTATACAGCCGGTGTCACTATGCAGAACCAGGGGCCAAGGTGGATGGTCAGTGGGTGCACAGCAAGATGGCTGCCTTGCAGGCCGAGGCAATGGCGGTCCGTGCCTGGACACTGCCCCAGTCCCTTGGGGGGTCACCCCAGCCTCACGGTCCTTCCACCCGTTTCCCCTACCCCCCGGCCCTGGCAGGCCCCCCACCCCAGCCAGCCCAGCTGCTGTCCAGCCCAGCAGTCTACGGTCACGCCTCCCTGTGTCCTACCACCTCTCTCTCCCTCATCAGCCATGGTGCTGGTTTCCTGATTTTTAAAAGCACAAATGAATTGTGCCGTCGGGAATTCGGCCCATCGGAAGCGGAAAATTGCGGAGGCCCCGGAGAATACCGGGTCGAGCCTGCTAATGATATGCAAACGATGTTACTGTATGTGTGCTCCGGAACGCATTAACGCCGCTGTCAAGGCGATGGAGAATAGCGATTTGGTATCAAATCGTCATCCGCCGCGATTTCGGCGTCGGAACCAATTCTCTGCCCAATCGCGTTTCCCGATTTTGGCGTCGGCCAACGGATAATCTTATCCATGGTGTATTGGTAGGGTTCTCTACAGTCCAGAGGTTCCAGGTTCATGCACACACCAGAACTTGCTTTTATTTCATTATTTTATCTTTTAGTGTTTGTCGTCATCACCAAGCCAGGCAATAGCTTCAGCAGCGGCTAAACAAAGCTCTCTGAGCCTTTTGGGGAGCTTCACAGCTATCCAGCTGCTATGTACTTTACTCCACTCACGTGACCAGAAAACACACAGAGTTTTTGTTTAAGATCTTTATTGGAGCTAGAGCATGGGAGACTGTCACCAACATGTGGCTCACAGACTCCCCAAAAGGGTGAATGTACTATTACGGTTACAAGTCAGTAGCATATACCAATTAAAATTATACATTTGTTCTAATGTAATCAAAATCCAGTTGCAGTTAGTAATTCTGGTTACTTCTTTTATGTCATGCGAGTATATTTAACCAGTCAAAATCTTTACATGTTTACCTCGTTATAATATCCAATCACTACAATGGCACGTACACATAATTAGACTATCCTAAACTATCTAATCATTAAATTACACGAACAGACACCCATCTGTGGGCCTTTGATTGTTATCAGTTGTTTATGGCAGTCTGGTAGTCTATCAAAGTTCCTCTTTGTCTTTTGTTCCCTTATTTTTTTGCAGTCCCAAGGTTTAGTTGAGGCTCTGCAGCTGCAATGATTTTAGCCCTTTCAGTTACCCCTTCAGATCCCTCCGCTGAATTTTGTCAGGGGGCAATTTGACAATGATGTGAGTCATTGATTGGACTGCATCACAGCTGCAGTCCAGGTTTCCTGGAAAGCCCCACTTGTGCCAATTTTCTCCACAAAGGCCGTGGCCAGTGCAGAAACAATTGAGGAGCCCCAATGTTGACATGGCAGGTTGAAGCGAGGAGGGCGATTTGTGGGATCTATGATGAAGAAGTGGTTTTTAATGGTGGAATGTTGGTTCCATTCCTACTCCCACGGGGCCTCTGCTGCTATTCCTTGGCATGGTGGTCTTAGCCATAAGGCTGAAGTGATGGGAGGCGAGCAGGTACTTCCATTCAACTCTGTCGAAGGCCTTTTCTGCATCCAGGGAGATGATCACCTCAGGTGCACTTTCCGCAGATGGGGGCATGATCACGTCCAGCAGGCGCCTGATGTTCGACGTTAGCTGTCTATCCTTGACAAATCCCGTTTGGGCTTCTGCTACCACCTCTGGTGCGCAGTCCTTCAGTCTCTTGGCTAGGAGCTTGGCCAGTGTTTTCATACCCATGTTTCGCAGCAAAATGGGTCTTTAGGACCCGCATTCTGTTGGGTCTTTGTCTTTCTTGGGTATCAGTGAGATTGAGGCTTGTACAAGCGTAGGCGGCAGGATGCTCCTTGCCAGCGAGTCTGTGAACATCTCCCGCAGGTGCGGGTGTTGCTACAAATGTTTTGTATAAGTTCGCTGGGAATCCATCTGGCCCCGGCGCCTTCCGCGCCTGCATGGAGTTAATACTCTCAATGACTTCTCCCAGTTCTAGTGGTGCTTCCAGCCCCCCGTTTCATGTCCTCCCCCACGCCTGGCATGTCCAGTCCATCGAAGAACTGTTTCATCCTCAAGTACCCTGATGGGGTCTCGGAGGTGTACAGCCACCAGTACAAGGTCTCGAATGCCTCGTCGACCTTTTCTGTTTCCGTTATGGGTTTGCCCTTGTTGTCTCTAATCTGAGCTATTTCCTTGTGGCTGCCTGCTTTCTCAGCTGGTGAGCCAGCAGGCGGCTGACTTTGTCTCCGTGCTCGTACAGAGTCCCCCGTGTCTGGCGGAGTTGATGCACTGCTTTCCTCGTGGAGAGAGCAGGTCAAAATCCATTTGTAGCTTTTTCCTCTGTGCCAGGAACTCTATGGTTGGGGTTTGGAGTATCGCTGGTCTACTTCCAGAATGAAGTCGATTAATTGTTGGTTAGCCACTCTCTCTTCCTTATCTCTTCATGCTTTGTAAGCAATATTTTCACCCCGATCACAGCCTTCAATGCCTCCAAGAACGTGGAGGGTGAGACCTCCCCATGCTGGTTATTAGTAATATATGCCTACGGCCTGTGATACCTTCTCGCAAAAAGCTTTATCGGCCAGGAGGGCTGTGTCCAACCTCCATGTGGAGTGCTGGGCACGGCCTGTCTCCAACCTCACATCCAATTACTGTGGAGTGTGGTCGGAGATTACGATCGTGGAGTATTTCGCTCTTACTAGCCCTGGAAGCACCGATTTCCCCACCACAAAGCAGTCCATCCGTGTATCTACGGTGTGTACCTGGGAGAAGGAGGAGAACTCCTTCGCTCCTGGGTGGGTGAACCACAATGGGTCCACAATCCCTGTTTTGGGATTCAAACCGTCTGTCCGTGGGTCCTGTACACAGTTAAAATCTCCCCCATGATTAGTTGGTGTGTGTCAATGTTGATGATTTCCGCCAGGGTCATCTTTATAAACTCCGTGTCGTCCCAGTTGGGGGCGTACACGTCAACCAGGACTACCGGTGCCCCATCTAGGACACCGCTGACCATGACGTACCGTCCCCTTGGGTCCATAACCGTCCTTGTCGCAGTAAACATCCTCCTCTTATTTAGCATTATGGCTACCCCCCTGGCCCTCGTCCCATAGCAGGAATCGTAGGTCTGTCCCACCCAGCCCTTCCTTACCCACAGTCGGTCCTTCTCCCTCAGGTCTGTCTCTTGGAGGAAGACTATGTTGGCTTTCATACTTTTCAGGTGGGCGAAGAATCTGGATCTTTTTACTGGGCCGTTAAGTCCCCTGACGTTCCAGGTGACTATTCTGATGGGGGAGGGTTTGTTTCCGCCGGCCCCCCCCCCCCCCTCTTGTGGATCAACCATACTTACCTGGTGGATGCGCCGCTGCACTCTGGGGTTTCCCTTTATAAGGGGGCCATCCAAGATGGCCACAGTCACTGTACCCACCATGAGGTCAGGTCCCTGCGTTCCGGGGTTTCCATTTGACCACGGACCCTCCAAAGTGGCTGCTCGTGGTGCCTGTGTGTTCCAAGTCGCCACACCTGGCCTGTGCAGCCAGCCTAATGGCCTTGCTACTTTTGTTCCTATGATCCTCCAATGGTATTTTCTCTCTCTCTTCCCCTGTCCTCTTCCCGACTCTCTCCCCCCCCACTTCCCTTCCCTCTGTTTCTTCCCGTAGTCATCCCTCTGTTGCTGATGGCTAATCCATCCCCCCACTCTCTCCCTTGCGAGAGATGCGCTACGGCCTCTCTTTCATTCACACTTCCCCGCTAGTGTGGTGGCCCCCTCCCCGGGGTTAGTAATGGGTCCTCCCGTTGTCCATTCTCTGTGATACCTACCTCCCGTTCTCCCCACCCTTTCCTGCGCTCTGCTTCCCTCACTCTTTCTTTCCTCTATTTCACCTCTCGTCCCCAGAACGAGGCAAAGCAGTCTCGGGCCAAATTGGTTAACTAAATGAATAAAGTCTCTTCAAATGATCTTTCCACCGCTGTCCCTGTTGCCGTTTCGCCAACCCGCACTCCAGGACAAATTTGTCCTCATCCGCAGGGACGTGAAGATGTGCCTTGGAATGTGACCAAGACTTTGGCTGGGTACAGCATCCCAGATTTTATGCCGCTCTTGTACAGGGCTGCTTTTGCCCTGTTGAACTCTGCCTGGCGCTTGGCCAGGTCAGCCCCAATGTCCTGGTAGATCCTGTTCCGGTGACCTCCCCAGTTACAGTTCTTTGTTTGTCTAGCCCAGCGCAGGATTCTCTCCCGATCTTGGTATCAGTGCACTTTAGCGATTATCGCCCTCGGCTGTTCCCCGGCTTTGGGTTTTGGACGAAACGACTGGTGGGCTCTGCCTATTTCTGGTGGGTTGGGGAAGCTATCCCTTCCCACCAGTTGCCCAGAATTTGGGCCACGTTGTCCGTGGGGTTCATACCCTCGATCCCCTCCAGCAGGCCCACAATCCGCAACCTCGACCGGTTTTCCTGATCCTGAATCTTTCCTTTCAGACTCGCCTGCATTGTGACCAACCTTGATATTTCCTTTTGCAGGGTGGCGATCTGATCACTCTGATCTGTTGGGGCCTTTTCTCGCTGATGATGCTTTCCTGGGCTTCCAGTCGCCTCTCTGCCTTGTCTAGGGCCACCTGCATGATCGGCAGTGCTTCCGCAACCGCCCCCTAGGCCGCAGCCTGGATATAGGTTTTCGTCCCCTCTCTGTGTTCTCTCAGTGTCCTTAGAGAAACATCCTCCAACCATTCCCTGGTGAGGGGGAGCTCCTTGTGTGGCAGGTCGGTCCTTTTTGTTCTGGCGAGGCCCGAGTTTCGACAACCTATATGTCTGCCGGCTCAGCCATTTGCTTCTCATGGCTTTTTCCACTTCTTATTTCTGCATGGCCTCTGCAGTGGCTGTTGTTCGGCATCTCCCTTCGCGCTGGTGTTGGTTGAAGTGCGGGGATATTTTTTCCGCCTTTGAGTTAGCGGGCTATTTCGGGTGAAAGAGCCTATTTCCGGGTTCGTAGGCGGAGAGCAGCCTGATGTGTGACTTCTCAGCATATCCCTGTCATCGGAAGTCCTGTCCCTACATTTTAATAGGAATGACCTAATGGTATTGACTATGTATAGTCTAAATGTCATAAAAACAAAGGTCGTTTCAAAGGATTTATATTTATGTTAGTAAATATTAGAAATGAAGTGGATTTAATTTAGTATTTCTGTGTAAGGAAAGATAAATCTACAGATAAATTCATGCTGAACAAAGGTATTTGTATGTGTGGGGATTTTGGTTTCAGTACTAACTGTGCTTCTGTTGGGCCTAGAGGCTGCATTAAAAGTAAACAATTTTGCAGAAGTCATTGCTGAGCAGCAGTGGGCACCTTTAAGGTAAAAAGGCTTTTGAGTTTATTTTTTAACTGGATATATTGCAGTTGAATATAGGAAACCAGGGAGTGAATATCTCCCAGTTCTACCTGAAGAAATAGTGGACTGGACAAGGGAACGGCTGTAAAAAGGCAGACTTCCCAAAGTACCAGGTAAAGTCCAGACAATCAGGGAATTGGGACAGAAAGAATGTCTTATGAAGACTGAAGTTAAGGGAACAGTGATCAAGACATTGAACATCCTATTCAGGAAAATTCAAAGGAAAAGCAGATAAGGTTTTCTGAATTGAAGAGGCAGCTGCAGTAACCAGATTTCAAGTAGGAAGGCAGACTTCAGAGGTAAATCAAACATTTGGTGCCATATTAATACAGTCTGGGAATCGATAGCTGAAGCAGCTGTGAAGAGTTTGTGTAACAGTCCAGACAAAAGGAATTCTGATGGGAGAGGTGTAAAACCTGGAAGCAAATCCTTGATGGAAGCAGCAGAGGGATTGCATTGTTTAAAAGAAGATTTGAAAGATGGCCTTTTTGAAGGTGGAATTTGAAATCACTCATGCAGTAACTGATGTTCAGTGAGTCAAGGTGATTTGTGGTATAACAGTCATCTAGGGGGAATTTGAGGAGAAATGCACTTGTGTTCAGAGTGAAGTGTGCCTGACATTAACCAGCCTTTATGTTCAAAGGGACTGTGTGTTACTGAGACCATTATAGCTTAAGATATACAATGTAACCTGATAGTTTCATGATCAACATTCGGGACTAGCTTTCAATTCCAGATTTTATTAATTGAATTGCCTTGGTAGGATTTGAACTCATGTCCCTAGAGCCTACAGCTCTGGATTACCAGACCTTTGACATTACAATTACGCCACCATCTCCCACTTTCAGATCGACTCAATGGAAGTGTATCATTTTACCCTGATTTCCAAAGTTAATTAAACTTGCTTAGAATGGCCAAGGCACAGATTTTGAGGGGGCAGATGGTTGCAGCAGGACATTGCATGGGTTACGAACCACATTGATGTTAAATGTGAGGGTATTCCAAAGCCCAGGAACACTGGTTTGGAGTGATGTATGTGTTTTGCTTTGATATGAAGTGAGGAACGATATACAACCCAGTGAGAAACAGTTCAGTCTTTGTTTGAACAAATTGATCCAGAATATTTATCAACTTAAAAGAAAGACAAAATCACACACATGGGCTACAATACACTATGACACTTAAGTATGCTGATGACTGTACACACACAATGTTACATGAAATGACCCCATGGTCTCGAACCCTAAGTTACCTGACTTCCGAGACACATTTTCCCAAACAACATTCAATATTAACTAACTCTGTGAGTTAAATCCAGCAAATAATTACCACAACCGGGTTAAGGTGGCCATGTCTGGGAAATAGTCTTCAAATTCAGCGAAGGTGGAAAATGGCTGCTTTCTTTCGCGAGACTAATTCTACAACTTGCTGCAGTTGAGGTTAGCTGTGTCTCCCCCTTCTTAGTTAATGTTCTACAATTATACTATTTCTTTCCCTTTGATGTTATTCACCCTATGGAGTTGGCTTTTGGCAGGTATGTATCCATTTCCTTCTCTCTCCATTTTGAAGTTCCTACCTCTAAAGCCTCATTATTTTCTCTAGTTATATATGTAAAATGCTTGTTTCTCCAGGCATTTGCCACTAATATGCTCCCTATTTTACTTTGTTTTTTTAATCTTAATTTTTCCCTTTCTTAACATATTTAAATGAAATTTAAGACACGATTCTCCCCCAAAATAGCTAAGTGTATCTGCATACAAAAATGGCTAAGTGTCATTCTGCCTAGGTTTCACGGGCTGATTTGTGCTGAGTGATTGGGCATGATCCAAATCAATATTCATCCGCACGTGGTCATTTGTTTTTGAGCTTGGGAGCCTCTCACTGGAAAATTCCATGCTTTGAATTTTTTTCTGCAATGGGGAACTAAAGTCACTGGCATGACCGGCTCCTCAGAGATAGGGGTGCTCTTTTTAAAGGCACCCAGATCTCAAAGTGAAGTTGAGGGTCCCCGACTCCCCCACACACGGACATCGTGACTGCCCTCCCCGAGGATGTGGGCAACACCCCCAACCCTCAACCCCAGAGGAGCAACCTCATCCCATCACTAAACGTTCACATGGCCCCACCCACCACCATCACCACGCAGGCATTAGGGTGGCCTGGCTCCATGCCCATCCCTCCTAGTAGGCATCGGAACCCCGCCCAAGTGAGCATACCCCACTTGGGTTGCTGAGGCCCCCCACCTTTAAGGCCCGCTTTCAGGCCCCAATCCCTTTCAGGCCCCCCCCTTCACCCCCACACTTCGTACCCCCCTTCACCCTACCTTTCATGGGCATGGTCCCCTCAGGTTCTGCCACTTGGCCATGCCAAACTGGCACCCAGGCACTGCGCCAGGCACCCTGGAAGTGCCAACCCGGCACCACTGCAGTGCCAGGTTGGGATTAGCAGGTTGCCAAGTTGGCACTGCCAGTGTGCCAGGTTGGTACTGTCAGGGTGCCATGCTGGTACTGCCAGGGTGCCAGATTGGCACAGCCCGGGTGTCAGAGCATGACCAGGGCACTGCCCTGCCCTGTCCCCAACCACCTGGGGGTTCAAAAGACCTCTGAGCCCCTCGGCCTGGCCACTATATCTGGTTTCCATTTTTGGAGACCAGCATGAAGTCGTGACGGCATGAGGCCTGGCCTGTGCAGCTGGTGACTACTGGGAGCCGGGAGACTGTGATCCTCAAATGGGTTGTGCATAATTAAATGAGTGTAATGGCTCATTTAAATATGATTATCTGGTCATCCAGATCGGGCCGGGCACCGCAGATTAAATGCATCTCATTGGGCTTGGCGTCTGGCTGGAAACCCATTTTTGGCTTCTCGCTATGCAATCGGCGTAACAGGATCGGCGCTGAGCGCAACGTGGTGTGAATATCGCGCCCTTAGATCAGGGATAGGGAGGATGTAGAATGTCTTGGAAAATGTTCAGGAAGCAGCCTCACAAGGTTGCATAGAGGGAAAATTAATAAATGATGACAAAATTAAAAGGCAAGCAAATCCTAGGTGAAAGCATTTATCTGCAAACAAATGATGGGGCAGTCCAACAACTGCCTGATGTTTGACAGATATTAAAGTGGAGCTAGTTATCCATGAGGTGGTTGTGAGGGAAGTGGCCCTTTGTGCTACTCCATGACACCATCCCATCGCTCAATACTGAATCAATCAAAACATCAGGCCACATCAGACAATAACCGCCACTTCAATCCTTTGTGGCTTGGTAGCTGCAGGTATCCTCACGACTGACCTGGCGTCTGAAAAAACATTTCTCAATGATATGGATTGGCATGTGCACCCATCAGAGGATGGTGTCCATTGCTCACCCTGGTAATCAACCTCCATGCAGTTCCACTGGTATGACAAAGCAGAGTCTCTGTCTCTATCTCTGTCTGAGTAGAATGATCGTTCTGCAGAGATGATTCAGGACACTATAGATTTTCCACCGTTGTCTATTGTAATGATGTCAATCAGATAGCTGGTAGCAAAAAAGTATCACGAGTTCTAATGACTGGAACTACGGCTGCTTGGTGCCACAGTATTGTTTCCAGATGTTGGTGGCCAACAATGGCACAGGAATGACCCACCTCACAAAGACAGGCACTGTTAAATATTGCAGGGCACCTCTTGTACAGCTTCATCTGTCTGAACCTACTGTAGTTCCTCTTCCTCTTTGTTCAAGCATTTCAGAAGGGGATTATATTATTTTTGGCTCAGATCAATATGCAATCCTGAGCTGAGTTTCCTTCCCACATTCAATTCACCACCACATTCTATTTTTAAAATCATTGCTTGTTTCTGGACATACTTCCCATCTGCTATCCTGACCCTAATCTCCAATCTTCATCAGCTCAAGGCTCATATTCCCCTATTTCCTTGCTGTTCCATGCAAACTGCAAATTATTTATTATGTTACAAATTGCCTGATCTCCCACACAAAATACCATGTACCCTGCTCCATGAACCTGCCCTCGGATGAGTGAAATGTGAAATCTCCGTTCCCATTCATAAATCTTTCTATCTCAGTGATTTTCAAAGGGGAAACTTTGTAAAGTTTACAATTTTTTCTGCCTTCATATTTTTTCATGCTTTTCTATTTTTTATTCTATCTCCTCAACTTTGGCAGATGTACATGTGATATATTCTTTTTGCTTTTTCTTGCTCCCTCCATTTCTATTTTATTTACATTTAAGTTATAGTACTTAACTTTTTAAAGCTCACTGCACTGTTACTTTTCTGTGGACTGCCACTTTTCTGTGGTGGAGAGGCTTTAGCGTTCTGTTGATCCAGAGAGCGATGCTGCCAGGAGTCTTAAACTCCCATGACAGTAAGGTCGAGGGGAGGAACCAGACAAAGCACAGTCCAAACTGTGTCCTCGAAGACAGATCAGGTGGAACATACTTGTATGGTATCAATGGCTGTGATAGCAGATGAAGGCTGCAGAATTAGGGAGATCCCCAGTCGTCGAGGTTCCCTCACCATTGGAAGTGGACGTGCCTTCTGTCAAGGACCGTGTGTCTGCTGATGTACAACGGCATTCCCAAGTTAAAAGATGTCCTGCACAAGGTCTACCAAGAGGAACCCCCCCTCCAAAGAAAAAGCTCTGCTGTGATTGCGAGTGGTGATGGGGACATAGCCTTGTGATCTGGGTGTCCCTAGCTTCGTAGGCAGTGAAGTTTGATTCAGTTGTTGAACTCTTTCAATAGGATCAGGAGAGTGTTTCGGCAGCTTTCTTCACGACTGACCAGGCCTGTTCAAGATCCACTCTGTTCACCGCACATGGGAAAAGGGCGAGAAAAGGTGCCGTAAAAATAGTCTGTTCCATGTCCCACCATAGAACCATACAGCACAGAAGGACGCCATGTGGTCCATCTTGTCCATGACAGCCCGAGGACATCCAGGTGTCCTTTCTAATACCACCTTCCTGCACCCGGTCCATTGCCCTGTAGCTTACAGCACTTCAGGTGCAAATCCTGGTACTTTTTAAAAGAGTTAAGGGTCTCTGCCTCCATCACCAACTCAGGCAGTGAATTCACTACCCTCTGCGTAAAAATGTTCTTCCTCATGTCCCCACTGTACCTTCTGCTAGTTAACTTGCATCCATGTCCCCTGGTTCTCCACCAAGCGAAACTATTTTATCCTGTTCACTCTGTCTCTTCCCCTCATAATTTTGTACACGTCAATTAAGTCACCCCTCAGCCTTCTTTGTTGCAAGGAAAATATCCCTAACCTATCCAATCTCTCCTCATAGCAACACTTTTCTAGCCCTGGCAACATCCTTGTAAACCTCTTCTGCACTCTCTCCAGAGCAATTATGTCCTTCCTGTAATGTGGTGACCAGAACTGCACACCAGTTGTGGCCTCACCAGTGTTTTATACAATTCCAACATTATATCCTTACTATTATACTCTATATGTCTGCCAATGAAGGACAGCATTCCACAAGGCTTCTTTACAACCTTGTCTATTGAATTGCTGCGTTTAGGGACTTGTGTACTTGTACACCAAGATCTCTCATTTTATCTACCCTCTTAGTGTATTCCCATTTATTGTGTACTCCCTATAACTGTTTGGCCTCCCTAAATGCATGGCCTCACACTTCTCTGTATTAAATTCCATGCCACTTTATTGCCCACTCCACCAACTCATCTATATCATTTTGGAGATTATAGCTATCCTCTACACTGTCCACCACTCGGCCAATTTTTATGTAATCTGAAAACTTCCCTGCTGTGCCCCCATGTTCACGTCCCAATTATTCATACATAGCATAAACAGTCAGGGTCCCAACAGCAAGCCCTGTGGAACACATTTGAAATAACTTTCCATTTGCAAGGGCAGCCAGTGACCATTACCCTTTGTTCCCTGTACTAAGCAAACTTTTTATCCAGTTTGCTGCATTGCCCTGTATCCCAAGGGCTTTTACTTTTTTGACCAATTTGCCAAGTGGGACTTTGTCAAACGCCTTGGTAAAATTTATGTACACCACATCCACTGCACTACCTCCATCAGCCTTTTTGTCACTTCCTCAAAGAATTCAATCAAATTTGTGAGGCAAGACCGCCCTTTAACAAATCCATGCTGACTATCCCTGACTAGACCATGCCTTTCTATGTGACAGTTAACCCTATCTCTCAGGATTGATTCTACTAACTCCCATCAGCGACGTAAAACTAACTGGCCTATAATCGTTTGGCATTTCCTTCAATCCCGTTTTAAACAATTGAACCACATTTGATTTCTCCAGTCCTCCGATACCTCCTCTGTATCTAGTGAGGATTGGAAAATCATCCTCAGAGCATCTGCTATCTCCTCCCTGACCTCCTTCAGCAGCCGTGGAAACAATCCATCTGGCCCTGGCAACTGATCAACTTTCAAGGATTTCAACACTTCGAGTACTTTCTGCCTCTTTGTGATTATCCCAGCCAATATCTCATAATGTTCCTCCTGGACTACTAGATCTGCATCATCCCTTTCCTTTGTAAATACGGAGACAAAATATTCTTTTAAACCCCTTTCCACAGCCCTTGCATCTACACACAAGTTCCTTCACCTCTGATTGGTCCCACTTTTTCCTCAACTAACCTTTTACCATTAATATATTGGTAAAACATCTTTGGGTTTTCTTTAACTTTATTTGTTAATCTTTTTTCATGGCTTCTCTTTGACTTCCTTATTCCCTTTTTGACTTCATCCCTGCACTTTCTATACTCGTCTAGGCTATCTTTGTGCCTATTGTATGCTTTGTTTTTTTGTTTGATTTCCCCCTGTATTCCTTTAGACAACCAGAAGGTCTAGATGTGGCAGTGCCACTCTTATTCTTGGAGGAGACATGTCTACTTTGTACATTTAGGTTTTCACTTTTTAGTGCTCCCGCCTGGTTTTCCACAGATTTATCCACTAGCAATGCTGGCCAGTCCAACTCAGCCAAATTCCTTCTCATTTCTTCAAAGTTTGTCTTCCCCAGATCAAAATTTTTACTCCTGCTTTATTGCTGTCCTTTTCCATGATAATACTGAGTTTAACTGAATTGTGATCACAATCCCTGATATGGCTGCCAACTGTCACTTCGCCCATTTGCCCTTCTTTATTCCCCAAGACTAAGTCCAGAATTGCATCTCGTCTCATTGGGTTTGTCACTAATTGGTTGAAAGAAATTTCCTGGATACGCGGCATGAAGTTTTCTCCCTCAGTGCCCCTTATATTGTTTGAATCCCAGTTAATATTGGGATAGTTAAAGTCTCCTACTAGTATTGCCCTCTTGTACTTACAGGCAGAAATTTGCCTATGTATTTGATCTTCTATCCCCCTTCCACTATTTGAGGATCTGTAGTATATTCCAGTTCTGTGACTGCCCCTTTTGTATTTCTAAGCTCAACTCATAAAGCCTCGTTTGTCTACCCATTTAGTCCATCATCTCTTCTCACAACTGTAATTGATTCTTTAAAAAAATGTTTTTTTTAAATTCTCCTCCTTTTTCACATTTTCTCCCACATTTACATCCATCAACAATAAACAATAATCAGCAAGATATGTCAGTCCCCATAATAACAACGATCCCATCTACCCACCAACCCCCGAACCTCAACCCGCATGTTTACGTAAACAAATGACAAAAAGGAATCAGGGATTACCCGGAGTCACCCTTAATCTTACACAGCCCCCCCCACCCCCCACCCCCCACCGCAGGTCTCCACCGCAGGTCTCCAGCTCCTCCCATCCACTGTCTCTTGTAAAACTCTTCCTCCCAACCTCGGTTCCTTCCCCCCAACTTTCCACCCCGGCTAGACCACTCGGACCCTGTTCTGCCAGGCTCCGATGGCCGCAGCCCCTCCCCCCACGTCACTCCCGTTCACTGGCCGGCTTAAACCGGCCAGCGTGGAGGCCCCGGCCCGGGTCCCTTTCCCACTTGCCCGGCCCTAGGAAAGCCCAAAGATCCCCTTTTAGCACACAAACCCCGCATATCCACCGACACCCCAAAGAACCCTCATTTCGAGTGAAAGTCCCATCCCTTCCCTCGTCCAAATATATACCACATTGGCTCCTTTAATCTCTACACCCGCGCGCAGTGATACAAAAAAGAATAAAATACAATCATGAGGTTACATCGGCACATGGCCATTCCCCAATTTGTCAGTTCTGCCACAGTCCTTCTGCTTTCGCAAACTCCTCCGCTGCTTCCTTGGTAACCGATGCAGGAAGTTGGAAGGTAGTCGATTTCAGCGGGAGCGGAGCTGGTTAGTCAATTTCAGCGGGAGCAGTGCGGAAGTGATTTCTGGGAGGTAAGTCTCTCCTTGAAAAACACTTGTCTTTGCAGGGGCAGGCCAGTCGATTTCAGCGGGAGCGGAGCTGGTTAGTCAATTTCAGCGGGAGCAGTGCGGAAGTGATTTCTGGGAGGTAAGTCTCTCCTTTAAAAACACTTGTCTTTGCAGGGGCAGGCCAGTCGATTTCAGCGGGAGCGGAGCTGGTTAGTCAATTTCAGCGGGAGCAGTGCAGAAGTGATTTCTGGGAGGTAAGTCTCTCCTTTAAAAACACTTGTCTTTGCAGGAGCAGGCCAGTCAATTTCAGCGGGAGCGGAGCTGGTTAGTCAATTTCAGCGGGAGCAGTGCGGAAGTGATTTCTGGGAGGTAAGTCTCTCCTTTAAAAACACTTACCTGGTCCCGTTTTCGGTCCCTCTTTGCTGTTTTAAAAAAAATTTTTTAGTGTTTAAGGCGGGAACAGGAAGTTCGACCGGCGGACTTCTGGGAAGACCCTCACCAATAAATTCTGGTGGAGAGGAAACCCGAGACACTACACGTGTAGTGTCTCCCACCCGCCCTCCTCCTCTAACCTAATAATAAAACCCATTGGTGTGAGGTAAGTACCATATTTTATTATTATTATTTTTAAAAAAATTTTTAATTTAGTTGTTAGCCAGATCTTGGCAGAAAGTTAGAGGGATGGCAGGGAAGGGAGTGCAATGTTCCTCCTGCAGGATGTTTGAGGTGAGGGATGCCGTTAGTGTCCCTGCTGATTTTACCTGCAGGAAGTGCTGCCATCTCCAGCTCCTCCAAGACCGAGTTAGGGAACTGGAGCTGGAGTTGGAAGAACTTTGGATCATTCGGGAGGCAGAGGGGGTCATAGATAGCAGCTTCAGGGAATTAGTTACACCAAAGATTGGAGATAGATGGGTAACTGTAAGAGGGACTGGGAAAAAGCAGTCAGTGCAGGGATTCCCTGCGGTCGTTCCCCTGAGAAACAAGTATACCGCTTTGGATACTTGTGGGGGGGACGACATACCAGGGGTAAGCCATGGGGTATGGGCCTCTGGCACGGAGTCTGTCCCTGTTGCTCAGAAGGGAAGGGGGGAGAGGAGCAGAGGATTAGTAATTGGGGACTCGATAGTCAGGGGCACAGATAGGAGATTTTGTGGGAGCGTGAGAGACTCACGTTTGGTATGTTGCCTCCCAGGTGCAAGGGTACGTGATGTCTTGGATCGTGTTTTCCGGGTCCTTAGGGGGGAGGGGGAGCAGCCCCAAGTCGTGGTTCCCATTGGCACGAACGACATAGGTAGGAAAGGGGACAAGGATGTCAGGCAGGCTTTCAGGGAGCTAGGATGGAAGCTCAGAACTAGAACAAACAGAGTTGTTATCTCTGGGTTGTTGCCCGTGCCACGTGATAGTGAGATGAGGAATAGGAAGAGAGAGCAATTAAACACGTGGCTACAGGGATGGTGCAGGCGGGAGGGATTCAGATTTCTGGATAACTGGGGATTTTTCTGGGGAAGGTGGGACCTCTACAGACAGGATGGTCTACATCTGAACCTGAGGGGCACAAATATCCTGGGGGGGGAGATTTGTTCGTGCTCTTTGGGGGGGTTTAAACTAATGCAGCAGGGGCATGGGAACCTGGATTGTAGTTTTAGGGTAAGGGAGAATGAGAGTATAGAGGTCAGGAGCACAGATTTGACGTCGCAGGAGGGGGCCAGTGTTCAGGCAGGTGGTTTGAAGTGTGTCTACTTCAATGCCAGGAGTATACGAAATAAGGTAGGGGAACTGGCAGCATGGGTTGGTACCTGGGACTTCGATGTTGTGGCCATTTCGGAGACATGGATAGAGCAGGGACAGGAATGGATGTTGCAGGTTCCGGGGTTTAGGTGTTTTAGTAAGCTCAGAGAAGGAGGCAAAAGAGGGGGAGGTGTGGCGCTGCTAGTCAAGAGCAGTATTACGGTGGCGGAGAGGATGCTAGATGGGGACTCATCTTCCGAGGTAGTATGGGCTGAGGTTAGAAACATGAAAGGAGAGGTCACACTGTTGGGAGTCTTCTATAGGCCTCCAAATAGTTCTAGGGATGTAGAGGAAAGGATGGCGAGGATGATCCTGGATAAGAGCGAAAGTAACAGGGTAGTTATTATGGGAGACTTTAACTTTCCAAATATTGACTGGAAAAAATATAGTTCGAGTACGTTAGATGGGTCGTTTTTTGTACAGTGTGTGCAGGAGGGTTTCCTGACACAATATGTTGACAGGCCAACAAGAGGCGAGGCCACGTTGGATTTGGTTTTGGGTAATGAACCAGGCCAGGTGTTGGATTTGGAGGTAGGAGAGCACTTTGGGGACAGTGACCACAATTCGGTGACGTTTACGTTAATGATGGAAAGGGATAAGTATACACCGCAGGGCAAGAGTTATAGCTGGGGGAAGGGCAATTATGATGCCATTAGACGTGACTTGGGGGGATAAGGTGGAGAAGTAGGCTGCAAGTGTTGGGCACACTGGATAAGTGGAGCTTGTTCAAGGATCAGCTACTGCGTGTTCTTGAGAAGTATGTACCGGTCAGACAGGGAGGAAGGCGTCGAGCGAGGGAACCGTGGTTTACCAAAGAAGTGGAATCTCTTGTTAAGAGGAAGAAGGAGGCCTATGTGAAGATGAGGTGTGAAGTTTCAGTTGGGGCGATGGGTAGTTACAAGGTAGCGAGGAAGGATCGAAAGAGAGAGCTAAGACGAGCAAGGAGGGGACATGAGAAGTATTTGGCAGGTAGGATCAAGGAAAACCCAAAAGCTTTCTATAGGTATGTCAGGAATAAGCGAATGACTAGGGAAAGAGTAGGACCAGTCAAGGACAGGGATGGGAAGTTGTGTGTGGAGTCTGAAGAGATAGGCGAGATACTAAATGAATATTTTTCGTCAGTATTCACTCAGGAAAAAGATAATGTTGTGGAGGAGAATGCTGAGCCCCAGGCTAATAGAATAGATGGCATTGAGGTACGTAGGGAAGAGGTGTTGGCAATTCTGGACAGGCTGAAAATAGATAAGTCCCCGGGGCCTGATGGGATTTATCCTAGGATTCTCTGGAAGGCCAGGGAAGAGATTGCTGGACCTTTGACTTTGATTTTTATGGCATCATTGGCTACAGGAATAGTGCCAGAGGACTGGAGGATAGCAAATGTGGTCCCTTTGTTCAAAAAGGGGAGCAGAGACAACCCCGGCAACTATAGACCGGTGAGCCTCACGTCTGTAGTGGGTAAAGTCTTGGAGGGGATTATAAGAGACAAGATTTATAATCATCTAGATAGGAATAATATGATCAGGGATAGTCAGCATGGCTTTGTGAAGGGTAGGTCATGCCTCACAAACCTTATCGAGTTCTTTGAGAAGGTGACTGAACAGGTAGACGAGGGTAGAGCAGTTGATGTGGTGTATATGGATTTCAGCAAAGCGTTTGATAAGGTTCCCCACGGTAGGCTATTGCAGAAAATACGGAGGCTGGGGATTGAGGGTGATTTAGAGATGTGGATCAGAAATTGGCTAGCTGAAAGAAGACAGAGGGTGGTGGTTGATGGAAAATGTTCAGAATGGAGTTCAGTTACAAGTGGAGTACCACAAGGATCTGTTCTGGGGCTGTTGCTGTTTGTCATTTTTATCAATGACCTAGAGGAAGGCGCAGAAGGGTGGGTGAGTAAATTTGCAGACGATACTAAAGTCGGTGGTGTTGTCGATAGTGTGGCAGGATGTAGCAGGTTACAGAGGGATATAGATAAGCTGCAGAGCTGGGCTGAGAGGTGGCAAATGGAGTTTAATGTAGAGAAGTGTGAGGTGATTCACTTTGGAAGGAATAACAGGAATGCGGAATATTTGGCTAATGGTAAAGTTCTTGAAAGTGTGGATGAGCAGAGGGATCTAGGTGTCCATGTACATAGATCCCTGAAAGTTGCCACCCAGGTTGATAGGGTTGTGAAGAAGGCCTATGGAGTGTTGGCCTTTATTGGTAGAGGGATTGAGTTCCGGAGTCGGGAGGTCATGTTGCAGCTGTACAGAACTCTGGTACGGCCGCATTTGGAGTATTGCGTACAGTTCTGGTCACCGCATTATAGGAAGGACGTGGAGGCTTTGGAGCGGGTGCAGAGGAGATTTACCAGGATGTTGCCTGGTATGGAGGGAAAATCTTATGAGGAAAGGCTGATGGACTTGAGCTTGTTTTCGTTGGAGAGAAGAAGGTTAAGAGGAGACTTAATAGAGGCATACAAAATGATCAGGTGGTTGGATAGGGTGGACAGTGAGAGCCTTCTCCCGCGGATGGAAATGGCTGGCACGAGGGGACATAGCTTTAAACTGAGGGGTAATAGATATAGGACAGAGGTCAGAGGTAGGTTCTTTACGCAAAGAGTAGTGAGGCCTTGGAATGCCCTACCTGCTACAGTAGTGAACTCGCCAACATTGAGGGCATTTAAAAGTTTATTGGATAAACATATGGATGATAATGGCATAGTGTAGGTTAGATGGCTTTTGTTTCGGTGCAACATTGTGGGTTGAAGGGCCTGTACTGTGCTGTATTGTTCTATGTTCTATGTAGTAAAACAGGGACAGAAATAAAAGGCAGTAAGGGGGAAAGTGTAAGGCAGAGAAGCCATAGTCAAAAATCAAATGGGGTGACAGTACAAGGTACAGTGACTGAGGGGAGCTAAGTGAATAGGACCAGGAATACTAAAAGAAATAAAACGGGAAGTGAAAACATTAATGGTAAACGACGCGGCAGGTTGTTACATGAAGATATGGGTTCAACGACAAGGAAAATTAGGAGAAAGGTTAAGAGGAAATATAACTTAGGAGAGGTTACTGATCGAGGTGTTAAGGATGACATCCGGGCAACAGTAAGGGATGACATTGGTGCTATGGAGGATAAGGTTGTATCCATTTGGGTGGAAATCAGGAATAGTAAGGCGAAAACGTCACTGATAGGTGTAATCTATAGGCCACCAAATAGTAACATTATGGTGGGGCAGGCAATAAACAAAGAAATAACTGATGCATGTAGAAATGGTACAGCAGTTATCATGGGGGATTTTAATCTACATGTCGATTGGTTTAACCAGGTCGGTCAAGGCAGCCTTGAGGAGCAGTTTATAGAATGTATCTGCGATAGTTTCCTAGAACAGTATATAATGGAACCTACAAGGGAACAAGCGGTCCTAGATCTGGTCCTGTGTAATGAGACAGGATTGATTCAGGATCTCATAGTTAGGGATCCTCTCGGAAGGAGTGATCACAATATGGTGGAATTTAAAATACAGATGGAGGGTGAGAAGGTAAAATCAAGCACTAGTGTTTTGTGCTTAAACAAAGGAGATTACAATGGAATGAGAGAAGAACTAGCTAAGGTAGACTGGGAGCAAAGACTTTATGGTGAATCAGTTGAGGAACAGTGGAGAACCTTCCAAGTGATTTTTCACAGTACTCAGCAAAGGTTTATACCAACAAAAAGGAAGGACGGTAAAAAGAGGGAAAATCGACCGTGGATATCTAAGGAAATAAGGGAGAGTATCAAATTGAAGGAAAAAACATACAAAGTAGCAAAGATCAGTGGGAGATTAGAGGACTGGGAAATCTTTAGGGGGCAACAGAAAGCTACTAAAAAAGTTATAAAGAGTAAGATAGATTATGAGAGTAAACTTGCTCAGAATATAAAAACAGATAGTAAAAGTTTCTACAAATACATAAAACAAAAAAAGAGTGCCTAAGGTAAATATTGGTCCTTTCGAGGATGAGAGGGGAGATTCAATAATGGGAGATGAGGAAATGGCTGAGGAACTGAGCAGGTTTTTTGGGTCGGTCTTCACAGTGGAAGACACAAATAACATGCCAGTGACTGATGGAAATGAGGCTATGACAGGTGAGGACCTTGAGAGGATTGATATCACCAAGGAGATAGTGATGGGCAAGCTAATGGGGCTAAAGGTAGACAAGTCTCCTGGACCTGATGGAATGCATCCCAGAGTGCTAAAAGAGATGGCTAGGGAAATTGCAAATGCACTAGTGATAATTTACCAAAATTCACTAGACTCTGGGGTGGTCCTGGCGGATTGGAAATTAGCAAACGTGACACCACTGTTTAAAAAAGGAGGTAGGCAGAAAGCGAGTAATTATAGGCCAGTGAGCTTAACTTTGGTAGTAGGGAAGATGCTGGAATCTATCATCAAGGAAGAAATATCAAGGCATCTGGATGGAAATTGTCCCATTGGGCAGACGCAGCATGGGTTCATAAAGGGCAGGTCATGCCTATCTAATTTAGTGGAATTTTTTGAGGACATTAACAGTGCGGTAGACAACGGGGAACCAATGGATATGGTATATCTGGATTTCCAGAAAGCCTTTGACAAGGTGCCACACAAAAGGTTGCTGAATAAGATAAAGATGCATGGCATTAAGGGGAAAGTAGTAGCATGGATAGAGGATTGGTTAATTAATAGAAAGCAAAGAGTGGGGATTAATGGGTGTTTCTCTGGTTGGCAATCAGTAGCTAGTGGTGTCCCTCAGGGATAAGTGTTGGGCCCACAACTGTTCACAATTTATATAGATGATTTGGAGTTGGGGACCAAGGGCAATGTGTCCAAGTTTGCAGACGACACTAAGATAAGTGGTAAAGCAAAAAGTGCAGAGGATACTGGAAGTCTGCAGAGGGATTTGGATAGGCTAAGTGAATGGGCTAGGGTCTGGCAGATGGAATACAATGTTGACAAATGTGAGGTTATCCATTTTGGTAGGAATAACAGCAAAAGGGATTATTATTTAAATGATAACATATTAAAACATGCTGCTGTGCAGAGAGACCTGGGTGTGCTAGTGCATGAGTCGCAAAATGTTGATTTATAGGTGCAACAGGTGATTAAGAAGGCAAATGGAATTTTGTCCTTCATTGCTAGAGGGATGGAGTTTAAGACTAGGGAGGTTCTGCTGCAATTGTATAAGGTGTTAGTGAGGCCACACCTGGAGTATTGTGTTCAGTTTTGGTCTCCTT
The DNA here is from genome assembly GCF_047496885.1 of Scyliorhinus torazame. NCBI lineage: Eukaryota > Metazoa > Chordata > Chondrichthyes > Carcharhiniformes > Scyliorhinidae > Scyliorhinus > Scyliorhinus torazame. The sequence continues at coordinate 89,608,972 of NC_092717.1, forward strand.
ACTTGAGAAAGGATGTACTGGCACTGGAGGGTGTGCAGAGGAGATTCACTAGGTTAATCCCAGAGCTGAAGGGGTTGGATTACGAGGAGAGGTTGAGTAGACTGGGACTGTACTCGTTGGAATTTAGAAGGATGAGGGGGGGATCTTATAGAAACTTATAAGATTATGAAGCGAATAGACAGGATAGATGCGGGCAGGTTGTTTCCACTGGCGGGTGAAAGCAGAACTAGGGGGCATAGCCTCAAAATAAGGGGAAGTAGATTTAGGACTGAGTTTAGGAGAAACTTCTTCACCCAAAGGGTTGTGAATCTATGGAATTCCTTGCCCAGTGAAGCAGTAGAGGCTCCTTCATTAAATGTTTTTAAGATCAAGATAGATAGTTTTTTGAAGAATAAAGGGATTAAGGGTTATGGTGTTCGGGCCGGAAAGTGGAGCTGAGTCCACAAAAGATCAGCCATGATCTCATTGAATGGTGGAGCAGGCTCGAGGGGCCAGATGGCCTACTCCTGCTCCTAGTTCTTATGTTCTTATGTTCTTATGTTCTTAAATGAAAAAGAAGAACCTCAAAAGTTATAACTTCTGGATTATTATCCGAGCCGGGTGCAAATTGGTTCAGGGTACATAAAATTAGAGAGATGAATGCGTGGCTCAAAGACTTATGTGGGAGGAGGGGATTCTGACTTTTGGGGCATTGGCACAAGTACTGGGGAGAATGAGATCTGTCCTTTTGGGACAGTCTAAACCTAAACCTTGCTGGGATCAATGTTCTTCTGAACCACATAATTCAGAAAGTAGAGGGTGTTTTAAACTAAGTGGTGGGGAAATGGATCAAATGTGGAAATATGTGGTATATCACAGAGTAGAGACAAGGTAAGAGAGGAAAATAGTAATGTGGAAAATGAAGGTCGGAGAATGCAGGAGGGGCAGAGGGAAAAATACATAAGAATGCACAATGAATCAAGGCTAGATGTTACAAAGATAACAAAAATATTAAACTAAAGGTGTTTATCTGAATGCATGTAGCTTTCACAACAAAGTAAACAAATTCATATTTAGCTATTACGGAGATGTGGGAGCAGGATGACAAGTATTGGTCCTGAATATTATGGGGTAGGTGACATTCAAGAAGAATAGGAAGTTAGGTAAGGGTGGCGGGGCATCACTGTTAATCGAGGATGGCATTGGTGCAATAGTTAGAGGTGACGTTGGTTCAGGATATTAGGATGTAGAATCAATTTGGGTGGAAATGAGGAATAGTCAGAATGAAGTCACTAGTGGGAGTGATCTACAGCCCCCTAACAGAAACCACAATGTAGGGCAAAGTACGCAAGAGGAAACCTGCCCGCATCTATCCTATCTATTCCCTTCATAATCTTATATGTTCCTATAAGATCCCCCCTCATCCTTCTAAATTCCAACGACTCATGTACGAGCACACCCAGGTCTCTCTGCACAGCAGCATGTTTTAATATTTTATCATTTAAATAATAATCCCTTTTGCTGTTATTCCTACCAAAATGGATAACCTCACATTTGTCAACATTGTATTCCATCTGCCAGACCCTAGCCCATTCACTTAGCCTATCCAAATCCCTCTGCAGACTTCCAGTGTCCCCTGCACTTTTTGCTTTACCACTTATCTTAGTGTCGTCTGCAAACTTGGACATATTGCCCTTGGTCCCCAACTCCAAATCATCTATGTAAATTGTGAACAGTTGTGGGCCCAACACTGATCCCTGAGGGACACCACTAGCTACTGATTGCCAACCAGAGAAACACCCATTAATCCCCACTCTTTGCTTTCTATTAATTAACCAATCCTCTATCCATGCTACTACTTTCCCCTTAATGCCATGCATCTTTATCTTATGCAACAACCTTTTGTGTGGCACCTTGTCAAAGGCTTTCTGGAAATCCAGATATACCACATCCATTGGCTCCCCGTTATCTACCGCACTGTTAATGGCCTCAAAAAATTCCACTAAATTAGTTAGGCACGACCTGCCCTTTATGAACCCATGCTGCGTCTGTCCAATGGGACAATTTCCATCCAGATGCCTCGCTATTTCTTCCTTGATGATAGATTCCAGCATCTTCCCTACTACCAAAGTTAAGCTCACTGGCCTATAATTACCCGCTTTCTGCCTACCTCCTTTTTTAAACAGTGGTGTCACGTTTGCTAATTTCCAATCCGCCGGGACCACCCCAGAGTCTAGTGAATTTTGGTAAATTATCACTAGTGCATTTGCAATTTCCCTAGCCATCTCTTTCAGCACTCTGGGATGCATTCCATCAGGTCCAGGAGACTTGTCTACCTTTAGCCTCATTAGCTTGCCCATCACTATCTCCTTGGTGATATCAATCCTCTCAAGGTCCTCACCTGTCATAGCCTCATTTCCATCAGTCACTGGCATGTTATTTGTGTCTTCCACTGTGAAGACCGACCCAAAAAACCTGCTCAGTTCCTCAGCCATTTCCTCATCTCCCATTATTAAATCTCCCTTCTCATCCTCTGAAGGACCAATATTTACCTTAGCCACTCTTTTTTGTTTTATGTATTTGTAGAAATTTTTACTATCTGTTTTTATATTCTGAGCAAGTTTACTCTCATAATCTATCTTACTCTTCTTTATAGCTTTTTTAGTAGCTTTCTGTTGCCCCCTAAAGATTTCCCAGTCCTCTAATCTCCCACTGATCTTTGCTACTTTGTATGTTTTTTCCTTCAATATGATACTCTCCCTTATTTCCTTAGATATCCACGGTCGATTTTCCCTCTTTTTACCGTCCCTCCTTTTTGTTGGTATAAACCTTTGCTGAGCACTGTGAAAAATCACTTGGAAGGTTCTCCACTGTTCCTCAACTGTTTCACTATAAAGTATTTGCTCCCAGTCTACCTTAGCTAGTTCTTCTCTCATCCCATTGTAATCTCCTTTGTTTAAGCACAAAACACTAGTGCTTGATTTTACCTTCTCACCCTCCATCTGTATTTTAAATTCCACCATATTGTGATCGCTCCTTCCGAGAGGATCCCTAACTATGAGATCCTGAATCAATCCTGTCTCATTACACAGGACCAGATCTAGGACCGCTTGTTCCCTCGTAGGTTCCATTACATACTGTTCTAGGAAACTATCGCGGATACATTCTATAAACTCCTCCTCAAGGCTGCCTTGACCGACCTGGTTAAACCAATCAACATGTAGATTAAAATCCCCCCATGATAACTGCTGTACCATTTCTACATGCATCTGTTATTTCTTTGTTTATTGCCTGCCCCACCAAAATGTTACTATTTGGTGGCCTATAGATGCCTCCTATCAGTGACTTTTTCGCCTTACTATTCCTGATTTCCACCCAAATGGATTCAACCTTATCCTCCATAGCACCGATGTCATCCCTTGCTGTTGCCCGGATGTCATCCTTAAATAACAGAGCTACACCACCTCCCTTACCATCCACTCTGTCCTTCCGAAACGTTTGATACCCTCGGATATTTAACTCCCAGTCGTGACCATCCGTTAACCATGTTTCAGTAATGGCCACTAAATCATAGTCATTCACGATGATTTGCGCCATCAACTCATTTACCTTATTCCGAATACTACGAGCATTCAGGTAAAGTACACTTATGTTGGCTTTTTTACCTCTGTTCTGAATCTTAACACCTCGATCAGTAACCTCTCCTAAGTTATATTTCCTCTTAACCTTTCTCCTAATTTTCCTTGTCGTCGAACCCATATCTTCCTGTAACAACCTGCCGCGTCGCTTACCATTAATGTTTTCACTTCCCGTTTTATTTCTTTTAGTATTCCTGGTCCTATTCACTGAGCTCCCCTCAGTCACTGTATCTTGTACTGTCGCCCTTTTTGATTTTTGACTATGGCTTCTCTGCCTTACACTTTCCCCCTTACTGTCTTTTATTTCTGTCCCTGTTTTACTACCTTCCAACTTCCTGCATCGGTTCCCATCCCTCTGCCACATTTGGTGCCTATCTCTTCATATTCTCTGTACTGAACCTCTTTTCTGGTTCTACCTATGTCTTTGGTACCTACATGGATCATGGCAACTGGAACCCCCCCCCCCTCACATTGCAAGTTCCTCTGCAACCCTGATCAGGGGCGTCATTCTCTGACCCCCTGCCGGGTCGGAGAATCGCCGGGGGCTGGCGTGAACCCCGCCCCCGCTGGTTGCCGAAGTCTCCGGTACCGTATATTCGGTGGGGGCGGGAATTGGGCCGCGCCGGTTGGCGGGCCCCCCCGCTGGATTCTCCGGCCCGGATGGGCCGAAGTCCCGCCGATAAATTGCCTGTCCCACCGGCGTGGATTAAACCACCTTTTGAACGGCGGGACAAGGCCGCGTGGGCAGGCTCCGGGGTCCTGGGGGGGGGGGGGGGGGCGCGGGGCGAACTGGCCCCGGGGAGTGCCCCCACGGTGGCCTGGCCCGCGATCGGGCCCACCGATCTGCGGGCGGGCCTGTGCCGTGGGGGCACTCTTTCCCTTCCGTCTCCGCCACGGTCTCCACCATGGCGGAGGCGGAAGAGACTCCCTCCACTGCGCATGTGTGGGAAACTGTCAGCGGCCGCTGACGCTCCCGCGCATGCGCCGCCCGGAGATGTCATTTCTGTGCCAGCTGGCGGGGCAACAAAGGCCGTTTCCGCCAGCTGGCAGGGCGGAAATTCCTCCGCCGCCGGCCTAGCCCCTCAATGTTGGGGCTCGGCCCCCAAAGATGCGGAGCATTCCGCACCTTTGGGGCGGCGCGATGCCCGTCCGATTGGCGCCGTTTTGGGCGCCAGTCGGCGGACATCGCGCCGTTTTGGGAGAATTTTGCCCCAGATGTCCCAAACCCTTGCACCAGGCAGGCAACTCAGACGTCTGGACTCTCACTCTTTGCTGCAGAGAACAATGTCAATGCCCCTCACTATAATAATAATAATTGCTTACTGTCTCCTACTACCATTACATTCCTTTTTGCTCCCCCTACTTGAATGGCTTCCTGAACCACAGTGCCATGGTCAGTTTGCAAATTCACCTTGCAGCCTCCACTCCCATTCAAAAAAAGCTGAGAGAGCCTCAAATCTATTGGACAATTGCAGAGGCTGACACTTTAGCCCTTTGGGTCCCCTGACCTGCCTCACTCACAGTGACACCCTCCTATCCCTGACTACTGACCAACCCAAGTGGTGTGACTGTCTCCTGGTACAATTCATCCAAATAACTTCCCCCCTCCCTGGCGTGTCACAGTGTCTGCAGCTAAGTTACCAACTCAATAACTCAGAGCTGAAGTTCCTTGAGCCGCAAACACTTACTGCTTACGTGTTTGTCCTGGATCACAGTGTTATCCAGAAGCTCTCACCTGTTGCAGCCTTGAAACATCACCTGTCCTGGCATCCTTAATGTATTTTACTTATCTATTTAATTATATTATTCATTCATTAAAGTTGCTTTGACTTTACGACAAATGTGTTTACTACTTTAAACATTAGGAATAGAATAAACCTTAACCACTTACCAGATATAGTTGGCTCCTTTTTCTGTGGCAGAGTAAGAATCAACTCTTATCCCCTCCTCCTTACTGAACTCTCCCACTCTCCAAACTCTCAGGATTACACCCAGTTTCCTCAGATGCCCTCCTTTTCTCTTCTTCACTGCCAGGTCAACTCTCATATCCTTACTTTCTCTCTCTCTATCTCCTTTTCTTTTCTTCAGTCAGGTGGATTCTCATGTCTTTACTTTCTCTCTGTCTGTCTCTATCTTGTTATAACACACTGGGCTTGTGCGTGGTCAATTCCAGCCCTACTTGCCCCATTACCCAACAATTCTTAGAAAAATACCCAAAGTCTTTGACCCTTGACTGTCCAGTCACCATGTTTGTAAGTTTAAACACAATTGCTGTTCATTTATAACAGGAATTAGAATGAAATCTGCAGCCAACACAACTGGTTACTATTTTCTCATTCCTAATTTGCTGCTTTAACTTGCCCCCCACCCTCTACACACACAAGACAGACAAATACAGAGAAGAAAGGGGTAAAGAAAAAGGAAAAGATAAAAATAGTTTTTGCTTCAGATGGATGTTTCTAGCAACTTATTCCTGTTTAAACTTTGCTTTCATTTTGAGGTTTTTACTGTAGGTTCATTCAGACCTCTGTAGTTTCAAGAATGCAGCACTCTCAGCCTTTCTGGAGGGGGAGATAAAGTAATACCTTGTCTTTCTGTGATGTGGAGATGCTGGCGTTGGACTGGGGTGAGCACAGTAAGAAGTCTTATAACACTAAAGTCCAACAGGTTTGTTTCGAATCACTAGCTTTCAGAACACTGCTCCTTCCTCAAGTGAATGACGAGGTGGGTTCCAGAAACATAAATGTAGACAAAGTCAAAGATGCAAGACTATACTTTGAATGTGAAGGACCCCTACACTCTCCCTCTCTATTGTTCAGTGCCAACTAGATTCCACATCTTTACTTTCTTACATTTTTTTTTCGCCCAAAATTACTTTCTCTCCTCTTCTTCAGAGCCAGGTGGATTCTCATATCTTTATTTCTCTCTCCCTTTCTTCTCTTCAGTGTCAAGTGGATCCCCAGAATTTTATTTTCTCCCTCTCTCCGCTTCATTATCGGGCGAATTCTCAAATCTTTATTGTCTCCCTCTCTTGTTTCCCTTTCTTGTCTTCAGTGCCAGGTGGAGTTGTTGCTTTGCTGCCTCCAGCAGTGGGTGCTCTCCGCGCCTGCGCCATGTCCGCCTCCCTCTCTCTCCCAGCTCAGAAAGGGCCCAGAGTCTCAGCTCCCTCTCTCTCTGGTAAGGAAATTCAGCCTGAAATTTATTTGTCTCATTTTAGAAATGGAAAAAAACAGGAAAACTCTTCCCCGCGCAGCCAGGCACCCGACTTAAATAACAGAACAGACTTTGTTTGACACTTTTCTGACAGTTTCCTGCTTCCAGGTGCATCTACTGTCAGATATTCTTTCGTTTTAATGACGTTCAATGCGTAATTGCTGTCGGTCGGTTTTACGAATGAAACTACTATAACAATCCATCATCTGGGGGACGGGGCTTTCGGAATTTCCTGAGGAATTTTTTTTTAAAGTGCAAAATGCGCCGAGTTCTTTTTCTCAAATTCAGCTTTTTAAAAAAATAAATAAATAAAGCAAGAGCCCTCAAAAACACCTCACATTGCATTTCTCATGCACTTGCACACAAACAAGAAAAAAAGTCAGCCGTTCGGCAGGATACCTGCGCCTTTGCACGGGCACGCGTTTGAAAATGTCACTTTGCAAGTATTTTGCCGGCTAAAGTTGCTTGCATTTTGGAATTCCCTCGAGACTTCCCTCCCCCCCAAAAAAAATCTTTCCTCCCTAATCTATAATAGTGCACTCAACATTTGCTGTGCTGTAAATATTCTGCGCTCCGCCATTTTGACAAATATTCCTCATGTCAAGGTTTTCTTTCCCCCCCCGCCAAAAAAAAATCTTTCCCTGTTTGTTCCGTGTGTGGTTTGCCTTTTGGAGAAAGTCATTTAAGATAAATTATCAACGTCTTTTCTTGGCCAGGAGCGGAAAGGACACAGCGTGTTGTGGCTTGTGCTGTGGGAGCAGGAGGAGGGGAAGCTGCTTACTGCTGTTGTGTTCAGCGGAGTTTCCACTTGTTTGCAGGTATTTGATGGAATTTCCCAGTTATTGCTGCTTTATTCAACACATTGCCCCCCCCCCCCCTTTAAAAAATAAATGTTTCAAGTGGCGGTGCCTTTTCTGTTTTGTTCCTCCCCCGGTGCAGTTTCCTCTCCTGGAGCTGGTGTTTTGCGAGCATCTTGACAAGATGTATCATTCAATGACATTTTGTTACGCTGGCAATGAAAGATGTTGCTTTATTTCGGAGTGAAGGGGAGCAAGACATTCGTTGGGAGATGTTAACGATGTTTTAATTGCTTTTTCCCCCTTTCCACCCCCCCCCCCCCTCCTTTCCCGCAGTTTACCGAATACGGAAGTAACATGTTGTAGAGGAACGGAAGCACTTTTCACATATGTAGATTGAAGTTGAATTTATTTAGTTTTGTCTTCGGACCTAGAAAGCGTTTCGAAATGCATTTTTAGCCGAAGACACGTTCGGCTTGGACAAGTCATCGATCAGGTGGAGAGAATGAATTGGGAGGGATGCAAATTCACAATGCTATGAATATAGGAATAACGGGAACGACTATTATTGAGTCAATGTTTAGCAGGTTGTCCACATCGTAAATGTGTACAGTAATTGTTCATCGAGCTAATCTGAAAAGATGGCACAAAACGCAGCGTACAGTTCCATTAAAAGCATCACCCCGTGTGTAGTTTCATCGCACTGCACTGTGTAAAATTATCTAAGACATGTGAGTGAGTGTTTTTAAACCAGCCAGCTGTATTATTGGACATCTCACTGTCTGCCACTGCTAAGTGAACAACTTCTTGTCACCAAATATTAGCTTAACCTTGTTAGGCACATTGAGCTGAGCACTGCCAGTAAATTTCAAAGCAATATGAATGAACACGTGTTTAAGAGCAAAACATTCAATGTTGAAATGCGATAATAAAGACTTATAAAATTGTTAATTAATGAACGCCAGCTGAACTGATTTGAGGCAAACTGACAGTGTGGTGCTTAATGCAATTGATATTGATTCTGAGGGGAAATGATTTAATAATTTTAGGGTATGCAGAGGGGGAAAAAAACAACTTTACGATTTGTAGTAATTATAGTTTGCTTTTTCTCTTTTTCTATCAGTGGCCCCTTTTCCCATTGCATCAAATTTCACATTCAGAGGAAAGTAGCATTTAATAATTGGTTTTAGAGGCATGTTAGCAAATATTCGTAGTGTATTTTTAACTTTTGTTTGCTAAGTGTTTTGTTATAGAAGGTAAGTGAATACTGTATCTGTGACTAAGAATTGAACAATGCAATCAACTTCAATTAATTTCTTAAAAATAATCAATATCTAGCACCCATTTGACATACTACATGGCATGGTAGCACAGTGGTTAGCACTGTTGCTTCTCAGCGCCAGGGATCAAGGTTCGATTCCCAGCTTGGGTCACTGTCTGTGTGGAGTCTGCACATTCTACCTGTGTCTGCATGAGTTCCCTCTGGGCACTCCAGTTTCCTCCCACAAGTCCCAAAAGACGTGCTTGCTTCGTGAATTGGACATTCTGAATTCTCCCTCCGTGTACCCAAACAGGCCTCCGAGTGTGGCGACTAGGGGATTTTCACAGTACCTTCATTGCAGTGTTACTGTAAGCCTACTTGTGACACTAATAAAGATTCTTATAATTGAATGGAACAGAAGGAAATTCTTTAATTTGATTCTCATGGCAGTGAATTGTCCCCAAGAGGAAGGATCAAGATGAATGCTGGTGATATGCTGGAGGGGCCTGTAAGAAAGCGAACTGCAGGAGGAAGTCTCCTGTTAGAATCGAACGCCATCTCCACAGAAATGATTACAGAAGTTGGCCAACCCCTCAATCTGTCAGGTGGGAGATGTGTTTTTTTTTTACATGCATTGTTCAATGTCAAGAGGGTTAAGCAAAACTTGCACAGTGAATGCTGAAAAAGTATTTTTTGCCATGTGTAGCTTAATAGATTGTGCAAGATTACGAATATATTTAATAACAGGAGCACATCCTTTCAATAAAATGTTTGAAGTAAATGTTTCCTTTTGTAAACCTATTTGTTTACATATTTAATTGAGGACATAAAGCTTTGAGAACTGTCACAAGTAATTATTGTGATTTGAAACCATAATTCTTTCTCATGAAATACATTTTTCAATTCAGTTCTGCTGTTTCTGAATGCAATATATGAAAAAATGCAAAGAACACATCCTTCAAGCATAATATAACTGAATTGATAATTTTGTGTTTCCCCAAGTTAAATGCTTGACAGCTTGGGTCAGCCAAACAACAAATGAAGTCTAGCTTCAAAGGCTATCCAAATGTGCATTTTGCAAAAGGTCTCTAATAAATCACACAGTAGGATAATACAGAGTGGATTTGTTGATTTTAAATAAGGTGAGCCAAAGGAAATTATTTTTTGTAGAAATCAAATAGCCTGTTACTTCAACAAAAACGTATTATACTGTGTGGGCAATAATCGTACTAAAGCTTTTACCAAATAGAGTTTGCCAAGTTAGCCATTTAGTCAATGGTTTAGTAAAGATCCTATTCTGAATGAACTGATATTTTGCATAACGTATAACAGCCGCTTCATTTTCATTGTAGTAAAAATCTATGTTCACTTTCTGCCCCTAAGGAAAGCATCTTTTGTGTCAATTTAAAAAAACGAAGTGGATATGAATGGTATAATTCAGAGCTTGCACGTGCAATTTATGTGATTCTCAGGAATAAAATGAAGTCTGTTGTAGTTGTTATGGTTGTGGGTTCAAGTCCCACTTCAGAGCCATGAGCACAAAATTGAGGCTGACACATGGTGCAACAGCGATGTCCAGCCACCGTTGCCTAGGGTGGATGTTTTTAAAAACAAAATAGCATGATACTATTTCAAAGAAGAATGCGGAGGGACTTCTGGGTGCGGTGATGACCAGCTAAGTCGCACGTTTCGGCAGCTCCCGGTGGAACGGACTTTTGGGCTCTTAATAGGAGCCCCAACGGCAATTTTAACGGCTAAAAGCACTGTGCGGTAAACCAGAAGGGAATCCCCCCTGGATACGGATACGGAAGGTGGCAGTTTAATATGGGGCCCTGAACAACACGAGTTTTTGAAACGCTGCGTGGAAGAGCTTAAAAAGGAGATGAAGAAGGAGCTGTTGGCCCCGATATTACAGGCGATTGAAGGGCTAAAAGATGAGCAAAAGACCCAGGAGCGGGAGCTTCGGGTCGTGAAGGCAAAGGCTGCCGAGAACGAGGACGACATACAGGGCCTGGTGGTGAAGACGGAGATGCACGAGGCACACCATAAACGATGTGTGGAAAGGCTGGAGGTGCTGGAGAATAATGCGAGGAGGAAGTATTAAGGATTCTTGGTCTTCCTGAAGGTACAGAAGGGGCGGACGTCGGGGTGTATGTGAGCACGCTGCTGCACTCGTTGATGGGATCGGAGGCCCCAACGGGTCCGCTGGAGGTGGAGGGAGCCTATCGAGTTATGGCGCGAAGACCGAGGGCTGGAGAAATTCCTCGAGCCACAGTGGTGAGATTCCTCCGTTTTAAGGACAGAGAGATGGTCCTAAGATGGGCAAAGAAAACGCGGAGCAGTAGATGGGAGAATGCGGTGATCAGCACGGTAGCACAAGTGGATAGCACTGTGGCTTCACAGCGCCAGGGTCCCAGGTTCGATTCCCCGCTGGGTCACTGTCTGTGCGGAGTCTGCACGTTCTCCCCGTGTCTGCGTGGGTTTTCTCCGGGTGCTCCGGTTTCCTCCCACAGTCCAAAGACGTGCAGGTTAGGTGGATTGGCCATGCTAAAAATTGCCCGTAGTGTCCATAAGGGTTGGGAGGGGTTATTGGGTTGCGGGGATAGGGTGGAAGTGAGGGATTAATGTGGGTCGGTGCAGACTCGATGGGCCGAATGGCCTCCTTCTGCACTGTATGTTCTATGTAATCTATGTATGTATATCAAGACTGGAGTGCGGAGGTGGCGAGAAGGAGGGCGAGCTTTAATCGGGCCAAGGCGGTGCTTCATAAAAAGATCAAATTTGGAATGCTGCAGCCGGCAAGACTGTGGGTCACATATCAAGGGAAGCACCACTACTTTGAAACGGCGGATGATGCGTGGACATTTATTGTTGAAGAGAAATTGGAATGAGTGGGTTATTAAAAAAGAACGTTCGAGACAAAGTGGTGGGGCGAAGAGGGGGGAAAAAAGGGGGAAGAGATGATTTTTATGTTGTTAATCCTGCGACCCGGTAACTTTTCTCTCTTCCACAGGTTGTGGGGGAGGGAGGAAGGGAGGTGGAGGAGTTGGGGGCGTTGGCCATTGGGGGCGGGGCCAAAAGGGAAGCACGGGCTTTGTTCCCGCGCTATGATAATTATGGCGGGAATAGGGAAGCAGGAAGGAGGGGGCGTCGCATGGTGCGAGCCGAGGTCACGGGGGGAAGCCGAGGTCGGCCAGAGTTTGCTGACTTCTGGGAGCAACATGGGGGGTGTAACTACGCTAGTGGGGGATCTAGCAGGGGGGGGTGGGAGGGGGGGATTTACTGGGTTGCTGCTGCTGGGGAGAAGGGGGAGCTGGTATGGGGTGGGGTGGGGTGGGGTGGGCGGGGCGGGGGGGGGCACCGCCTGGGGGGGACACAGCTGCGTGGGAACCGGGTGAGGAGCTGGGTAAAAGGGGATGGCTAATCAACAAGGGGGGGGGGGTAAAGAGCCCCCCAACCCGGCTGATCACGTGGAATGTGAGAGGGCTGAAAGGGCCGATAAAGAGGGCACGGGTACTCGCACACCTAAAGAAACTTACGGCAGATGTGGTTATGTTACAGGAGACGCATTTGAAACTGATAGACCAGGTTAGACTACGCAAAGGATGGGTGGGGCAGGTGTTTCATTTGGGGCTAGATGCGAAAAACAGGGGGGTGGCTATATTAGTGGGGAAGCGGGTAATGTTTGAGGCAAAGACCATAGTGGCGGACAGTGGGCGCAGATACGTGATGGTGAGTGGCAAATTACAGGGGGAGGCGGTGGTCTTAGTGAACGTATATGCCCCGAACTGGGATGATGCCAACTTTATGAGGCGCATGTTAGGACGTATCCCGGACCTAGAGGTGGGGAAGTTGGTAATGGGTGGAGATTTTAACACGGTGCTGGAACCAGGGCTGGACAGATCGAGGTCCAGGACTGGAAGGAGGCCGGCAGCAGCCAAGGTGCTTAAAGACTTTATGGAGCAGATGGGAGGAGTAGACCCATGGAGATTTAGTAGACCTAGGAGTAAGGAGTTTTCGTTTTTCTCCTATGTCCACAAAGTTTATTCGCGAATAGACTTTTTTGTTTTGGGAAGGGCGCTGATCCCGAAGGTGAGGGGGACGGAGTATACGGCCATAGCTATTTCGGATCACGCTCCACATTGGGTGGACTTGGAGATAGGGGAGGAAAAAGAACAGCGTCCACCTGGAGAATGGACATGGGACGAATGTCGGATGAGGGGGTGTGTCTAAGGGTGAGGGGGTGTATTGAAAAGTACTTGGAACTCAATGATAATGGGGAGGTCCAGGTGGGAGTGGTCTGGGAGGCGCTGAAGGCAGTGGTTAGAGGGGAGCTGATATCAATCAGGGCACATAAAGGAAAGCAGGAGAGTAGGGAACGGGAGCGGTTGCTGCAAGAACTTCTGAGGGTGGACAGGCAATATGCGGAGGCACCGGAGGAGGGACTGTACAGGGAAAGGCAAAGGCTACACGTAGAATTTGATTTGCTGACTACGGGTACTGCAGAGGCACAGTGGAAGAAGGCACAGGGTGTACAATACGAATATGGGGAGAAGGCGAGCAGGTTGCTGGCCCACCAATTGAGGAAAAGGGGAGCAGCGAGGGAAATAGGGGGAGTGAGGGACGAGGAGGGAGAGATGGAGCGGGGAGCGGAGAGAGTGAATGGAGTGTTCACGGCATTCTATGAAAGGTTATATGAAGCTCAGCCCCCGGAGGGGAAGGAGCGAATGATGTGTTTTCTGGACCAGCTGGAATTTCCTAAGGTGGAGGAGCAGGAGAGGGTGGGACTGGGAGCACAGATCGAAATGGAGGAAGTAGTGAAAGGAATTAGGAGCATGCAGGCGGGGAAGGCTCCGGGACCGGATGGATTCCCAGTTGAATTTTACAGGAAATACGTGGACTTGCTCGCCCCGCTACTGATGAGAACCTTTAATGAGGCGAGGGAAAGGGGACAGCTGCCCCTGACTATGTCAGAGGCAACGATATCGCTTCTCCTAAAGAAAGAAAAAGACCCGCTGCAATGCGGGTCCTATAGGCCTATTTCCCTCCTGAATGTAGACGCTAAGATTCTGGCCAAGGTAATGGCAATGAGGATAGAGGATTGTGTCCCGGGGGTGGTCCATGAGGACCAAACTGGGTTTGTGAAGGGGAGACAGCTGAATATGAATATACGGAGGCTGCTAGGGGTAATGATGATGCCCCCACCAGAGGGGGAAGCGGAGATAGTGGTGGCGATGGATGCCGAGAAAGCATTTGATAGAGTGGAGTGGAATTATTTGTGGGAGGTGTTGAGGAGATTTGGCTTTGGAGAGGGGTATGTTAGATGGGTACAGCTGCTGTATAGGGCCCCGATGGCGAGCGTGGTCACGAATGGACGGGGGTCTGCATATTTTCGGCTCCATAGAGGGACGAGGCAGGGATGTCCTCTGTCCCCATTATTGTTTGCACTGGCGATTGAGCCCCTGGCAATAGCACTGAGGGGTTCCAGGAAGTGGAGGGGAGTACTCCGGGGAGGAGAAGAACACCGGGTATCTCTGTATGCGAACGATTTGTTGTTGTATGTGGCGGACCCGGCGGAGGGGATGCCAGAGATAATGCGGATACTTGGGGAGTTTGGAGAATTTTCAGGATATAAACTGAACATGGGGAAAAGTGAGCTGTTTGTGGTGCATCCAGGGGGGCAGAGCAGAGAAATAGAGGACTTACCGCTGAGGAAGGTAACAAGGGACTTTCGCTACTTGGGGATCCAGATAGCCAAGAATTGGGGTACATTGCACAGGTTAAATTTAACGTGGTTGGTGGAACAGATGGAGGAGGACTTCAAGAGATGGGACATGGTATCCCTGTCACTGGCAGGGAGGGTGCAGGCGGTTAAAATGGTGGTCCTCCCGAGGTTCCTTTTTGTGTTTCAGTGCCTCCCGGTGGTGATCACGAAGGCTTTTTTCAAAAGGATTGAGAAGAATATCATGAGTTTTGTGTGGGCCGGGAAGACCCCGAGAGTGAGGAGGGGATTTCTGCAGCGTAGTACGGATAGGGGGGGGCTGGCACTACCGAGCCTAAGTGAGTACTACTGGGCCGCCAATGTCTCAATGGTATGTAAGTGGATGGGAGAAGAGGAGGGAGCGGCGTGGAAGAGATTGGAGAGGGCGTCCTGCAGGGGGACTAGCCTACAAGCTATGGTGACGGCGCCGTTGCCGTTCTCACCGAAGAAATACACCACAAGCGCGGTGGTGGTGGCTGCTCTGAAAATCTGGGGGCAGTGGAGACGGCATAGGGGTAAGACAGGAGCCTCGGTGTGGTCCCCGATAAGAAATAACCATAGGTTTGCTCCGGGGAGAATGGATGGGGGATTTGGAACATGGCAAAGAGCAGGAGTAACACAATTGAGAGATCTGTTTGTAGATGGGACGTTTGCAAGTCTGGGAGCGCTGACCGAAAAATATGGGTTGCCCCAAGGGAATGCATTCCGGTATATGCAACTGAGGGCTTTTGCGAGGCAACAGGTGAGGGAATTCCCGCAGCTCCCGACGCAGGAGGTGCAGGACAGAGTGATCTCAAAGACATGGGTGGGGGACGGTAAGGTATCAGACATATACAGGGAAATGAGGGACGAGGGGGAGATTATGGTAGATGAGCTGAAAGGGAAATGGGAAGAGGAGCTGGGGGAGGAGATTGAGGAGGGGCTGTGGGCTGATGCCCTAAGTAGGGTAAACTCATCGTCCTCGTGTGCCAGGCTAAGCCTGATACAATTTAAGGTGTTACACAGGGCGCATATGACTGGAGCACGGCTCAGTAAATTTTTTGGAGTAGAGGATAGGTGTGCGAGATGCTCGAGAAGTCCAGCGAATCACACCCATATGTTCTGGTCATGCCCGGCACTACAGGGGTTTTGGGTGGGGGTGACAAAGGTGCTTTCGAAGGTGGTGGGGGTCCAGGTCGAACCAAGCTGGGGGTTGGCTATATTCGGGGTTGCAGAGGAGCCGGGAGTGCAGGAGGCGAAAGAGGCCGATGTTTTGGCCTTTGCGTCCCTAGTAGCCCGACGCAGGATACTGTTGATGTGGAAGGAAGCCAAGCCCCCGGGTGTGGAGACCTGGATAAATGACATGGCAGGGTTTATAAAGTTGGAACGGATTAAGTTCGTCCTAAGGGGATCGGCTCAAGGGTTCACCAGGCGGTGGCAACCGTTCGTCGAATACCTCACATAAAGATAGAGGGAATGGAAAAGAAGAAGACAGCAGCAGCAACCCGGGGGGGGGGGGGGGGGAGGAGGAACCAGAAGGACTCTCAGGGATGTTAGTGTATATGTATAATATGTATAGGTTGTTGTTATAGGTAATTGTATATTGGACTGCTAAATTGTATTTTTGGAGAGTATTTATTTGGGACAAGGCAGTTGCCATTTAGTTTTGTTTTTTAATTTCGATGTTGTTTATATATTATTTATTTCTTGCTTAAAACTGGCCATTGTTATTTATGTTGTTATATTACTGTGTAAAGGATACACAATGTACTGTCATGGTTGGCCAAAAATTTTGAATAAAATATATTTAAAAAAAAAAAGAAGAATGCGGAGCTTCTGCCCTATATCTTGGCCAATATTTATCTCTGAATCAACATCACAAAACACAGATTATCTGTTCATTGGCATATTGTTGTTTGCATGATGTTGCTGCATGCAGATTGTCTGCTGTGTGTCCTACATTATAACACTTCAGTAGTATTTCATTGATTGTAAAATGGTTTGGGACAATGTGAGGTGGTGAAAGACACAATATGAATGTTTTTTCCATTGCAAATATTTTGTGCACTGCTTTTTATGCTTAGCATCTCTGACTTCTACAGAGTAAAATATCTAAATACATGACACATTGAGCATGCAATTATTATGATGAGTGATATTTAAAATGCACATAATGTAGTTCTAAGAAAACCTTCAATGTGGCGTTGTCCACTGAATTGTTATTCCATGTTTTGCTACTTAATCTGCACTTTCTGCCTGCTACTTGCCATTCTTATTCGTGATGTCACTTGGTCATGTTCTAAGATTGAGGAAAAGTTGCACCAACCATTTGCTGCCAATCGGTTTCAATGCAGCAATGTTCAAACAAAAATACAACAAGGAGCAATGTGTAAGGTGAACAGTTTTCCACCATTGTAAGCTCCAATTGACGGTACTGATGTAAACTCCGAATGAACAAGATACGCTGCTGTTCCTAGAGGTGTCAGACACCACCAATGTTGGTGCTATTCAGATTTGCATCCAAGAGTACATTGGCTTTTGCCATAAACGCTAGGAGGCACTGCTGTCAGAAGTAAAGCCTGCCAAAAGATCTGGTCCGAGTTGCCTGGCTGAAATGCTTTGCTACTCTATTTGACCATTTCTTGACTATGTGTATTTTATTCCAGATCATGAGGGAATGGTATTGTGACTGATGAAAATAGTTGGAAAGCTGAATTCAAAAGCAACTTCCCTATTTAAGCTGAGCTATGGGAGACATTGACAGGTGTACCAATTACAATTAGTACTAGGTCGTAATTCAGTTGCATAGTTTTTACCTTTCAAGCTATGAAGTTGTTTCAAAATTCTAATAATTGAATGTCCTTCAGTCCAATATCATCACTTAGAATCATAGAATCCCTACAGTGCAGAAGGAGGCTATTCAGCCCATCAAGTCTGAACCGACCCTCTGAAAGAGCATAGAGCATCTAACCCAGGCCCACTCCCCTGCCTATTGCCATAACCTCACCTATTGGAAACTAAGGGACAATTTTAACAAGGCCAATTCACCTAACCTGCACCTCTTTGGACTGTGGCAGGACACCGGGGCACCTGGATAAAACCCACGCAGACATGGGAAAAACGTACAAACTCCACACAGTCACCCAAGGTCGGAATCAAACCTGGGTCCCTGATGCTGTGAGGCAGCAATGCTAACCACCATGCCACCGTGCCGTGGATTGGAATTTTGGTCAGGCGACATCAGAATTGGTTCGGTCAGGGGACATCAGGATTGATTTGATGAAAATTATCAGGATGTTGACGAATTGACTGACCGCAAGCGCAAGACATTCTGTGCCTGGCAGAATGATTCAAACTCCAAGCAAAAGAAACTGGCTAACCAAGTAAAGTCTGGTGAAGGTGAGTCTGTGATACGGAGGATATGTGGTGGGCAGACAAGGCAGAAGAAATACAACATCTCGCTGGCGCTAATTATATCTGTGGCCTTTTCACTGCCCCAACGACCATTTACGGCCCAAGTACTCCAGGACCAGCTCCTCTGAGGAGGGGGGAAGAACACTGATCAAGAATAGGGAAGCTGTTCGGACCCATTTCAGCGAGCATTTTGATGACCTTTTCAATTAAGAATCAATTGTTGACTCGAGATTTCAACTCCATCCCACAATATCCTGTTAGAGGTGAGCTCGGAACTCTGCCAATGCCTACGGAGGTGATGAAAGCCAACAAATAAAGAAAACAAAGCAGCAGGAGGTGATAGAATCCCTGCTGAAATCTTTTCAGCACAGAGGAGCGGAATTAACACTACCCTCCATGCCCTTAGCCTACAGATGTGGAATAAAGAGGAAGTCTTAAATGATTTCATGGATGTCATGACACAAAGAGGACAAATGCAATTGTGTAAATTACAGAGGAATCTGCACTCCATTGCAAGAAGGATTTTTACAAGAACTCTCCTGAATTGAATTATTACACTCGCTAAACTCTCAATTTGGGTTTTGGCTACCAAGAGGCATGACCAACATAGTTTTTACAGCTCAGGACCAGGAGAAAAATATTATGCCCAGCACCCTCTCTACATAACATTCCTTGACTTGGCAAAGGCCTTCAACTCTAAATTATAAGGCACTCTGGAAGATTCTGCTGAAGCATGGATGTCCTCTAAAATTCATTATCATCCTTCACCTGCTTCATGATGATAAGCGAGCGGAGCGGTAATGCTCAAAAACTGACAACATATCCATTGCAGACCATTTTTAGCTTCAGGCAGGAATCTGAACTTCTGGTGGCAGTATGTAGGGGGAAGACATACCCAAGGTGGCTCCCGCTAGGATACTGTATTTTGAGTACATTTTGCCCAGTTGCTAGGGTATGTTTGCTTAAAATCCCATTTGATCAATGGTACAAGGTGCCCAGAATGACCAGGGCAAAGAAACATGAAGGCAGAAGTTTGTCAATAGAATCGGATGCTTGGGGCTCTCCAGTGGAGAAAATGGCCGAGGCTGCTGCTGGGACTCCAGCCATTCCATGAACAGCCGAGATGCTTACCGACCTCCTGGAGGCGGAATTCAAGAAGCAAATGGGGGTGTGGCCAAGGACTTCCGTATGTTGATGGAAGGTGCCCTGGCTCCCATTCGGTCGGCGTTGGAGAAGACCAATAAGGTGGTAAAAGCGCATGGCGCTGTGATAAAGGGCGTGGAGGTACCTCCCATGAAGCCACAGACCAGATTTTCTGACTGGAAGCAGATGTCTCTGGTCGGTGCGAATAGCTGAAGGCCAAAGTGGATGATTTGGAGAATCGTTCCAGAAGGCAGAATATTGAGATCGTGGGGTTGCTGGAGGGAAAGGAATGCCCGACTCCCACAGAATACTCTTCGAACATGTTTGTGAAGATGTTGAGAAAGGGTGGATTCATGTCCCCCCCCACTCCCGAGCTGGATCGAGCCCACCGGAAACCCCAACAGAAGCCCCTCCCGATGAACCCGAAGGGCTGTTATTGTGTGGTTCCACAATTCCATGAAAAGGAACGGGTCTCGGGGTGGGCGAAGGAACATTGCGACTATAAATGGGAAGACCACCTCATCATGCTTTATCAAGATGTTGGTGGGAAGTTTGCAAGGACGCAGGCAACGTTTAACCAGGCTAAAGCTGCCCTACATGGAGTTCGGTTTGGTGTGGTGTACCCAGCATTACTCAGAGTGGCCTTTGGGGCCAAGACAATTATTGTGATGCGCCGGAGGAGGCAGATTCTTTTGTTTAAAAAAAATGGGCTGGGTGAGAGTTGATGGAGGTTTCTGTGAGGTTTTTGAATGTTGGGAATGGGCATGTGGATATGAGATTTATTGGGGTTCCTTGTACATGTAGCATTTTTTTGTTCTTCTGTGGGATGAGTGTTTCGGAACTTGGGTGGGGGAGGGGGGCTTATGTGTGGTGTGTTCTTCGTGCTATAACTGTTATGGGAAATGTATAGCTCCATGTTATTTCTATGTTTTGAGGGTTTTTAAGGGATAGTTTGGTGATGGTGACTCCAGATTTTCTTTGTTTTGTCTTGCTGGTGGGCTTGGTGGCCATCTTGGGTGGGCCTTGTGCCTGTACACTATTTAGGTAATTGTTGGATGACCCCTTTTGGTGGAAATGGCTGACTCCTGATCAAGGGTGGATGCGAGGCCCCCCATTTGGTTCATCACCTGAAATGTAAGAGAGTTGAATGGCCAGTGAAAAGATTGAGGGTATTTGCTCACCTTAAAAGTTTGAATGCTGATCTGATGTTTCTTCAGGCGACTCATTTGCTGGGAAGGGACCAGACAAGGTTGAGGAAGGGGCGGTTGGGTCAAGTATTTCACTCTGGTTTTGAATGGGGTGGGGGGGGGATGATGACGGGGGGACACTGAACCGGGGGGGGGGCTGCGAAAGGGTGCGACCAGGAATGGGGGTACGCGAACGGGTAGGCGGGAGACGGTGGCGGTGGTAATTCTGATTAATAAAAGGGTTCAATTTTTGGCTGCTGAGATCTTGGCAGATCCTGATGGCGAACGTATGATTGTCAGTGGGTCCTTGGCAGGCACCTTGGTAATCCTGGTTAATACGTATATACGCCAAATTGGGATGATGTGAGTTTTATTCTCAAGTTGCTAGTCTCCATTCCTGATTTGGATTCACATCAGCTAATCTTAGAGGGTGACTTAAACTGTGTTCTAGATCCGAGATTGGATGGATCTACGCCCAGATCTCTGACTCCTTCAGGTGTGACAAAAGAATTGTTGGCTTTCTTGGAACAGATGAGGGAGGCAGATCCATGGCATTTCTTGCACCGAGGGATAAAACATTTTCTTTTTCTTTTTCTATGTCCATCAGGTTTACTTGCATATTGGCTTTTCTGTCGCGGGTAGGTCTCTCCTCCCTGGGGTGTGGAGGGCAGGGTATTCGGCGATTGTGATTTCAGATGATGCCCCACAAAGATCTGGATTTGATTCCAGAGTCGGGTCCCTCCCAACGCCCGGCATGGAGTGTTGTTGGTGGACAAAAGATTTTGCGAACGCATATCTGCCACCATTGGGAATATGTTAAATTTAAGAAGAGTGAGTCTATCTCACCTTCTACCTTGTGAGAAGCCCTTAAGGTGGCCATTCGGAGAGATAATTGATAATTTCCTACAAGGCATATATAAAGGTCTGCAAAGATGGTGAGGCAGAGGATGGTGGACTCCTTTCTTGAGGTCAATCATCAGTACTCGCTTGCCCCTACCCCGGAGTTGCTTGCAAAAAAGCTGCAGACACAATTTGAAATAAGGTGGTTAGTCAGCTGCAACCTTTAAGGTTTTTTTTTTAATCAACAGTGGGAGAAGGCCAGTCACCTTTTAGCTCATCAGCTGAGGTGGCAGGCTGCTTCCCGGGAGGTTGTGCAGATCAGAGTCTTTGCGCCAGGCTGTTCTCCCAGCACACTTGTACAGTTAGTGATGGTCTTCTTCCAGAAACATTCATCCAGTGCTCACAGGCAGTAGGATTTCTTCTGGAGAGACACATTAGCCTTCATTAAACTGGATTTTCAACTCCAAGGTCCACCTTTGAGTCTACTCCTCTCAAGGCTCTTTATCTTGCCTCAGCTTCCAGCCCAAAATTTGATCTCAATCCTTTGCAGTTTCACTAAAATGACATCCAGCCTCACTAGGGAGAGATAAGAGTTCTTACACTGGATTTTTCGAGGGATTTCGTCATAGCAGAGAGAGAGAGTTAGTGTTCCTCCATCCAGCTTGCAGAATTGAAAGTGAAATGAGAAAACCAGCCTTGGAACTCAAAAGCACCCAAGAGGAAAAACATCCAATCACTGCCTGTTGCTGGCAAAACCCAACATTTCAAGCCAGTTCATTTGTCTGTCAGCCAAATCAGTCATCACTGATCTCTCCAGCTTGAATTAAAAGCAAAGTCTGCATTGAAGTTACAGGCCCATTAATCTTCCATGGATAAAAATTATAATTGCAGAAATAAAATGAAGGGAAAAGTAAGGGAATGGACAGAAACAAACCGACGGGACCTTTGCATACCAAACCCCACCCTTGCAAGAATGAAACTTCTGGACATGGAGGTTTCATTAGAGGTATGTGTAATGATGGGTGAAGCTGCAACCTTCACTTCCACTAGATCATTCCTCAAAAGTAAGCCTACTCCTTCTACTCCAACAGCCACTGTACCCAACACAAAATCACACTCAAATTGCACTTTATACAATGGAATTGGGATACAACTTCCACCTATTCCATTCACTAATACCTTCGCTTTCACTGAGCTCTCTGGAAGGAAAACTAAATCCTTCTCCAAGACAAGAGTTTAGGTAGCCCCTGCACCCTTTAAAATTGTTCAGGGTTTGGTTACTTCAGTTGAGGAAAATGAGGTGACCTTCCCCTTAGGCAGAAATTTGACATATCTCTCATCTATTTCATTCCTCATCCCTCCCACAGCAGTATTTACCACTCATCTCCAAAGTCCAGTTGGTGCTACAGTTTGTCCTGTACTATTCTCCACTTTTGTTACCTTTTCAGAATCCTCTCTTATGAACCCCCACAAATCTCATGGGCTCCACTAGGTGGGGGTGCCGCTTTGAGATTCTCAGGAAGTTTAGTTTTAGATTAGTTTACTGGAGTGGCTCCTTTTCTTGGACAAGAGCGAATACTTTCCGGTTAACCCCCCACTGCTAGTGTTCACACAAATGCCTTGAGCTCGGGTTATTTTCCCTGAATAGGAATATGACGCAGGGATATTCATTGTCTCTGCTCCTATCTGCTGTAGCAATTGAACTGCTGGCCGTAGCGTTAAGATCTTCCGGTGAGTGGAAGGGAATTAATTAGGGAGGGACGGAGCATAGGATGTCCTCCTACGCAGATGATCTTCTTTATATTATGACCCAGTTTCCACTATGGATAGGATAATGAAGCTACTTAGGAGTTTTGGCTCCTTCTCTCTGTATAAGTTGAATTTGGACACGAGCGAATACTTTCTGGTTAACCTCCCAGGCAGGGGGGCCATTGTGGGGATGTTGCCTTTCTACCTGCCTAGATCTGGCTTTTGTTATTTGGCAATCCGTGTGGCCACGATTAGGCTCCGCTCCATAAATTAAGTTATGCTACTCTGGTGAATGGGGTCAAATCTGACTTGCAGCAGGGGGATAACATTCCCCTGTCCTTAATGGACAGGGTTCAGACAATTAAAATAAATGTCGTCCTGAGGTTTTTATTGATTTTTCTGTGTCTCCCCACTTTTCTCCCCAAATCTGCATTATCAGCATTATCAGAGTTATCTCTTTTATTTGGACGGGCAAGACCCCAAGGATCCGTAAGTGTTGCTCCAAAGAGATAGACAGTCAGGTGGTTTAGCTTTACCCAATTTGTTATTATTGGGCTGCCGATATTGGGGTGGCTTAGTGATCCAAGTTCCGTACGGGGACCAATGAAGGTGAGTTTTTGTAAGGGCTCTAGTTTGGATGCTTTAGCAACTGCATCGATTTCATTCTCTCCTGCAAGATTTTCTTTGAATCCGGTAGTGGTGTACACCCTGAGAGTCTGGAAGCTGTTTGGTTAGCACTTTGAATTTAGCTCCATGTTTTTTTTGTAAATTTAGAGTACCCAATTAATTTTCCAATTAAGGGACAATTTAGCATGGCCAATCCACCTACTCTGCACATGTTTGGGTTGTGGGGGGCGAAACCCACGCAGACACGGGGAGAATGTGCAAACTCCACAGGGACAGTGACCCAGAGCCGGGATCGAACCTGGGACTTTGGTGCCGTGTGGCTGCAATGCTAACCATTGCGCCACCGTGCTGCCCCGAATTTAGCTCCATGCTGTTGTTGGCCCCTATCTGCAGTAATCATCTCTTTGTGCCAGCGGGCATAGACTCAACATTTAGGTCATGGGAGGTGAAGGGTTTGGAGAGGGTTGGGGACCTGTT
This sequence comes from Scyliorhinus torazame, assembly GCF_047496885.1. Classification (NCBI taxonomy): domain Eukaryota; kingdom Metazoa; phylum Chordata; class Chondrichthyes; order Carcharhiniformes; family Scyliorhinidae; genus Scyliorhinus; species Scyliorhinus torazame. The sequence continues at coordinate 89,633,037 of NC_092717.1, forward strand.
TGTAGAGGGAAGTCTTCCAGCTTTGAGGAGCTGGTGGAAAGATTTCAACTCCCTCGGACCAATTGGTTTAGATATTTCCAGATTCACAATTTTTTGCGCGAGGGTTCCCTCTTCTTCCCTTGGCACCACCATCCTCCTTGTTGGTCTGATGGGGGGAGTATTTCAGATATTTATGGCCAGATCCTCCTGATACTGTCCGTGGAATCAGCTCTGTTGAATACGGTGGAGTGGATGTCAGAGATTCTTAAGGTCGAACTGGAGCCTTGTCCACTGGTGGCCACCTTGAGGGTATTGGACTGGCTGGTGCTACGGACAGGAGTGAAAGCAGATGCCCTGTTCCTCGTTAATAGCCCGGAGGTGGGTTCTGCTTGGATGGAGATCTCTTACTCCGCACAGTGCCTCGACCTAGTTGGGTGACCTCATGGAGTTCCTGTATTTAGAGAAGGTCAAGTACACTATTCGGGGGTTGCTAGAAGGTTTCTACCCAAGATGGCAGCCATTTATTTCCTTTTTTAAAGAGTTAGTCACTATCAGTTATTAAGGGAGTTTTAGTTTAAGGTTGCGGGATTAATATTGATGCGTTTTTCATTGCTGACTCTGCTCTTTTTACACTAACTTGAAGCATCTGTTTTATATTATTGTTATTTTATAATGGAAAAAGTCAATAAAAATATTTAACAGAAAGGCAGGAATTAACAGGGTTGTGTGATTGCTCCAACGCTCTTTTTGTTTCTCCCTCGCTGCCATGCTCCATCTGACTAGAGACAAATGTCCTGTTGGAGTCCAGTTTATTTATTGAATGGATAGTAAACAATTTAATCTCTGATGACTCCAATCAAAAGCTAAGGCCACCCCTCAGTCATTGAGCTCCAATACGTTGACGCTGCAGTACGTTCTGTGTTGGAAACAGATCTCCAGGTAATCGTTCGTATGTTTACTGAGACATACGAGAAGATGGGAATTCCACTCAACATTCAGAAGACCAAAGTCCACCATCAGCAAGCTTCAAATGCATGCACCCCAGCCTATTGATTAGGATTCATGTTTGAGTGCCTGGAAAATGTGGAACAATTCCAGTACCTTGAAATTGATCTTTCACAGAAGGCTGATATTGACCACTTGGAGTGACCATTGGCTACTTGAGGAAGTGAGTACTCGAAGATTGCATCATAGACTGTGAACTTGGTTTCAGATTTTATCATGTAGTCATGATCCCTTCCTTACTGTATGGACAATGTATAGGGGGAATATCAAAGCTCTGGAGTCAACCATCAATGTTGCCTGCAGAAGATCTTGCATATTACATGGACGGACTGCTGCACCAACATAAGTGTCCTTTTTGCAAGCTGGCATCAGAAGCAGCCAGGCTATGGCTAGGTTGGTCTTGTAGCTCAGAGGTCAGATACCAGGTTTCCCAAAGCATGTGCTCTCCCAGCTCAGTCAGGGAAGACACACCAGAGCAGGACAGAGAAGTACTTCAAGGATATGCTTGAAAGCCAATTTGAAGAAATACAACATTGACATCAACTCCTGGGATACTGTTGCTTCGAACCAAACCAGATGGTGCCAGTGGTTGTGGGCAGGATCCCAAAACTTTGAGACCCATCAATGACAAAATGAAGAAAAAAGGTTAGAGCGGCAACGCGAACCCCACATGATAAGGAATGCCCTGCCTGCCATAAAGTCTGCTGATCCTGAATCGGCCTCATCAACCATCTTTGCATGCATGGAAGATTGTCATCCTCATCAGCGAGAAATAGACAATAGTTCACTTTTAATGTATAGTTTAAAGGGCTAAAAGATTGTGCATAGAGAAATTGGCATACACCAAAATCCTTTTACAACACAGAAGCAAATCTGTAAACCCTTAAATGCTCGCATGCAAATTAGGTGAAAATTACGATGCTATGCTGTAAGTTTGTTCAGTGTTTATGGAAAAAATCTATCCAAGTAATTTCTGTGTAAGAATTCTTAAGCACATTTAAGCAATTGTCACTACGTATCAGGAACAATGTAATGCTTCCTATAGGAACCCATCCCATTCTCCCAGTTTGTCTGACTCCGTCGCATCTGTTCTGATGTTGCCACCTTTGAAAGTGGTGCTGCTGACATGTCTGCCATTTTCCCTAACCGAGGGAAACTCTGTCCTAACTGTTCCACCCCATCTTATACAGTACATAATTCAACACATTTCTCCCTCTATTTAGCTCTGAAGAAGAGTCACACGGATTCGAAATGCTAACTATTTTGTCTCTCTTCAGATGCGGCCTATTAGGTTTTTCCCAGCACCCTCTGTTTTTGTTTCAGATTCCAGCATCCGTTGTGTTTTGCTTTTATTACAATGTAATTATGTAATCATGAAGTGTGAGTAGAAAGACGACAAAAGAAATCCTGGGTTTAGAAATAATTTCAATCCTAGGATGTGGGTTCAACAGTCAGGGCTAGCATTCATGTAAAAATGTTGGCTTGCAAAACCTGTTTTTAACTGTGCCCTGTGAACAAAATAAGATTGGAACACACCCAAAGAGCAGATGCTATAAGGAATTATTCTTTACCTATTTCATCTTTGTGGAAAAGATCTTTTCACTTTTCTTTTAAGATTCTTTCAAATCGGAGCACTTCAGATTGGCTGACCTTGGGTGTTTTTCTGAAACCTTTTCTTTCCCCTTCCAATCATCTCTTTTCTCTGAATGACCCTGGGCCTTTGAAGGGAATTGGTCTGTGGACAACTGCTACCTTCTGATACCTTCCCTAATGATCATTCTTCAAATAAAATGAAATGAAATGAAAATCGCTTATTGTCACAAGTAGGTGACTGTGAATCTCGATAGTGAGTGTCATCCAATTGGATTGGATTTCGTTTATTGTCATGTGTACCGAGAAACAGTGAAAAGTATTTTTCTGCGAGCAGCTCAACAGATCATTAAGTATATGAAACTAAAAAATAAAAGAAATACATAACAGGGCAACACAAAGTACACAATATAACTACATAAACACTGGCATCGGGTGAAGCATACAGGGGTGTAGTGTTAATCAGGTCAGCCCATAAGAGGGTCGTTTAGGAGTCTGGTAACAGTGGGGAAGAAGCTGTATTTGAGTCTGTTCGTGCGTGTTCCCAGACTTTTGTATCTCCTGCCTGATGGAAGAAGTTGGAAGGGTGAGTAAGCCGTGTGGGAGGGGGTCTATGATTACGCTGCCCGCTTTCCCCAGGCAGCGGGAGGTGTAGACGGAGTCAATGGGAGGCAGGTTCATGTGATGGACTGGGCTGTGTTCACGACGCTCTGAAGTTTCTTGCGGTCTTGGGCCGAGCATTTGCCATACCAGGCTATGATGCAGCCAGATAGGAGGCTTTCTGCGGTACATCTGTAAAAGTTGGGTAAGAGTTAATGTGGACATGCCGAATTTCCATAGTTTCCTGAGAAAGTATAGGTGCTGTTGAGCTTTCTTGGTGGTAGCGTCGAAGTGGGTGGACCAGGACAGATTTTTGGAGATGTGTGCCCCTAGGAATTTGAAGCTGCTAACCATCTCCACCTCGGCCCCGTTGATGCAGACAGGGGTGTGTACAGTGCTTCCTGAAGTCAATGACCAACTCTTTAGTTTTACTGGCATTGAGGGACAGATTGTTGTCGCTACACCACTCCACTAGGTTCTCTATCTCCCTCCTGTATTCTGACTCGTCGTTATTCGAGATCCGGCCCACTATGGTCGTATCATCAGCAAACTTGCAGATGGAGTTGGAACCAAATTTTGCTGCGCAGTCGTGTGTATAGTAGGGGGCTAAGTACGCAGCCTTGCGGGGCCCCGGTATTTTGGACTATTGTGGAGGTGGTGTTGTTTATTCTTACTGATTGTGGCCTGTGGGTCAGAAAGTCGAGGATGTTCCGGTTGCGGCGATGCCCAGCTAAGCTGCACGTTTCGGCGGCTCCAGCTCTGACGGACTTTTGGGCTCTATTTGAGAGCCCCAACTGGAAATTTTCGCGACAAAACCCGGTGTGGGGTGAAGCAACAGGGAGCCCCCCCCCCCCCCCCCCAGTGTGCAAGAAAAAGATCTGCGGCGGTGGCCAGATCACGGAGGATCCTCGAGGGCAGCGGCAGAGGAAAGAAAGAAACAAGATGGCGTCGGAGGGAGCACAGGCGACATGGGGACCGGACCAGGATGAATTTCTCAGACGGTGTGTGGAGGTGTTAAAAAAGGAGGTGCTGGCCCCGATGTTACAGGAAATCGAGGGGCTTAAAGAGACACAAGGCCCAGGAGATAGAGCTCCGCGTGGTGGAGCAGAAGGTAACTGATAACGAGGACGAGATCCAGGGCCTAGCGGTCAAAATGCAGACCCACGAGGCGCTTCATAAGAAGTGCATCGAAAGAATTGAAGTCCTGGAAAATAGATCAAGGAGAAAGAACCTCTGGATCCTGGGTCTCCCCGAGGGAGTGGAAGGAGCTGACGGCGGGGCTTATGCGAGCACGATGCTACGTTCGCTAATGGGAGCTGAGGGCCCCTTGGAAGTGGAAGGGGCTCACCGGGTCCCTGCGAGGAGACCAAAGGCTGGAGAACCACCAAGGGCAATGGTCGTGCGATTTCACCGCTTCAATGACAGAGGGGTTGTTTTGAACTGGGCCAAGAAGGTACCAAGTAGCAGATGGGAGAATGCGGTGATACAAGTGTATCAGGACTGGAGCGCAGAGGTGGCGAAAAGGAGGGCGAGTTTCAATCGAGCCAAGGAGGTGCTGCATAAGAAGAAAGTAAAGTTCGGGATGTTGCAGCCGGCGCGATTATGGGTCACGTACCAGGATAGACATTACTATTTTGAAACGTCGGAAGAAGCATGGACCTTCATCCAAAAAGAGAAACTGGACCAGAACTGAGGGACTGATGTTGGAGGGGAAGCGACAATGTTGATGTATAGAGATGTAAATTGGGGAAAGGGAGGTTCACTGTATCGGGACGGTCTTTGACGGGGGGGACACTGAGAAATGCGGGCGCCGGTGGGGGGGAAAAAGAGACACAGGCGGGGGATGGGGAATGGGAACGGGGCTGTAGGGGGAGCTGCGCCATAGGAGGCGGGATGGTTCTAGGAAAGCGCTGGTTTTTTCCCGCGCTAGAAAGATGATGGCGGGAAGATAGGCGTAAGGAGGATGGGAGTTCCACACACTGGGGGGGTCAAGGGGAGAGCGGGAGAAGCCGGGGTCAGTTGAAGTCAGCTGACTTTCGGAAGCATGCTAGATGGGGATCTAGCGGGGCGGGGGGGGGGGGGGGGGAGGGGGAGAACTGGGTTGCTGCTGCTGGGATCGAAAGGGAGCTGGTAAGAGATGAGGTGGTCGGGGCGGGAATGCGCCGCCTGGGGGATACCTGGGGTGCGCGGGACTGGGACGTGGGACTGGCCCAGAGAGGGTGATGGCTAGTCGACAGGGGAGGGGGCGGGCAGCCCCCCAGTCCGGCTGATCACGTGGAACGTGAGAGGCCTAAATGGGCCGATTAAGAGGGCCCAAGTGTTCGCGCACTTAAAAGGACTGAAGGCAGACGTGGCCATGCTTCAAGAGACGCACCTGAAGGTGGCGGACCAGGTTAGGTTAAGGAAAGGATGGGTGGGACAGGCGTTCCACTCAGGGCTGGACGCAAAGAATAGAGGGGTGGCCATATTGGTGGGAAACGGGTGTCGTTCGAGGCTAGGAACATTGTAGCGGACAATGGTGGCAGATATGTGATGGTGAGTGGCAGACTGCAGGGAATGGAGGTCGTGCTGGTAAATGTATATGCCCCGAACTGTGATGATGCGGGATTTATGAAGTGGATGCTGGGACGTATCCCGGACCTGGAGGTAGGAAACCTGGTAATGGGGGGAGGGGGTGACTTCAATACCGTGCTAGACCCAGGGTTAGATAGATCTAGATCCAGGACCGGAAGAAGGCCGGCAGCGGCCAAGGTGCTTAGGGGGTTTATGGACCAAATGGGGGGAGTGGATCCGTGGAGATTTGCTAGGCCGCTGGCCAAAGAGTTCTCCTTTTTCTCCCATGTCCATAAGGTATACTCCCGGATAGATTTCTTCGTTTTGGGAAGGTCACTGATTTTGAGGGTGGAAGGAACGGAGTACTCGGCCATAGCTGTTTCAGACCATGCCCCACATTGGGTGGATCTGGAACTAGGAGAGGAGAGGGAACAGTGCCCACTCTGGCGACTGGATGTAGGATTATTGGAGGATGAGGGTGTCTGCGGAAGGGTGCGGGGATGTATCGAAAGGTACCTGGAGGCCAATGATGATGGGGAGGTCCGAGTGGGGGTAGTATGGGAAGCGCTGAAGGCGGTGGTCAGGGGAGAGATGATCTCCATCAGGGCTCACAAGGGGAAAACAGAGGCCAAAGAGAGGGAAAGATTACAAGGGGAGATTTTGAGGGTGGATAAAAGATATGCGGAGGCCCCGGACGAAGGACTATATAGGGAGAGGCAAAGACTGCAGACGGAGTTTGACCTGCTAACCACAGGGAAGGCAGAGGCACAGTGGAGGAAGGCACAGGGGATGAGATATGAATATGGGGAAAAGGCGAGTTGCCTGTTGGCCCACCAGCTTCGTAAGAGGACAGCGGCGAGGGAAATAGGGGGAGTTAGGGATGAAACGGGAACTACGGTGCGGAGAGCAGGGAAGGTAAATGAGGTGTTTAAGACCTTTTATGAGAGGTTATATAGGTCCCAACCCCTGGAGGGACAAGAGGGGATGCAGCAGTTTCTGGACCAACCAAGGTTCCCAAGGGTGGAGGAGCAGGAGGTGGCAGGCCTGGGGGCGCCAATTGGGGTGGACGAGGTGACCAAAGGGCTGGGGAACATGCAGGCAGGGAAGGCCCCGGGACCTGACGGGTTCCCGGTTACATTTTACAGGAAATACGTGGACTTGTTGGCCCTGCTGCTGGTAAGAACCTTTAACGAGGCCAGAGAAGGGGGGACTCTACCCCCGACAATGTTGGAGGCGACGATATCACTAATCCTGAAGCGAGATAAAGATCCGCTGCAATGCGAGTCATATAGGCCTATCTCGCTCCTGAATGTGGACGCCAAGTTGTTGGCAAAAGTGCTGACAATGAGGATTGTGTCCCGGGGGTGGTGCACGAAGATCAGACAGGGTTCGTAAAGGGGAGACATTTGAATGTTAACTTGCGACGGCTATTGGGGGTGATAATGATGCCCCCAGCAGAGGGGGAGGCATGATAGTGGCGGCAATGGATGCAGAGAAGGCATTTGATAGGGTAGAGTGGGAGTATTTATGGGAGGTGCTAAGGAGGTTTGGGTTCGGGGAGGGGTTTGTCAGCTGGGTTAAACTCCTCTATGGGGCTCCAATGGCAAGTGTAGTCACAAATCGGCAAAGATTGGAGTATTTTCGGTTACATAGGGGAACAAGGCAGGGGTGCCCTCTGTCCCCATTACTGTTCGCGCTGGCAATTGAACCACTGGCTATAGCGCTGAGAGACTCCAGGAAATGGAGAGGGGTGGTTAGAGGGGGAGAGGAACACCGAGTGTCACTCTACGCAGATGACCTACTGCTGTATGTGGCAGATCCAGTGGGGGGGATGACAGAGGTTATGCAGATATTGAGGGAGTTTGGAGATTTCTCGGGATATAGGCTTAACATGGGAAAGAGTGAGCTTTTCGTAATACACCTTGGGGACCAGAGTAGAGGGATAGATGGCCTGCCGCTAAGGAGAGTGGAAAGAAACTTCCGATATTTGGGGATTCAGATAGCCAGGAGCTGGGGAACGTTACACAAACTCAATCTGACTCGGCTGGTGGAGCAAATGGAAGAGGATTTCAAAAGGTGGGATATGCTGCCGCTGTCACTGGCGGGCAGAGTGCAGGCGATTAAGATGATGGTCCTCCCGAGGTTTCTATTTGTGTTTCAATGTCTCCCCATATTGATCACTAAGGCCTTTTTCAAGAAAATAGATAGGAGCATCATGAGCTTCGTGTTGGCAGGGAAAGGCCCCGAGGGTAAGGAGGGGGTTCCTGCAACGTAGCAGAGACAGAGGGGGACTGGCGTTGCCGAACTTGGGCGACTATTACTGGGCCGCCAATGTGGCGATGATCCGCAAGTGGATGATAGAGGGAGAGGGGGCGGCGTGGAAAGACTGGAGATGGCGTCCTGTAAAGGAACGCGCTTAAAAGCGCTGGTGACGGCGCCACTACCGCTCTCCCCGAAAAGGTTTACCACGAACCCAGTGGTGGCGGCAACATTAAGTATCTGGGGGCAATGGAGGCGACAGAAGGGTGTATTGGGAGCCTCGGTGTGGTCCCCGATCAGGAACAACCATAGGTTTGTCCCAGGAAGTCTGGACGGAGGGTTCCAGAGCTGGCACCGGGCAGGAATTAGGAGAGTGGGAGACGTATTTATAGATGGGACGTTTGCGAGCTTGGGAGCGCTAGAGGAAAAGTATGAGCTGCCTCCGGGGAATATCTTTAGATATATGCAGGTGAGGGCATTCACGAGAGAACAGGTGAGGGAATTCCCGCTGCTCCCGACACACGGGATCCAAGATAGAGTGATTTTGGGGGTGTGGGTCGGGCAAAGTGTTCGAAATATACCGGGAGATGAGAGAAAATGGGAAGAAGAGCTCTGGGAGGAGATTGAGGAGGGTTTGTGGGCTGATGCCCTAAGTAGGGTAAATTCCTCTTCCTCGTGTGCCAGGCTTAGCCTGATCCAATTTGAGGTGCTACATAGAGCACACATAACGGGAGCTAGGTTGAGCAGGTTCTTCGGAGTGGAGGACAGGTGCGGGAGGTGTGGGGGAAGCCTGGCGAACCACACACATATATGTTTTGGTTGTCCAGCATTGGAGGAGTACTGGAGGGGAGTGGCAAGAGTGATCTCTAAGGTGGTGAAGGTCCGGGTCACGCCAAGCTGGGGGGTTAGCTATATTTGGGTTAGCGGATGAGCCGGGAGTGCAGGAGGCGAAAGAGGCCGATATTGTGGCCTTTGCGTCCCTGGTAGCCCGGCGAAGGATTTTACTCGTGGAAGGAAGCGAAACCCCCCGGCGTGGAGGCCTGGGTAAACTATATGGCAGGGTTCATAAAACTGGAACGGATGAGGTTTGCGCTGAGCGGATCGGCTCGGGTTCTCCAGGCGGTGGCAACCGTTCCTCGACTATCTAGCGGAACGTTAGGGGGAAAATAGATAGCAGCAGCAGCCCAGAAAGAGAGTGGGGAGGGGGGGGGGGGGGGTAAATTGTTTTTGTTCTAGATGGGGTGGAGGGGCGGGGGAGCACTATTTCGTGTTATTTTGTTAGTTCACTACTTTATTTACACAATGTTATCTATTAGTTATCGTGTTACCGTTTTTGTTGATTTGTAAGGAGGAAAAATGGCGTTTGAAAACTTTAATAAAATATATTTAAAAAAAAAAAAGAAAGTCGAGGATCCAGTTGCAGAGTGAGGAGCCAAGTCCTAAGTATTGGAGCTTTGATATGAGCTTGGCTGGGATGATAGTGTTGAAGGTGTAGCTGTAGTCAATAAATAGGTGTCTGATGTAGGAGTCCTTGTTGTCGAGATGCTCGAGGGATGAGTGTAAGGCCAGGGAGATGGCGTCTGCTGTGGACCGGTTGCGGTGGTATGCGAATTGCAGTGAATCAAGGCGTTCTGGGAGTATGGAGGTGATGCGCTACGTGACCAACTACTCGAAGCACTTCATTACGACTGAAGTCAGGGTCACCAGACGGTAGTCATTGAGGCACGTTGCCTGGTTCTTCCTTGGCACCGTGTATGATGGTGGCCTTTTGAAGCAGGTGGGGACCTCGGAGCAGAGTAGGGACAGGTTAAAGATGTCCGCGAACACATCTGCCAGCTGGTCCGCGCAAGCTCTGAGTGCAAGACCAGGGATCCCGTCCGGGCCCGTCGCCTTCTGAGGGTTCACTTTCAGGAAGGCCGATGACTTCGGAAGCTGTGATGGTGTGTATGGGTGTGTTATGGGCTGCTGGGGCACTCGGCAGCGGATCGTTGGTTTCCTGCTTGAACCGAGCATAGAATGCATTGAGTTCATCGGGGAGGGGTGCGCTGCTGCTGGAGATGCTGCTCGGCTTCGCTTTGTAACCCGTTATGTTGTTTAGGCTTTGCCATGACCGCCGAGAGTCTGTAATTATGCAGATGTGTTGCAGCTGTTATTGATACTCGCGTGCTAAGTCCAAGAACTTGAGCCATGAATTTTCAATTTGATAAAAGTTTGAACTCCAACTGATCGCACCTTCTCCAGTTCAAGGACATTGAGGACTATGGTAGCACTTTTCCTGTCGCCCTACCTGAAATTAGTTGACTTATCGCTGCGCATAGGTATCAAGTGAGCACTCAAGAAAGCTGGTATTAAGAGAAACTTATTTGAGGCAGTGACATCAGGGAAGCCCACATATTTTCGACACGTGACTTGAACAGGAGGGGAGTGTTTGGGGGTGAAAAAGAGGTAATGAAAGGCAAGACACCTGGAAATCAGGCAGAAGGATGGCCCAAGAGGGCTGGTATGGATAGTTAACACAGGGCTAAATCGCTGGCTTTGAAAGCAGGCCAGCAGCACGGTTCAATTCCCATACCAGCCTCCCCGAACAGGCGCCGGAATGTGGCGACTGGGGGCTTTTCACAGTAACTTCATTTGAAGCCTACTTGTGACAATACGTGATTTTCATTCATTTTTCATTGAATCAAAACATGAGTTGGCCTCTTTATGGGATAGGTACTGAGGGCAACAGACAATAGAAATCAGTGGAGAAAGATTGTTCATAGTGCGGCCAATGCTCGGAACGAGGACAGATGAAACACAAGACGGGAAAGACATGGGTCCTAAAGAAGCAATATCAATAACACACCGAGCCATTGGATAACCAAAAAAATGGGCTTACTCTTGACTGAGCACTGGCTGGTGTGATTTTTCTTTCTGCCCTTAGGAAGTACTTCATTTCTGCTTCGCATAGTCTCTGGTGTTCTGCATCAGATCAGGAACTGACATATTGGAATTGCAGAGTGATCCTGCAGCCGTTCCTCTTTGTTGAACCTAGCTAAATGTCTCCTTGATTAGAAAGCTGTGTTTTAAATGACATTTTTCATATTTTGTACTTTGTTCAGCTGTCAGAAGTTATTTTATTGTAATGTGCAGTCCTCCTGGATGGTAACATTTTTGATCCTTAAAAGGAGAAGCAGTGAGCGAGGGAAGGCTTTTTGTGTAAAGTGCTGCCCAATCTTTCCCCTTAAGATGTTTTAAAAATCTAAATACTTTCTGTCCTATGTTGACAATTTGCTGCATTTTCTCCTTATGGACACCAATCATTTGCAGTTTCCTTTTCTATCTTGCCACAATAATGCAGGTTACACGATTGGCATCTGTACCTCTTGAACTGATCTTATTGATGTTAATGGCAGCGGATGATTCGTGTGGGCTGAAGGCACTGATCTAGTGTCACTTCAGCAGCAAAAAAACACGAGCAACTCCGGAATTATCAATAAAATACTTGCTTTTTTGGTGATTTTTGTAACCGCACTAATCTAGCATAACAATCTTTTAAAATCCATCCCTTACTTTACAAATGCACGTGGCAGTGACATTAGTGAATCAGTGTTGCCAGGGCAGTACTTAACCCCTTTGTACATTTGCCCAGGCAGTAATAATATTTTGTAGTCTGCAGGATTGTTCTGTGAGCTTTTCATTTGTTTGTCATTGGACTCTGAATTTGTATTACAGATACTACTCTGGCTACTAACTTTTGCCATTGATCAATGATTATGTTTGATTTAAGAAGAAAAACCTTGTAGTCCGTGGCATTTTTAAAAAACCATTCATTCTGCACAGAGAAATATAAAAATGGAAATATTCCTATACATAGAAAATTAGTCGGTATCTAGAAGAGTGTGCAGGTAGCTGCTGAAGGTGTTCTGATGTCTGGTCCCTCCCAGAATTCTAAGCGTTCTCTCTTGTGGATGAAAACTGCCTGCAGTGAATTTCCAGCTGTTCCTGTTTTCATATGATTTATGATATGACTTCTGACATCTTAAAAAATCTCACTGTGTGGCTCTCAAAAAGAGTAGCAACGACAAGTTCTATTTTACTTAATGCCTTTAAGATGGTAACACAGCCTGAGCATGGTGATTAAGCAGAATTTGAACTAGAGCCCCATAAAGAGATATTGGAGCAGACTATCAAAAGCTTTGTGAAAGAAATAAATTTTAAGGAGGAACTTAAAGGAGTAAGAAAGATGGAATGGTTCAGGGAGGGAATTCCAGAGCTTTGGGCCTTGACAACTGAAGGCACAGCTACTAGTGGTGCAATGGCTATTCTGAAGAGGCCAGAATTAGATCAAATACCTCGGGGTTGTGGAACGGAGGACTGTTAGATAATGAGGGATGCGCTCACAGCGACAGGGAGGTACGCGTTCACAGCGACGGGGATGGACACGCTCACTGCGATGGGGTGGTTCGGACGTGCTCACTGCGTTGCTGAGGGACGCGCTCACTGCGACAGGGAGGTACGCGCTCACTATGATGCTGAGGTACGCGCTCACTATGATACTGAGGGATGCGCTCGCGGCGACGCTGAGGGACGCGCTCACAGCGGCGCGGAGGGACGTGCTCGCGGCGGCGCGGAGGGACGCGCTCACTAATTTCCTTCACGAAAGGTAATCTACCCATACCTGTTCTGTCTGGTCTAAATGAGATTGCAGACCCGCAGCAATGTGGTTGATTCTTACCTGTGCTCTGAAATGGTCTAACAAGAAACTTGGTTCGGGGCAATTTGGGGACAAATGCTGGCTGGCCAGCGATGCCCCCATCCCATCAAAGAATATAAAAAGGTCCAGTGGGCAAGGGGAAAGAAAGGAAATGGCAGAGGCAGCTGACCAATTATCTCAATCTTAGATGCAAAGAATCGGCTTTGATAAATTAATAATCGGGGCAGCACGGTTGCACAGTGGTTAGCATAGTTGCTTCACATTTCCAGGGTCCCAGGTTTGATTCCCAGCTTGGGTCACCCGGAGTCCGCACATTCTCCCCGTGTTTGCGTGGGTTTCCTCCGGGTGCTCCGGTTTCCTCCCACAGTCCAAAGACGTGCAGGTTAGGTGGATTGGCCACACTAAATTGCCCTTAGTGTCCAAAAAAGGTTAGGTGGGGTTATGGGGATAGGGTGGAGGTGGGGGGATAGGGTGGAGGTATGGCTTAGGTTGGGTGCACTTTCCAAGGGCCAGTGCAGACTTGAGGGGCCGAATGGCCTCCTCCTTCACTGTAAATTCTATGATATTCTATGAAATACAGAAAATGGAAATCTCAGGGCAGGCAAAATCTGTGGAGAGAAACAGAGTTAAAGTTGATGACATACTTTCATCAGAATTGTTCATTAACTCCTTGCTGTTGTTGGAGGGGATGGCAAATGGCTTTAAGAAGGCAGTAGAGAATAGATGCCTAGTGTTTCTTTGTATTCTCAGATGATCTGAGTAATTTTGTCAGTTATGAGCAGGACTCCATATTGCTTTATGTGGTCTAGCCAGATCTGATGGTGAATGGCTAAAGCAGTTGTCTGCCCTATCGGTTTCGATCATATATTGTAGACCATATCCCCCCCTTGGCTTTGCCTCGCTATTCATCATAATCATGGCTGATCTTCTGTCGTAAGTCCACTTTCCTGACTGCTCCCTATTTCCCTTGGCTCGCTGAGAATTCCCACCCTTGAATATATTGAATGATGAAGCAGCCACAACCTTCTGGGTTAAAAAATTCCAAAGATTCGCAACCTTCTGAATGAAGACATTTCTCTTTATCTAATCCTGAATGATTGATCCCTTCATTTGAGATTGTGCTCTTGTATTCTAGATTTCCCAGCCAGGAGAAATAACTTCTCGGTGTTTGTCCTGTTAAGCACCTTCAGATTCATGGATGTTTCAGTGAAGTCATTTCTAGTTCTTTTAAATTCCAGAGTACATAAACTCCCAGTTTATAAGTTTAGGACAACCATCGCAACTCAGGAACCAATCCAGTGAACCTTGGCTGTACCACCTCCAAGGCAAGAATACACTTCCTTAGATATGGAGCCCCCAAACTGCGCAACGTCCAGGTTCCCTGTGCCCCCTGCTGTGTTAATGGTATGTTAATTATATTGTTACGGTAAACTGGTTAAGGAAATTTTAAAATTAAGCACCTTGGGGAGACGGTGGCAAAATAGTAATGTTACTGGACTAGTGATCCAGAGGCCCAGGCTGATATTCTGAGGACACGGGTTCTAATCTCACTTGTATAATTTAAATGCCCCTTTAAAGGGCTAACAAATTTGATTAATTAGTCTAATTTATTTTACAAATATCCAAAACCATGCAATGAGGGACTGCTGGGACATGGGTAATAGGTTGGAAGCAGAATATGTCTAGTTTCATAACTTCACCAACTGGCTTGGGAGTGATTTAACATGGTAGAGAATGGTTGTCTAAAGATGAAGATTGGGAACTAAGAATTAGTTTGCAAGCAGGAGATTGTAATCTGAATTATGTCTGTGAAAAAAATGTCTAAAAGCAGGTAGAAAATGTCAGGATATGATGACTGAGTGCTGCTCTGCAAATATGAAGCTTATGACCAGTAGAAAAATAGAATGGATCTATGGACATGGGTCATGGCTTTACTGAGGAGGAAACGAGGTATGGCTTGGCATTGTCCCTTCCTGATAAAAGCAAAATCAAAGTGATCTGGATGTTGTGAGTTGGACGCTGATAAAGGTTTGGATACTCCAGTGAGTTTCATGGGTAAAATTTATAAGAAAGATGATCTATTAAATGCCTTTGATGCATGGCCCATTTTAATAGATTTAGAAAGATGGATGGTTATTCCATTGAGGAAAATGGATTATTAATAGACTTTATAAAATATTGGAGAAATTAAATTTGGAAATTCCTCATTCACTGCTTGCCTTGAAATAAAATTAAAAATGCTGGAAAATCCTAGCCGGGCTGGCAGGATCTGCGGTCTGGCAGGATCTGCGGTCTGGCAGGATCTGCGGTCTGGCAGGATCCCTGCGGCCTGGCAGGATCCCTGCGGCCTGGCAGGATCCCTGCGGCCTGGCAGGATCCCTGCGGTCTGGCAGGATCTGCGGTCTGGCAGGATCTGCGGTCTGGCAGGATCTGCGGTCTGGCAGGATCCCTGCGGTCTGGCAGGATCCCTGCGGCCTGGCAGGATCCCTGCGGCCTGGCAGGATCCCTGCGGTCTGGCAGGATCTGCGGTCTGGCAGGATCCCTGCGGTCTGGCAGGATCCCTGCGGTCTGGCAGGATCCCTGCGGTCTGGCAGGATCCCTGCGGTCTGGCAGGATCTGCGGTCTGGCAGAGAGAGAGAGAGAAACCAAGTTAACAATTCGAGTCCGTGTGACTCTTCAGAGCAGAACTTTGAAATTGTTGAGTTGTGCTAATGTGTCGCAAGTGTATAGATTCCTGGTCTTCACCAGAATTAGATTCGCAGAGAGGGACAGACCTTTTGATAAATGTATGATGCTTTAAATATATTTCTGTGAAAGCAGTCATCTCCAGTCATCGTCGTGGCACAAATGGGACATTCGGGGTTGTTACAGAGACTAGATGATCACAGCATTTCAAAATTGTTCAGATACTTGGTATAGTCATCAGTGCAGCAGAAAGCTCACAGGCAGAAGAAATGAGGATGAATACATTTTTGGCAGATCTGGCAGATGACAGGATTGGAGGAATAATAGATGAATGAATCCTCCTGGGGAACAGGTGTTTCAGATCTAATTCAAAATATAATTATGCTGTAAACTGTCCAAAGTGGAAGGATTTTTGAAGCAATGCATGGCACGAAGCTTGGAAGTTAAAGATGATCATATTGATCGGTCGGAGGGGATTATACTGGTCACGAGGTTTTGTCAGGGAATGTCATGGAATTATTTTAATTGCACTGTGTTGGACAGTGGTTACATGTCAACAGTATGTGTAATAGATTGGTTAAAATGTTACTTGGGTTCAGTCAGTGGTAAGCATAGTTCACTGAGTAGTAAGATCAGGGAATATTCATGATTTATTTGTTTCGGGTTCAGGGATAACAATACATTGAGGTTAGAAAAGTGTGGTGATTGCATACACAATAGCAAGGATAAGCCACTTTATTGTGGTATCTAATGAGATACTCTTACTGCTGAGCAAGCCTTCTATGAAAAAGGATATGGAACATGAGAAAGCAATAATCATTGGAAAGTTAGTAGATATGTAATTTACCTAATCGGGACATTGTTGCATCTCCTTAACAAAACCTAGCTTCTAATCAGAACGTTAAAGAAGAATTAAAAGCATCAGTCGATAGGAGTTTCAAAGAAAAAAAACTAGTCTTCAATTTACACCTAGAATCATAGAATCACTACAGTGCAGAAGGAGGCCATTCAGCCCTTGGAAGTCTGCACCGACCCTCCGAAAGAGCACCCTACCCTTGTTCATTAAAAATCATACTGAAGGAAGCAGAGGTGATTGATGTTAAGTACACAAAGCACATTGAATGTGATATGTGTCAAAGTGTGGGTCGCGAGCCGTGGATTGGTCGCAGGCTGGGGGGTCACAGAGCATTTGCATAATTTCCGCAGTGGACCCAATTACCGGAGAAGCGTCCAGTGGCCGCTACCTGCTTTTACATTGAGAATGGCACCTGCTGCAGTCTTTTAAATGAAAATAAATTGGGCTGTGTGCAGTCTACCGGCCAGAAGTGGCAGCAGAGAGGAGGTCACGCGTCCTGCATGTGCAGTTTACATCAAGCGTCCTCCATGTACGTGCTTTTGCGCCAAATCACAGAGCAGAGCTGCTTCCATTTTCTAGCTGCTGGCAAGAGGATTGTGAAGATGGATCATTTTCTTAAAAGTAAGAGACCGGGCAGTGGATAGCACTGGGACTATGGCACTGAGGACCTGGGTTCGAATCCCAGCCCTGGGTCACTGTCCATGTTGAGTTTGCACATTCTCCCCGTGTCTGCGTGGGTTTCACCCCCACAATCCAAAGATGTGCAGGTTAGATGGATTGGCTATGCTAAATTGCCCCTTAATTGAAAAAAATAATAATTGGGTACTCTAAATTTAACGGCCAGAGACTCAATAGGCAGTGTATCTACTGGAGTTCTTACTAGAATCTGCTAGAGAGAGCTGCTCAGTAGAGTCCAGAGTAGGACAGAGCAGTGCTAGTGTTAACTGTGTACAGAGCCCCAGGGCCTCTGGTTATCAGCCTACTAAGAAGAAACTTAACTCGGGAACAAAGCAGTATAAACTTGATTTCTTGAGGTATAATTTTGTCAATTGTGCCAATGCAAATAAGGATGCAAAGCCCATGTGTGTTATATGCACGGAAGTACTGGCAGATGAGAGAACTTTCAGATTTTGGAAGAGAAGTGGTTGGTGAAAAATTCCTTTTGCGGATGAGACTCCAGTGTCGGTTATTAACAAATTAAAAGACTACGCTGCTATACCTGACCTGTGATACTGATAGAAATTGCTGTTATTTGGGAACTAAGAAGGGGTAACGCATATCCAGGGTTCCGAATAGAGTACAGAGATGCATCAGATACCACACTAAAAACACAGCAAATATATTTGAGACTGTCAGCATTCTGGAGTAGCATCTCTCAGGAGTTATTCAATGCTGAGTAAAAAGGGCATTTTGTTGCAATTGCCCTTCACGACGACCTATATGGACTTTTCATTTTCATAAAGGTGAAGACTGCATAAAGGAACTGGCTGAAGTCGGCACCTGATATGCACATTGCTCTCTCCTCCTCTGAACCTGATTCAAGTGAGATCATGAGGATCAAGCAGGCTCCCCTTTTGTATTAAAGGGAAGCAAACGTGGCGTGGGTCACAAAGGTCGGCCGGTTAGCAAAAGTGGGTCCCAGAAAAAAGTTTATAAAACACCGATATATGCAATATATGCAAAAAGTATTTGAGATCCATTATAGATCTATTGAGGCCTACAGTCACAATCTGTTTCTTTTTATTTATTATTTTGTGGGGTGTGGGTGTCACTGGCAAGGACAGCATTTGTTGCCCGTCCCTAATTACCTTTAAACTGCTTGCCAGGCCATTTCAGCGGGCTGATAAGAGTAACCAACATTGCTCTGGGATCACATGTTGGCCAGATCAGATAAGCATGGCACATTTCCTTCTGTTGTAAAGTTGTAAGTTGCCTCATGAAGAGGTCTAAAGACTTGAATGTTTGAACAAAAACTGTTTATTGATAACACATAACTACATACATATGTATGTATTGGATACAATGACTTCTTACCAGACTAACTGCTACATTTTACTACTCCCATGTAACTCAATCACAATTTGGGTGGTTTCTCCAGTCCTACATTTACGCTTACAGTCCCGAACACAATACTAAACCTCCCCGAAAGGACATCAGTGAACCAGATGGGTTTTTACAACAATTGATGATAGTTGCCATGGTCACCAGTACTGAGACTCGCTTTCAAATGTATTAATTGAATTGTAACTTAGCCAGCCATGGTGGGATTTGAAACAGTTTCCCCAGAGCATGATTCTGGACCTTTTGTATTACAAGTTTAGTGACATTGACACTGCACACCGCCACCCTGTCTCCGTATTGTAAGTCTCCCATTATAAAGTAGTGGTTAAAGACAAACTAGGTGATTATAGATAAACTCATAGTAAAATGGAGGGGATGGAATTGGGAGCACCGACTAAATCCCCTGACTGACAATGGAGGGGCGAGTTTGCCAGTGGTGAGTTTACAGGTGAGTGAAAATACAAAAATTATAGTTATGAACACTGCAGCTGAAAGTCATTTCAGGAATGGACTCTGAAAAGAAATCGCAGTGATCAATGAGATGCTCCATCGGTTCTTAGTTTGCGATTTGTTTGGTCAACTAACACCTGTGCTAGCGGGGCAAGTCCATACAAATAATTCTCTTCAAATGGTTGGGGGCCATAGTTTGTATCAGTTGGTCTGTGGGAGGGATCCCGAAATACCTTGAGTGCTGTGTGATCCCCTGATCCTAGAAAGAGCTACAATTTGTTCCACTCTTTCTGCGCACTTGAATGCCCTATGTGCAGGAAGAGGGGCATTCACCAAGGCAGAAGCCTCCAGAGGCAGTTCAGTGATCTTTATGCCATTATATAAGACTTTCCAAGATACATTTTAATTCTCAGGATTTAGTAAATTATAAGAGAGAGGGTCAGAAAGAGTGGGAAGGTCCGGGTAAGGTGATAGGGCATGATGGGAAGGCAGTGGTTCTCCAACATGGTGGTCAAACTATTGAGATCCATTCATTTTGGTTAATCATTATAAACTTTCAGAATATGAGCAGTGAACAGAAGGTAATGAGGTACCCTGTGCCTCATACTCATATGTTCAACAGCTATAAGGAACAGAATATGGTAGATAAGGGTCTGGATGACAGTAGACAAAGGGATACCGATGCACAGACCAGGGCTCTCATATCTAAAGGACAACTGCCTAAGTCGGTACAGGGTGACATACATATCAGATAGGTCCAATGAATGGAGAGATGCAATTATTGTCGGGGGAGTAGGGAAAGTCAAAGGTAAATTCAAACATTGTCTAAATGTCCAAGATGATGGCCAAAGAGGTAATATCGATGAACTGCCAAAAGAGGTGAAACAGTGGAAAGCAAGAAAATGCAGTGCAGGTTTGTGTGTTGGAAGTAGGGATGATTCTGGCGCTAGAAAGATCACAAAGGGGTAACAGAACCTCTGACCATGGGAGGGAGACACTTAATAGCAATAGTCTAGAAAGAGATTGAAGGGAAAGTCGAAACTGTGGCTTGATTAGGCTATGTGAAAGAACAAGGATCACAGAACAATCTAGGAAAACTACGAGAAGGAGAAACCCTTATGATTGGGATTTTGGTAGTTGCAAACAAATTAAGAAGGCATTTTAATAAGAGAGGATAAATGAAAGGAATTGGATAGTTGGAAGGAATTTGGGTCTGCTCTGAAATGCCAGATAGGGGACAGTCAACCTTGACACAGATGGATATATATGGAGAAAAATACCCTGAGCATGAACATATAAGGCCAAGGTGAGATTAGTGTCTCAGTGTTGGGAAGAGAGATTTGGAGATCAAGATATTAGAGTGGCCTCCCTCATAGCAGCAAAAGTAACCGTGAGAATTTTGTTAGTGTGTTGGCCACATATTTGTGGGAATGTAGGTCGATCGATACAAAAGCTGCATTTTTGCAGTGTGAAAAATTTCAAACAGTTGTTTTGAAACCACCTAAAGAAGCGGATGATGTAAAAGGATGGCTGGAAATTAATCAAATATGTTTATGGATTGAATGAGGTATCAAAGGTATGCTATTTTTCGGTTAGGTCTGTCTTGCTTGAAAGTAGGCTGCACTCAACCGAAAGCAGATTCAGCATTGTTCTACTAGCATGACAAAGAGAAACTTTTGGGCAACTTTGCATGTCGATGATTTTATATGGGGTGGTTCTGAAGGATTTGAGCAACTTGTTATAGCTATGATCAAAGAAGAATTAAGTTTGGAAGTCAGGCTTCAAGAGTCTTTAAATATAAAGGCGTAGACGTAATCAGAATAAATCGGCGGTAACCTTGAATCAATAATTATATCCAGAAAGTGCTTCATGTATCTCGATAAATCGGGCGAGGTCATCACAGAAAGATGATCTTGCATCCAAAGAAGAAACAGCAGTTAAGTTTGATTGCAGAGTGAGACTGGTTATGTGGTCAGAGACAAAGACTCCATGCTAGTTATGGCACATTGGAACTTAGTACTAGGAACAAACATGCTAAAGGCAATTGAGGAGGTTTTGAGGGCAAATAAAACATGAAATAAATTAATTTGCAGAAATGTATACTCCGGTTTACAGCCTTGGTTGGCCCAAAGGACAGAGAATTAGTCCTTTTTAGTGATGCTTCCCACGCCAATTGTTTGAATTGGTTTATAATATTCTCGGTGAGTAAAAATGGAAATTGTTATCCCTTGGCCTGGGAAGCCAATAAATAAAAACGGTGATTAAAAGTACCCTTGGCACAGAAACGCTGGCTCTGGCAGAAATGATAGAAATGCGATTGTACTCATCAAACATTTTGAGGGAAATCCTAATCAAGGGAATTCTGAGAAATGTTTGGTTATTGAACACGTATGGATAAGTGTTCTCTATGGGATCATGTACTTTGAATAAGAGTGTAACTGAGAAAAATGCACATCCAAAATTGTGCAGGTTAGGTGGTTTGGCTATGATCAATGCGTGGCGTTATAGGAATACGGCGGGGGAGTAGCCCTGGGTAGAGTGCTCTTTTGGAGGGTCAGTGCAGACTCGATGGGCAGAATGGCCTCCTGCACTGTATGGATTCTGTGAAAAGTTTAAGGGTTAATATAAAAGAAATGTTAAGAGAGGAAAGAGATCTCCAAAATGAAATGGTCGACACAAGTTACCAATTATTAGACTGTTTTACAAAAGGAGTGCTTGCTCAAAGAAATTGTTGGAGTTCCGAGAAGAGGGATGTTTTATGATGGGTTATACAAAATATTTTTTTCTCTTTTATTTGTTTTATAATTACTTGAGTGTGTTATATAGGTTTTTGTTTCAAGAATGGAAGGGTATCTCGAAGTGCTAAGTTTGTTATAATGTTCAGACACAGGTGAAGGGCATTGTTTAATTAAACACCAAGAGTACTCGTAAAGAGAGACTGCTGGGACATTGTGGTGAGAGCAGGTAGGACGTAGACACATATTATGCTGAATTCTGCACAAACAAATTTATTAGCAAAAAAAGTATAAGTGTTTTGTTTCATACTTCACCTGGCTTGGGATTGATTTAACAGAATGCTTCCAGTCGGGTAGGCAAGTTAAACTCCAACCCATTGTCTTCGTATTTGTACCAAAACTACAATTTGCAGAACAGATTAAAATCCTCCCTGCCACATTGAATATTTAAAGCCAGTGAAACATAGTGAGAAAAGTGACACATGCAGATGACACATTTTGATCGTGGAATGTAAATGTAGACAGTGAAGTAGAGCTGAGCTAAACCAACGCTTTGTAAGAGTCTGAACTTGGGTAAGCTTATATTTGAATTTCTTTTCTGGTTTTTATTTTCAGTGGAAACTTGGAACTGAGTCAACTTTTCAGTTTGTCATGGAAGCTGAATGTAGAGAGTAATGATTTGAATGCTTTTGAGATTTGCCTGAATTTCATTTGGCTTGGATTTGATGTAAAGCTGTTCACTCGTGCATAATACAAGTACACTTCTGATGTATTTTATCAGTTTTATTTAATACAAATGCTATTGAAAAATTATTGGAGTGAAATTGCTCTATTTCTGTTCTTGACTTATGTTTTATGTATTAACTAGAACAACGTTCTTTCAGAAATCAATGTTTTGCATTAATATTCCTTTTTAAAAGATTTTGGGTTATATTTTGCTGCTGCTTTGCTGACAAATTTCATCAGCATCACAAATGGTGATTTATATATGTGTATTTTTATATATGAGGCATGTAAAACATGTGTCAGATTCCTTTTTTGTATTAAAAGAGCACATTGTGGTTTTAGTAAACCACTGGATTGGGGTAAATCTGACAATATCATCGTTAAATTTTTACTTCAGAGGTTACCTGGGTCTCAGTTCTGGCACCTAAATGATGCATAAAAATAATGCAATGCCAAATTGAGGTGGAATGATTTTATCATTAAAATGTACAGTATTGTAATTCTTGAAACTGAGGAATGTGACCAAACTTTGAAGTTTTGATTTGATTGAGCTCAAAGTGGATTTGTGATTTTGTTTGCACAATACTTTACATTTTCTACTATTATTGTTTTTCTGATCTCCACAAATTGGGTTCTTCTAAGGGAGGCAGGCATATCATCTATTTTACATTTTATGGTCACAGAGGAGTCAGGTACGAGAGTATAACAAAAATTATTTATTGTTAAAGCAAACTATTTACAGGTCACAATCCAAGGGTCAGCCGGGGCTTCCCTGCCTAGGCTCCTCTCTGGGTCGACTTCTGTGTCCGTTATCAATTATCCTAATCAATGGTCTTATGGGACTTGTGGATGTCCCCATACAGGAAGTCTCCTCGGTTCTTACCCATTCTGCACCTGGCTAATTGATCCCACCCCCCGAGTACTCTTTCTGCGTTATCTGCCCAAAGGTAGAATAGGAGGTTTGGAAGGGCCCGGTCCCCATATTCCTTCTCCTCTGTAAGACCATAAGACATAGGAGCAGAAATAGGCCACTTGGTCCATCGAGTCTGCTCTGTCATTAAATCATGTCTGATATTTTTCTCATCCCCATTCTCCTGCCTTCTCCCCATAACCCCTGATCCCCTTATTAATCAATAACCTATCTATCTCTGTCTTAAAGACACTCAGTGATTTGGCCTCCACAGCCTTCTGCGGCAAAGAGTTCCACAGATTCAACACGCTCTGGCTGAAGAAATTCCTCCCCATCTCTGTTTTAAAGGATCATCCCTTTAGTCTGAGATGGTGTCGTTTGGTTCTAGTTTTTCCCACAAGTGGAAACATCCTCTCCACGTCTACTCTATCCAGGCCTCGCAGTATCCTGTAAGTTTCAATAAGATCCCCCCCCTTCATCCTTCAGTAGGATGCTCTTACGAATCCTAGGGTTGTTCTCTTCACTCACTCTCACACTTACTCACACTCACACTCACTCACTTACTCTCACGCACTCTCGCACTCACTCATTTACTCGCACTCACTCACTTTCTCTCACTCTCTCACTGTCCACTCTCTCTCTCTCTCTCTCTCTCTGATTATCTGCACTCCCCCCTCCAGGGAGAGTGGGAGCGAGTCACACCTCTGCAAGCCCCTCCACTGGTTCCAGCTATGAATCCGTGTGGGCTGTTAGGATCCCCAGGTCTCATAATTTGGTTTGGGCCAGCTTACGGCAACTTCCCAGTTCTGATTCCCCACCCCGTCATGGTGAAGATTCTGCCCTTGCTCAGGTTGAGTTTTTAATCTGAGAAGACTCCAAAGTCCCTTAGGAGTTCCATTATTCCTCCCATGCTGGCTCGGGGGTTTGAGACGTAGGAACAAGTCATCTGCATAGAGTAGGACTCTATGCTCCCTGTCTCCTCTCTGGGTGCCTCTCCACCCCTTTGCTGATCTGAGAGCAGTAGCCAGTGGCTCAATTGCCAGGGCGAATAGCAGCAGGGATAATGGGCAGCCCTGCCTCGTGCCTCTGTGCAGCTTGGAAGTGTTCAGAGAGGTGGTGCTTGTCCATACGGTTGCCATGGCAGTGCTACAGTAGTTTCATCCATGAGGTGAACCCTGGCCCAAACCCAAACCGTTCCAGTACCTCCGTACAACTGTCGAAGGCCTTATCAGCGTCTAGGGAGATGATCGCCTCTGGTGTCTCCTTCCCTGGTGGGGTCATAATCATGTTCAGCAGGTGTCTGGCGTTCGCCATTAGTTGTCTGCCCTTGACAAAGCCCGTTTCATCCTCTGCGACTGCCTCTGGCACACCGCTCTCCAGTCACTTCGCCAAGATCTTCGCCAGTACTTTGGCGTCAGTGTTTAGGAGTGAGATAGGTCTGTATTAACCTGCACTCCATTGGGGTTTTTGTCTTTTTTAGGGATCAGTGATATCGAGGCCTGTGCCAGGATGGGCGGCAGGGTCCCTCTTGATAGCAAGTCATTGAACATCTCCCACAGGTACGGGGCGAGTGTTGCCGCAAATATTTTATAAAACCCCATTGGGAATCCATCTGGACACAGTGCCTTCCCCGACTGCATGGAGCTGGTACATTCTATGACTTCCCCCAGCTCTAGTGGTGCTTCCAGTTCCTGCCTCTTTTCCTCCCCCACAGGTAGTATGACCAGCCTGTTGAGAAACTGCCTCATCTTCGAGTCTACCTCTGGGGGCTCAGAGGTGTACATCTCCTGGTAAAAGGTTGCAAAGGCCTCATTGATCTTGTCTGGTGCTTACTGTTCCTGTCCTTCACCTGTGCTTTCTCCCTCGAGGCTGCCTCCTTCTCAGCTGGTGAGCCAACAGGCGGCTGGCCTTGTCTCTGTTCATAAAAGTATCTTGCAGGAAACAATTGAACTTCACTTAGTAACTCCCAATGCTGGATTTATATTTGAGAATGACTTCCTCAAGTAACTCTTCAGTACTGGCATTCGTTTGTGCAACTCTAGGAAACGTCTTGTTCTATCTTGCTAGGGTGAGCCAAGAGTAGCTGCATAGAAACAATTAATTACATTAACACCGCAAGCTGCAACTAGCTGGCAATGACTGGGATCTTCTCCAATGACTGTGGAGTCCTCATGCAATATGGGTGGCTTAACTCGTTCTGGTTTCCTAAAATATAGATGACTGGAATAGAGAGTTGCTCGGTGTTATGCTGCTGTCGGTGGCAACATTGTCATGGATCAAAAGCACTCTGTTTGGCTGATGCTCACTGCTTTTGGCAGAATATGCACTCTGGTTTATATTTATAGATTTGAACTGGAGGTGCAGAGAAGCTAAATGTGGATGTACTGTAACCTTCCTTTTGTGAGGAATGAAGTTGTGATTTTGTGTTCTTCCATTCAGCAACAACAAAATAGAATTGGTCAGTTAGAACCCCATTCCCATTGGCAGCCATTGATGTTAATGAGTTCTGTTGCAAGAAAATTCCGTACCCATTTGATTTCCAACATTACTATTTTGCAATGGTTAAATATTGGGTTCTACAAAGAAAGAACACTAAATTATATTCCCATGATAACTGCTGTACAGTAAATACAGGGGAAGGTGGATAAGTGGATGATGGATAAAAGAATCGGACATTTTGATAGAGTGAGATGAAGTAAGTTGGGAAAGTATTATGCGGAATATAAACACCTGCACAGTCCATCTCTGTGCTGTAAAATGCTATAATAATAATTTTTGGCACAAGTAGGCTTATATTAACACAGCAATGAAGTTACTGTGAAAAGCCCCTAGTCACCACATTCCGGCGCCTGTTCGGGTACACCGAGGGAGAATTCAGAATGTGCAAATTATCTAACAGTACGTCTTTCGGGACTTGTGGGAGGAAACCGGAGCAGATACAGGGAGAACGTGCAGACTCCACACACAGTGACCCAAGCCGGGAATCGAACCTGGGACCCTGGTGCTGTAAAGCAACAGTGCTAACCACTGCTACCGCTATGTATGTTATTTAAGATTAAGTCAAAATAACAAAACCTTTCCCAGTGATTGGAGAATATTGGACTGGAGGAACAATTTAGTCATTGCACAGCTGGCCTTTTTGAATTAGCTTATTAAGCATTCTGGCTGTGATTTAGAAAATATTACAATCATTTGTGGTTTGTTTATATTACTGAACCAGTGATGGTGGGAAGGGGTGTGGGGGAGAAAGCACATATTTGAGATTGTGTTTTTGCCACTGAGGGTGTTTTTGCCTGTGAGGACAGTAATGTCACTTCAAATTATAGTTCTGAAGCCAAAACCTAGCTGGAATGGAAATCCAACTTGGTGAGTGAGAAAGTTCCTAATTTATCGTGCTGATTGGCTTTAATTCTGAAGTGGTAATAACAGCGAATCTGTCAGCACTTGCCATCATTATTCAATTGAAACTGATAGCAACTTGGGGAGACCACACGTGCAGGATTATGTGGAAATTCAGAAGCTGCTGTTATTGATTGTTTGCTTCTCCAGTATGAGTGTGCTGTTGAGCCACCCTGAGAGTGCAATCCAATAAAAATCCTATGATTGATGGGAACTTAATCTTCCACTTTTATCTCATTGGAAAAAGCATTGAAAATGTTAGGTGTTAAATAAAGTATAACTGGGGTTTTTAATGACATACCAACTTCGTGATTACTGTTGAAAGCCATCATTTTATATTTAAATGGCATCTACCTGACAATGTGGAGAATTGCCCAGATGTAACCTGTCCACAAAAAAGCAGGACAAATCCAATTTGGCCAGTTACTGCCCCATCAATCTACTCTAAATCATCAGTGAAGTGATGAAGGTGTTGTCAACAATGCCTTCAAGCAATAACCTGCTCACTGAAGCTCAGTTTGGGATCTACCAGGGGCACTCAGGAGTTCCCCAGGGTGGCGTCCTAGGTCAAATCCTCTTCAGCTGATACACCAATGATGTTCTTGCCATCACTAGGTCAGAAGTGGGGCTGTTCGCTGATAAATGTTCAGCACCATTTATGACTTCATCCACTGAAGGAGTTCATGTCCATATACAGAAAGATCTGGACACCATTCAGGCTTGGGCTGTCAAGAGGCAAATAACATTCTTGCCACACAAGCACCAGGCAATGACAATCTTCAACAAAAGAAAATCCAACCATTGCTCCTTGACATTCAATGGCATTATCATCACTGAATCCCGCACTGGGAGTTGTCATTGACCAGCAACCCCTTCATAAAACCCACATTATCCCAATTTGGGGCATACACATTTACCAACACCACTGGCACCCCTTCCAATAACCCCAGTCACAATCACATATCTCCCACCCAGATCCTTGCTTCCTTTGCACTCTCAAATCCCGTTTCATTGCTAATTAAAATCTCCCCTCCACTCGTTTTCGAATCAAAACCCAAGGGGAAAACGTGCCTGAACCATCCCTTCCTTAACCTAACCTGGTCCTTCACGTGGAGGTGCGTCTCCTGCAGAAAGACCACCCCCGCTTTCAAGCTCCTGAGGTGTGCAAACACCGGCGACCTTTTAACCGGCCCATTCAGCCCCCGGATGTTCCACGTTACCAGCCTTATCAAAAATGCTGGCCCAGTCAGTGACAACCAAACCCTATTAAAGAATTATGAAAAAAATTATGGAATCTTTCCCAGTAAATAAAAAATTCCACATTTTTCATCACTGCTCCTTGTAATACCTTGGCTGCTAATTTCCGTTCAAGAGTCTCACTTTGTAATATATTGTTTATGGACAGGAGGGGGTTTAATTTAAGCAGCACTAATTTCTCCGCTCATCACCCGTCCATTAACAGAAAGGTGTTTTTGATCTGTTTCCCCCTTTACAAGTGTATTTTCCGACCCCTCGGTTTTAGTGTGATCCAATTTTGTATTAATAATCCCATAGCGGACACCAAATAGGCTGGACTCAAAGGGTTAGTTTATTTGCACGCTCTCAAAACATGGGAAGCAGGTTGCAACATTGCCTCCTTTGCATTGATAGAATAAAAGAGGGATAGAGAAAAGAAAGAGGCCACCGTGAAAATAAATATTGTTTCATGTGGGTCCAGAGCCCAGATTGAATGTCCAATGAGGCATTCCATTACGGAGATCAGTGGGCTGATAACCAATGTGGTATAATTCATTTTTACGGTGGTGTTGTTTTCATGTGATGAGAGAGGCTCCCAGAGCCAAATTTGTCTTGTAAGCAAGGTTACAGATGTTCCAGTAAAAACAGTGTAGCTGCGGCCATGGGTTTAACCTGTAAGAGCTCTTTTTCTGTGAGGCTGCTTGAACGATGGTAAACAGCAGTCCGGGTTTGCAGCACAGCAAACTGTGGTTCCATAAGCTAGACATCCATATCATATTTCTCCACATCCTTTGACAAGCGATGTGTATCCTTTATCTGGGACTTCGTGATGGTCAACTTTCTCAGTCATCAAGAATTGGAAGGAAGGTTGTGAGTTCCTTTGTCCTAGCAGAAAGGTAGACTCTGGTTGACCAAACTGGGTTATGCGATGCAGATGGCTTTTGTATAGCACTTTTTGAATTTAGTCTGTGTAGCCGAGAGTGGAATTGTTAGTGCCTCTTCAAGGGTAACAAGATGCAGGTTTCTTCAATGCTGCCAGGTAGCCCCTTCTGTGGAGGGTCACAGACAGAACCTCACAAGGTCTTTGCCCGATTTTTTTATAATTTTAGAAAAAAGCCTTGTGATATAAATATTTTTTATATATATATTATAAATTGATATATTGATGTGTGTGCATGTACTTATATATGTAATATATATGTGCGTACATATATCATGAAAATATCCAGGATGAGGTCTTCGTCCACTCACAATTGTCAGTATGTGCTCACATTGGACGCTGTTTCATTTTGGAAGCTGTTAGCTTATTGATTATTTCGTGCCTCGCATGACCGTGTTTATTCTTTTGATAAAGTTATCTTTTGTGTGAAATGGATTGGGGTTTTCTGGAGGAGTAAATTACTATCAAAGAATAAAGAAAAGTACAGGCCCTTTGGCCCTCCAAGCCTCTGCCAATCATGATGCCTGTCTAAACTAATACCTTCTGCACTTCCAGGATCCGTATCCCTCTATTCCCACCCTATTGTATTTGTCAAGGTGCCTCTTAAATGCCATTATCGTGCCTGCTTCCACCAGCTCCCCCGGCAGCGAGTTCCAGGTACTCACCATCCTCTGTGTAAAAAAGACTTGCCTCGCACATCTCCTCTAAACCTTGCCCCTCTCACTGTAAACCTATGGCCCCTGGTAATTGATTTTCCCACTCTGGAACATTTCTTTACTGTCATATTTCATTTTCTTAGGAGATTCCCATACTTGCCATGTTTGGATTTTTCCAACATCCGTGAAACTTTGTTTCAAAATTGCGGTGTATCTCAAAATCAAGTGTTTTTGGTCTTTGATCAATCTAAGTTAAACTGTGGATCTCAGATGCACAATAGTGTGGCTCAGCTGATGTTCCTGGTTATTGTTCTGCATAAATGACGTCCCTTTTACTGCAAGAGAAAATTGTACATCCAAAGTAAGTGTAAACTAAAATAGAATATGCAGAATCTCTCATTTAGTAAGTTGTTAATTTAATTTCAACTCAAACAATTTCTATATATTCTATCCACAGTTTTAGTTTAACATTGTTGTAAATTACTGGAGTCCTATTATAGTTTATCTGTGAGTGCTATTATAGTTTATCTGTATTTATGTAAGCATATAATCCTCATTGTATCAGAATAATTCAGCAGTATGTTTAATGTATTAAAAAAGTACGATCCTTTTTTATTTGAAGAAATTGAACAGAATGAAAATAGTTTGTAATGATTCCTTCCCTTATTTCTCCATGACCTTAAAGTAAACAATTCAGGAGGAGGGATGAAAATGTCTGAAGAAAAAGGCTGGCAGGCTGTACCAATCAAAATTGAAAGAATCGATGAAGAAGCCGAATCAAGCAATACAGCTAATGTGCAGGACTTTGATATATATAGTGCCATGGAATGGAAGAATGGAGTGGGTACCTTGCCTGGCAGTAACCTAAAGGTATGCATCATTAATTTTAAGTTTTTAAGTCTTTCATTTTTGATTTTTCCAATGTAGATTTCTGGATGCAATAACTACAGCGACGATAAACTTTCCCCTTCAAAAAACATACAAAAATACAACAGTTATTCCACAAATTCAACAGTCTGTGTAACAAATATAAAAAAACAAACAATCAATGTAGATTTTGTATTTGTAGGCAAGGTTATTCAGCTAAAATCCATGATGTTGTATTTAGCAAGGAAGTCACCCCATTCAGATTTTACTGATGCTGTTGGTTTGGCCAGGGTTTGGGAAGAGTAGAGGCATCTACTGTTTGGAACGACTCTCATCAGGAAATGTGATGTCATGGTATGTCGCAATTGCCTATCTTGCATCATCCTCTCACATCCACTGTAGCTCGTCTGCAACCGCACTGTGACATCCATCAACCACCGACACCTGGGCTGACCCCTCTTTCCGCTACCCTCCACTTTGCGCTATGGTGCTGAATTAATGGCTGAAATTTTCTTTTCTAGACAACATTTTTAGAGTTATTTCTGTTCCTTCAATTTCAAGCACCTCTTCAATTGTCATATGGTCTGTATATGGAATCTTTAGCACATGTCACAGCATCCACATTTCAAACGCCTCCATTTTAGGGGCTGGTTTAGCACAGGGCTAAATAGCTGGCTTTTAAAGCAGACCAAGGCAGGCCAGCAGAGCGGGTTCAATTCCCGTACCAGCCTCCCCGAACAGGCGCCGGAATGTGGCGACTAGGGGTTTTTCACTAACTTCATTTGAAGCCTACTTGTGACAATAAGCGAATTTCATTTCATTTCTTCCACAGATTTATTTATTCTGTCTTCTGAGACACAGAGGAAAATGGATAGAATGTAACATTTTGCAAGTTTTTTTCCTTGTTAAAAGCTTTAATTTTGTTGTTAACACATCCTTTACCTTCACAAAATTACTTCTGGCTATCTCTGTCCTCCTTTTGACTTTGGCATCACCTCTGCCATCTTCAGTTATCATTTGTCTTAAATAGAAAAACTTACCGACACATTCCAGTGCACATCATCCACTTCAATCTTCATTCCAGTTTCTTCTAATGAGCTTCTGCTAAGTACCATTGGCCCATAACTTTCATGTTTTCTAGTTTTGCATTTAGGGTATATACTGGGAATCCCTCTAGGATGTTCCCATGGAAGACTTTATCCGGCAGTTGCCCAGAAATGCTAACTTCTGGACAAGTGTGCTGTGCTGGCAACCATCCGATAGAAGCGATTTAAATTGCCAACTTTGGATGGTTCTGCCAGTTTTACCCTGATAGTTACTGTAAAAGAATTAGAAGAGGAAAAAACTTCTAACTCCAGAGTAACTATTTAACACCCAGATCCAAGTGGCAAGGGACGGGGATAACCCCCCCCCCCCCCCACCCCAGGACTGACTCTCATCCCTCCTGGACTGACCCCCTCCTCCTGCCTGACTGACCCTGTTTTCCCTCCCATATTGATGCCCCTCCAACCCGGACCGACTGACGACTCTCCCAACAGAGTTATTTCCCTCACCCCACCTCTCCCGCCTGGACTGACATCCCCACCTCCTACACTGACCCCCCCCCTCCCGACCCCCCAAACACTGGGTCCGCTCCTCCTCCCCCACAAACTACCGGGCTACTACTGTAAAAAAAGGTGGAGGTTGTGGCTGACTTATCTGCGTCCCAGTTACACCAGGTCAATGCTGCCAGGGACGTGCTTCGCTGCTCCTGTCTCACCCAGACTGAGTGCAGAAGGTTGGGCGAGACAGGGGCTTAGGAATCCCAGGAATGGTAAGTCTGGCGAGAGTGGTAATCCGAATGTGAATTTCCACTCTGCCGAAGTTACGGGCATTGTTTTTGTTATTTTGATATTCATACTCGATCCATATTCTAAACTTGTGGATTTTACTTTTTCAATTATATTTTGGAAGGCCTCTTCTCATGCTGCAGGGAGTGCTGTGTTGTCATTGTCTTCACTTTCTACCCTGAATGTACATTTAGTTCTTTGATAATTTGTTCTGTACAGAGTGAATAGTTCTGGTAACAGTACAGCCTTTTCATACTCCTCTCTTCACTTGATGCAAGGATAATGGTAGGGTGAGGTATACTGCCATCCCTTCACCCTTCACCTATCTGCAATTCCTGGAAAATAAGCTTAGTAGATATAAAGTTACAGTTGAATTGAATTATTATCTAAATGATTCAAAGAGTGAGACGCCAGCAACTTTTCTGTGTTTATAACTGAAGGTGATAAGTAACTAAAATCTCATCAATATGGGTTAAACTTAAAGCTTTGTTTGTTTTCAAGTCCATTTATGTGGTTGTCTTTGAAATTGGTGGTTTGTAGGCACAGTAGCTCATCATGTCATTAAACTACCGTCGTGCATATGATGTTTATTACAATAATGTGGATTTGCACCAAAAAGGATTAGTACTAAATGTTCTTGGAGACAAGGGCCAGAGTTTCGCGTTGCTCGGATGGGCGTGCATCCGACCTGGAAGCACATACAACCGTGCGGGAAAATGATTGATATTTTGGTCGCTGGGCGCGGGCATGAAATGTACCTGCCGACAATCAGGAATCCAATTTAATATAATTAGACAGCAATTGACTGGGATTTTACATTGCCTATCTGCCCATCTGCCTTTCCAGTTGGCGGGTGGGCCGATTGCCCAGGGCGCTTTTACGTTTTTGTTCATCCTCCATCCAGGGCGGGTTGAAAGTCGCGGCTTAAATTAACAAAAGTATCTGAGTATGGTTGTGCTGCCTAGACACTCGTGGCATAGATTTTCCACTGACATTTACATTTTACAAGTCTGCTCCCTCAGACTTCCCAGCAGCGGCTCCCCCGAGGGTGCACATTGGAAGTGCCAACCCGCACTGTCCTTTTTCTGAGTCACTTCCCCCAGACGGCTGGGCCTTTCACAGAGCACGTTTCACGGTGCATGGCCATTAACTGGCCAGCCAGCTCGTCTTAACAATGCGATCTTGGACGGGAGCGGATTTCACATCCGCTCCTGCCCGTGCCGACTTCGGGCGTGACCCGCATGTAAAAGTCAGGCCAAGGTGTTCAGGAAAACATTGGGAAGAAAGAGAGATGGCAGTATAGATTGGAGAGAGAGGATATCCTAGATGGGGGAAAAACTGAATCTTGGTTAATGCTAAGAAAAAGGAGAGTTTTCATTACACTCCTGCATGGATTCTATAGTCAACCAACTACTGAGAAAGATACAGCGAAACAAATTTGCAAGGAAATGACAGAGAAGTGCAAGAACCAAAGTGTGGTTCTCATGGTTAATCATCCTAAGATAGACCATGATGGTAATATAAAGGGCAAAGAGGTGTGGGAGGAAGAGTTTGTCAAGTGTGTTGAGGAGAACTTTGTAATCAGCATGTTTGTATCCCAATAAAGAAATTTACATTTTTCTGGCAGATGAGGTGTGCAAATGGGTGCAGTACCAGTAGGGGAGCATTTAAGGGACAGCGATCATAGAATAATAAGGTATAGGTAACGATGGAAAAGAACAAGGAGCAATCCTGATCAAAAATAATTGATTGGGAGAAGACCAATTAGAATGAGGTGAGAAGATAACTCACCCAGGTAAATTGGTTTAAAAAAATCTAAAGCAAAATAACATGAATGCTGGAAATCTGAAAGAAAAACAAATTGCAGAAATACTCTGGTCAGGCTGTGCCTGCAGTGAGGGAAACAGATCAATGACCTTTCATGAGAATGAGAATCGGGAGAAGTTAGAGTGCACCAGCCAACTTAGCTGCCAGGTCCCGCCGTGTGGGACCATGCCCAATCCACGCCGGCGAACTGTCCAGAAACGGACGGCCGCTCCACCCATCAGGGGCTGGAGAATTGCCCGGGGGGGGGGGGGTGCACCGGCGTGGCATGGCGTGAAACCCGCCCCCGGCCGAAAACCAGCGCAGGAGAATACGGCAGCTGGTTTCGGAGAGGGATTCACGCCGACCTCCGGGGATTCTCCGACCCAGCGGGGGGGTGTCGGAGAATCCCGCCCAGGGAAGATTAAAGTACAGAGGAGATGGTGGTCCAGGGCTAAAGGGATTGGTAATGGGCCAAGAAGGAAAATAAGTCAAGCTGGAGGTATGAATGGCAGAATGATAAACAGCTGTCATCGGTGAGCAAAATCAAAGGAAAAACATGAGTAAAACCTGAAAACTGCAAAGAAAAAGGGAACAAAATGGTCATTGTGGTCTGAAATTGTTGGAATCCATTGTGAAATGTTAAAATCCATACGGCTGGAGGAAAGGGCAATCCTATGATTCTGTGGGGGGTGGGGGGAGCAGAAGTGAGGGAAATGGGATATACATGGACAAGAGCCCTGTTAATTACAGTGGAGAATATCCACAATTTGGCGAAAAAGGAATGCACACCAGAAGAGCTGTCCTGGAAGGTTGTATCATCAGAACAGATGTGACTGACCTTGAAGAATTAGGAGAATGGATAGGAGTTCTTACATGCAGCAGACTGTAAGGAATTGTAATAAATGTAGTTTGGCTATGTTACCTATCTCCAGGTCACTGGCATCTGTGGCCATTTTAAATGGCCTGAAAAGCCCAAGGGCCAACACTGGTTCCTGTGGGATTCTTCTTTGCTTTTGCCTCCATCTCCTATCATGGCTAAGATTGCAAATTTGGCGTCTGTAGTTTTATAGTGCAAATGGTTTGCAAGATTTTCCATTAAGAGTTGCATTGACTCCCTACTAGTAAATTCTTTGGGAGTTCCACTTCTGACTATTTTAGTTTTCGATAAAGGATTTACATTAACCAATGTATTTCCTTTCATTTTCAACTTGGCATTGGTGAGCAGCAGAAATGTCTGTGCACCCGACCAAGCAGGGTTGCTATGCCAATGTCGACAGGATTTAAAAATACGAGGGACTATTTGCCCAGCAGTAAGCTGCATTGGCCAGTTCATTGCATGGGTTAAGATGTTTTAGTTGAAAGCTTTTATATGTTGTTAATTTCAGAGCTATTTGCATTTCCTTTTTTTTAATAAACATTTTATTGAGGTTTTTTTGGTATTATAAGAACAACACAATAAACAATGTACATGAAACTATAAACATAGTGCAAAAGCCGTCTCCTTCCCTTCCAGGTCCCACCTTTATTAACCCCCTACTCTAAGCTAAACTTTCTGCTGATGATTAATTTTCCGCGAAGAAGTCGACGAACGGTTGCCACCTCTGGCCGAACCCTAACAGTGACCCTCTCAAGACAAGCTTGATTTTCTCCAAACAGAGAAAGCTAGCCATGTCCGATAGCCAGGTCTCTGACTTCGGGGGCTTTGAGTCCCTTCAAGCTAATAGTATCCGTCTCCGGGCTACCAGGGAAGCAAAGACCAGAACGTCTGCCTCTTTCTCCTCCTGGATTCCCGGGGCTTTCGACACCCCGAAAATCGCCACCTCTGGACTCAGCGCCACCCTTGTTTTTAACACCGTGGACATGACATCTGCAAACTCCTGCCAAAATCCCCTAAGCTTCGGGCATGCCCAGAACATATCAACATGGTTCGCTGGTCCTCCCGCACACCTTGTATCTTCTACCCCAAAGAATCTGCTCATCCGGGCCACTGTCATGTGAGCCCGGTGAATGACCTTAAATTGTATCAGGCTGAGCCTGGCACATGTTGCGGACTCTACTCAACGCGTCCGCCCATAGACCATCCTCTATCTCTCCTCCCAGCTCCTCGCACTTGCGCTTTAGCTCCTCAGTCTGCGTCTCCTCTGACCCCATAAGTTCCTTGTAAATGTCTGAGACGCTCCCTTCTCCTATCCACACTCTGGAAACTACCCTGTCCTGAATCCCCCTTAGCGGTAGGTGCGGTAAGATTGACACCTGTTTATGTCGGAAGTCCCGCACCTGCAGATACCTGAATTTGTTTCCCCTCACCAACCCAAACTTCTCCTCCAGCGCCCTCATACTAGGAAAGCTCCTCTCTATGAACATATTCCCCATCCTCTCAATCCCTCCTCTCCGCCCTATCCGGAACCCCCCATCCATACTTCCTGGGGCAAACCGGTGATTAATACAGATTGGGGACCAGACCGATGCTCCCTCTGCTCCCACATGTCTCCTCCATTGCCCCCAGACTCTCAGGGTTGCCACCACCACGGGGCTGGTGGAGTACTGTGCCAGCGGGAATGGCAGAGGCGCAGTTGCCAATGTCCCCAAACTGGTGCCGTTGCATGAAGCCACTTCCATACGCTCCCATACCGACCCCCCCACCACCCACTTCCTGATCATGGCTATATTCGCCGCCCAGTAATAGTTACTAAAATTTGGCAGCGCCAGCCCGCCCTCTCCCCGACTCCGCTCAAGTATTACCTTCCTTACTCGCAGGGTCTTGCCTGCCCAAACAAAGCCAGAGATCACTTTGTTGACCCGTTTAAAAAAGGACCGCGGAATAAAGATGGGGAGACATTGAAACACGAACAGAAATCTCGGGAGGACCGTCATCTTCACCGTCTGCACCCTCGCAGATAATGACAACGGGAGTGAGTCCCATCTCCAAAAATCGTCCTTCATTTGGTCTACCAGCCGGGCCAGATTTAATTTATGCAGCCTGTCCCACTCCCGCGCCACTTGAATGCCTAGGTACCTACAGCTTCTTCCTACTAATCTAAATGGGAGCTCTCCTGTCCCCTTGCCTGGACCGCAACCATCTCACTTTCCCCCATATTTAGCTTATACCCTGAAAACCGGCCAAAGTCCCCTAGAATCCTCAGAATTTCTTCCATCCCCTCTAATGGGTCCGATACACACAGAAGCAGGTCGTCTGCATAGAGCAAGACTCTGTATTCCCCCCCCCCCCCCCCCCCCGGACCAGCCCCTTCCAGCCCCAGAGCAATCGCCAACGGCTCTATAGCTAGCACAAACAGTGGGGAGAGGGGGCATCCCTGTCTTGTCCCCCGGTGCAGTCTAAAATAGTCCGATGTTATCCTATTTGACCGTTCACTTGCCACAGGAGCCTGATACCGCAACCTGACCCAGTCAATAAAGCCCCGCCCAAATCAACACCGGCCTCAATATCCCAGAGAACTTTTAATAAAATTCCACTGGGTACCCGTCCGGTCCCGGGGCTTTACTTGCATGGCCTTCAGACCCTCCACTATCTCTTCCAACCCGATCTGGGCCCCCAGCCCTTCTACCAGCTCCCCGTCCACCTTTGGGAAATTCAGCCCCCTAAGAAGTGTCTCATCCCCTCCGGCCCGGGGGTTCCGACCTGTGCAGCCTACTGTAGAAATTCCTAAACGCCTTATTCACCCCTGCTGAATCTCCAACCAGGTTCCCATCTCCGTCTTTTACTTTCCCTGTCTACCTCCCTCTTTCTAAGCTACTGTGCAAGCATTCTGCTGGCCTTCACTCCATACTCAGATTGCCCCCCTCGCCTTTCTCAGCTGCTCCACCGCCCTCCCTGTGGTTAACTCGCCGAACTCCGCCGTTCCCTTAAAAGCCCTGCCTCTGGGGTCTCCGCATACCTCCTATCGATCTGTTAAATGTTCTTTACCAGTCGGTCCGTCTCCTTGCTGGCAGCCTGCCCGTTTTTGAGCTTGACCAGTCCAAGCCAGGGTCAATAACTGTTCCCTCCCATGACCAACCTGTGCAAGTCCAGGTCCGGTATTTTCCCCAGCATCCTCTTTATAAACTCCACATCATCTCAATTTGGCGCATACACATTTACTAATACCACCTGCACCCCCTCCAGCTTCCCTCTGACCACAATTACCGACCTCCTACATCCAAAACTATTCTACCCGCCTCAAACACCATCCGCTTATTGATCAGGATTGTGACCCCTCTCGTCTTTGAATCCAGTCCCGAGTGAAAGAACTGACTGACCCAGCCTTCCCTCAATCTAATCTGGTCAGTTACTCTAAGGTACGTCTCCTGCAACATTACCACATCTGCCTGCAGTTCCCTAAGATGCACGAACACACGTGCCATCTTGACCGGTCCATTTAACTCTCGAACATTCCAGGTGATCAGCCTAGTTGGGGGGCTCATTGCCCCCCCCCCCCCCCTCCTTCGCCGGTCAGCCATCGCCTTTTATGGGCCCGCCTCCAGCCCATACTCCGCGCCTCCACCGGCCCGCCCCCAGGCAGCCTCCTCCCCCAACCTCCTTTCTGTCCCTTGGCCCAAGTCCGTCCCTCGTCAGCAGAACATCCCCCCCCCCCCCCCCCCCCAAGTAACAACACTCTATAACCCAACCCCTTTGATAAACCGAACGTATGCACACCCCTCACTGCGCTTCCGTGAGCTAGTCCGCCCAGCTAGTTTGGTGGCCCCCATCCCTGGCGCTGGACAGTCTCCCACCTATTGTTCCCTCTCCACCCACCCCACCCCCCGCCCATACAAACATACTGCAACATCAAACAATCCCCACACAATTGCCCGACAGAAAAACACCAAAATCTAAACAAGCAGACGAGCAAGGGTTGCAGTTTACGAACATGGAGATAAGGCATGTTAGCAGGTCCGCTCCGGAAGGAAGCAGCGGCAAGGGAAATTGTGCAGGTGAGGGACAGAGCAGAGAAGTTGGTGGTGGCACCGGATCTAATTAACAAGGTTTTTGAGGAATTTTATGAGAGGTTGTACAGGTCAGAGCCACCCGGGGGAGATCGTGAGATGCAGGAATTTCTAAATGGGTTGGAGTACCCGAGGTTAAGGGAGGGGGACAGGGCTACAATAGAAGGAGCGATAGTGGAGCAGGAGATAAAGGATGCAATTGGGATGATGCAGTCGGGGAAGGTGGCAGGGTCGGATAGGTTTCCGGTAGAATATTACAAAAAATTCAAGGATAAGCTGGCACCCGTGAGGGTGGGGATGTTTGAAGTGGGGATGGCGAAGGGGGTGTTGCCACAGACCTTGGGGCAGGCATTGATTTCTCTTTTGCTAAAAAAATATAAGGATCCGATGGAGTGTGGGTCGTATAGGCCCATATCACTTCTGAATGTGGACGCAAAAGTATTGCTGAAGGTACTGGCGGGTAGGCTGGAGGAGTGCCTCCTGAAGGTGATCGGTGAAGATCAGACGGGGTTCGTGAGAGGGAGGCAGCTTTTTTCAAATATAAGAAGGGTATTGAACATCGTTATGGAACCGGCAGAGGGGAAGGAAACTCAGGTGGTTGTGGCATTGGACGCTGAGAAGGCGTTTGATCGGGTAGAATGGGGGTACTTGATGGCAGTCCTGGAGCGGTTTGGGATTGGACCAAGATTTGTGAACTGGGTAAAGCTACTATATAAGGAGTCAAGGGCGAGTGTCCGCACAAACAACATCAGCTCGAGATACTTTTATCTCCACCATGGGACTAGGCAGGGATGTCCTATGTTCCCCCTGCTGTTTGCACTCGCGATTGAGCCGTTGGTCATTGCATTAAGAAGTTTGGGGGTATGGAAAGGAATAGTGCGTGGGGGGATAGAGCATAGGGTGTCCTTATATGCCGATGACTTGCTGTTATACGTATTGGAACAGAGTGTGTCGATAGGGGGAATATTGGAGCTGCTTCGAGTGTTTGGGTCTTTCTCGACGTACAAGCTGAATCTAGACAAGAGTGAATATTTTGTGGTGTCTCGGCCGGGTGTGGGGGCAGGGTTTGGGGAGGCTGCCTTTCTGTGAGCCCTGTCCACCTCCAAGGGTCGGGCGAATGCCCCATCCCCCAGCAGCTTCTCAAACCATATCTGCGATGTATGCCCCAGCGTCCGCTCCTTCGGACCCCGCCGGGAGCCCAACGATTCTCAAGTTCTGCTGGCAGGACCTATTCCATAGGTCCTCCACCTTCTCCAGGAGCTTCAACTCCACCGCAGTTTGATGTTCCTCCTGCTCAGCCAGCACCTTCTCCACCTTCTGGATCGCCTGATCTTGCGCGTCCAATCTAAGGTCCAGCCGTTCAATTGACTCTTTTATCGGGTCCAAGCAGTCCCGTTTCTGCTTAGCAAAGCCTTCCTGAATAACTTGCTTCAGCTGCTCTTTTGACCGCTGGGTCGACAAACCAGAGGTCCGGTCCTCCGCCATGCTGTCTCCCGCTGCAGCTTCAGCCCAAGCCTTCTCTGTCTTTCGGTTTCTGCCTTTATGAGCACTTCTAGTCCTTTTCTTCATGTACCGATGTGGGAATTCAGTACACAATTGCCTCTGTCTTCAGATTTACAGTTCAAGTCCGGTAGAAAATCGGGGGAAAAGGTCCAAAAGTCCTACCTGAGCGGGAGCCACCAAATGTGCGACTTACTCCTTCATAGCCGCCGCTGGGAGTGCTATTTGCATTTTCTACCAATTACTGTCTTAAATATATGAAACTGTGTGTTGACTCTGGAAAATGCAGCAAGACCTTGACAATATCCAGGCTTGGGCTGACGCAAGTTACATTTGCGCCACCCAAATGTCAGGCAATGACCATCTCCTACAAGAATGGATGTAACCAGCGCCCCTTGACATTCAATGGCATTACCGTCGCTGAATTACCCACAGTGAACAACCTGGGGGTTACCATTCATCAGAAACTGAACAGGACTAGCCATATTAATACTGTGGCTATCAGAGCAGGTCAAAGGATAGGAATCCTACGCCGAGTAAATCACCTCCTGAGCACCCCCCCCCCCCCAAGCCTGTTCACCATCTACAAGGCACAAGTCAGGAGTGTGATGGAATATTCCCCAGTTGCCTGGATGATGCAGCTCAACAACACTCAAGACGCTCAACACCAGGACAAAGCAGC
This sequence comes from Scyliorhinus torazame, assembly GCF_047496885.1. Taxonomy (NCBI): domain Eukaryota; kingdom Metazoa; phylum Chordata; class Chondrichthyes; order Carcharhiniformes; family Scyliorhinidae; genus Scyliorhinus; species Scyliorhinus torazame. The sequence goes on from NC_092717.1 coordinate 89,674,001, forward strand.
CTATTTAATTGCTTCCCCCTTCTACAAACATTCAAACCCTCCAATCCTCCACCATTGATGAACAGTGGCAGCCGTGTGTACCGTCTACAGGATGCACTACAGTAACCCACTAAGATTCCTTCGACAACATCTTCCAAATCTACGACCACGACCATCTAGAAGGACAAGAGCAGCAGATACCTATGAACCCCACCACTTCCCCTCCCAAGGCACTCACCACCCAGACTTGGAAATATATCGCCGTTCCTTCACTGTCGCTGGGGCAACATCCTGGAACTCCCTCCCTAACAGCACCGTGGGTGTCCCTGCACCTCCAGGACTGCAGCGGTTCAAGAAGGCAACTCAGCACCACCTTCTGAAGGGCAACTAGGAATGAGCAATAAATGCTGGCCCATTGAGCGACACCCGCATCCTGTAAATGAATAAATATATACATTCATGATAAAATATGGTTAATCAAGTGGGAATGCTGATGGGACTCTCTAGATTACCTTTACCGAACGGGAATTGCCAATTAATAGTTTGAGCAGTAATATTTTCTATTGTGAAGAAGTCGATAATACTCCTGTAATTACAGGACAATTTAAGAGGTATACCAGAAATAAGTCGTGGGAGCAAAACTGGAGTAGATGCCATATGTTACCTGATGACTCGAACTATTCGTACAGGCTGGTTGTCTCCTCTGGGGAATGAGGGTCATCATTCTGCCATTGTTAAGGAAACATGTTTGAAACCAACTTTATAAAAGTAATTGTGGGATAGTAATGATGAAGGAGATAGCCAGAGCTATTTTTGGTGGCCAGGGCTCGATAGCGAAATCGATCAGAAGGCAGGCATGTATTCAGATGTGCAAAGGTTTGAAACCTGCAGCCACTAGCGCCATTACACCCATGGGAATGGTCAGATGGGCCATGGCAAAGAGTTAATATAGATTATGCTGGACCATTCAAAGGACGAATGTTTTTCACTGTGCGTACCCGAAATGGCCTGGAGTCACCATTATGAAGACTATGTCCTTGGAGAGAACAATAGAAAGACTGTGAGACTTTTTCAAGACTTAGTTGCCCTGAGCAACTTGTTAGCGACAATGGGCCACAGTTCATTTTGCAAGAATTTACAAATTATCCAGAGGAGAAAGGAATGTAACACATTTGATCCGCACCTTCTCATCTTGCCCCAAAAGGGCTGGCTGAAAGATTTGTTCAGACAATGAAGCATTCATTGAAGGCAACTCGTGAGCAAAGATTGTTTCTCAACGACTAAGCCAATTCCTGGTGACATACAGGAATACAACCCATTCGACAACCCAGTGTTCTCCGGCATTACTCATGCTAAAATGTCAATTATGCACAACGTTTGATTTACTGAAGCTGCCTAAGACAAGGAAAATTGTTAAAAGGAAATAGCAAAGTCAGGTTTTGCGATGTGAACAGAGGGCTAAACGCTGTGTTTTTCAGAAGCATTGGCAAGGAACTATACCCAGCAGTGAGAAGTGGATACCTGCCTCCGTCTCAATACAGACAGGACCGGTCTCCTACATATTCAAACCAGGGACGATGTAGTGTGGAGAAGACATGCTGATCAACTTTTAGCAATTAGAACTAGTTGCCAGAAGAGTCAATTTGGAGTTTGCACTAAACTATGCCAAGTGAAGACCTGTACATACTTGAGAACCTGATAATACCAAAACAATTGTGGAAGACCGGTGGATACAGAACTGGCTAGGTCATAGAAGGCAGAGGGTAGCAATGGAAGGATGCTTTTCTAATTGGAGGGCTGTGACTAGTGGTGTTCCGCAGGGATCAGTGCTGGGACCTTTGCTGTTTGTAGTATATATAAATGATTTGGAGGAAAATGTAACTGGTCTGATTAGTAAGTTTGCGGACGACACAAAGGTTGGTGGAATTGCGGATAGCGATGAGGACTGTCAGAGGATACAGCAGGATTTAGATTGTTTGGAGACTTGGGCGGAGAGATGGCAGATGGAGTTTAATCCGGACAAATTGTGAGGTAATGCATTTTGGAAGGTCTAATGCAGGTAGGGAATATACAGTGAATGGTAGAACTCTCAAGAGTATTGAAAGTCAGAGAGATCTAGGTGTACAAGTCCACAGGTCACTGAAAGGGGCAACACGGGTGGAGAGGGTAGTCAAGAAGGCATACGGCATGCTTGCCTTCATTGGCCGGGGCATTGAGTATAAGAATTGGCAAGTCATGTTGCAGCTGTACAGAACCTTAGTTAGGCCACACTTGGAGTATAGTGTTCAGTTCTGGTCGCCACACTACCAGAAGGATGTGGAGGCTTTGGAGAGGGTGCCGAAGAGATTTACCAGGATGTTTCCTGGTATGGAGGGCATTAGCTATGAGGAGCGGTTGAATAAACTCGGTTTGTTCTCACTGGAACGAAGGAGGTTGAGGGGCGACCTGATAGAGGTCTACAAAATTTTGAGGGGCACAGACAGAGTGGATAGTCAGAGGCTTTTCCCCAGGGTAGAGGGGTCAATTACTAGGGGGCATCGGTTTAAGGTGCGAGGGGAAAGGTTTAGAGTAGATGTACGAGGCAAGTCTTTTTACACAGAGGGTAGTGGGTGCCTGGAACTCGCTACCAGAGGAGGTGGTGGAAGCAGGGACGACAGTGACATTTAAGGGGCATCTTGACAAATACATGAATAGGATGGGAATAGAGGGATACGGACCCAGGAAGTGTAGAAGATTGTAGTTTAGTCGGGCAGCATGGTCGGCACGGGCTTGGAGAGCCGAAGGGCCTGTTCCTGTGCTGTACTTTTCTTTGTTCTTTGTTCTAAGACAGTACCTCAATTGAGGACATTTCAACACTGAGTCAACCTCCGAACACTACATTGACTCCGGTTGAGACAACTGCGGATGATGTCCAAATTAAACCAAAAACACCAGAGGTTGCAGTGAACACCAAATCGTTTTTGCACGGTGATGCACGATCAATAACTACTGAAACGTGGTTGTAGTACAACTGAAGGCTTTAATAAGCTAGAACTGTTCCCCAGCAGCTCAGGTACAGAATGAGGGCTGCTGGGATGGCACTGGTTATTGTACCTCGCCTATCAGGGCGGAGCTACTATAATATACAGCCAATGGTAAACCCCTATGTTTAACCAATGGTACTTCAGCCTCTCGGGTACCGTAATACCTGATAATACCACACACGGTAATCAATTAGGATCTGAAATGCAGTGCTGAGAGTATGGTGGAGGCAGATTCAATTATGTTTTTCAAAAAGGAATTGGCTAAGCACCTGAAGAGAAAACATTTGTCGGGTTATGGGGAGAGTGGGACTGGCTGAGTTGTATTGCATAGAATCAGCATGTACGTGATGGACAGAATGCTATAACCACTTTGTGGTTCATTCCATCATCCTAAGAATTAGACTTATTTTCAGTCAAATAGAGAAGTTTTACATGGTATCTGATAAAAGTTCATGAGGTTTTGCGAGAGTGAATTGCCTGGCAGATCAATACAGTAGCTGGAACATTGCATGAGCAATATCATTGGAAAATCGTAGGGGTAAGTCAGAATTATTTTTATTCTAGTGTAATCAGAATATGGAACGTTTTGCCACAAATAGCTATTATGAAGCTGACAATAAACATTGTTTAAAAGGAAAAGTGCTTGAAAATAAGATGAAAAGTAATGAAGACCGCAAATTGGATTGCAGTATGTGACTTCAGTTAAAGAGCCACAACAGGCTAAATAAACAACTTCTATGCTACAATTTATACAGGGGATTAGCTTGACTCAGTTCGTAGTGGTCTCATTTAGACGGTGCACTCAAGCTCCACTATAGAATTGGTGGTCGTAATTAAGGTTGCACTTCAATGCAATACTGACAATGCTGCAATGTCTGTAGTGCTGCCTTTTGAAAGAGATCCAATTTGCATTTTTTGGTAAACATTATAGATCCAATGCACTTATTAAAAAAAAGAAAAGGAGTTATCACATTCTTCCAACAGCCAATATCACAAAAAAAAACAAGATTGACTGGTTATTTATTTCACTGCTGTCTGTAAGGTCTTTCTCTTGTGGGCTTCAGTCTTCAAATAATGTGTTGCCATTTTTTGCTGAATTCCAGCTGTAGAGGCCAGTGAACAATAAATACTCAGTCTGTCCATATCTCATTGCAGCCTGTACACATTTTTCCTGCAACTTGCTCTCCTATCTAATTGTGTCTTCAGCAATCTTGAATGTATTATATTGCGCCTATCATTTATCTCATTGACATAGATTGTCAATAGCTGAGGTCCAAGCAATTTAGTTAGCCACTCCATTGTAAAACTATTTCTATAAAACAGAAGATAGCAGCAAGTGAAGGGGAAGATCTAACAACACCTTCTTAGGGAAGTAGACAGTAACTAAATCCCACCAGGATCATCCATTCTTCATCAAACAAAATGTGCTGGGATTTCTGATATGCTTCATGAAGGTTAATGAACTTGCTTGTTTCTTATTTCTGTTCACTTCCTAGGGAGAGATTTTAGTAAGAAGATGAAGATTGGCGGTAGAGATTATTCAGTTAACTGAGCACTCTCAGGATTTTCAGTTCAGTGATGTTGTTAGATGGAAAGCACATTTACACAGTCTGTACAACATAGTTATTGTTCCCAGAAGCAGAGTGCAGGTTATTTAACAAAGCCCCAAGCTGAAAACATTGCTGACTTCAGAAAACTCGTTCAGTTATTTTATAAATTGTTTTTTTCCACCTCAAACTTGTTTTTAATAGTTTTTATTTTCCTTCTCAAAATCCAGAACAGAACTGCAATCTGTGACAGCAATAGACAATTTGAAAAAAATACTTGCTCCTGCCCCTTTCCATACAATTTTCTCTTTCTGAAGGTTGTGATTCATTTTTTAAATATATATTTTTTAAATTTATAGCACCCAATTCTTTTTTTCCAATTAAGGGGCAATTTTGCTTGGCCAATTCACCTACCCTGCACATCTTTGGGTTGTGGGGGTGAGACCCACGCAGACACTGGGAGAATGTGCAAACTCCACATGGACAGTGATCCGGGGCCAGGATGGAATCCGCGTCCTCAGCGGCGTGAGGCAGCAGTGCTAACCACTGCGCCACCGTGCCCCCTCAAGCTTGTGATTCATACATAGGTACAGTTACATATGAACTTGTCCACTTTGGCAGGAAGAATAAAGCAGCAGATTATTTAAATGGGGAGAGATTTCAGAACTCTTGGGGTTCAGAGGGATCTGTCTGTCCTGGTCCATGAATTTCACAATCTCAGTATGTAGGTACAGCAAATGATTAGGAAAGCAAATGGAATGTTGGCATTTGTTGCAAGGAGAATGGCACATAAAAGTACACTTTCAGTTACAATTGTACAGGGCATTGGTGAGACCACATCCAGAGTACTATGTATGGTTTTGATATCCTTTAAGAAAGGACATAATTGTATTGGAAGTAGTTCAGGGAGGTTTCACTCGACTGGCTCCTGGAACGAGGGGGCTATCCTATGAGGAAAGGTTGGACAGGCTGGGCCTGTATCAGTTGGAGTTTAGAAGAATGAGAAGAGGTCTTATTGAAACATATAAGATCCTGAGGGAACTTGGTAGAGTGGATGCTGGAAGGATGGTTTCTCTCTGGGAGAGAGTAGAACGAGGGAACACCATTAAAAATAAGGGGTCTCCCATTTAAGATATTGATGAGGAGACGTATGAGGATTGTGAGTCTATATAACTCCCTTTCCCAGAGAGTAGTGGAGACAGAGTCATTAAACACTTTTAACGTTCAATGTTAGGACTGACAAAGAAGTCAAAGGTTACAGTGGCTAGGAGGGAAAGTGGAGTTAAGGCTGCATTCGGATTGGCCATGATCTTACTGAATGGTGGAGCAGGGTTGAAGGGCCGAATGGCCTACTCCTCCTAATTCATATGTATGTAACCAGCATCCATGCAGCTGTTCCTTGCTATTTAGAATTATAAAGAATTTGCAGCACAGAAACAGGTCATTCACCCCAACTGATCTAAGTTTGGTGTTTATACTCCACACTCCCACTCTAATTTCCTCTTCCAATCCAGCTCCTCTATCTCTTTGTTCCATTCTGCCCTATGTATGCATCAAGCTTTCCTTCAAATACACCAATGTCATCTGCGACTTCCTCATTCTTGCCACTCTCTGGGCTGCATTTATATGCCCACGGCGGGTGTGTTTTGGCAAGTGGGGATTGTAAAATATGGCACGTGCCCACCCTACCATCATCTCACCTCCTCGAGCTCCCCCCCCCCCATAATATCGGCAGCCTGCCCACTGTATTTAAAAAGCTAAGTGTCGGATTTCCGGTTGCGGCTATGCGGAGCTAAGTTGCACATTCGGCGGCTCCCGCGAAAATGGACTTTTGGGCTCTTTTCAGGGCCCCCAACGGCACTTTTTCGACGTTTCCAGGTATGGGAAGGAGTCTAGAACAGCTCCCCGGCAGTATATGGCTTCAACTAGGAGCGGGGCGACAAAAAAGGTGGTGGTGCGAGGGAAGAAGGACAAAATAGCGGCAGGCGGAGACCAGGCAGCGTGGATGCAGTGGGCGGAGGAGCAGCAGGAGGGTATCAAGCGCTGCTTCAGAGAGATTAAAATGGATCTGCTAGAGCCGATGAAGGCTTCTATCGATAAGCTGCTGGAGACACAGGCGGCCCAGGGGGTGGCGATCCGCGAGGCTTGACAAAAGATCTCTGACAATCAGGACGAGATCTTAGTCCTGGCGGTAAAGTTGGAGGCGCACGAGGCGCTCCACAAGAAATGGCAGGAGCGGTTTGAGGAGATGGAGAATCGGTCGAGGCGGAGGAATCTGCGGATGGGGCCCCGCAGGAAAGGGGGAGGCCCGAGTCGGGTGAGGGGACCGGGCCTGTAAAAGGAGCTGCGTCAGAGGTGGCGGGGCCTGGTAGGTGGAAAGCGCGGGCTTTTTCCCGGGCTGAAGACTGGAGGGGGTGGGGCCGGGACGGGGAAGCAAGGGTTGTTTCCTGTGCTTAGAACGGAAGGGGGAGGGGGAGAGCCTATGGGTGGGGACGGGAGAGGAGGGTGTGCCACACATGGGAGGAGTCGAAGGAGAGGCGGGAGTAGCCGGGGTCAGCAGGAGTCAGCTGACTTGCGGAAGTGCAATTGGGGGGGGGGGGGGGGGTGGGAATTGAGTTGCTGCTGCTATGGTCAAGGAGGAGACGGAGCGAGTGGGGGGTCGAGACGGGGGTATGCTGCTGTGGGGAACGGGCCGGGTGTGCGGTGCGGGCGCGTGGCTGGCCAAGGAGGGGTCATGACTGGTCGGCGGGGGAGGGGGGCAGGTAGCCCCCTGATCCTGCTGATAACCTGGAATGTAAGGGGACTGAATGGGCCGGTTAAGCTGGCCCGCGTGTTCGCGCACCTGAAGGGGCTCAAAACAGATGTGGTTATGCTTCAGGAGACACACATGAAGGTGGCAGACCAGGTAAGATTGAGGAAAGGGTGGGTAGGTCAGTTGTTTCACTCGGGGCTGGATGGCAAAAATCGAGGGGTGGCGATCTTGGTGGGAAAGAAGGTGTCATTCGAGGCGTCGAGCATTGTGGCAGATAATGGCGGTAGGTACATAATGGTAAGTGTTAAGTTGCAGGGAGAGAGGGTGGTACTGGTCAATGTGTATGCCCCGAACTGGGACGATGCGGGTTTTATGCGGCGTATGTTGGGTCGGATCCCAGACTTGGAAGTGGGGGGCCTGATAATGGGGGGAGACTTTAACGCGGAGGCGGCTAGAGTGCTGAGGGGGTTTATGGACCAGATGGGAGGGGTGGACCCCTGGAGATTTGCAAGGCCGGGGGCTAGGGAATTTTCATTCTTCTCACATGTCCATAAAGCTTATTCGCGAATCGACTTTTTCATTTTGAATAGGGCGCTGATAGCGAGAGTAGAGGATACTGAGTATTCGGCAAATGCCATTTCGGACTACGCCCCGCATTGGGTGGACTTGGAGATGGGGGAGGAGAGGGACCGGCGCCCTCTGTGGCGCTTGGAGGTGGGGCTGCTGGCGGACGAGGAGGTGAGCGAGCGGGTCCGAGGAAGTATAGAGAGGTACTTGGAGACCAACGACAACGGGGAGGTCCAAGTGGGGATGGTATGGGAGGCACTGAAGGCGGTGGTGAGGGGAGAGCTGATCTCCATTGGGGCCCACAAGGAGCGGAGGGAGAGGCTGGTGGAGATGGTAAGGGTAGACAGGAGGTATGCGGAGGAGCCCGAGGAAGGATTGTTGAGGAAGAGGCGTAGCCTCCAGGCCGAATTCGACCTGGTGACCACCAGGAAGGCGGAGGTGCAGTGGAGGAAGGCCCAGGGAGCGATATACGAGTATGGGGAAAAGGCAAGCCGGATGCTGGCGCATCAGCTTCGGACGTGGGACGCAGCTAGGGAGATTGGGGGAGTTAAGGACAGGGAAGGGAGTATGGTGTGGAGTGGGGTTGGCATCAATGGGGTCTTCAGGGACTTTTACGAGGAATTGTACTGATCTGAGCCCCCACTGGAGGAGAGAGGGCTGGGCCGCTTCCTGGACCAATTGAGGTTTCCAAAGCTGGAAGAGGGACTGGTGGTGGGATTGGGGGCCCCGATTGGGCTGGAGCAGCTGATCAAAGGGATAGGAAGCATTCAGGCGGGGAAAGCACCGGGGCCGGACGGTTCCCCGGTTGAATTCTATAAAAAATATATGGACCTGTTGGGCCCGCTGTTAGTCAGGACCTTTAATGAGGCAAGGGAGGGGGGGGGCTTTGCCTCGCGACGATGTCCCGGGCACTGATCTCCTTGATCCTGAAGCGGGACAAGGATCCCCTGCAATGTGGGTCTTACAGACCGATTTCCTTGCTAAATGTAGATGCCAAGGTGCTGGCGAAGGTCTTAGCCTCGAGGATTGAGGATTGTGTGCCGCAGATCATCCATGAAGACCAGACGGGGTTTGTGAAGGGGAGACAGTTGAACGCGAATGTGCGGAGGCTTTTGAACGTTATCATGATGCCGGCGAGGAAGGGGGAGGCGGAGATAGTGGTAGTGATGGACGCTGAGAAAGTCTTCGATCGGGTAGAGTGGGGGTACCTGTGGGAGGTGCTGAAGAGGTTCGGGTTTGGGGAGGGGTTTGTCAGGTGGGTTAGGCTGTTGTATGAGGTCCCGATGGTGAGTGAGGCCACAAAAAGGAGGAGGTCCGAGTACTTTCGGTTGCACCGAGGGATGAGACAGGGGTGTCCCTTGTCCCCCCTGCTCTTCGCACTGGCGATTGTACCCCAGGCTATGGCACTGAGGGAGTCAAGGAACTGGAGGGGGTTGGTGCGGGGTGGTGAGGAGCATAGGGTGTCACTTTATGCGGACGACCTGCTGCTGTATGTGGCAGACCAGGTGGGAGGAATGCTAGAGGTAATGAGGATTCTTAGGGAATTCGGGGACTTTTCGGGGTACAAGCTCAACATGGGGAAGAGCGAACTGTTCGTAGTTCATCCAGGGGACCAGGAGAGAGGGATTGGCGAGCTCCTGCTAAAAAAGGCGGAGAGGAGCTTCAAGTATTTGGGGGTCCAGGTGGCCAGGAGCTGGGGGGCCCTGCATAGGCTTAATTTTACAAGGCTGGTGGAGCAAATGGAGGAGGAGTTCAAGAGGTGGGACGCGTTGCCGCTGTCCTTGGCGGGTAGGGTGCAGTCGATCAAAATGACGGTGCTCCCAAGGTTTTTGTTGCTGTTCCAGTGCCTCCCCATGTTTATCCCGAAGGCGTTTTTCAGGCGGATTAACTGGAGTATAATGGGGTTTGTGTGGGCGGGAGGGACTCCGAGGGTGAGAAGGGTGTTCCTGGAGCGGAGTAGAGATGGGGGGGGCTGGCGCTGCCCAACCTCTGTGGGTACTACTGGGCCGCTAATGCGACGATGGTGCGCAAGTAGGTGATGGAGGGGGAGGGGGCTGCATGGAAGAGGCTGGAGACGGCGTCTTGTGTGGATACGAGTCTGGGGGCGCTGGCAACGTCGCCGCTGCCACTCCCTCCAAGGAGGTATACCACGAGCCTGGTGGTGGTGGCTGCCCTCAAAATTTGGGGGCAGTGGAGGTGGCACAGGGGGGGAAGTTGGGGCCTCGGCATGGACCCCATTACGTGGGAACCACCGGTTTGTCCCAGGAAGCATGGATGGAGGGTTTTCGGGGTGGCACAGGGCAGGGAAATGAAAGTTGGGGGACCTGTTTGTAGACAGGACGTTCGCGAGCCTGGGTGAGCTGAAGGAGAAGTACGGGCTCCCCCCCGGCGAACACATTCAGGTACTTACAGGTAAGGGCGTTTGCCAGACGGCAGGTGGTGGAATTCCCGCGGCTGCTACCACACACAGTACAGGACAGGGTGCTCTCGGGGGGGTGGGTGGGAGTGGGGAAGATCTCGGAAACTTACCAGGTGATGCAGGAGGAGGAGGAGGCCTCGGTGGTGGAGGTGAAAGGTAAGTGGGAGGAGGAGTTGGGAGAGGAGATTGAGGAAGGGACGTGGGCAGATGCCCTAGGGAGGGTGAACTCTTCCTCATCGTGCACGAGGCTCAGCCGCATACAGTTTAAGGTGCTGCACAGGGCACACATGACCTGGACAAGGATGAGCCGTTTCTTTGGGGGTGAGGACAGGTGTGTTAGGTGCTCAGGGAGTCCAGCAAATCACACCCATACGTTCTGGACATTCCCAGCGCTGGAGGAATTTTGGAAGGGTGTAGCAAGGACGGTGTCGAGGGTGGTAGGATCCAGGGTCAAACCGGGCTGGGGGGTCTCAATATTTGGGGTGGCAGAGGAGCGGGGAATGCAGGAGGCGAAAGAGGCCGGAATTCTGGCCTTTGCGTCCCTGGTAGCCCGGCGAAGGATTCTCCTTCAATTGAAAGATGCGAGGCCCCCAAGCGTGGAATCCTGGATCAGTGATATGGCAGGGTTCATTAAATTGGAGAGGGTGAAATTCACCTTGAGAGGGTCGGTACAAGGGTTCTTTAGGCGGTGGCAACCGTTCTTAGACTTCCTGGCAGAACGATAGACATTGGTCAATGGCAGCAGCAGCTCGGGGGGGGGGGGGGGGGGTTTACTTTATTATTGTTTTTGTTATTTACACTGAAGTGTCTTGAGGGGGTGTATATACCTGTTGTGTTAAGTCGGGGTGTTAATGTTAATTTATTATTCATGTACAGGGGGAGGGGGGTGTGGACGGTTGCTTTTCTAGATTGTGTTTTTTCACTTCCGGTTGCGGCGATGCGGAGCTAAGCCGCGGGTTTCGGCAGCTCCTGCGAAAACGGACTTTCGGGCTCTACAGAGGAGCCCCAACTGAGCTTTTTTTTGGTTGATCCCGTGTGGGAAGGAGCAGTGAGGAACCCCCCACAATATTTGATAGGGAGCAGCGGTGGAGCAACGAGGGAAGAGGCCATGGAGCAGAGAACAAAACGAGGGGAAGAAGGCAAGATGGCGGAGGGCGGAGTGCAAGCAGCGTGGGGGCCAGACCAGCAGGAGTTCTTTATGAGATGTGTGGAGGTGCTGAAAAAGGAGGTGCTGGCGCCGATGCTGTTGGCGATCGAGGGGCTGAAGGAGACCCAGACGACCCAGGCGGTGGAGCTTCGTGAGGTGAACGATAAGGTGAACACCAACGAGGACGATATCCAGGGCCTGGCGGTAAAAATGGAGGCGCACGAGGCGGTGCACAGGAGGTGGGCCGAGAGAATTGAGGTCCTGGAGAACAGGTCGAGGAGGAAGAACCTCCGGATTCTGGGTCTTCCTGAAGGAGTGGAGGGAGCTGATGCTGGGGCGTACGTGAGCACGATGCTCCATTCGCTGATGGGTGCGGAGGCCTCTCCGACCCCCCTGGAGCTGGAAGGGGCTCACCGGGTCCTGGCGAGGAGACCCAAGGCAGATGAGCCACCAAGGGCGATAATGGCAAGGTTCCATCGCTTTGCGGACAAAGAAAGTGTGCTGAGATGGGCCAAGAAGGTGCGGAGCAGCAGATGGGAGAACGCGGTGATCCAAGTATACCAGGATTGGAGCGCGGAGGTGGCAAAGAGGAGAGCTGGATTCAACCGGGCTTCCCTGGGGCAAATCGGTGATTGCCGCAGATTGGGGTCCCCAATGTGCCTCCTCCACTAGCCCCAGATCCGAAGAGCCGCTACAACTATAGGGCTGCAAGGAGTACCGCACCTGCGGGAGTGGCACAGGTGCCGTAACCAGGGCCGCCAAACTGGTGCCCCTGCACGAAGCAGCCTCCATCCGCTCCCAAACTGACCCCGTACCCACCATCCATTTCTTTATCATCGCTATGTTGGCCGCCCAGTAGTAGTTGCAATTTCGGCAACGCCAGTCCCCCTTCCCCTCTGTTCCTTTTGAGCATCATCTTCCTCACCCGCGGGGACTTCCCCGCCCAGACAAATCCCAGGATAATTTTATTCAGCTTCTTAAAGAAGGACCGGGATGAAAACGGGGAGACACTGAAATATGAAAAAGAATCTCGGGAGAATCGTCATCTTAACAGTCTGCACCCTCCCCGCTAGTGACAGCGGGAGCGCATCCCAACTCCGAACCTCCTCCCTCACCCGTTCCACCAGTCGGGACAGGTTGAGCTTATGCAACTTGCCCCAGTCACGTGCCACCTGTATCCCCAGGTGTCTGAAGCTTTCTCCTACCAGCCTGAACGGCAAACCCTTCAGTCTACTCTCCTGCCCCCTCGCCTGAATTACGAACAACTCGCCATGTTCAATTTATATCCTGAAAACTGGCCAAATTCCCTCTGGGTTTCCATGATACCGTCCATCCCCGCCATTGGGTCCGATATGTATAACAGCAGGTCATCCGCGTAAACAAGACTTTATGGTTTCTCCCCCCCCCACCCTCCCCGGACCAGCCCTTTCCAGTCCCTTGAAGCTCAGAGCAATTGCCAGGGGCTCTATGGCCAGCGCGAACAGCAGTGGGGAGAGAGGGCAGCCCTGTCCTGTCCCACGGTGCAGTCTGAAGTAATCTGATGTTGTACTGTTCGTCCTTACACTAGCCTTTGGAGCCTGATATAACAGCCTAACCCAGTCAATGAACCCCTCCCCGAACCCAAACCGTCCGAGCTCCTCCCACAGATAGTCCCACTCGACCCGGTCAAAAGTTTTCCGCATCCATAGCTACCACTATCTCTGCTCTCCGGTGGCATCATAATCACATTAAGCAGCCTTCTTAGATTGGCCACCAGTTGCCTACCCTTTACGAACCCGGTTTGGCCCTCCGCAATTACGTCCGATACACAGTCCTCAATTCTAATCGCCAAGATCTTGGCCAATAACTTCGCATCTGCGTTGATCAAAGATATCGGCCTGTAAGACCCACAGGCCTTGGGGTCCGTTTCAGAATAAGCGAAATAGTGGCCTGCGACTTCGTCGGGGGTAGAACCCCTCTGTCCCTTGCATCGTTAAAAACCCTGACCAGCACCACTATCACGCCATCTTTGACTCCAGCTATTTCCCTCGCTGCCATCCTCTTACGGAGCTGGTGTGCCAGCATCCGGCTCGCCTTCTCCCCACATTCATATATCGCCCCCTGTGCCTTCCTCCACTGTGCCTCTGCCTTCCCTGTGGTCAACAGGTCGAACTCCGTCTAGAGATTTCCTCTCTCCCAGAGTAGTCCCTCATCTGGAGCCTCTGCATAGCTCCTGTCCACCCTTAAAATCTCCCCCACTAACCTCTCCCTGCCTTCTCTCTTCACCCTGTGAGCCCCGGCATTGGAGGGGTTCTGGAGGGGAGTGGCAGGAACAGTATCTAAGGTGGTGAAAGTCCGGGTCAAGCCAAGCTGGGGGCTAGCACTATTTGGAGTAGTGGACGAGCCGGGAGTGCAGGAGGCGAAAGAGGCCGGTATTCTGGCCTTTGCGTCCCTAGTAGCCCGGCGAAGGATCTTACTGATGTGGAAGGAGGCGAAGCCCCCCAGCGTGGAGGCCTGGATAAATGATATGGCTGGGTTTATCAAGTTGGAAAGGATAAAGTTTGCCTTGAGAGGGTCTGCGCAGGGGTTCTACAGGCGGTGGCAACCGTTGCTGGACCATCTCGCGGAGCGTTAGATGAAGGCCGGACAGCAGCAGCAGCAACCCAGGGGGGGTGGGGGGGAAGGGGGGACATCGTTCGTGGGGGGGGGGGGGGGGTTCCTTTGGGGGGCATGTGAGCATGAAAGCACATGAATGATCCCGAAACTGACATGTACGGGAAGAATCCAATGTATAAAGTTCTGTATTTTATTGACTTGCCACGTTCATGTCTTGCCACGCAAGTTCTTTTTCTTTTCTTTGTTACGGTGGGGGGGGGGGGGGGGTTTGTTTGTAAGATGGAAAATATTGTTATTGTATCTTTGGGGGCTAGCCTTTGCTAATCTGTGGGGAGTGATGCCCCCGAAGATATGGGGCGAAATTCTCCTACCCGCCCCGCCACATTTCTGCCCCGACCGGCCGGCGGGAGTCTCCGTAACACCGGCCGGTCAATGGGGTTTCCCATTGTGGGGCAGCCCCACGCCGTCGGGAAACCCCCGGGCGCCGGCAAAACGGAGACTCCCGCCGGCGGAGAATGATGCCCATGATCTCTTTCTTACTATTGGTTGAACCCCTTCCTTGACCTGCCCAAGAGCCCAGACTTACCTATGCTGTGATCCCCTCTGATAGTACTGGACAGGTCATGTCCCAGCGTAAAACCTGACTTGCTATACCATAACTTATAGTTTGAAACTAGAGGAAAGTTACTGAACTAATTCACAGGAGTCTGATGATGAAATTTTAACACAATCAAAAAAATATTTACCAAACAAGAAAAATGAACTATGTTATACCAGACAAAAATGTTGGAAAGATCTTAATATAATCAAAAGAAAATGATTCACATATTCCCCCCAGATAAATCTTTATAGACCTATACAAATTTGGAAAGATAAAACAAGTTAGTACCTTATCCTCTAATACTCCACGTAAGTATGTGGCACATGTGAGCCAAGTGGCGAACTGTGGTCAGACACACCACCGCATGCCAAGGTAAATGACAGATGCCACCAAAGAAGGTTCTTTGGATTTCTGAGCACCCTACCCAGATGTTTGTCACATCATGAGCCAATTGATCTCACTGAAATTCTTCTTTCTCACGAGGGTTTCCAATCTCCATATCTGAAGAATTTTCCTTAAAATTATTTCCAAATGCTGCTCATGGATGGCTTCAACAAGGATCCACATTAGAGTTTTGATCTCCGCTTCTGAGACTCCTTTCTCCTGGATCTATGCGTACACTTGAACTTCACCTTCCAAGCACACTTTCAGATCTTTGGCTGTGCCAAGCAGAACACCACGAGCGGGATTCTCCGACCCCCCGTGGGGCCAGAGAATCACCGGGGGGTGGCGAGAATCCCGCCCCACTGCACCGAAGGCGGCTGCCAGATTCTCTGGCGCCGGTTTTTCGGCGGGGGCGGGAATCGCGTCGCGATGGGCCGAGTGGCTGCCTGTTTTCGGCCAGTCCCGCCGGCGTAAATCAAACCAGGTTCTTACCGGCGGGACCTGGCTCAGCGGGCGGCATGCGGAGTCCTCGGGTGGGCGTGGGGGGATCTGTGACCTGGCCCGCGATCGGGGCCCACGATCTGCGGGCAGGCCTGTGCCGTAGGGGCACTCTTTCGCTCCGCGCCGGCCGCTCTAACAGTCCGCCATGGCCGGTGCGGAGAAGAACCCCCTTGCGCATCACGCCAGAACACGCTGGCGCTCCCGCGCATGCGCCAACTCGCACCGGCCGGCGGAGGCCCTTCGCTGGAGCCGGCCTAGCCCCTGAAGGTGCGGAGGATTCCGCACCTTCCGGGCAGTCCGACGCCGGAGTGGTTCACGCCACTCCTCGGCGCCGGCACGGCCCGCCCTGCCGGATAGCGGACAACCCCAGCCCACTGCTCCAAGAAGGGTAGTGCAGGATGGAGTCACCAACTTTCGGCTGCTCTTTTGAAACTTCTGGGCTTCTCTCAAGCTCCTCTTCCATCCAGTCTGCTCCCCACAGCTATTTCTTTAACTCTTTCTCTGCTCATGTCATTTATCTTGAGTAAATTTGGATCTATTCCCGATCCCTGTCTTTGTCCCTGCATGGGACCATTTTCTGGGACCTCTTCCTGTCTCACTCCTTGATTTGGGAATGCCTTCTTGATTTGGGACCTTCCCCCTGTCCCTCTCCTGTGTCCTGCTCCCTGGGACACACTTCCACGAATGGGGCTCTGCTCCAGGTCATCGAAACTCCAGATTCACCCCCTTTCATAGAATCATAAAATCCCCCCAGTGTAAAAGGAGGCCATTTGGCTCATTGAGTCTGCACCGATGCTTCGAATGAGCACTCTACACATCTACTTCCCCTGTCCACCCGCCATAACCCTGTAACCCCATAACCTAAACTCCACATTTTTGGACTGTGGGAGGAAACCGGAGCACCCGGAGGAAACTCACGCAGACACGGGGAGAACGTACAAGCTCCACGCAGCCACACAAAGTTGGAATTGAATTGGGGTCACTGGCACTGTGAGGCAGCAGTGCTAATCACTGCACCACTCTGCTGCCATTCACTTATTTCATTTTCTTTCTACGCATGTACGCAGGGCTGGTTCCTGGCCTAAAGACTGTAAAAATGACTGACTATTGGTGTAACTGCCAATTAAGGCAAGGATTGGAGTTAATTGCATCTGTCTCCAGGGATCCATTGGCCGCCTTTCTCTTCCTCTTGCTGTCCCAGCAACGCCCAATGATGTTTTCTTGGTGCTATCAGGATTGATGGCGATTGACTAGCAGCTCCCATAGGCGGGACTTCCTCCTCAGTGAAGGGTGGAAGTCCCACTTGGCCCTCGGTTAGCCCACCTGCGCGTTATTGCTGCCAACATTGCTTCTGGTGGGTGTAGGGGGTCAGGTGTTTTGACCCCCCCCATAACATACTGCACCTTGTGTAAAATGCACCCGAAAAGCAGCTCGCCACGATGCAGCGTGGCTGATAAAAGCAGCAGGACTCCGCTCCCAGGATCTACTAGGTTCGCAATGTCTTGCGAGATCCAGTATGATCTTGTGAGACATTGCAAAGTAAATCCCGCCCGCCCATTGTGGGCAAGATCACTTTTTGGCAAGTCTGCTTATTAGAGTGAGACAGCTAGTCTCACTTTAATGTGCAGAACCTGAATTATCCGAAGTGTGGGATCAATCGCCCTCGCCTTGGAGATCTCAGGCAAGCGCCGTTCAGCACAGGTCTCCCCAAATGGGGGCCAGATGGAATGGCACTCGTGGGGGTCTCCGAGAGATTGGAGGTCTCCAGGTGTATGCCCTTTGGGCAGAGTGCTACCCTGGCACTGCTTGTGCACTGGCGATCAGGCCGGGGGTGCCCTGCGTGGGTGTTGGCGGTTGCAAGGGGGAGCCGGAGGCCCTCCCACAGTGCATTGGGGCTTGGGGGGGGTGGGGGGGGGGGGGGAGGAGGTTGTTGTTGGAGGTCACGCTGAGGGTCTCGGAGATCGGAACGCCATTTAAAATGGGGTCCCGATCTCTGACTATATTGAGGAACTGTTGAATGGAACTACTCAGTGGAGAAAATGGGGCGCTGTGTGGCCTTGGCTGTGCGCTCTCTACTCAGGCCCCTTATTTAACGCGAGTGGCGTCTTATAGCCTTGTGTTTCTCAGCACTCGTTATGCAACTTTGTTCCCATTCAATTTAAACAGCATTCTGAATTCTCCCACAAGAGTAAACATCCTCTTCACATTTATCCTACCAAGATCCCTCGGAATCTTATAAGTTTCATTCAATAACATCTTATTCTTCTAAACTCCAGCGGATACAAGCCTATCCTGTCCAAGCTATCTTCTAGGGGCTGGTTTAGCACACTGGGCTAAATCGCTGGCTTTTAAAGCAGACCAAGGCAGGCCAGCAGCACGGTTCGATTCCCGTACCAGCCTCCCCGAACAGGCGCCGGAATGTGGCGACTAGGGGCTTTTCACAGTAACTTCATTGAAGCCTACTCGTGACAAGCGATTTTCATTTCATTTCATTCATAAGACAAGCCCATCGTTCCAGGTATTAGTCTGGTTAACCTTCTCTGAACTACTTCCAAGGCACTTACATCCTTCCTTAAATAAGGTGACCAATGCTGTACACAGTACTCCAAATGTGGTCTCAATAGTGCCCTGGACAAGTGAAGAATAATCTCCCTAATTTTGTATTCAATTCCCCTCGCAATAAATAATAACATTCTACTAGCTTTCTTAATTACTTGTTGTACCTGCATGCTAACCTTTTATGATTCATACAGTAAGACACCCAGATCCCTCTCCAGCTCAGAGCCCTACGATCTCAAACCAATATGTTTTTTTTTTAAACTTCGATTTTTCTTACAATTCTGTGGTGTCTCCATCAATGGCTGTGCTATGGTTGCATTAATGTTTGTTTTCTATTCTCTTCGTACTCCGAACAGAAAATGAGTGATTTCGAAATGAACAATGGAAAGGCTTTGTATAGACTTTGAGGTGTACCGTAATAAATTATTTGTTGAAATACTGCCATCAAATTGATTGAACCTTGCAAAGCATTCCGTACTACATTATTCATTTGCTTTATTGCAAGCTATTTCTGGATTTAGTAAGCTGCAGTCAGTCGTAATTTCCTTTTGTACTAATTTGGTTGGCCTGCTTTTTAAAAAAAAAAATCATAAAATGTTGTGAACGTGCTGCATGAAACAGAACTGGAAGCTAACGTTTTAAATAGACATTGCGTTTGCTAATTCAAGAATGGAATGATTTGGTGATAATAAAATTAGTAGTTTTAAGGTATAAAAATACACAACCGTGTATAACAGCTCCCTCATTTCTAAAATGCATTAACTATTTGAGTACAATACAGAACTTAGGATTGTGATTTCTGACTTAACTGTGTACTTGATTGGCTGGAGAAATTCTGTTAATTTCCATCAGCATCATTAGCAACCAAATTTTAAATTTCACTTGAAATTTGTGTACCAATTTTAAATGCACACTTACCCACAAAATACTTTTCTTCCTGAGAAAACATTGGCTTTTATGGTGCAACAGCACGAAGCAGCAGTTAGTTCTTTTAACAGAAATAAGAAAGAATGAAGAAATCTGCATTGGTGCAGCATCTTATGGCCTCAGTACATCTGGAAAGAAAGTGAACGAAAAAAACAAATCTGGTCCCGCAGACTCTATTGTCATAAACAGGATGAAATTAAAATAAATAGATTGTATTTATATGGCACCTTTCATGACCGCAGGAAGTCTCAATCTGTTTTGCAGCGTACATTTGAAGTGTTTTTATAATTATTGTAATAATAATTTTGGAAGTGCAGCAGCAGGCAGCAAGATCATACAAACAGCAAAGAGATGACCACATAATCTGTTTAATGACATTGGGTAAGGGATAAATAATGGCTGGACACCAGAGAGAACGCCATTGCTCTTTTTTTTGAATTTGAAACTGTATATCGTTGGCACTTTCTGATACATTCCTTGGACAACTGAGTATTTATTTTTTTCATAAGAAAAGTGTGCAGCGCCTGAACTATACATGCAGTTTTTGGTCAGTTTGACATAGTTCTGTACAAAGACAGGATTTCCTATTTAAACCATTTGACCTAGAAATTCAACCATTCTGCACCACCAAAAACAGTCACGCCTGAATTCCTAGGCCGTTTTGTTTTTGCCTCCTTTGCATGATATTTATAAGGGACCCTACATTTTATCTTTGTATATAAATTGTATTAAATACAGAGGTTCAGGGCTATTGCAACATGTAAATCTTTTGTATTGTATTTGCGGATAATTTAAGGTACACTATATAAGGTAAATTATACACTGTATAATTTGTTCAATTTTCTGGTTCCTATGTTTCATCACATAGGAGTTTTAACAGATATGTGGGGAAAACAGTGACGAAAATAAACAAGGTATTCAAGGCCTTTTATGAAGAGCTGTACAGATCCCAGCCCCCAGCGGGGGAAGAGGGGATGAGACGATTCCTAGATCAGCTGAGATTCCCGAGGGTGGAGGAGCAAGAGGTGGCTGGTTTGGGGGCACCAATTGGGTTGGAGGAGCTGAGCAAGGGTTTGGGGAGCACGTAGGCGGGGAAGGCCCCGGGACCGGACTGATTCCCGGTGGAGTTCTACAGGAAGTAGGCAGACCTGTTGGCCCCGCTACTGGTGAGGACCTTTAATGAGGCAAGAGAGGAGGGGACCTTGCCCCCGACAATGTCGGAAGCGACAATTTCTTTGATCCTAAAGCGGGACAAGGACCCACTGCAATGTGGATCGTACACGCCGATCTCGTTCCTCAATGTGGATGCAAAGTTGCTGGCAAAAGTGCTGGCCACGAGGATTGAGGACTGTGTCCCGGGGGTAATCCACGAGGACCAGACGGGATTTGTAAAGGGCAGGCAACTAAAGACCAATGTGCGGAGGCTCTTAAACGTGATAATGATGCCATTGGAGGAGGGAGAGGCGGAGATAGTGGCAGCTCTGGACGCGGAGAAGGCCTTTGACCGAGTAGAGTGGGAGTACCTCTGGGAGGTGCTGCGCAGGTTTGGGTTCGGGGTAAGGTTTATCAATTGGATTAAGCTCCTTTATAGAGCCCCGATGGCAAGTGTAGTGACGAACCGCCGGAGGTCGGAGTACTTTCGACTGTACCGAGGGACGAGGCAGGGATGCCCCCTGTCCCCCCTGTTGTTTGCATTGGCGATCGAATCATTGGCCATGTCATTGAGCGAGTCCAATAAATGGAAGGGGGTGGTCCGAGGGGGAGAAGAGCATCGGGTGTCGCTATATGCGGATGACCTGTTGCTGTACGTGGCGGATCCAATGGAGGGGATGGTGGAGGTCATGCAGACTCTAAGGGAGTTTGGGGAGTTTTCGGGCTATAAGCTCAATGTCGGGAAGAGTGAGCTCTTTGTATTACAGGTGGGGGACCAAGAAAGAGGGATAGGGGACCTACCGCTGAGGAGGGCGGAGGGGAGCTTTCGGTATCTGGGGATCCAGATAGCCAGGAGTTGGGGGACCCTACATAAACTGAACCTGACGAGGTTGGTGGAGCAAATGGAGGAGGATTTCAAAAGATGGGACATGTTACCGCTCTCGCTGGCGGGTAGAGTGCAGTCGGTCAAAATGGTGGTCCTTCCGAGGTTTCTGTTTGTGTTTCAGTGCCTTCCCATCGTGATCACTAAGGCCTTTTTTAAGAGAGTAGGCAGGAGTATTATGGGGTTTGTGTGGGCGAATAAGACCCCGAGAGTAAGGAGAGGGTTCCTGGAACGCAGTAGGGACCGAGGAGGGTTGGCGCTGCCAAACCTGGGGAGCTACTACTGGGCAGCAAATGTGGCGATGATCCGCAAGTGGGTTATGGAGGGAGAGGGGGCGGCATGGAAGAGGATGGAGATGGCGTCCTGTAAAGGAACGAGCCTGGGGGCGTTGGTGACGGCACCGCTGCCGCTCTCGCCGACAAAGTATACTATGAGCCCGGTGGTGGCCGCAACACTAAGGATCTGGGGCCAGTGGCGACGGCACCGGGGTGCAATGGGAGCATCGGTGTGGTCCCCGATCAGGGGTAACCACCGGTTTGTCCCGGGGAAGATGGACGGGGGGCTCCAGAGCTGGCATCGGGCGGGGATTGGAAGAATGGGGGACCTGTTAATCGACGAGACGTTTGCGAGCCTAGGGGCACTGGAGGAGAAGTTTGAGTTACCCCCGGGAAATGCCTTTAGATATATGCAGGTGAGGGCTTTTGTGAGGCGACAGGTGAGGGAATTCCCGTTGCTCCCGGCACAAGAAGTTCAAGATAGGGTGATCTCGGGTGTCTGGGTCGGGAAGAGGGCAAGGTGTCGGAAATACACCAGGAGTTGAAAGAAGAAGGGGAAGCGCTGGTAGAAGAGTTGAGGGGTAGATGGGAGGAGGAGCTGGGGGAGGAGACCGAGGAAGGTCTGTGGGCTGATGCCCTAGGTAGGGTTAATTCCTTCTCCTCATGTGCCAGGCTCAGCCTGATACAATTTAAGGTGGTCCACAGAGCGCACTTGACGGGGGCAAGGTTGAGTAGGTTCTTTGGGGTAGAGGACAGATGTGGAAGGTGCTCAGGGAGCCTGGCGAACCATGTCCATATGTTTTGGTCATGCCCGGCACTGGAGGGGTTCTGGAGAGGAGTGGCGGGAGCAATATCTCAGGTGGTGAAAGTCCGGGTCAAGCCAAGCTGGGGGCTAGCAATATTTGGGGTAGTGGACGAACCGGGAGTGCAGGAGGCGAAAGAGGCCGGCATTCTGGCCTTTGCGTCCCTAGTAGCCCGGCGAAGGATCTTGCTAATGTGGAAGGAGGCGAAGCCCCCCAGCCTGGAGGCCTGGATAAATGATATGGCTGGGTTCATAAAGTTGGAGAGGATTAAGTTTGCCTTGAGAGGGTCTGCGCAGGGGTTTTACAGGCGGTGGCAACCGTTCCTAGACTAAATGGATCAAAAAGCTTTGCTTCACGGTTTTCCCCACATTTTTTAAAAAATATATATATTTACTAAAGTTTTTTAACACATATTTTCTCGCCCCCGCCCCACCGTAACAAAAAAAAAAACGAGAAATCGCGCAGAGCAAGATATATACATGGCAAAATGATATATTTACACAGCTTTGTACACTGGCCCTCACCCGGAGCGTTAGAGGAAGGTCGGTCAGCAGCAGCAGCAACCTTGGGGGTGGGGGGGGCGGGACGTTCTGGGAGGGTGGGGGGGGGGGGGGGACTGCCTGGGAGGGTGGATGAGCAAGAGATAACATGAAGGGTTGGGGAAACTGGCACGTACGGGTGAGGGCCAGTGTACAAAGCTGTGTAAATATATCATTTTGCCATGTATATATCTTGCTCTGCGCGATTTCTCGTTTTTTTTTTTTGTTACGGTGGGGCGGGGGCGAGAAAATATGTGTTAAAAAACTTTAGTAAATATATATATTTTTTAAAAAATGTGGGGAAAACCGTGAAGCAAAGCTTTTTGATCCATTTAAATTGAAAGTCAATAATATCATCAACAAAAAGTTAGAACATGTATAGGCAGGTAATTGTCAAAAAATAATTGCTTTCGCGATAATATTTTTTGTGTGATATTTTACTGCAATGTAAACAACTTTTCTAAATCTCATGTAAGAAACCAAAATGCAATATGTTGCAAAGACACATCTCTATAATTTCTGTACTAATTCATTGCATTGTCTGCCTCCACTCCTCTTTTTGATCTCTCCAATTTTCCAGTTATTTCCTCCCTTCTGCCATTTTTTGATTTTTTCAATTCGACAGTCACTTCCTTCTGTGGTTTTGTTTTAGATTTGTCAGAATTGGGTCTCTGTTTCTAGCCCTTTATTATTTGCTTTTTTCCTTTGGTGCATAGCTATTTATCTGCCACTGTGTTCCAACTCATATATTGTACAGAGCTTAATATGGCATTCCCCTGTGTGATGATATAGTGATTTTTTGTTCCAGCAGTTTCTAGTATATTGAAAGAAAATAAGCAGTGAAACTGCAGCCTGCGAAGCGGCAAAGCGATATTACTTACATAATCACTTCAGGAGTGGTTGTATCTCTGCACTTGTGGTTTGCTTGGAATTATCAGTATTTGAATGCAGTATAACACTTCAAAGACCTGGCTTCAGTTTTGTTCTTGAATGCTAGCGAGTAAACCATTTTCTTTTGAAGATAACTTTAATGTTGTTACAATTCCAATTGATGGTACAACTGGAAAAGAAGATGCCAGAATGGAACCCTGGCTCAAAAGAATAACTTTTCTTTTGTAAAACGTGGAGGAACAGAGCCACAGGACCGCTAATTAATTTTAATAACAAGAAAAAATATTTATTAAACATGGAAAAATTGGATTAGAGTGCAATATAACTTTACTCCCCCTTAGCTTCACAATTACACACAGGTTTTAAGATTAACCCGGATAATAAAGTACATTTGAAGTTACAATGGTCTCAATGACACACGAAGTCCCTTTGATGTTCATAAAATTCCTGTGGTCAAATACACATTCCACTCTAAAATCCCAAGTAAATGTCTTTAGATGCCTCATAAGAATTCCCCCAGATGATTGTCATATGAGAGTTTCCGAATTTCACTCCCAAAACACACTTCAAAATCTTCTCTCATAATCATAATTTCCATTAGTGATTTACATTCCGAAATCCAGTCCGAGATTGCCAAAATATCCTTGTGAACAGAGCTTCCGCTCCACTTTTCCCAGCGTATCTAGTCCAGGGTTCTACAACAATCCCTTTCAGGATTTCTTGGTCTTAAAGGCTTCTACACAAACTCTGAGATTCAGCCACTGATCTACTCGATTATTTCAAGTAATATCTTGTCACGACACCTGGGCTTAGTGCCGGTCACTTCCAGCCTTACATGACCCGAAATCACGAAACAATTGAAATTAGGAGCGCGATTGAATGGCTTTGTTGCACCCGCCTTTGTGTCAGGATGAAGCCGTTGAATCGTGCAAGAGGCTTTTCGCGAGTTTTGCAATGCTCGAAACATCTCGCAAGATTTACCGGAGTGTGATCCAGATTATCATATTTAAATATGCATTTGAGGGATTTTCCTGGAGCCTGAGACCTAACGGCCGTGCCTGGGATACGCCGCCAGGGCGCAGCTTAGTACAAGTTTCCACAATCTTGGACCAGTCGTAATGTCACCTGGGATGGTGTCCCAGGCGTTGGAGACCCCCGGGCGGTTGGGAACAGGGCAGGGTGGTACCCTGGCACCTGAGCACTTTGGCACTGCCAGGCTAGCAGGGGCACTGCCAGGGATGGTGCCAGGGTTGCCTTACCAGGTGGAGGGGGGTTGGTCAGGAGGTTTCCTGGGAGCCTCCCTGATGTTGTAGGCCAGGGGGGCGGGGGCGGTGGCGGCAGAGGCAAGAGCTGAGTTCGAAAACGTGTAGGGAGGAACGGGTTAGGAACGGGAAGATCGGGAAGCCAGACCAAATGGTGCTCAAGTACAGCCTCGGCGGAGAGAAACTCCCCGAGGCCAAAAAATGGCAAAATGCCGTTGAATAGCGGGGTGTTTCACGCCGCTGCAGCTGCAGAGAAATACCCTGCTAAACACTCCCATAACCAGGTGTAGATTGTTTCTGGTGAAACTGCGCCCTGTCTGTTAGTTTAAAATACCTGAGGACCTTAGCTGAGCCCAATAAACTGCAGTCACTAGGTTTGTAACTTTAACACAAGTAACTCTTTATTCTGTACTGGATTATAATTAAATAGGCAAAAAAATACAACTATCTAATAACCCTTCCTTATCTTCCCACCTCCTGTCCCTGCTTCTAACTGTCCCCACTCTATACATACACGCAGATAGACAACATAGAGGGGAAAGGGTGATTAAGAAGTAAAGAGATATCATTAAACTAAAAAGGATAATGGATCTTTGATGCACAAGAATGACTTCTAGTTAATGTCTTTCTCGAGGTTTAGGCCTTCAATCGGGTACTTTCTTTTCCTTCAGCTTGTCATGATATTCAGTGCAGGCTACCGGCAGCAGAGAGAGAGAAAACACAGCTCATCTTCTTTCGAGGGTCTAGAGGCTTCTGACAAGGCTGTCCACATTTTCTATAAATTCAGGATCTTTTCAAGTTTACACCAAGGATGTGCCAGGCAGGGGCGGCATGGTGGCGCAGTGGTTAACACTGTTGCTTGACGGCGCCAAGGACCCAGGTTTGATCCCGGCTCTGGGTAAATATTGGTCCTTTAGAGGATGAGAAGGGAGATTTAATAATGGGAGATGAGGAAATGGTGGAGGAACTGAACAGGTTTTATGGGTCGGTCTTCACAGTGCAAGACACAAATAACATGCCAGTGACTGATGGAAATGAAGCTATGACAGGTGAGGACCTTGAGACGATTGTCATCACTAAGGAGGTAGTGATGAGCAAGCTAATAGGGCTAAAGGTAGACAAGTCTCCTGGCCTTGATGGAATGCAACCCAGGGTACTAAAAGTGATGGCTAGGGAAATTGCAAATGCACTTGTGATAATTTACCAAAATTCACGAGACTCTGGGGTGGTCCCAGTGGATTGGAAAATAGCAAACATGGAGGTAGGCAGAAAGCGAGTGATAAAGGCCTGTTAGCTTACCTTCGGTAGTGGGGAAGATGCTGGAATCTATCATCAAGAAAGAAATAGCGAGGCATCTGGAAATTGTCCCATTGGACAGACTCAGCATGGGTTCATAAACGGCAGGTCGTGTCGAACTAATTTCGTGGAATTTTTTGAGGACATTGAGTGCAGTAGATAACGGGGAGCCAATGGATGTGGTATATCTGGATTTCCAGAAAGCGTTTGACAAGGTGCCACACAAAAGGTTGCTGCATAAGATAAGGATGCATGGCATTAAGGGTAAAATAGTAGCATGGATAGAAGATTGGTTAATAGAAAGCAAAGAGTGGGGATTAATGGGTGTTTCGCTGTTTGGCAATCAGTAGCTAGTGGTGTCCCTCAAGGGATCAGTGTTAGGCCCACAATTGTTCACTATTTATATAGATGATTTGGAGTTGGGGACCAAGTGAAAAGTGTCGAAGTCTTCAGTCGACACCAAGATGCAAAGCAAAAAGTGCAGAGGATACTGGAAGTCTGCAGAGGGATTTGGATAGGCTAAGTGAATGGGCTAGGGCCTGGCAGATGCAATTCAATGTTGACAAATGTGAGGTTATCCATTTTGGTAGGAATAACAGCAAAAGGGATTATTATTTAAATGATAACATATTAAAATATGCTGCTGTGCAGAGAGACCTGGGTGTGCTAGTGCATGAGTCGCAAAATGTTGATTTATAGGTGCAACAGGTGATTAAGAAGGCAAATGGAATTTTGTCCTTCATTGCTAGAGGGATGGAGTTTAAGACTAGGGAGGTTGTGCTGCAACTATATAAGGTGTTAGTGAGGCCACACCTGGAGTATTGTGTTCAGTTTTGGTCTCCTTACCTAAGAAAGGACGTACTAACGCTGGAGGGTGTGCAGAGGAGATTCACTAGGTTAATGCCAGAGTTGAGGGGGTTGGGTTACGAGGAGAGGTTGAGTAGACCGGTAATGTACTCGTTGGAATTTAGAAGGATGCGGGGGGATCTTAGAGGAACATATAAAATTATGAAGGGAATAGATAGGATAGATGCGGGGTGGGGGGGGGGGGGGGTTGTTTCCACTGGTGGGTGAAAGCAGAACTAGGGGGCATAGTCTGAAAATAAGGGGAAGTAGATTTAGGACTGAGCTCAGAAGGAACTTCTTCACCCAAAGAGTTGCGAATCTATGGAATTCCCTGCCCAGTGAAGCAGTTGAGGCTCCTTCAATCATAGAATTTACAGTGCAGAAGGAGGCCATTCGGCCCATCGAGTCTGTACTGGCCCTTAAAAAGAGCACCCTACTGAAGCCCACGTATCTACCCTATCCCCGGAACCCAGTAACCCCCACTTAACATTTTTGGGAAACTAAAGGGCAATTTATCATTGGCCAATCCACCTAACCCGCACATCTTTGGACTGTGGGTGGAAACCGGAGCACCCAGAGGAAACCCACGCAGACACGGGGAGAGCGTGCAGACTCCACACAAACAGTGACCTAGCTGGGAATCGAACCTGGGACCCTGGAGCTGTGAAGCAACTGTGCTAACCACTATGCCACCGTGCTGCTCATTAAATGATTCCAAGATAAAGATAGATAGATTTTTTTCAAGAATAAATGAAGAAAGGGTTATGGCGTTCGGGCGGGAAAGTGAGGCTGAGTCCACGAAAGATCACCAATGATCTCATTGAATGGCGGAGCAGGCTCGAAGGGTCAGATGGCCTACTCCTGCTCCTAGTTCTTATGTTCTTATAAATCTTAGCACCATTGCATATATATTTCTGGCCTTTCATGATCCAATGTTTTTTCAACTTTCAGTGACTTTACTGAACAGAAATCTGTTCTTGTTTCTTGTTTCCTTTGTTCTGTTTAACTCCAGACATCATAAGAAACTCTTTCTGTTCCAATTACCCTGGATTGTAACTTGTTCCTTAGGAAACTTGCAACATTGGAAATCCCTTGTCTCCTGTTCAGCTTCTCCTGGCAGTGTTAAGAACTGTTTACTCCTCAGTGATCCGGTTCCAACTGCTGTGGCTTTCAGTTCAAAAAAACTAAGAACAAATGAAAGCTTTTTCTCTCTGGCAAATGGCCTCCTGTTGCGAAGCAATGCCTTTTGGTTTATTTATTTTTCAAACTTAACCCTCTCTAAGCACAATAGAATCCCAGTTAGAATTAAAACCAATTCCATACGTATAAATATACAGCATGAATCTAACTATAGGTCCCTTTCAGATGCAGGAACATTAAATTAAGCCCACCTAAAACTATACCTTATTTCAAATGTTTATCTATGCAAATATAATTCCCTTAAAACTACCTTTGTTTTCCTAACAACGCCTAATTATGATCATGGATTTATACAGCAACTAAAGCTAATTTGTGCTTCTGCCTTTAACGAAAGGAGTCTGTGCAACTTGATAATCCTATAGGTGCATTAGGTTGCATCTGTAAAGTGCATGAATTTTTTTATGTACTGAGTGCACATTATTTGTGGTGTTATAAATCAATGTCATTTGAAGAATTGATTTTCTTTGACCATTTCTGATATTAATTATTTTATTGATGAGATCTTGTGAGAAAATGTTCTCACTTTTTCTCTATTCGGATGGAACGACAAATGCAATTAATTTTCCTTTACCGGGGCAGCATGGTGGCGCAGTGGTTAGCACTGCTGCCGCATGGCACCGAGGTCCATGTTTGATCCTGGCTCTGGGTCACTGTCCGTGTGGAGTTTGCACATTCTCCCCGTGTTTGCGGGGTTTTACCCCCACAACCCAAAGATGTGCAGGGTAGGTGAATTGGCCACTCTAAATTGCCCCTTAATTGGATAAAAATGAATTGGGTACTCTAAATTTAAAAAAAAAACAACAATTTCCTTTACCCATTTCTTATCCATGTTGCACTGGACCTATCGTCTGGGGTTGGGAAAAGCAGCAACCTGTCACCACCTGTCACTACCTATCACCATGGCAAATCATAGTTGGGATTTCCCTTTGGCTGCAGCTTCCAAGTGGGCAATGTGTGCACCTGATTGTGCAAGCTCAAGCCATTGCGTGATGACCTTGCTAATTTCAAGTGAAGTTGGAACTCATGGAATATGCAGGGACGTTACAAACTGGGACAAAATGCTTTGGAAGAGAAATCTGAATCCTGAAATATGAACTCAACTCAACTTAGGCCAGAAGAGCAGGCGGCGAACCGACTCAAGCAGACCCAATGCCATTTCTCGCTCTAACCAGTGTTGAGTGGCAGAAGGTGGGTCTTCAGCCTGTCTGATTGGCCAGCAGCTCTCCAGTCATTCCAGGAACAGCACTGCAGTGGCCAGAAGAGACACTGTAGATAGCTGACTGGAACTAGGTGCCAGGAACCAGAAGAAAGCAGGGATCAGGACCGTTAGGAGGTGGGGGATGGTGACCTGAGACGATCAGGGTCTCGGGGATAGGATGGGGGAGGGTGGGGGGTGTTTATTTCTGGAGGTCACCGGATTATAAGGGGAGCATGCCCCCAGTCAGAAGGGGGCTTCCAATGGAGGCGCTCGGTTTTGTTCAATGCTGCCTCCCACCCGGATCTATCATCTGCCCGCCAACCTAAGTGACCACCTAAGGGCTTCCCGTCCCAGCCCCTGTCCTCCCAAGTGTAAAGTTGTGATCAGGTTGGGGTGTACTGGACTGTGGAGGGAATTGTGTCCATGGAATTTTACGCTCTCTGCCCTCTCCCGTGTTGTCTGCCTCAGAGCCTACTGAGGGAAAAAGGTAAAGCTCAGCCCTTCAAAGTTTTCTTCTCCAGGTTCCTCACCAGGGAAATTAATCTTCCATTCTAGGGGCCTTAATGGGACTTGTGGTCAATCTGGAAGGATTGGCAGCTGAAATCTGAGTATACAAATGAGACCTTGATTTAATATCTCATCTGAAGGACAGCACCTCTGACAAGGCAGCAGTCCTTTGTTAGTGAAGTGTTGGACTAGTTGTGTTCATGTCACATGTGCGCAAGGTATTTGAATCCACATTACAATATTGGTTTGTTTTCTTCGTCAGAGAGATGGTTGATTTTCTTCTTTAGACTTGTCGAAAGGTACAAGGAACATAGGGTGCAATCCAACAGCCATGCTGCGCCCAAAAAGCAGCTTGCTGCAGCGCAGCCTGGCCGATGAAAGCTGAGAGACCCTGCTCCCGGGATCTACCCAGCTCGCCACACCTCGTGAGATGCTGCGATGTAAATCCCTCCCACAATGGCCAGGATCACTTTTTGGAAATCTGCATATTAGAGCAGGCTCTCTAATGTGCAGATTTCCAAAGTACCTGGGGCTTTGGCATTCAACCCCTTCGCCTCCAAGGCGTCGGGCGAGCATCGTTTAGCACTGGTCCCTACAAATGGGGAGCAGATGGAACGACACTCATGGGGATCTCCCAGGGGATCGGAGGCCTCCAGATACATGCCCTTTGGGCAGGGTGATGCCCTGGCATTGCTGGTGCCACCTGGACACCCTGGCAGTGCCAGCCTGGCACCTTGGCAGTGCCACCCGGGTGTCAACCTGGCACTGCCAAGATGACCAACTGGAACTGCAGGTTGGCACTACCAAAGTGCCAAGAATGCATTTTTGCATATACGTGTGGACGGGGTGGGGGGTGGGTGGAGGGGAAGAAGCGGGGACCCTCCCATACTGTGTTCGAACTGGGGAGGTCGGGGATCGCTTCGGGGGCCTTGGAGATCGGGATGCCATTTAAAAATGGCGCCTCAATCTCTCCCAACACTGGGGAATTCTGCCGAGGGGAAACTCCCCACTGTACAATACGGAATTATGTGCGCACCTTATTCGTCGCGAGTCGCTGATCATTTTACTCTTTCCTTGAATTCCAAGGGTTTCTGTCTGTCCCAAGAGTTCATGGACTTAACTTTTAAAAATCTGCTTGTAACTAACAATCGATGAACATAGCATCATCACTGAAGTTTATATTGGAAAACTGGCTGAAATGTTATGTTCATAGTAATATAAAATTCTGCTTTATTTTATTTCTAATGTTTTATATTTCATGTGCTCATCGAAACTTGTCTTTCATTCGATAATGTGAGGTTCTGTTTTGTGGGGCGGCACGGTAGCACAGTGGTTAGCACTGTTGCTTCACAGTGCCAGGAACCCAGGTTAGATTCCCGGCTTGGGTCATTGTCTGTGGGGAGTCTGCATGTTCTCCCCATGTCTGCGTGTGTTTCCTCCCACGTGTGCCAAAAGATGTGCTTGTTAGGTGAATTGGACATTCTGAATTCTCCCTCGGTGTACCCGAACAGGCGCCGGAGTGTGGCGACTACGGGATTTTCACAATAACTTCATTGCAGTGTTAATTTAAGCCTACTTGTGGCAATAATAAAGATTATTATTACTGTTACTACAATGGATATGATCAATTTTACATCATCTCAGAAAAGCTTTTGTCTGAGCAATTGGGAACTGCTTGGGTGTGTAGCACTAATATATTAAATAGAGCATGTTTTTTATCTAGTCTGGGAATGACTGCAGGTGTACTATTATAATAGCATTCAGGCCATTGAAAATTGACTTGTTTGTTTAGATATCATTTCACATTGTCTTGTCTTTGTAATCACCTTATTGCACCGTTTTTGAAGTCGTGGAACTAGGAAAGCATTGACCTCAACTGTATGTGCCCATTCACCATTTCAAGCATAGCAATTGTGTTTTAAAGTAGTTTCACCTCAAGTTACATCCTACTGAGCACTTGCTGTTAGGAATAACTCATATTCAAAGTACCCAATGGCATAGAAATTTAACTTTGCTTCCTTAAAACTGGCCAGATTTCTACATTGAAACAGAATTTTGTAATTTTGATATATTGGAATAGGTTTTCAAAATTAAGCATACAAGTATACAACTTTATAATATTACTGGCGATATTATTGCAAACTTGGGAACTTTGCTGAATTTATATAATTAAAGTCCTCATTATCATTCCCCTTTCGTTTTTGCACCTCTGCAATATCCCAGCTCCTTTAGATCTTTCCGAACTAGTTGGTGGAAGTAAATTAATGACACCAGTGTTTAGATTGTACTGTTAGAGAGCTACAATTTGCCCAGATAGTTGACATGCTGCACAGTGTGACTGCGAAATGCAATGTGCCTGTCTGGCAATGAAACACAGCAATTCCATGTTATAGGAGCCCAGAGGAGTTATTAGAAGCAGACGAGCTACCCAGGAGGCAGCATGAATTCACAATTCTTCAATTGAAGGTTTCTTCCCACCAGAAAGTAGTGAAAGTGCACACAATAACGTGAGCTATTAATTTGAAATAATTGAATGAAATATTTTGCAGTTATGAAAACTTGTAATGACACACAGTTTCCTCATTAGCCACTATTTACATTAATTTCAAATGTTAGTATTTGAAATTCCAATAGTTCTGAGAGGGCCATTATATTGCAATCATTAATGAGCTCACTAAGATTTTCCAAGGTACGAGTGAACATCGAAATTTCATCATTTCAAAGCATTTAAGAAATTAGTTTATTTTTATCAAATGTGTCACACAGCTTAGCAATTTGTTTAAGATCCAAAAAAAGCTGAAGTGTAAAGACTTCAAAAACAAATACTTTATTCAATTTGCCTATATATTCAACTTCATTCTGAAATTAATCTATATTGGATTCTTTGACTTTTAATTATTTTAAAATATATTTTTATTCAGAAAATTTTCAATTATTACATACAAAATGGTCAAACAAATGTATACAATTTTTGTAAAAATATCTCCACAACCCAGCCCCCCATTCCATATTTACCTAGAATCCTCCCCCACCTCCTAACCACCCCCACCCCCATTATTGATGACAACCAGTTCCTTGTGGTTAGCATTGTTGCTTCACAGCGCCAGGGTCCCAGGTTTGATTCTCGGCTTGGGTCACGTGTCAGCGTGGGTTTTCTCCGGGTGCTCCCGTTTCCTCCCACAAGTCCCGATGGACGTGCTGCTAGGTAATTTGGACATTCTGAATTCTCACTCTGTGTACCGAACAGGCGCTGGAATGTGGCGACGAGGGGATTTTCACAGTAACTTCATTGCAGTGTTAATGTAAGCCAACATGTGGCAATAAAGATTATTATTATTAATAATAATAAAGAAGGTAATGAACGGCAGCCACCGAGAGTAAAACTCCCCCTCTGATCCCCTTATGGCATACTTTATATTTTCTAAATGCAGGAATTCCGACAAATTCCCCAACCATGCCGAAGCACTAGGTGGTGCCAATGCCCTCCATCCAGGCAAGACTCGCCTCGAGGTTATTAGAGGGGCGAAGGTCAAGACATCAGCCCTCTTTTCCTCCGGCAGCCCTGCCAAAGATCACCACCATTAGGCACAGCTCCACTCCAACTCCCAAAATCACCAGCATTGTTCCGAAGAAGGAACCCCAAAACTTAATTAACTCCCTTAGGACAAGACGAAAACATATGTGAGTGGTTCGCCAGCCCCCTCGAACAATGTTCACATCTATCGTCTGTGCCCTGAAAGAGTCCATTCATGCGTGCCTTGGTCAAGTGCGCCCTATGTATCACTTTAAACTGAATCAAACTCAGCTTTGCACATGAGGAGGTGAAATTGACCTAATGCAGAACCTCGCTCTACACTCCCTCCAAAACCAAAATCAACTCTTCCTCCCATTTTTAATTTACTTCCTCCAGCAAAGCCTTCTCCCTTGCAATCATCTGCCCATATATAACTGATATCTTCCCTTCACCTATCTCGTCAAAAGACAGCACCTTATCCAGAGGTGAAGGCGTCGGTAACCAAGGAAGCAGAGAGCTACTTACGCACAAAGTCCCGCACCTGCAAATACCTAAAAACATTCCCTCATGGGAGTTTGAACTTCACCCCCTACTCCTTCAGCCCAGCAAACCTACCCTCCATGAACAAATCTCTAAACCCCTCAGTTCCCTTCCTCGCCCAGATCTTACATGATGAAGGTTCTTGATTAATAAGGGGATCAGGGGTTATGGGGAGAAGGCAGGAGAATGGGGATGAGAAAATGAAAATGAAAATCGCTTATTGTCACAAGTAGGCTTCAATGAAGTTACTGTGAAAAGCCCCAATATCAGCCATGATTGAATGGCAGAGCAGACCCGATGGGTCAAGTGGCCTAATTCTGTCCTATGTCTTCTGGTCTAATCCATCCCAGCCGGTATAAACCTATGGTTCCCACACATCGGCGGCAGTAGTGACATAGACCCTAATTTAAAGTGCTATCTGAATTGATACCATTCTCTCAGAGAGGCTATTACCACTGGGCCAAAAGAGAACCTAGCTGGAGAGAATGGAAGAGGAGCAGTAACAAGTGCCCTCAAACTTGAACCTATACAAGAAGCCTCCTCCATCCGCCTCCATCCCGACCCTGGATCCTTAAACCATCCCCATACTTTATCACTGTTTGCCACCCAGTAATAATGCATCAAATTAAGTAATGCCAGCCCCCCAACTGCCAACCCTCTGCAAGAAAGCCCTTCGAACCGTGGCAATAGTCAAAATTAACTTGTTGACCCTACTAAAGAAAAATCTCGGAAGAAAGACTGGGAGACATTGAAACACGAACAAGAGTGGTTTGCATTTGTGGTAGAATTCTTGCCTGCCACGCGGGAGGCCTGGTTTGATTACCAGCCAATGCAAGGCAACTTCTTGGGGCAGCAGGGTGGGGCACAGTGGTTAGCACTGCTGCCTCACTGCGCCAGGGACCCGGGTTCAATTCAAGGCTTGGATGTGGAGTTTGCACTTTCTCCCCTTGGCCAAATGGGTTGCCAGCACCTTGGCCAACAGCTTTGCATCAGCATTCAACAGAGAGATGGACTGATATGGCCCACACTCCATGGGATCTTTATCCTTCTTCAAGATTAAGGAGATTGATACCTGCGCCAGTGTGGCCGATAACACCCTCCAGGACAGAGGATAATTAAACAGATGTGGCCCCAGCACAGTTGCAAAATGTTTATAAAATTCCACAGGGAATCCGTCCGGGCCCCGTGCCTTCCCTGGCTGCAGTGAGTGAATACAGTTCATAATTTCCTCCAGCCTGAGCAGCGTCTCCAGTTCCGGCCCTCTATCCCTTTCCACCACCGGGAAAACCAACCCATCCAGAAACTGTACCAAAGTTGAGTCTTCCTCCGGAGGCTCAGACTTGATTAGCCCCCGGTAAAAGGTCTTAACCTGCGCACCCTGAGGGCAGTACGGTGGCACAGTGGCTAGCACCGCTGCCTCATGGCACTGAGAATCCGGGTTCGATCCTGGCCCCAGGTCAATGTCCGTGTGGAGTTTGCACATTCTCCCTGGGACTGCGTGGGTCTCACCCCCACAACCCAAAGATGTGCACGGTAGGTGGATTGACCACTCAAAATTGCCCCTTAATAGGAAAATAATAATTGAGTACTCTAAATTTATTTTACAAACCCTGCGCAACTCCCAAGAGGCTGCCTGGCTGGTAGTTTCCCCATACTCTTAAAACATATCTCCTGCATGACGATGCTCGCTCACCGTCTTTCCATTGGAACCAACTCAAACCTCATCTGAAGCTTCTTCCTCTCCATTAAGAGCTGTGCCGTTGGGGCAGCAGAGTATTGACAGTGCACCTTAAGGATGGAATCCACCAATCTCCTCCACCCCGTCCCATCAGACTTATCTCTATGACCTTTAAACAAAATTATCTCCCCCCTGATGACTGCCTTTAGTGCTTCCCAGAATGTGGAAGGCGAGACCTCCTCATTCTTATTAAAATCGGCATAATTTCCAGAAGCAGATTTCATAATATCCATTCGTATATAATGAGATGCAGACAGGCAGTGATTGACACACAGGATAACTAATGAACACACACGACACAGAACAACCAATCACCAGACAGGACACCACCACTATAAAGCCCACAAGGCATTAAGACTCTCGCTCTCTCATAGGACACAGCTACTGAGATAGAGTGCACAAGCCAGTGAGCACCATGTCCATGTGGTAGAGAGCTAGTCTGGTCAAGCCAGTAGGAGGTTATCAGTTAGATTAATAGAGTGTCAACCCACAGCAGATTATATACAGCAATCAGCAAGTTCAATAAAACAGTGTTGGACCATCTCCTGTGGTGGAAGCCTGTTTCTAGTTTCACTGCATCCAGTTGCAGTCAATGTTGAACCAACTCACTTAACACACCATGATACCAGGGAGCTATTAATCCTAACCAACCTACCTCGAGTGAATCTGCAATGACCAGCAAGCAGCCATACAGCGGCATGGAAAAGATCCAGCCTCCTCCGCAACTCCGGATCTCCGGCAACCTCGGCGCCAACTGGAAAGTCTTCAAACAGAAGTTCCTCCTGTATATCGAGTCCTCCGACCTCGAGGCAACATCGGATGCCAGAAAGATCGCGCTGTTCCTGTCGACTGCGGGGGATCAAGCCATCCACGTTTGCCGATGGCGAAGACAACACGAAGTTCAAGACAGTTCTGCTGAAATTCGACAGCCACTGCGAAATTGAGGCGAATGAGAGCTTTGAACGGTACATCTTCCAACAGAGGCTTCAGAGTAAGGATGAATGTTTTCAATCCTTCTTGACCCATCTCCGCATCCTAGCGCAGTCATGTAATTATGACTCGACGGCTGATTCCATGGTCCTGGATGAGATAGTTTTTGTGGTCCAGTCCGACTCCTTGCGGGAGCAGCTCCTCAAAATCAAACAGTTGACCCTCTCCGTCGCCATCAAAACGTGCGTTGTCCATGAGCATGCCAGAAATCGCTACTCCCTCATCAGGGTGGCAGAAACTGCAAAACTGGCCTCCCACGAGGCAGAAAGGGTGCAGGCCATAGCGAAAATGCAAGGCCTGAGCATCGAGGAGAGTGGCCGTTTCGCGATCTTTTCCTGGGTCCCTACGCATGCGCGCCATGACCAGGTGGACGATGAGGCCGAAGACGCTAATGCGTATGTGCGAACATCGGCCGACCGCACTGCGCATGCGCGATGGCGCACCGAATGCGCTGATGTCTGCGCATGACATGTCCAAATTGTGGCTCCGCCCATTTAAAGCGGCAATGTCCAGCCAAAGGAAAGCGATGCCTACAGTGTGGAAAGCCGGGCATTACGCGGCCTTTTGCAAGTCCGCTCCACCGAGCAACAGCCAGCGATCCCAGCTGCAGTGCAGACGTGTCCGCTGCGTACAACAAGGCATGCAGGATTTGATCCCGACAGCCCAACGGACCCGATGCTGACTGCCTCGAGTCTCCATATCGGGTGGGCATCATCACCACACGCGAGCTGGTCTCCACCGCGCCTGCAAACCGCCTTTCAATCCTGAGTGGGGATCCTGACGTCGAGTGGTGTGCTGTCATCACGGTCAACCAGTGTCGCATCCGATTCAAATTGGACACTGGCGCATCTGCGAATCTCATATCACAGTCAGACCTCGACAGCATCCGAGACCAACCTAGCATTCTTCCACCAGCCTGCCAGCTCCTTGACTACAATGGAAATGCCATAGCTGCCAGTGGATCGTGTCAGCTAGGTGTCTCTCACAAGGCAATCAAGGCGGCGTTAAGATTCCAGATCGTCCGGCCTGACAAGTCCTCCCTGCTCGGTGCTCGCGCATGCAAACTCCTAAATTTGCATTCCATGTCCTTGACACTGGCGACTGCCTCGCTCAATGCGAATCTCCAGGCTGAGATAGACGACATTCTCACGCAATACCACAATGTGTTTGATGGGATGCGCATGCTCCCATATCGCTACAAGATATTGCTCAAGCCGAATGCCACCCCAGTCATCCATGCACCACGCCGGGTGCCGGCTCCCCTCAAGGATCGTCTGAAAACGCAGCTACGAGAGCCCTAAGACCAGGGGATCATCTCAAAGGTCACGGAACCAACAGACTGGGTCAGCTCCATGGTCTCCGTCAAGCAACCCTCTGGTGAACTCCGCATTTGCATTTATCCCAAAGACCTGAATCGCAACATGATGCGAGAGCACTACCTGATCCCGAAGCGTGAAGAATTAACCTGTGAGATGGCTCATGCCAAATTCTTTATCAAGCTGGACGCCTCCCGTGGTTTCTGGCAGATACAGCTGGACGAGTCTCGTCGGAAGCTGTGCACGTTGAACACTCCATTCGGCAGGTATTGCTACAACCGCATGCCTTTTGGTATCATCTCGGCTTCCAAAGTATTTCATCGCATAATGGAGCAAATGACGGAGGGCGTTGAGGGGGCGCGAGTCTATGTGGACGACGTGATCATCTGGTCCACAACGCCCAAGGATCACACCGCTCGCCTCAGACAGGTTTTCCAGAGGATTCCTGAAAATGGCCTCCAGCTCAACAGGGCCAAATGCTCATTTGGTCGGTCTGCTATCAAGTTTCTGGGTGACCACATTTCACAGCAGGGTGTGCAACCTGACGCTGACAAGGTGCTGGCAATCAATGCCATGAAGACCCCAGAGGACAAAAAGGCGGTCCTCCGTTTCCTCGGGATGGTAAATTTTCTCGGAAAATTCATTCCCAACATGGCATCCCACACCACGGCCCTCCGGCATCTCATTAAAAAGTCGACAGTGTTCCAGTGGGCTTCCCGCACATCAAGCAGAGTGGCTTGAGCTGAAGGCGAAGCTCACCACAGCCCCAGTACTGGCGTTCTTTGACCCAACCAAGGATACCAAGATATCCACAGACGCAAGCCAGGACGGCATTGGGGCGGTGCTCCTCCAGCGAGACGACTCCTCGCCCTGGGCTCCAGTGGCATATGCATCCAGGGTCATGACTCCGACCGAACAACGGTATGCCCAGATCGAAAAGGAGTGCTTGGGCCTCCTGACAAGAATAGTCAAGTTTCATGACTACATATACGGTCTGCCGAAGTTCACGGTGGAAACAGACCACAGGCCTTTAGTCCACTTAATCCAGAAGGATTTAAATGACATGACACTTCGGCTGCAGCGAATTCTTCTTCGTCTCAGCCGATATGACTTCGAACTCGTCTACACACCGGGTAAGGAGCTGATCATCGCGGATGCCCTATCCCAACCCATCACCACGCCATGTGAACAGGGCGACTTCATTCGCCACATTGAGGCACAGGTGCAGTTGTGTGCCAGCAACCTCCCAGCCACTGATGAACGAGTTGTCCAAATAGGCGAAGAAACTGCCAAAGATCCTCTACTGCAGCGGGTGATGCAACACCTCGCCCATGGCTGGCAAAAGGGGCAGTGCCCCCAGTTCTTCAATGTTAAGGACGCGTTAATGGTTGTTGAGGGGATCCTTCTTAAACTAGATAGAATCGTCATTCCCCAAAGCATGCAAACCATGGTGCTCCGACAGATCCACGAGGGTCACATTGTGGTCGAGAAATGTTGACACAGAGCTCGGCAGGCAGTTTACTGCCCTGGCATCAGCCAGGACATTGCCAACACAGTCCTCAACTGCACAACATGCCAGAAATCTCAACCAGCTCAGCCCAAGGAAACACTGCAACAGCACGAGATCGTGACTTCTCCGTGGTCCAAGGTGGGGATCGACCTCTTTCACGCAAATGGGCGTGATTACGTGCTCTTGGTCGACTACTTCTCCAGCTATCCGGAAGTGGTGAAACTGTCGGACCTCACGTCCAAGTCGGTCATCAAAGCCTGCAAAGAGACGTTTGCCATGCACGGGATACCACTCATAGTAATGAGTGACAACGGTCCATGTTTCTACAGCCAAGAGTGGTCCGACTTTGCACGACCTTACCACTTCAGGCATATCACATCCAGTCCCCGTTACCCGCAATCAAACGGGAAGGCCGAAAAAGGGGTCCATATTCTCAAGCGGTTGCTGTGCAAGGCTGCAGACTCAGCGTCGGATTTCAACCTGGCGCTGTTGGCATACAGGGCAACCCCCTTGTCGACTGGTTTGTCTCCAGCGCAGCTGCTCATTAACCGCAACTTGAGGATGACTGTTCCAGCCATCCTTGTTCCAGACCTTGACCACCTCACAGTGCTGCAGAAAGTGCAGCGATCCAGGGACCAGCATTAGATCACATATGATGCTCATGCCACGGATCTGCCTGCGCTCGCTCCAGAAGATGTTGTTCGTGTCCAGTTGCCTGAGGGAGGCTGGTCAGCCCCAGCTGTTGTTGTCAGACAGGCTGCCCCCAGGTCTTTCATTGTTCAAATGGATGATGGCTCCATTCTACGGCGCAACAGGAGAGCGCTGTGCAAAGTTTCCTGCCCCCCACCTGACCGCACTTCTCCGCATGTCATCATGCCGCCTCAGGACATCTCTCCCCACGTGGCCACCGATCTGGAAGCGATCCCGCCTGTCCACGAGGTCACCGAAATGGCAGCAATCCCGCCTGTCCAGGTGCCGGCGTCCACCCCACCACCTCTGAGGCGATCAACAAGAATTCGTCGCCCACCACAAAAACGGAATCTATAGACTTTTGTTCAGTTTC
The DNA here is from genome assembly GCF_047496885.1 of Scyliorhinus torazame. Taxonomy (NCBI): domain Eukaryota; kingdom Metazoa; phylum Chordata; class Chondrichthyes; order Carcharhiniformes; family Scyliorhinidae; genus Scyliorhinus; species Scyliorhinus torazame. The sequence continues at coordinate 89,714,525 of NC_092717.1, forward strand.
CTCTGTATCTGCACGATAGACACCTTCCCATGTACATATGTTCATTCATTCACCATTTTTACACAGTCATGCATGTATATACCGCCATGTTCCAAAATATATTTTAAAAAGGGGAGATGTCATAATAGCCACTTGTATATAATGAGATGCAGACAGGCAGTGATTGACACACAGGATAACCAACGAACACACATGACACAGAACAGCCAATCACCAGACAGGACACCACCACTATAAAGCCCACAGGGCATTAAGACTCTCGCCCTCTCACAGGACACAGCTACTGAGATAGAGTGCACAAGCCAGTGAGCACCATGTCCATGTGGTAGAGAGCTAGTCTGGTCAAGCCAGTAGGAGGTTATCAGTTAGATTAATAGAGTGTTAACCCACAGCAGATTATGTACAGCAATCAGCAAGTTCAATAAAACAGTGTTGGACCATCTCCTGTGTCTGAAGCCTGTTTCTAGTTTCACTGCATCCAGTTGCAGTCAATGTTGAACCAACTCACTGAACATATCAACAGAAGTCATTCTCAACAACTGACGATCCTCAATTTCTAGGGTCTGCAGTGATTCTCCTGATTATCGGCCTTGACCTTCAATATCTTCTGCCTCTCTGCCAGTGTCGCCACTGCTGCCTTTAAAGAGGCTATCTGATCCCTATGCTCCGTAACCGTCTCCTCCACCGTACGAATCGTTGAGCCCTATACCTCCAGCCGTTGTTCCACCCTGTCCAAAGTTATGTGAATGGGTGCCACCACCTCCTCAATCGTTCTTGCCAGGTCATCAGAGACCGCTTGTCTCTGTTTTTTAAATTCCTACATTAGGAATTCCATCAGTCCCTCAGTTGTCCACTGAGAAGGCAACGACAACACAGGGGCCTCCGCCATTTCCTCCCCTCCTGTGATACAAGGACCTTCCACGTCAGTCGAGGACTCCGTATTCGATTTGTTCCTCGTATTATAACCCCCAGGCATCAGAGGAGGAACCAAAACTTTCAAGTTCCACCACGTTGTACCATTGGACAGGTGAAAGGACCAAAAACCGAATCTTCAAGTGGGAGCCACCTTGCGTCCGACAGTTCACCGGAAGTCCCGTTTTGATAATTTTGTTACCTGTTTGGTGCCAAGGGTTAAGCACTTGTCAGTAAAAGCAGACAAAAAGCCTACTTTCTAAATACATTGCCAACATGAGCAATTTTAAAAAACAATTGAACAAGGCAAATTGAAGTTAAGAAGGTAACAAACGGTAGTGTACATTGTTACTGCAAAATGAATAAGGCAACTGATAAACGAGATTAGTCTGTTTCATTTGAGTCACATGACATCATTCTAATTCTGTATGTCAATAAAGAAGATATTGAGCTAAAACAAAGATGATCAGGAAAACTCATCCTTCCAGCAAAGTAGAAGGGATGGGGACCTCTCATAAACTATCTAAATAACTGCAGGAAAAAGCAAGAGCGAGAGAGAAAAGGATCTAGATTCATAGAACCTCTACAGTGCAGGGAGGAGGTTAAAGTGGATGAAATTCACCAGTTGATAGCCAATAGGATCAGCTGACGGTGTGCAGAGATCATCTGAGCAGATAGGGAGAAAAATAATCAAAACCTATTAACTGCTTTCCATAATCCATAGCTCCCAAGAATGGCATTTGGGATTTCTACAGAGTCACAAATATTGTACACTGTAAAGTGCAGCAAAGAGACTCATCTCTAGTTGAGACAATGTTGGTGAGTACATTACTCTGTCTTTACAAGGCACCAGTGCCTTTGCTTCACAGTGGCAGTATTGTTTCAGGTGGTCCGATGTTTATTTTTGCTCGTGTTGTTCAGATGTTGTGGGGTGGGCTGCCGAAGTGTGTCATCTGTCAGATGAAGAGGGGGAATATACTTTGTCCCCTCCGATGTTCCTGGGGGTGGAATAATGGGCCAGTGAGGGATTGGGGCAGATTGAGAGGCTCGGGAGAAAAACATTGCTGCAGCTGGCAGTGAAATTGGCACAGACTTGCATGATTTTTTTGGCAATAATCACACGACAGTTGGTATAAATGGCAGTGAAATTGTACACAGACTCTCAGGAGACGTCTTAAGACACCTTCACAACTACTTATTATAATAGTACATTTTTCAGAAAATGGACTAAACGTATTACTGTGCATTATATTATATGTAACACAAAGAGATAACACAGCAGCACATATCACAAAATACACATTGCACTGCTGCTGAAAAATACAGCAAATTAACTTAAATCTTGCAGTCAGTGCTTTCCTTTCAGTTGTAATAAGGAACAGTTTATAAAAAAGAGAAACTAATGTTGAATGATGAGGCAGGCCTCGAGGGAAGAAATCTTGAGGATTCATTCTGCCTTCTGGGTACCAAGAACAATACTGCACAGGAACAGGCCCTTCGGCCCTCCAAGCCTGTACCGGTCAAGATACCACCCGTGGCCAAAATCCTCAGCACTTCTAGTGCCGAGTCCCTCTATACTCATCTTATCCATGTATTTGTCGAGATGTCTTTTGAACGCCGTTAATGTATCTGCTTCCACAACCTCCTCTGGCAGCGCATTCCAGGCACTCACCACCCTCTGTGTAAAAACGCTGTCTCGCATATCTCTTCCAAACTTTGCCCCACGGACCTTAAACCTATGCCCCCTCGTGACTGATCCCTCCACCCTGGGAAAGAGTGCCTGCCCATCTACTCTATCCATGCCTCTCATAATCTTGTAGACCTCTATCAAGTCACCCCTCAAACTCTGTCATTGTAATGAAAACAGTCGGAGTCTATTCCGCCTTTCCACATGGCCAACACCCTCCAGACTAGGCAACATCCTGGTAAACCTCCTCTGCCCTCTCTCCAAAACCTCCACATCCTTCTGGTAGTGTGGCAACCAGAATTGTCTGCAATCGAGCAGCACGGTGTGGTAGTGGGTTAACCCTGCAGCCTCACGGCGCCGAAGTTCGATCCCGGCTCTGGGTCACTGTCCGTGTGGGGTTTGCACATTCTCCCCATGTTTGAGTGGGTTTCGCTCCCACAACCCAAAGATTTGCAGGGTAGGTGGATTGGCCACACTAAATTGCCCCATTATTGGAAAAAATTAATTGAGTACACTAAATTTATTTAAAAAAAGAATTGTCCACAATATTCAAAGTGCGGCCTTACCAAGGTTTTATATAACTGTAGCATGACGTGCCAGGTTTTATACTTGATGCCCTGTCCAATGAAGGCAAGCATTCCATATGCTTTCTTGATTACTTTGTTCATTTGTGTTGCCACTTTCAAAGATCTGTGGACCTGTATGCCCAGATCACTCTGACTTTCTATATTCCTAGGAGTTTTGCCATTTACTGTATTTTTCCCTTTTATTTTAGACCTACCAAAATGCATTACCTCACATTTGTCCGGATTAAACTCATTTAGTAGATAGCTTGCATCTTATTAACTCCCTCTCCTGCTTCCTACTATGGTTTGTTGCTGTGGTTCATCACCAGACTGGAGCATTCCATTTCACAGTTACCTTGTGAAGCACGTTAACCATCTGGGGTAAATTATAGTGCTCTGGCAATGCAATACAAATATTAGAGCCATTAATTGACCACACCACCCAGCAGTGCGAAAGATGTAGAAGAGCAAATTTACAGGGAATTTGGAGAGGTGCAAGAGCCAAAAGAGCAGTGGCAATGGGGGACTTTTAAACATTCACCCTCACCCTAGATTACTATCCTAATGAATTTTAGAATGGTGGGTGAGAATTGGCAAACACTCTTACTGTTAATGTAAAGCGAGAAGATTAATCAATTCTGCACTCCCAGCAGGAAGCTGTTGTTTATTTGAAGCTCAATTTTAAGATTCAGAAGTACAGTGTTATAGCTCTGTCTGCCGACTCTTCCTTTCTTAGCTCCACTTGGGAATGCAGGATGAAGTGCTCACCACAAAATTATTGCACATGAACAGTTCTGTACATTAGCTCTAAATGTTGAGGATTCTTACCCCTTTAGTACATTGTGGAGACTCAAAATGATAGTGTCTTGTAAGGTTTTGATGGATTTGGTAACTTTATTTCATTGTATTCTTTCATATGTTCTTACAACTAATTCATCTATAATATGCCTGAATTTCTATCTTCATAGCTTCCTGTCAAGTTTTACCCATTATATATATATTATATATATATATATGATGTATATATATATATATAATACATATGTCAAAATTTGTAATGAGTTTTGATATGATTCTGCACAACCTAGTCATTAGATCCCGCAATATTCCTTAAATGCTTTCTGCAAATGTTTTAATTGTCGTTTTGTTCTCAGGTCATTGGTAAATAAAGGTTTAAACAAAATAAAGAAACTTTCTTCACAGTAACATTTCATTTATCTATTTAAATAAATATTTAAACAAAATGAGGGAACTTGATTCATAGCAATTTTACATTTTTCCATTGAAATGTCTTTTATGTTCTTTAATACCTCAATAAATGTTTTACTTGCAGGCCACAGGGTCTTCCAGAAACCTGGGTTTCAATTTGATAGCTTTCACTGAGCTATGTGAACTGAATATAGATTTTGTAGTTTGAGCGTATGCATTGTGTTTAATGTTCCAGGGTTCATCCATCCATACCATTCAGTCAACAAAACTAATTAAAGTATTTTCTTCAGCTTCTGGCATTTTCCACAATAGTATTGTTTTTCAAAGTGATTTAAAATAAACAAACTGAGTAGTTTTGTTGTATGAAATATGAAATAAATTTTATATTGAGCATTTAGGAAAAGATGGACTATGTATGTGTGAGGGAAAGGTCAAGGTAGCAGTATCCCAATTACACATATATTACTATACCATTTGTCGCTAATAAGGGACCTGATCGAATGGCTCATTGTGCCCCACTCGATGACGCAACAAGGCCATTAAATCTTGCAAGATTTGCGACCTCGAAACGCCTCGTGAGTTCTAAAAGACCTCATGAGATGCTATGATCTGGAACTTGCCCTCGCTGGGCAAGATCCAGATTTACATATTTAAGTGAGCCATTAGCCTCATTTAAATATGTCGGTGCCCGATTTTCCTGAGGCCCAGGAACGAACGCCTGTGCCTAGGAGTCCATGCAAAGGTGCTGTTTAGCAGTGGTATGTACAAACGTGGACTAGGTGTAATGGCACCGGGGGTGGGGTCTCCCAGGCCATCGGAGGCTCCAGGGTGGTCGGGCTCTGGGCAGAGTGGTACCTTGGCACTCCCGCTGGAATCCGGACACCCTGGCAGTGCCACCCAGGCACCCTCACTCAAAACCCCAGATCTGCTAACAGCCCTATATTTAAACTCCAGGCTTGCCACTGGGCTGGCCCCCTTTCCAGCACCACAACTACCAGGTCCGGGGCATGATCTGAAATAACAATTGCAGGATATTCCACCCTCCGAACCCCCAGCAACAAAGACCTCCCCATATTAAAGAAATCAATGCGCGAATAAACTTTATACACCGGTGAGAAAAAAGAGAACTCCTTGCCCCTCGGGTGCAGAAACCGCCACAGATTCACCCCCCCCCCCCCCCCCTCATCTCTCTCACAAACGCCGCCAACACCTTCACCCCCTCGAAGGGGCCAAAGACTTCAGCTTGGAACGGTCCACCTTCGGATCCAAGACTGTATTCCAGTCATCCCCCCCAGGAGTAATATGCGTATCCATATCAGGGATAGTCACTGTCACCATCTACGTCATCCCAATTTGGTGCATATGCATTCCCAAAACTACCAGCCTGCGCTCCAGCAGCCTGAGACCACCCCTGATCCGCCACCATTTTCAGCATCTGAAATTGGATTATTTTATTGAACAGGATTGCCACACCCGGGCCCTACTATCAAAGCCCGAGTAACATACCTGGCTTGCCCAACCCTTATGGAGCCTTACCTGGCCATTCACCTGCAAGTGAGTCTCCTGGAACAGCACCCTCAAGCTCTTTAAATGAGCAATAACTCTCGCCCATTTTAACGAGCCCTTCAGCCTCCTCACATTCCACGTCACCAACCGAGACCCCCCCCCCCCCCCCCCCCGCCCCCTCCTTGGATCAACCTTCATCCCCATCCCTCGAACATACACCAATCAGCAGCAACCACCCAAGATGGTACCTGGCCCCACCCATCAGATGGGACAAAGAACAAATCTCAATCACCATCAGCAACCTACCCATCCCCTATCCCAAAAAAAACCCAACTACTTCCTCTTGAAACTGCTCCTATCTCCACCAGTCCCATTCCTCTCACCATTCACATCTCCTAGGCACATTAAAACCTGCGCAAACAACATCAGCAGGCCGCAGCCCCTCCCCCTCCCCCACCTCACTCTCGTTTGCTAGCGAACTGCAGTTTACTAGCAGGGTAGCACCCACCCCACAAGCCAGATTCTCCCTCAACCAATTAGCCACAAAAAACAAACCCAAGGAGATCTCCACACCCACCTTAATAGCTCGAAAGCCCCCTCCCCAAGACAAAGGAGAGAAGCAACCCTTTGAGCAATCCCCAAACAATTTTCAATTAACAATACCATAATACAAAAAGAATAAAGAGCTCCAAATAAAAGAAAGTACATACAAAACACATAGCCCTCCAGCACCCCTTTGCAAAACAAAGTCCCACTTCCACCATTCTCAGATCAGTCCAAACCCCTCTGCCTTTACGAACGGCTCCACCTCCTCTGATGTCTCGAAGAAGTGATCCCTAGAGTTGTATACGACCCTCAACTTTGCCAGGTAGACCACTCCAAAATGCACTCCGCTCTTGTAAAGAGCCACCTTTGCCCTATTGAAGGCTGCCTGCCTTCTTGTCAGTTTCACCGTGACACCGTGGCATGTACAAATACCACTGCTTTGCCACCTCACCTCATGATTCTGCTTAGTCCATTGCAGCACCTTCTCCTTTATCTGGTAGCTGTTAAAACAGACTATCATAGCTGTAGGTGGCTCATTACCCCTTGGCTTCAGCTGGAGTGACCAAATTGCCCTATCCAGCTTGAAGGCTAGGCTTCACCCCCCATCCCTCAACAGCTTCCCAAACATTGTCGAAAGTACTCTGTCAACTTCAGGCCCTCCACACCCTCAGGCAGCCCCAAAATCCGCAAATTCAGCTGCCGTGACCTGTTTTCCAGGTCCTCAACCTTCACTCTCAGGCCCTCATTACTGTCCTCCACCATCAACTGCTCCGCCTCCAGAGACGCGAGCTGGTCTCTGTGCCTCGACAGTGCTGCCTCCATGCCCTTCAACACCTCACCATCACCATACTCCCGCACAGTCTCTGACGGATATCTTTCCAACCACCCCTTTTATCGGGGCCAACGAGTCCTTGAGACTCTACAGCATTTCCCTACCATGCTGCTCAATGTTTGCCGATCTGCTTCTCAACTCAGTTGCCATCACATCTGCCACAACACTCCTCATTGAACTCTAATTTTAGAGCAAATAAAGCCCTTTTGATGTAAGTAGATAGGAAAGGAAGATAGTTGAGTATGATGACCCTCTTGCTTCTCATTAATTGCATTTGTCATTTGGGGAGGAATGAGCAGAGTGCAGGGGACTGGATGGAGAATTAATGGTGAGGTGAGTGTCAACAGAGCACGATGGAGGTAAGGATACCACATTTGAATAAGTAGTTGAAAGTGGAAGACGTAGGGGTAGTAACAGGATGATAGGAAAGGCAATGGGTGAAGCGAAGCTCTAGTTGCAATGGGAACATACGAAGCAAGAGTAATTGGGGGATGAGACAGGATGAACAGAGGGAGGTGCAGACCAAGTTTTCACTGACTCAAACCGACTCTTTGGGGTTCGAGGTACGGTGAGAAAGGACATACGAGACTATGTGTTACGTCTGGGGGTGGAGACTGCAGTGGAAATTTGGGCTACACCTCCCTCTGTTCATCCTGTCTCATCCCCCAATTACTCTTGCTTCGTATGTTCCCATTGCAACTAGAGCTTCGCTTCACAGACAATGGGCAGAATTCTCTCCCCCCACGCCAGGTGGGAGAATCGCCCGGACGCCGCGCGAGTCCCGTCCCGACACCCGCATGCGATTCTCCCACTCCCCTCAAACCGGCGCGGCGCGAATCACGGCTGGCCGCTGGGAGAATCGCCGCCTGCCGTTGGTAATGGCGAGCGGCGATTCTCCGGCCCGGATGGGCCGAGCGGCCTGCCCAACATGACAGGTTCCCGCCGGCGCCATCCACACCTGGCCGCAGCCGGCGGGAGCGGCCTGTGGGGGGGTGAGGGGTGTTCCTGCACCGGGGGGTGGGGGGGGGGGGGGGGGGGGGGGCTCAGAAGGGGTCTGGCCCGTGATCGGTGCCCACCGGTCGGCAGGCCGGCCTCTCTGAAGGAAGACCTCCTTTCCTCCGCTGCCCCGCAAGATCGAGCCGCCATCTTGTTACGGGGAGGACGACAACCGCGCATGCGTGGGTTGGCGCCGGCCAACCCGCGCAAGCGCGGGTGACGTCATTCACGCGGCGCCGGTCGCATCATTTACGCGGCGCCAAGGCCCGGTGTGAGTAAATGACGCGGCGCCGCTCCTAGCCCCCCGGGGGCGGGAGAATAGAGGGCTGGGAACGGCCTCCGACGCCGGAGTGAAACACTCCGATTTTCACTCCGGCGTCGGGGCTTAGTCTCCCGATGGGAGAATTGCGCCCAATAGCTTTATCTAACTCCTTCTTGAAAACATACAATGTTTTTGGCCTCAGCTGCTTTTTGTGGTAGTGAATTCCACAGGCTTACACTCTGGGTGAAGAACTTTCTCCTCAGTTCAGGCCTAAATGGTTTACCCCGTATCATTAGACAGCGACCCCTGGCTCCTGACTCATCCACCATCGGGATCATCCTTCCTGCATCTAGCCTGTCTCGTTAGAGTTTTATAGGTTTCTGTTAGATTCCCCCTCATTATTCTAAACTCCAACAAATATAATCCAAACCGTCTCAATCTCTCCTCCTACGTCAGTTCCGCTATCTCGGGAATCAGTCTGGAACCAGTCTGGTTAAACCTATCGTGCACTCCCTCTATAGCAAACATCCTTCCTCTGATAGGAGACCAAAACTACACACACTATTCCAGGTGTGGTCTCACCAAGGCCCTATGTATCAGCAAGACATCCCTGCCCCTGTACTCAAATCCTCTCGCTATGGAGGCCAACATACAATTTGCCTTCTTTACCACCTACTGCACCTGCATACTTACTTTCAGAAACCAGTGTACATGTTCACCCAGATCTCATTGCACATTCCCCTCACTTAATCTATAACCATTCAGACAATAATCTGCCTTCCTGTTTTTGTTACCAAAGTGCATAATCTCACATTTATCCACATTATACTGCATCTGCCATGCAATTGCCATTCACTCAACCTGTCCAAATCATACTGAAGCAATCTCCTCACAGCTTTGTGTCATCTTCAAATTTGGAGATACTACATTTAGTTCCCTCATCTAAATCATTAATAGATATTGTGACTAACTGGGGACCTCACACTGATCCCTGCAGTACCCCAGTAGTCACTGCATTCCATTTGGAAAATGACCCATTTATTCCTTCTCTTTGTTTCCTGTCTGCCAACCAGTTTTCTATCCATTTCAATACACCACCCCAATCCCATGCACTTTAACGTGTAAAATTAATCTCTTATGTGGGACTTTGTTGAAAGCCATTCAAAAGTCTCGATAAACCACATCCACTGGCTCCCCCTTGTCAACTTTACTGGTTACATCCTCCAAGAATTCCAGTAGGTTTGTCAGACGTGATTTTCCTTTCGTAAATCCATGCTGACTCTGTCTGATCCTAGCACTGTTTTCTCTGTTAGCTCTGCTAATAAATCTTTTATAATGAATACTAGCATTTCCCCATCACTGATGTCAGACTGATTGATCTATAATTCACTGTTTTCTCTCTAACTCCCTTTTTAAATAGTGGGGTTACATTAGCAATCCTCCAATCAGTAGGAACTGTTCCAGAGTCTATAGAATCTTGGAAGATGACCACCAATGCATCCACTATTTCCAGAACCACTTCCGTAAGTACTTTGGGATGTCGATTATTAGGCCCTGGGGATTTATCGGCCTTCAGTCGCATCAATTTCCCCAACACCATTTCCTTGGTAATATTCATCTCTTTCCATTCCTCCCTCTAACTAAACCCTGAGTTCTCCAACATTTCTGTTAGGTTATTTGTGTCCTCCTTTATGAAGACAGAACCTAAGTATGCATTCAGTAGGTCAGCCATTTCTTTGTTCCCCATTAGAAATTCCAGTTTCTGACCTACATTTGTCTTCACCAACTTTTTGTCTTCACATACCTATAGAAGCTTTTACAGTCAGTTTTTATATTTCCCACAAGCTACTTTGCCATGTGTACCTCAATATCTTTGGATAACAAAAAGCTTTCAATTCCAGATTTAAAATTAACGATTGACCTAGCATTAGTTGCTCCTTGTGAAAGAAAGTTCCAAGCTTCTGCCACCTTTTTTGTGTTAATTTAACTCCTTTTTAAAAAAAAAAAAAAAGAAAATTTGGAGTACTGTAATAACCTGCATAGGACTCATCCAGCTGGGGATTATTGTTCCCCAAGTTCATAGATACATAGAAGATAGGAGCAGGAGGAGACCTTTTGGCTCTTCAAGCCTGCTCCGCCGTTCATCACGATCATGGCTGATCATCCAACTCAATAGCCTTATCGATTGGACTGAGTTAACCCAGCACTAGCATAAAAGGCCGGCAGCTGTAGAGCCAGCTAAAAAGGAATGAGGACCCGGAGAAAGGTAACCGGGCCCTGTGCATGTATGATGCTGTTGCTGAAATAAAGGACTTTTAAGAAGCTTGTTGGACTCCTCTGACATAATCACAAGTACCCACTTATTTTTTCCCAATTAAGGGCCAATTTAGCATCACCAATCGACCTACCCTGCACATATTTGGGTTGTAGGGGTGAGACCCACGCAGACACAGAACGTGCAAACTCCACACAGACAGTGACCTGGGGCAGGGGTTGAACCCAGGTCCTCAGCGCCGTGAGGCAGCAGTTTTAACCACTGCGCCACCATGCCGCCATGTTAATTTCACTCCTAAATGATCTGGCTCTAATTGGAATATGCCTCCGGTCCAAGACTTCTCAATCAGTACAAATAGCTGCTCACTTTTTTGTTTTTCAGGCAGCTGGAACGGACAGTGGGCACGATTTAACCAAAGAAAAGTTCTGGGTGGGATTAGAGGGGTTGTTCCCGGCACTTGTAGTGCCAGGAGCGACCCTGCTGTCTAATGGCACACTGGGTTTTTCTGGGCCTTGATGGGGAACGCCCGGCTGTGGCCACACTCAGCCACATTGTGGTAAACCACTGTGTTCCTATATTAGGTGAATTGGCCAATGATAAATTGCCCTTAATGTCCAAATTGCCCTTGGTGTTGGGTGGAAGTGTTGAGTTTGGGTAGGGTGCTCTTTCCAAGAGCCGGTGCAGACTCAAAGGGCCGAATGGCCTCCTTCTGCACTGTAAATTCAATGTTAATCTATGATTAATCTAGGACAAAGGTTCGGCACAACATCGTGGGCCGAAGGGCCTGTTCTGTGCTGTATTTTTCTATGTTCTATGTTCTATTAAGGGTTGTACGGTAGAACCTGCACTACAGGTTCACCTGGGCCCCTGCATGCTAGCTCTGCCCAGGAGCCGGATTATAATTATGCGTGGCCTTCAGCTCACAGCTATTTCGTCAGCTGTTGTAGGAGGCCACACTTCAGATACTAATAAAGCCTCAGTTTGAATTCAACTTCGTCTCCAGCCAAATTGATCGTGCCTCAATTTATTAGTATCTGATTCCGAAGATGGACCTCCGAATTAAACCAGATCGACTGCAGCTGGATCCACATGCAAGCGACGCCAGAAAGGACTTTCAGTACTGGCTAGCTTGTTTTGAAGCGTATATCAACGCGGCACCGACCCCTGTTACAGAGGCTCAGAAGATTCAAATCTTGTACTCCAGACTCAACTTTAAAAGCTTCCCGCTGATCCAGGGTGCGATCAATTACGCTGACGCTATGACTCGACTCAAAGAGAGTTATGAGCAGAAGACGAACACGCTCTTCGCCAGACGCGCTCGCAACGCGTGCTCAGCTACCTGGTGAGTCAATCGAGGACTTCTGGAGGGCCCTGATCCCATTAGTTCGGGACTGTGACTGCCAGGACATTACAGCTAAGGAGCACCCAGATCTTATGAGGGATGCTTTTGTAACTGGGATTGGGTCCGATGTTATCGGGCAGCGGTTCCTAGAAGGGGCCACGCGCGACCTCGCAGAGACTAAAACACGAGCGCTTTCCATGACGATCGCCCTGCGCAATGTACAGTCCTACGCCCCCAACCGCGTGGCCCACTCCTCCTATGCTTCATGGGTCCCACAGGCAGCCGCCCCAGCGGGGGCGCTACCCACCCAGTACGCCTGCGCTACGCGCCAGCCAGTGATCGCCGGGGGGCCTCGATGCTATTTTTGCGGCCAACAAAGACACCCCCGCCAACGCTGCCCAGCCCACGCTGCCCTTTGTAAGGCCTGCGGGAAGAAGGGCCACTACGCAGCGGTGTGCCCGGCTTGCTCAGTGCCACCGGTCGCCCCCACCCACCCCGGTCACGGACAATGGGCGCCGCTATCCTCCCCTCCTCCCCAGGCCATGTGCGAGCAATGGGCGCCGCCATCTTGCTCCACCCCCGCAACATGCGTTCCATGGGCGCCGCCATTTTGTGACTCCCAGGACCTCTGGGCGCAGTCATCTTGTCCACCCCGCAGCACACGGAGACCAACGGCGTTTCAGGACCCCAACGCAGCGGCCGCCTCACTACCCGACGATCAACCACGACTCGCATCCATGGTAATCGACCAGTCCAGACACCACACTCTGACCAACGCATCCACCAGCGTGAAAGTCAACGGCCAAGTGACCTCCTGCCTACTGGACTCCGGGAGCACCGCGAGCTTTGTACATCCAAATACGGTAAGGCGCTGCTCCCTTAAGGTACACCCTACCAATCAAAGTATCTCCCTGGCCTCCGGATCCCATCGCATAGCGATCCGGGGGTACTGCACGGTCACGCTCACAGTCCAAGGTGTAGAGTTCCACGGTTTTCGCCTCTACGTCCTCCCTAACCTCTGCGCTGCACTTATCCTTGGCCTGGATTTTCAGTGCAACCTCCAGAGCCTGACCCTTAAATTCGGCAGACCCTTACCACCCCTCTCTGTGTGTGGCCTCGCGACCCTAAAGGTCAATCCTCCTTCCCTCTTTGCCAATCTAACTCCAGATTGCAAACCCGTCGCCACCAGGAGCAGACGGTACAGCACCCAGGATAAGGCCTTCATCAGGTCCGAGGTCCAGCGGTTGCTTCAGGAGGGCGTCATCGAGGCCAGCAACAGCCCCTGGAGAGCTCAAGTGGTAGTGGTTAAGTCTGGGGAGAAAAATTGAATGGTCGTGGACTACAGCCATCCCATCAACAGGTACACGCAGCTCGACGCGTACCCCCTCCCACGCATATCTGACATGGTTAACCAGATTGCACAGTACCGGGTCTTATCAATGGTGGACCTGAAATCCGCTTACCAGCTCCCCATCCGTAAATCGGACCGGCCATACACCGCCTTTGAGGCAGACGACCAGCTATATCACTTCCTTAGGGTCCCCTTCGGCGTCACCAATGGGGTTTCGGTCTTCCAAAGGGAGATGGACCGAATGGTCGACCGGTACCGCTTGCGGGCCACGTTTCTGTACCTAGACAATGTGACCATCTACGGCCATGATCAGCAGGACCACAACGCCAACCTCGCTAAATTTCTCCGCACCGCCACTCTCCTCAACCTCACATATAACAAGAAGTGTGTGTTCCGTACAAACCGCTTAGCCATCCTCGGCTACGTGGTCCAGAACGGAGTTCTGGGGCCCGATCCCGACCGCATGCGCCCCCTCATGGAGCTTCCCCTCCCCCACTGCCCCAAGGCCCTCAAACGCTGCCTGGGGTTCTTCTCGTCTTACGCTCAGTGGGTCCCAAACTATGCGGACAAGGCCCGCCCACTCATACAGTCCACTCATTTCCCCCTGACGGCAGAGGCCCAACAGGCCTTCGCCCGGATCAGAGCTTATATTGCCAAAGCTGGAGTGCACGCTGTAGACGAAACACTTCCTTTCCAAGTAGAAAGCGACGCATCGGGACTTCCGGGTGCGGCGATGACCAGCTAAGTCGCACGTTTCGGCAGCTCCCGGTGGAACGGACTTTTGGGCTCTTAATAGGAGCCCCAACGGCAATTTTAACGGCTAAAAACACTGTGCGGTAAACCAGAAGGGAATCCCCCCTGGACACGGATGGAAAAAGGAGAGGAAAGTGGCCGGATTGCGGTGGATCCTCTAGAGCAGCGGCAAGGAAGGCAAGCACAAAGCAAGATGGCGTCAGAAGGAGGCAGTTTAATATGGGGCCCTGACCAACAAGAGTTCCTGCGGCGTTGCGTGGAAGAACTTAAAAAGGAGATGAAGAAGGAGCTGTTGGCCCCGATATTACAGGCGATTGAAGGGCTAAAGGAGGAGCAAAAGACCCAGGAGCAGGAGCTTCGGGTTGTGAAGCCAAAGGCTGCTGAGAATGAGGACGACATACAGGGCCTGGTGGTGAAGACAGAGATGCACGAGGCACAACACAAAAGGTGTGCGGAAAGGCTGGAGGTGCTGGAGAATAATGCGAGGAGGAAGAATTTAAAGATTCTTGGTCTTCCCGAAGGTGCAGAAGGGGAGGACGTCGGGGCATATGTGAGCACGATGCTGCACTCGTTAATGGGATCGGAGGCCCCGACGGGCCCGTTGGAGGTGGAGGGAGCCTATCGAGTTATGGCGTGAAGACCGAGGGCTGGAGAAATTCCTCGAGCCATAGTGGTGAGATTTCTCCGATATAAGGACAGAGAGATGGTCCTCAGATGAGCAAAGAAAACTCGGAGCAGTAGGTGGGAGAACGCGGTGCTCCGCGTATATCTAGATTGGAGTGCAGAGGTGGCGAGAAGGAGGGCAAGCTTTAATCGGGCCAAGGCAGTGCTGCACAAAAGGAAGGTTAAATTTGGAATGCTGCAGCCGGCAAGACTGTGGGTCACACATCAAGGGAAACACCACTACTTTGAAACGGCAGAAGAGGCGTGGACATTTATTGTCGAGGAGAAACTGGAATAAGCGGGCTAGAAAAAGAACGTTTGGGACAAAGTGGTGGGGCGAATATGTGGGGTGAAGAGGGGGGGAAAAGGGGGAAGAGATGATTTCCCAAGTTGTTAATCCTGCGACCCTGTAACTTTTCTCTCTTCCCCATGTCGTGGGGGAGGGAGGATGAGGAGTTGGGGGCGGGGCCAAATGGGAAGCGCAGGCTTTGTTCCCGCGCTATGGTAATCATGGCGGGAACAGGGAAGCAGGAAGGAGGGGGCCTCGCACAGTGGGAGCCGAGGTCACGGGGGGAAGCCGAGGTCAGCCAGAGTTTGCTGACTTCTGGGAGCAACATGGGGGGTGCAATTATGCTAGTGAGGGATCTAGCGGGGGGGTGGGGTTAACTGGGTTGCTGCTGCTGGGGAGAAGGGGGAGCTGGTATGGGGTGGGGTGGTCGGGGCGGGAGGGCGCCGTTGGGGGGAGATACGGCTACGTGGGAACTGGGTGAGGAGCTGGATTGAAAAAGGAGATGGCTCGTCGACAAGGTGGGGGGGGGGGGGGGGGTAAAGAGCCCCCCAACCCGGCTGATCACGTGGAATGTGAGAGGGCTGAACGGGCCGATAAAGAGGGCACGGGTACTCGCACACCTAAAGAAACTTAAGGCAGATGTGTTTATGCTGCAGGAGACGCATCTGAAACTGATAGACCAGGTCAAACTACGCAAAGGATGGGTGGGGCAGGTGTTTCATTCGGGGCTAGACGCAAAAAACAGGGGGGTGGCGATACCAGTGGGGAAGCAGGTAATGTTTGAGGCAAAGACCATAGTGGCGGATAGTGGGGCAGATACGTGATGGTGAGTGGCAAATTGCAAGGGGAGGCGGTGGTCTTAGTGAACGTATATGCCCCGAACTGGGATGATGCCAACTTTATTAGGCGTATGTTAGGACATATCCCGGACCTAGAGGTGGGGAAGTTGGTAATGGGTGGAGATTTTAATACGGTGCTGGACCCAGGGCTGGACAGATTGAGGTCCAGGACCGGAAGGAGGCCGGCTGCAGCTAGGGTGCTTAAGGACTTTATGGAGCAGATGGGAGGAGTAGACCCCTGGAGATTTAGTAGACCTAGGAGTAAGGAGTTTTCGTTTTTCTCCTATGTCCACAAAGTTTATTCACGGATAGACTTTTTTGTTTTGGGAAGGGCACTGATCCCGAAGGTGACGGGGACGGAGTATACGGCTATAGCTATTTCGGATCACGCTCCACATTGGGTGGACCTGGAGATAGGGGAGGAAAAAGAACAGCGTCCACCCTGGAGAATGGACATGGGATTATTGGCAGATGAGGGTGTGTGTTTAAGGGTGAGGGGGTGTATTGAAAGGTACTTGGAATTCAATGATAATGGGGAGGTCCAGGTGGGAGTGGTCTGGGAGGCGCTGAAGGCAGTGGTTAGAGGGGAGCTGATATCTATTAGGGCACATAAAGGAAAGCAGGAGGGTAGGGAAAGGGAGCGGTTGTTGAAAGAACTTCTGAGGGTGGACAGACAATATGCGGAGGCACCGGAGATGGGACTGTACAGGGAAAGGCAAAGGCTACATGTAGAATTTGACTTGTTGACTACGGGTAATGCAGAGGCACAATGGAGGAGGGCACAGGGTGTACAGTACGAATATGGGGAGAAGGCGAGCAGGTTGCTGGCCCACCAACTGAGGAAAAGGGGAGCAGCGAGGGAGATAGGGGGGGTGAGAGATGAGGAGGGAGAGACGGAGCGGGGAGCGGAGAGAGTGAATGGAGTGTTCAAGGCATTTTATGAAAGATTATATGAAGCTCAGCCCCTGGATGGGAAGGAGAGAATGATGTGCTTTCTGGATCAGCTGGAGTTCCCCAAGGTGGAGGAGCAGGAGAGGGCGGGACTGGGAGCACAGATTGAGACGGAGGAAGTAGTGAAAGGAATTGGGAGCTTGCAGGCGGGGAAGGCCCCGGGACCAGACAGATTCCCAGTTGAATTCTATAGGAAATATATGGAATTGCTGGCCCCGCTACTGATGAGAACCTTTAATGAGGCGAAGGAAAGGGGGCAGCTGCCCCCGACTATGTCAGAGGCAACGATATCGCTCCTCCTAAAGAAGGAAAAAGACCCGCTGCAATGCGGGTCCTATAGGCCTATTTCCCTCCTGAATGTGGACGCTAAGATTCTGGCCAAGGTAATGGCAACGAGGATAGAGGATTGTGTCCCGGGGGTGGTTCATGAGGACCAAACTGGGTTTGTGAAGGGGAGACAGCTGAATACAAATATACGGAGGCTGCTAGGGGTAATGATGATGCCCCCACCAGAGGGGGAAGCGGAGATAGTGGTGGCGATGGATGCCGAGAAAGCATTTGATAGAGTGGAGTGGGATTATTTGTGGGAGGTGCTGAGGAGATTTGGCTTTGGAGATGGGTATATCAGATGGGTACAGTTGCTGTATAGGGCCCCGATGGCGAGCGTGATCACGAATGGACGGGGGTCTGATTATTTTCGGCTCCATAGAGGGACGAGGCAGGGGTGTCCTCTGTCCCCGTTATTGTTTGCACTGGTGATTGAGCCCCTGGCCATAGCATTGAGGGGTTCCAGGAAGTGGAGGGGAGTACTCAGGGGAGGAGAAGAACACCGGGTATCTCTGAATGCGGATGATTTGTTGCTATATGTGGCGGACCCGGCGGAGGGGATGTCAGAGATAATGCAGATACTTGGGGAGTTTGGGGATTTTTCAGGGTATAAATTGAACATGGGGAAAAGTGAGTTGTTTGTGGTGCATCCAGGGGAGCAGAGCAGAGAAATAGAGGATTTACCGTTGAGGAAGGTAACAAGGGACTTTCGGTACTTGGGGATTCAGATAGCCAAGAATTGGGGTACATTACATAGGCTTAATTTAACGCGGTTGGTGGAACAGATGGAGGAGGACTTTAAGAGATGGGACATGGTGTCCCTGTCACTGGCAGGTAGGTTGTAGGTGGTTAAAATGGTGGTCCTCCGAGATTCCTTTTTGTGTTTCAGTGCCTCCCGGTGGTGGTCACGAAGGCTTTTTTCAAAAGAATCGAGAAGAGTATTACGAGTTTTGTGTGGGCCGGGAAGACCCCGAGAGTGAGGAGGGGATTTTTGCAGCGCAGTAGGGACAGGGGGGGGCTGGCACTACCGAGCCTAAGTGAGTACTACTGGGCCGCCAATATTTCAATGGTGTGTAAGTGGATGGGAGAAGAGGAGGGAGCGGCGTGGAAGAGATTGGAGAGGGCATCCTGCAGGGGGACTAGCCTACAAGCTATGGTGACGGCACTGTTGCCGTTCTCACCGAAGAAATACACCACAAGCCCGGTGGTGGTGGCTACATTGAAAATTTGGGGGCAGTGGAGACGGCATAGGCGAAAGACGGGAGCCTCGGTGCAGTCCCCGATAAAAAAAATAACCATAGGTTTGTTCCGGGGAGAATGGATGGGGGATTTGGAGCATGGCAAAGAGCAGGGGTAGCACAATTGAGAGATCTGTTCGTAGATGGGACGTTTGCGAGTCTGGGAGCGCTGATGGAAAAATATGGGTTGTCCCAAGGGAATGCATTTCGGTATATGCAACTGAGGGCTTTTGCGAGGCAACAGGTGAGGGAATTCCCGCAGCTCCAGACGCAGGAGGTGCAGGATAGAGTGATCTCAGAGACATGGGTGGGGGATGGTAAGGTGTCGGACATATATAGGGAAATGAGGGACGAGGGGGAGATCATGGTAGATGAGCTGAAAGGGAAATGGGAAGAAGAGCTGGGGGAGGAGATTGAGGAGGGGCTGTGGGATGATGTCCTACGTAGGGTAAACTCATCGTCCTCGTGTGCCAGGCTAAGCCTGATACAATTTAAGGTGTTACACAGGGCGCATATGACTGGAGCACGGCTCAGTAAATGTTTTGGGATAGAGGATAGGTGTGCGAGATGCTCGAGAAGCCCAGCGAATCACACCCACATGTTCTGGTCATGCCCGGCACTACAGGGGTTTTGGGTGGGGGTGGCAAAGGTGCTTTCGAAGGTGGTGGGGGTCCAGGTCGAACCAAGCTGGGGGTTGGCTATATTTGGGGTTGCAGAAGAGCCGGGAGTGCAGGAGGCGAGAGAGGCTGATGTTTTGGCCTTTGCGTCCCTAGTAGCCCGGCGCAGGATATTGTTAAGGTGGAAGGAAGCCAAACCCCCGGGTGTGGAGACCTGGATAAACGACATGGCACGGTCTATAAAGTTAGAACGGATTAAGTTCGTACTAAGGGGTTCGGCTCAAGGATTCACCAGGCGGTGGCAACCGTTCGTCGACTACCTCACAGAAAGATAGAGGGAATGGAAAAGAAGAAGACAACAGCAGCAACCCAGGGGGAGGGGGGAGGAATCGGACGGACTCTCAGGGATGTTATTGTATATGTATAGGCACTTGTTTTAGGTAATGTATATTGGACTGTTGGATTGTATCTTTGGAGAGTATTTATTTTTGACAAGGCAGTTGCCATTTAGTTTGGTTTTTGTTTCTGTTCATATATTATTTATTTATTTGTTTAAAACTGGCCACTGTTATTTATATTGCTTTATTGTTGTTTAAAAGAAACACTACGTACTGTTATGTTTGGCCAAAAAATCTTGAATAAAATATATTTTAAAAAAAGAAAGCGACGCATTGGACGTCGCCCTTGCCGCCACCCTCAACCAGGCAGGCAGTCCCATGGCATTCTTTTCCCGCACCCTCCATGCCTCCGAAATTCGGCACTCATCCGTCGAAAAGGAGGCCCAGGCTATCGTTGAGGCTGTGCGACATTGGAGGCATTACCTGGCCGGCAGGAGATTCACTCCCCTCACTGACCAACGGTCGGTAGCCTTCATGTTCAACAACACACAGCGGGACAAGATCAAAAATGACAAAATCTTGCGGTGGAGAATCGAGCTCTCCACCTACAACTACGAGATTAAGTATCGCCCTGGCAAAGTCAACGAGCCCCCAGACGCCCTATCCCGAGGTACATGTGCCAGCGCACAGGTAGACCGAGTCCGGACCCTGCACGACAGCCTTTGTCACCCAGGGGTCACTCGGTTGTACCACTTTGTTAAGGCACAAAATTTGCCCTACTCCGTCGAGGAAGTGAGGACGATCACCAAGAACTGCCAGGTCTGTGCGGAGTGCAAACCGCACTTCTACCGGCTGGACCGCGCGCACCTGGTGAAGGTCTCCCGCCCCTTTGAACGCCTCAGCATGGATTTCAAAGGCCCCCACCCCTCCTCCGACCGACATACGTATTTCTTCAGTGTGATCGATGAATACTCCCGTTTTCCCTTCGCCATCCCATGCCCCTACATGACGCCTGCCACCGTCATTAAAGCCCTTAATTCTATCTTCACTCTGTTCGACTTCCCCACCTACATCCACATTGACAGGGGATCCTCATTCACGAGTGATGAGCTACGCCAGTTCCTGCTCAGCAGGGGTATCGCCTCCAGCAGAACGACGAGCTACAACCTGCGGGGAAATGGACAGGTAGAAAGGGAGAATGGGACGGTATGGAGGGCCGGAAAGCTGGCCCTACGGTCCAGAAATCCCCAGGCCTCCCGCTGGCAAGAGGTCCTCCCTGATGCACTACATTCCATTCGCTCATTATTTTGCACTGCTACGAACAGTACACCGCATGAACGCCTTTTTGCCTTCCCCAGGAAGTCCACATCCGGGGTATCACTCCCAACTTGGCTCACAGCTCCGGGAACCGTGCTTCTCCGTAAACATGTGCGGCTCCACAAGGCGGACCCGTTGGTGGAAAGGGTGCACCTGCTCCACGCAAACCCACAGTACGCCTACGTGGCGTTCCCCGACAGCCGCCAGGATACCGTCTCCCTCAGGGACCTGGCACCAGCAGGTTCCGCCCCCAGACCGCCCTCGCCGCCATCCTCCCCTCCCCTGCCGCCCCCATCACCCCCCCCCCCCCCCCCTTAGGACCGTCCGTCCTCCCCCTGCCCACCCCCGTTGATGAAGAGGATTTTGGCACGCTCCCGGAGTCAACTTCGACCACGACAGCACCAACATCGCCGGCTCCACTTCGTCGATCCCTGAGGACGATCAAGGCGCCGGACCGGCTGAACTTCTGACTGGCCCACCGGATGACATTTTTTTTTCCACTGTTCTGTAAATATTAAAGATTGCGAATTGTACATAGTTATTTACCACCCCCGCCGGACTCAATTTTAACAGGGGGTGAATGTGGTAAACCACTGTGTTTCTATATTAAGGGTTGTACGGTAGAACCTGCACTACAGGTTCACCTGGGCTGCTGCATGCTAGCTCCGCCCAGGAGCCGGGTTATAAATATGCGTGGCCTTCAGCTCGCAGCCATTTCGTCAGCTGCTGTTGGAGGCCACACTTCAGATATGATGTGGAGATGCCGGCGTTGGACTGGGGTGAGCACAGTACGAAGTCTTACAACACCAGGTTAAAGTCCAACAGGTTTGTTTCGATATCACTAGCTTTCATGGCGCTGCTCCTTCCTCAGGTGAATGAAGAGGTATGTTCCAGAAACATATATATATCTTTGAATTTGTCTATATATATGTTTCTGGAACATACCTCTTCATTCACCTGAGGAAGGAGCAGCGCTCCGAAAGCTAGTGACATCGAAACAAACCTGTTGGACTTTAACCTTTACCGCCAGGCCTAAGATCTCGTCATCATTGTCAGAGATCTTTTGTCGAGCCTCTCGGATCGCCACCCCCTGGGCCGTCTGTGTCTCCAGCAGCTTATCAACAGAAGCCTTCATCGGCTATAGCAGGTCCGTTTTAATCTCTCTGAGGCAGCGCTGGATACCCTCCTATTGCTCCTCCGCCCACTGCCTCCACGCTGCCTGGTCTCCGCCCACCGCCATTTTGTCCTTCTTCCCTCCCTTCTTCTGTTCCACCACCTTTTTTGTCGCCCCGCTCCTAGTTAAAGCCATAAACTGACGGGGAACTTTTATTAACTCCTTCCCACACCGGGAAACGTCGAAAAAGTGTCCTTGGGGGCCCTGAAAAGAGCCCAAAAGTCCGTTTTTGCGGGAGCCGCCGAATGTGCGACTTAGCTCCGCATAGCCGCAACCGGAAGTCTCGAGAGGGAATCCTTTTGCCAGTGTTCGCTTCACCAATCTGCCCCAAAAAGTCTGTGAAAACTCCTGAAAAAGGTCTGAGAGTAAGTTCCAGACGGGAGCTGCCGAATGCGCGACCTACTCCTCCATGGCCGCCACCGGAAGCCTCGTCCCCGCTTCTTCAATTGCCTTGGTAGATCTCTTCACAGTTGTTCCCTCTGCTGCTAGAATTCACCTTTATTAGGTTGCAGCTTTAAGCTTGCCCTTCCCCTGCCTGCATGCTGGAAGAGGCCCCTCTCTCCCCTGCAGTGACAGACAAATCTTTTACTGTTTCTGCCGGGTCTGGTAACCAAAAGACATAACATTCCTGGGGGACACTGTCAGGGGAATGTTACCGTCTTCTTCCCACACCGGGAAATGTCAAACAAATGCCGAAGGGGCCCTGTAAAAGAGCCCAAAAGTCCATTCCAAGCGGGAGCTACCGAATATGCGACCTAGCTCTGCATAGCCGCACCCGGAATTCGTGGCCGTTGATTTTAACCGTCGTCGACGCGGTGGCCAGTTTGTGCGGGCGAGATTGGTCCAGCATCATCGAAGCGAGCTGCGTGTGGCCATCAGATGCTTCGGGTGGCGAGCGTGTGCGGTTCCGATGTCGGGATGTCCGGAGACCCTGTGGTGGACAAGGTGGCGCCCATGGTGCGCACATTGCGGGGTCGGGACAAGATGGCGCCGCCCATTGGTTGCACATGGACCCGGGAGGAGAAGATGGCGGCTCCCATTGTGCGTCTGGCGTGGGGGAGGGGGCGATAGCGGGTGCGATCGCAGCGACTGCGCCGGCCTGGCACACAGCTGCGAAGTGGCCCTTTTTACTGCAGGCTTTACAAACGGCAATGCGGGCCGGGCAGTGTTGGCGGGGGTCCTTCTGCTGACTGCAGAAGTAGCAGCGGGGACCCCCGGGGTGCGTGGATCGGCGTACGGCGCAGGCGTATTGCGAAGGCAGGGCCCCGGCTGAGGAGGTCGTCGGCGGGGTCCAGGAGGGGTAGGAAGGAGTAGAAGGGTGGGAAGCGCGGCGGGAGGGGTACGATTGTACATTCCGGGATGCGACCGTCATGGAGAGCGCCAAGGTTTTCCGCCAGTTCGAGCATAGCTCCTTCCAGTAATCGTTCTCCGATGCGGTCCGACGCAATCCCCGTCACGAAGGCATCGCGCATGAGGAGATTAGTGTGTTCGGCGGCCGTAACGGCCTGACAGTCCCAGTCCCGGAGGAGTGGAATTAGGGCCCGCCAGAAATCTTCGATGGACTCACCAGGTAGTTGCGAGCGGGTGGCGAGTACATGCCTGGCGAGGAGCGTGTTCGCCTTCTGCGCGTAGTGTTCTTTGAGGAGTTCCATTGTTTTTGTGTAATTCGTGGCGTCTTGGATCAATGGGAACACGCTGGAGCTCAGTCTGGAGTACAGGACGTTTATCTTCTGAGCCTCCGTTGGTGCAGGGTCCGCCGCGTTGATGTAGGCCTCAAAACATGCTAGCCAGTGAGTGAAGTCTTTCCTGGCGTCGGGCGAGTGCGGATCCAGCTGCAGGCGATCGGGCTTAATTCGGATATCCATTCTGTGGAAAATCTGACTGTAATAAATTGATGCATGATCAATTGCACAAAGACTAAAGTTGGGTACAACTGTGGCTTTATTACAGTCAGATGTGTGGCCTCCTGCTGCAGCTGGCGAAATGGCAGGGCACTGGAGGCCATGCATATTTATACAGTTCACCGTGGGCGAACCTGTAGTGCAGGTCCTACATTACATCTCCTATTACAGTGGTTCACTACAATCCCCCAATGCAATCCCCGGAGCCCCCCACCACCCTAACGCATGAGTTGGGGGTTCCTCGAACGCCCCGAAACCCACTGCACACAAGCAGGGCACCTTTGGGCCCGATCCCCAGTGGGGGCAAAATGCCACCTGGGCACTTGGCACTGCCAGCCTGGCTGTGTCCCCTGCAGCCTGGCAGTGTTGCCTGGGTGCCAGCCTGGCACTGCAGAGTTCTCGGGTGGCACTACCAGGATGCCAAGTAGGAGTGCCAAGGTGCCTGGTTGGCATCAGCAGTGCCAGTGTCCCACCCTGCTCAGATAGCCGGGGGCCTCCAATCACCTGGGAGACCCCCCCCCCCCCCCCCCCCCCTCCGCAAGTGCTGGTGCACTGTTCCTAGTTTGTGGGGACGCAGTACTAATTGGCACCTGGCTGGGGTCACCACGGCAAGGCCGGTAGACCCCGGGAGCCGTTTACATCTGGCAAAGGCAGAGTTAAGTACATTTTTAACTCGCCTAACTCTGCGAAACTGAGTCCGCCCCTTGTGGCTGGGATCCAGATCGCAACATCACGCGAGATCTCATGAGGCGTGACGAGCGTCAGCAATCCTGGAAGGGGCCTCTCCCAGGACCTACCTGCCTCGTCCTGATTCCGGCAGACATGGCCTGTAAATCACAGCTGGTATTTCCCACTGGTGTGGTTTTCTTCTTAACTGCTATTAATTCTGTTCTGGTATCAGCTCAAGGGGGTCCCCAGGTGTCCAGCAACAGTGATCTAATCAAATAGGATAAACATCCAATCACACTGAAGAATTCCCACAGGCAGCAAACTTTGAAGTAAGATGTACTTATTATCCTTCGCATTTTATTAAGTTTGGCCTAGGCCTGTTCCTAATTTTTGTTGGGTGCCTTCATGTGCACAAGGCTTCATATCTATTCCTAATAATGTTTCTACCAGGGCACAAGTTCTTGGCTAGGCTGCCCCCACATTTTGAATTTCTTCCCTCATTACAGATTAGCATCCAAGTGTGATTTTATAAAAAAAAAAAAAAAAAAAATTTAGAGGACCCAATTAACTTTTTTCCAATTAAGGGGCAATTTTAGTGTGGCCAATCCACCTACCCTGCACATCTTTTGGGTTGTGGGGGCGAAACCCACACAAACACGGGGAAAATGTGCAAACTCCACACAGACAGTGACCTAGAGCCGGGATCGAACCTGGGACCTCGGAGCTGTGAGGCACTGCCCATCAAAGTGTGATTAAATACAGGTTAGGAGAACGGAGAAGGAAAATTGCAAGTTGAGGCAGCCAATGGTGATTTCACATATACAATGTGATAAAAAATCACTACCTGTCTTTGTCAGTCCATCAATAGTATGAGGATGTGGAAACATCTTGCAATGCGCACACTCATAGCTTACGTAATAGGATAATATCGATATCAGAATAAAATGCACTGAGTATAAATCGAAATGTACTTCTATTCAAGATTGTTGATGGGGACAATACATTTCTTTTTATGAAAGAACATTTCTCTAGCAATTCACTCTTGGATAAAGGCAGAATTGAATTTAACATTCAATGTAAATGTATTGCCGCTGCAGCCACGAGTCATCATGTCCATGTGCAGCTTTTCAAAATCTTTTCTTGTTAGCTGTGGAATATTATGATGTCCATTTATGTTCACATGTTAATTCACATGAAGGAGTACCAACACTTTCCCATCTCAAGGATCACTTTGTTTCATTAACTCTTCTTGTTTGTAAGGTTGCAAAGTGATTTTATTTCCTACACTGAAGTAGTTGTAAATCTTTAATTTTCTTCTTAGTTTCAGATGAATGAGTTTGGCGCCCTAGAGATTATTACTACTGAAGAGCAGGATGGAGAACCCAATGCACTGATTGCTGCTAGGCATGCAGCTAAAAGGAAGAATACCTACAGTGATGTATCTAATGCTCGAGGTAAGGAAACATTAAACACTCAGAGAATCTAAAGTTTACAAGCTATTTCTGATGCATTGTTGGTCCTTCAATGACAACTTTATTTTTTGAGATTTGTAAATTTGAGTGGATCCCTTTTCCACCTGTTGCCTTTTTACTCTTTATGTGAACCACAAGCTGTTTCTTATACTGACCAAATGACCACACAAACAGTATGTTAGCTCTGAAACATAGTTTATTAATAACACAAGACTTTTATCTCTATGCAATAATACACGCAGCTCCGTATAAACTACAACTAAGATGACCTTTACTTAACTTTGAGTGACCGGCACTGTGCGAGATAAGGCCTTTATCTGGGTCCACGTGGTCGGTTGGAAGTTGTTGGGTTCGTCTCAGCTGGGCTCATCCTTCAGGAATGGTCACGGGTCCTTGAACTAGGTTGTTCTGCTATAGTTGGTCGCGCACAGGCCAGTCCCAAAAGAGACCGATCTCTAGTGCGCAGGACTTTTTATCCTTCGTCTCTTTCACGCCCTTTTGGGCGGTCCTTACTCCAGGTTCATTGGATCGATAGGGTTTTGATCACCCTCATCGATCTTAGCCAATTAGGGGGTGGATACCTCGATGGCTGGGCAGGTCCTAGCTATCATTGTCCCAGGCACGTAGGCCTTTCCAAATAAGGGGGGATGGCGCCAGTTAGTCTGCTATCGTTGATGGTCCTTAATGTGAATGCCATTGTCTTGGGGAAAATGTTATTGATCCTTAATGGATGCAAGTTTCAGTCACGTCTGGTTTCTTTGCACAATACACAGAGGCTGCATACCTGTCTGTGTCCCAAATTGACCACAGTTTCCATGGTCCTTTGCAGGTGGCCATTTTACATGGCTACACACCCATACTCTGTGTTGCCATTCATGGATGTTCAGAGCTGCTTGGAGTGTATTGTAATAAAAATGTATGTGTATGACTGGCGGAGGATTAGCTAGTGCCCATCATTATATATCATGGGGAACTTAGATTGCAAGTAAAAGAGGCCTACCTGTTCCAAAATCCGTTGCTACTGCCCAGAGGGTTTACTTTGAAGTGAGTGAAGTGATCTTTGATTTAACTGATTTGGAGCAGTTTTCTTTTCTGTTGCACGTGGAGAGAGTCGTACAAGGTGACAATTTGAATGCCAGGTGGGAATGAAAAAACCAGGGCATAAAGCTTTTTCATGCAAATAATATCTGTTGGGGGACCTGCAAAATATATCTTGTAAATTTGAGAATTAACCACAATCTAGTGTGAATCGTTAGGTATGCGGGTATTATTTCCAAATGTGAGCAGTAGGTCAGTGTTAATTTGGTCCTTAAGGAAGGAAAGAGGGAGTACCAGTGCTCACCTTGCCTCTCTTTGTCAGGTCAATTTTCTGGCTCTGGTCTGGAATTCCAGGTGAAGGCGGTGCTGCCATCTTCCTCTTTGCGGAACCCAATATTTTTTTTAAAGTATCCTCTTGCATTACCCCAGCAGCTCTTCTCTCTTTTGCGGCATCTTATCCAGGAATGTGTTTAAAATAGCTACTTTACAATTTGGTCTTTGCCTCTTTACAGTGCCCGCTTTCTCTCTGTACTACCTGCTCTGACCTCTATTCTAGGCTTTTTAAAAGCGAGTATTGTCATTTGCAATCCCCCCCCCAATACTCCAGTGTTACTTGAGGGATGCATTCTGCCAACACTAATGGATACTTGTTTGAGGTACCCATGTCATTTAAGGCAGGTCAACACTGGAAATAATTGGTGGGTGGAAATATTAGCTCAGCAGAGCAACATCAGGATGATTGATCCCAGGGGATTTTGTTCATAATTTTCTTGAAATGAGTGTCACTGGCAAGGCCAACATTTGTTGCTCATGACTAAATTGCCTTTGTAAAAGTGATGGTGAGATGTCTTCTTCGGCTTTGGGTGGGCTTCTTGATGTCACACACTGTCAAATGCTGACTTAATTCAAAGACAGTCAGTCTCAATTCACCTCTTCTGACCATGTTTGGACCAATGTGATAAGGTTAGAGCTGAGCGACCCTGGCCGAACCCAAACTGCATTGTTCAGCAAGTTATTGCTGTGTAATTGCCGCTTGATTGCATCTTGACGACACTTTCCATTACTTTGCTGATTGTTGAAGATAGACTGATGAGGCGGTAATTGGCTGGATTGGATTTGTCCCTTCTGTAGACAGGACGTATTTGGGCAATTTTCCACATTGTTGGGTAGATGCCAATGTTGTAGCTGTACTGAATCAGCTTGGCTCAGGGCACAGCTCGTTCTGGAGCACAAGCCTTCAGTACTACTGTTGAAATGTGTCAGGGCCATAGCCTTTGTTATATCCAGTGCCTTCAGCCATTTCTTGATATCACGTGGAGTGAATAGAAATAGACAGTGTGTTCTGGGTTGCATATTTTTTATCTGAGGATTAAATATTTTTGTTGTTATGCTGAACATAACAAATTGTAATAAAAATGTATGTGTATTCTTTGCACAATACACAGAGGCTGCGAATTGGTCCTTTCTTTCAAAACAGTTTGAACTAGCATCATCGAATACTCGTGCCATGTTGCTCCATATTCAGTCGAAGAGCTCTGACCTTGTGTAATCTGCTTTCCTTGATTTAAGATCCCAATCTTAGCTCGTTGGTAGCACTCCTACCTCTGAGTCAGAAGGTTGTGGGTTTGTCTCGCACTCTGTACTTGGCCATATCATCTAGGCTGATATTTCAGTGCCATGTTTTGGAAAATACATTAAATTGAACGCCTTTCTGTTCATCTGTGGTTTGAGTTGGAAACTATTGTATGGCACTATTCAAAGAAGAACAGGGGAGCTCTCCCCCATGTCCTGACCAATTTTTATACTTAACCAATAATTTAATTGCTTTTTGTGCACAACTCGCTCCAGCTTCTCCCAGTTACTACAGTGAGAACACTTCAAAAGTTTATATTAATTGTAAAGTGCTTCAGCACACCCTGAGAGTGTGAAAAGTGCTAAATAAGTTGTTTCGTATCGGTTACCACCCCCTGTTGTAAGATGTAGAATACGAGACCCTGAGGCTCAGCATTTGTTGGAAGATAATGCACTTTTTTTTATAAAGAAAGAAAAAGCAAGTAATGGAGTGTGTTTAGCCAAATAATTATGATTGATCGATGGAACGGAAAAAACTAGGAAAATTACAGCAAAATGCGAAGCAGTTTGAGATAACACTTTCAACACCTAAATGGGAAATACCTGTACTTAATGATCAAGGCTTTTCACGTAGAAAAGTAGAAAACATTTGTCCATGGGTTGCATCAGTTCTTACAAACTTCTTTGCTGAAATGGTCACAGTTGTTCAATAAATAATAAATTAGAACAATGTTTGGAAAGAGAAAAATGTTGGGTCGGGAATGAATGGATTTTGATGGAAATATCAGGAATAGTAGAAAAGAGGATGATTAAACATAGAGTTCGATAATTAAAAAATATATGCTGAAAATGCTGACGGGTGCAAGAATTACAGAAAATATATCTTGTGGCGGGGAAGAAAGAAACATCATCGGGAGGGGTTGATTTGGGGTTCTCATCATCTACAGCAATTTTCGCAAAATGGCTGCCGCAGTCCAGAGTGTATTTCCAGTATTTCTCTAGCTGTACTACTAAAGTTACAGTGCACTAGAGACAGAACCCCTGCCAAAGTGCACTGTCCAAGGGTATTATGTCATTGAATGGAGAATGAAGAAAGTGAAGGTTTGGAGCTTTGGAAATGAGGAAATACTAATAACAGAACAGATGGGAGGGAATTAACTTGAGCGTTTTCAGAAGAAGTATTGTGCCCTTAAATTCTAAATAAGTGATTTTCAAATTGTAAATTAAACTAAAATATTAATTTTGTTGATTACACTTGTATTTCTGTGTGGTTATCATAAGCAAATTGACATTTTAAGTCATTTCTGGTTATGAATCTCTGCTTGATTCGCAACCTGAAAACTCAGGCTTGGCATGTGCTCATCAAATGATTGAATGGCTTTCCAAATGGAAAATACTTTCCAATTTGAGAATAGCTGTAGTACCAATTGCATCCCAGATAGATGTGGCATTAGCTGGATAAAAAAGGGAACTGCTCTGAACTTCCGGGTGTATCTGCAAATTTGTGCTGACGTGAAACTTGCAGGGTAGGGCGTAATGTATCCGAGGAAATTGGAGGTGTGCAATTTGTGATTTTCTGGCAATTAAGTTTAATGAGTGAAAATTATGGTCTGTGGTCACAGGTCCTAGATGCATTCCCCTATTGATAGCGTTGGATCGTGAAATCACCAATCTAATCTCCACTTTCAGTCGAGTACCTGTATCAATGTTTTTTCTCTAATTCGGACATTCTTCTCTTGTGTCATTTCAGAACAGGAGTGTCCAATAATTGCTCACTGGTGGCAACTTTTGATTGCAATTTTGTGCTGATTACATTGGAGGCTGAATTGAGAGTACCCAAAAATATTAGTTTGGAATTGTTGTGTGCGCTAATCTCTATTAATAGCACTTGTCAAAGATTTATTTACCTGTGATGTTACAAAACACTCAGCTATTACATTCCATGCACATGTGAATCCTGGAACTGAAGTGCCATACAGTTCTCATAAATCATCTGTTTCAATTCAATTTTATTTGGAAACTGTAATTTGAATGTGACTATCTCCAAAACATATTAGAATGTGTATGTGGCGTGATCATGTAGCAACATTTCTATCCATGTATCTTGTCCGCTGAATGTATAAATTTGATTGGTGAGGAATTATATAATGATTTATAGAAGTCATCAAGGAGAGACGGTGCTCATTTGAATTTAGTAAACTGGATTAATGCAATCTTTTACATCTAGAATCATACATCAACAATACAGATAGCAGCTAAATTGAAAGTTAAATTGTGTCTGTAAAAACTGACTGTTGCATCAGTTTACACCTTTATAAATAAACAAGTACCCACAGAATTTCAGTGTGATAGAGAACAGTAAGACAAAATGTTAGAAATATATTAACATCGAAGGATTGAATACAGCTTTCTAGTTCCTTTCCTTTTCCTGCTGCTGGTCTTTGATGTTATGAGTAAGAGCCTTTTTCTGTGTCCAAACAAATATTGTCATGTGAGACAGTGGGGTAGATTTTCCCTCTCTGTGCTTTTCTGATGTCCAGCAGAAAACTGGTCCATTTTGAGGACAGAGCCACATTAACAAAGGGTCAGCTGATTGCTGGGGCGGAAGAAGAATACACACTGCTATGGTCAGGTCGCCACAATAGATTATAGAGTGCGCTGTGTTTGAGTGTTGGAGGAGTTCTGGGGAATGGGATGGTTGGGGGTGTACAACAGGAGCCTGCAGGCGTGCCCTGCTCTTGCTATCTCCTAAATGTGTACACTTATCTTTGGGTTCCTCTTTTGACTGAACTGTCAGCTAATACTGGGTGCAGCATGTATCTATCGCATTGACTCCGCACTGTTGAGCCTAAAATAGCACAGAAATGCGAGTGGTGCCACAGGAAATTCTTTCCCATGATTTTCAGGGTACTACTGGCTCTTTTGGTTACTAGGTAGTGGGAGTGGAGGTGTTTCAGTCAATTGATGTCCTCTCTGTGATGATATGCCTGTCAGCAATATCATGGTTGGTGCAACCTCCAACGAACAGGTGATGGTACAGACCCACATAATGTCTCTAGACAGTGATCATGTGACAAGGCACTCCGATATAAGTGGGGGCACATTCAGTGATTGACAGAGGGTTATAAGACATACAAGAGGACAGTCGTGCCTAGGGGGAGCCCCAGGGGAGTGCAAAGAAACTCCAAGATACTTGCTCTGCAATAGATCGCTTTTTACCACGTGTGATTTAATAAAGATCCTGGTTTGATAAGTCACAAGTCGTTTGGTAGATTCCTTGCTAGACATCGAACACCAAACACAGCACTCTCTTCAGCCAATACGTCCCAATAGGGGTCAGCGCACTAAATGCTTTTACCCCTCTCATTCATGTCTCTCCTGCTACACTGGCTAGCGTTAGCTAACACTGCACGGACCATGGATCGAAGGATCTGGGTTTAATGTGTAATGTTATAGTTCCTAAATCCAAACTATGTTATACATGTTATGGGCATGAGTACAACTTACCAGATTTATTAACTGAATCTGTGTTTGCTATTAGCATAGAGAACACTGTCAGTGTTATGTTGCCTTTTTTACCTGCTATGGATATAGCAATCAATAAGGTTGCCCTTCTTTCTTTGGATATCAATATTATATTGCTCAGTGTTGCCAGGTATCAGATGATACCACCACAAGGTTCAACCGGATATCGATCAAAGAGCCAAACACCAGTTAGTTTGTTCAAGATGAAGGGTACTTTATTTACACACAATTAATCATGCAACATAAACACTAGTTAAACTACACCTATCGACTATGACAACCTGTACTTAACTTCAGGCACCCGGCTTAGGTCAGAGGAACAGTGGCCTTTGTTCGAATCTGGATCTATCGGGTCTGGAGAAGTAACTGCTGCTCAGCTGGGCTCATCTGTCTGGTAGCGGGCGTTGAACTTGAACTTGCTTCTGGTGGTGTTGCAATTGGAAGTACACGTTGTCGGAGCGCCAGGGCTAAGAGAGGCCGAACACATGGTGGTCTCTCTCTTTATCCTTGGGGGTTTTTGTGCTCTTTTGGGCGGTCTTTCAGTTTGGACCCCACTAATTGGGTAATTCTTGATCACTGTGTTCGATTCGAACCAATAATTGGGCGGGTGCCTTGATGGCTGGGCGTGTCCCTAGCGGTCATTGACCCTGTTGTTTACGCTTTCTGAGTACAGGGAGTGGTGCCGAAATGTCTGGGATTGTATCGGTTGCTCAAGTATCAGTTCTTTGTCTGACGGAGATGGGCCATCAAAATGCTAATCGGTTGGGGGTTTCGCTGCTGTCTGGATTCTTCACTCTCAAATATGCATTCAGGCTCTGAGCCTGCCTGAACCTTACATTGGCCATTTTTCCCATTATGCTTTGCGACCGTCCATGTTTCTTATTGTAAATGGCCTTCCCAGATGGCTACAGTTACAAATGATCTTACCCTGCATAATTCAAAAACAATGTCTGTGTAATGGCAATATCCATTCTGTCAGCAACTCGGTGAATTTATAAATAGTCATTTATATTTTCTTCAAGCATTTGTACTTGTAGTGTTGTACCCGCATGAAACTAATGAGGGTAGTGAGACAGAGACTGGAGCGTGATTCAACTTGCGCGTTGGCCAGCGCGGATCTGGACGCTCCGGGTAAATATTAGAAAAGGCCAAAATTGAGATTCATGTCAGACGCAAATCAATTTGCAATTCACCCGGCATGTTCCCCATTGTGGGTTCTAGACCAGAACTGGAGAGCATATCATTAACCCTCATTTGCATTCATTTCAGTCTCATTAGCGAGATTGAAATCAAATGCAGCGGCCTCCCAGGAATTACCCGACTCACCAGCGAGAAGTCATGCGGGCACCATTTAGTACTCCTTTTTAAAAATGCGAAGCTATGGGATTGTTGTTATTGATATGGGGATTGACATTACATTCGTTACTGATTATTGTTTATTGTTGGGTGTAAATTTGGGAGAAAATGTGAAAAAGGAGGAGAATAAAGAAATATTTTAAAAACTGTGAAGCTGGTGCAGTGGCTGCTGAGGGGGACAAAGAACAAAGAGAACAAAGAAATGTACAGCACAGGAACAGGCCCTTCGGCCCTCCAAGCCCGTGCCGACCATGCTGCCCGACTAAACTACAATCTTCTACACTTCCTGGGTCCGTATCCTTCTATTCCCATCCTATTCATATATTTGTCAAGATGCCCCTTAAATGTCCCTATCGTCCCTGCTTCCACTACCTCCTCCGGTAGCGAGTTCCAGGCACCCACTACCCTCTGCGTAAAAAACTTGCCTCGTACATCTACTCTAAACCTTGCCCCTCTCACCTTAAACCTATGCCCCCTAGTAATTGACCCCTCTACCCTGGGGAAAAGCCTCTGACTATCCACTCTGTCTATGCCCCTCATAATTTTGTATACCTCTATCAGGTCTCCCCTCAACCTCCTTCGTTCCAGTGAGAACAAACCGAGTTTATTCAACCGCTCCTCATAGCTAATGCCCTCCATACCAGGCAACATTCTGGTAAATCTCTTCTGCACCCTCTCTAAAGCCTCCACATCCTTCTGGTAGTGTGGCGACCAGAATTGAACACTATACTCCAAGTGTGGCCTAACTAAGGTTCTATACAGCTGCAACATGACTTGCCAATTCTTATACTCAATGCCCCGGCCAATGAAGGCAAGCATGCCGTATGCCTTCTTGACTACCTTCTCCACCTGTGTTGCCCCTTTCAATGACCTGTGGACCTGTACTCCTAGATCTCTTTGACTTTCAATACTCTTGCGGGTTCTACCATTCACTGTATATTCCCTACCTGCATTAGACCTTCCAAAATGCATTACCTCACATTTGTCCGGATTAAACTCCATCTGCCATCTCTCCGCCCAAGTCTCCAGACAATCTAAATCCTGCTGTATCCTCCGACAGTCCTCATCGCTATCCGCAATTCCACCAACCTTTGTGTCGTCTGCAAACTTACTAATCAGACCAATTACATTTTCCTCCAAATCATTTATATATACTACAAAGAGCAAAGGTCCCAGCACTGATCCCTGTGGAACACCACTGGTCACAGCCCTCCAATTAGAAAAGCATCCCTCCATTGCTACTCTCTGCCTTCTATGGCCTAGCCAGTTCTGTATCCACCTTGCCAGCTCACCCCTGATCCCGTGTGACTTCACCTTTTGTAATAGTCTACCATGAGGGACCTTGTCAAAGGCCTTACTGAAGTCCATATAGACAACATCTACTGCCCTACCTGCATCAATCATCTTAGTGACCTCCTCGAAAAACTCTATCAAGTTAGTGAGACACGACCTCCCCTTCACAAAACCGTGCTGCCTGTCACTAATACGTCCATTTGCTTCCAAATGGGAGTAGATCCTGTCTCGAAGAATTCTCTCCAGTAATTTCCCTACCACTGAAGTAAGGCTCACCAGCCTGTAGTTCCCGGGATTATCCTTGCTACCCTTCTTAAACAGAGGAACAACGTTGGCTATTGTCCAGTCCTCCGGGACATCCCCTGAAGACAGCGAGGATCCAAAGATTTCTGTCAAGGCCTCAGCAATTTCCTCTCCAGCCTCCTTCAGTATTCTGGGGTAGATCCCATCAGGCCCTGGGGACTTATCTACCTTAATATTTTTTAAGACACCCAACACCTTGTCTTTTTGGATCACAATGTGACCCAGGCTATCTACACCCCCTGCTCCAGACTCAACATCTACCAATTCCTTCTCTTTGGTGAATACTGAGGCAAAGTATTCATTTAGTACCTTGCCCATTTCCTCTGGCTCCACACACAGATTCCCTTGCCTATCCTTCAGTGGGCCAACCCTTTCCCTGGCTACCCTCTTGCTTTTTATGTACGTGTAAAAAGCCTTGGGATTTTCCTTAACCCTATTTGCCAATGACTTTTCGTGACCCCTTCTAGCCCTCCTGACTCCTTGCTTAAGTTCCTTCCTACTTTCCTTGTATTCCACGCAGGCTTCGTCTGTTCCCAGCCTTTTAGCCCTGACAAATGCCTCCTTTTTCTTTTTGACGAGGCCTACAATATCACTCCTCATCCAAGGTTCCCGAAAATTGCCGTATTTATCTTTCTTCCTCACAGGAACATGCCGGTCCTGTATTCCTTTCAACTGCCACTTGAAAGCCTCCCACATGTCAGATGTTGATTTGCCCTCAAACATCCGCCCCCAATCTATGTTCTTCAGTTCCCGCCTAATATTGTTATAATTAGCCTTCCCCCAATTTAGCACATTCATCCTCGGACCACTCTTATCCTTGTCCACCAGTACTTTAAAACTTACTGAATTGTGGTCACTGTTACCGAAATGCTCCCCTACTGAAACATCTACCACCTGGCCGGGCTCATTCCCCAATACCAGGTCCAGTACCGCCCCTTCCCTAGTTGGACTGTCTACATATTATTTTAAGAAGCCCTCCTGGATGCTCCTTACAAACTCCGCCCCGTCTAAGCCCCTGGCACTAAGTGAGTCCCAGTCAATATTGGGGAAGTTGAAGTCTCCCATCACCACAACCCTGTTGTTTTTACTCTTTTCCAAAATCTGTCTACCTATCTGCTCCTCTATCTCCCGCTGGCTGTTGGGAGGCCTGTAGTATACCCCCAACATTGTGACTGCACCCTTCTTATTCCTGATCTCTACCCAGATAGCCTCACTGCCCTCTGAGGTGTCCTCTCGCAGTACAGCTGTGATATTCTCCCGAACAAGTAGCGCAACTCCACCTCCCCTTTTACATCCCCCTCTATCCCGCCTGAAACATCTAAATCCTGGAACGTTTAGCTGCCAATCCTGCCCTTCCCTCAACCAGGTCTCTGTAATGGCAACAACATCATAGTTCCAAGTACTAATCCAAGCTCTAAGTTCATCTGCCTTACCCGTAATGCTCCTTGCATTAAAACATATGCACTTCAGGCCACCAGACCCGCTGTGTTCAGCAACGTCTGCTCTGCCTCAGAGCCACACTGTCCCTATTCCCTAGTTCCCCCTCAATGCTCTCACCTTCTGACCTATTGCTCCCGTGCCCACCCCCCTGCCATACTAGTTTAAACCCTCCCGTGTGACACTAGCAAACCTCGCGGGCAGGATATTTATGCCTCTCCAGTTTAGATGCAACCCGTCCTTCTTATACAGGTCACACCTGCCCCGGAAGAGCTCCCAGTGGTCCAGATAATGGAAACCCTCCCTCCTACACCAGCTGTTTAGCCACGTGTTTAGCTGCTCTATCTTCCTATTTCTAGCCTCACTGGCACGTGGCACAGGGAGTAATCCCGAGATTACAACCCTCGTGGTCCTGTCTTTTAACTTTCTGCCTAGCTCCCTGAACTCCTGCTGCAGGACCTCATGCCCCTTCCTGCCTATGTCGTTAGTACCAATATGTACAATGACCTCTGCCTGTTTGCCCTCCCCCTTCAGGATGCCCTCTACCCGTTCGGAGACATCCTGGACCCTGGCACCAGGGAGGCAACATACCATCCTGGAGTCTCTTTCACGTCCACAGAAGCGCCTATCTGTGCCCCTGACTATAGAGTCCCCTATTACTATTACTCTTCTGCGCTTTGACCCTCCCTTCTGAACATCAGAGCCAGCCGTGGTGCCACTGCTCTGGCTGCTGCTGTTTTCCCCTGATAGGCTACCCCCCCCGACAGTATCCAAAGGGGTATATCTGTTCGAGAGGGGGACAACCACAGGGGATTCCTGCACTGACTGCCTGCCCTTTCTGGTGGTCACCCATTTCTCTGCCTGCACCTTGGGTGTGACCACATTTACATAACTGCGATCTATGACGCTTTCCGCCACCTGAATGCTCCTAAGTGCATCCAATTGCTGCTCCAACTGAACCATGCGGTCTGTGAGGAGCTCCAGTTGGGTGCACTTTCTGCAGATGAAGCCATCCAGGACGCTGGAAGCCTCCCGGACCTGCCACATCTCACAGTCAGAGCACAGCACCCCTCTAACTGACATTGCGTCAATTAATTAAAATTAAAATTAAAATTTGTCTTTTTAAAAATAAAAATTTTAAAAAGAATTTCAAAGTTACTGTCAACTATCTGTTTCCTAGCACTAGATTTCTAATAGAAATGCGATAGCTAACTATAGTACTCTCCGATCTCTGGCTTAGATATCCCTCTAAATTATAATTAAGTTATTATGTTTAATTAGTTACCAAATACTCGCCACAGCTTTTCTGTGATGTCACTTCAGTTTCCCCCCGACACACACAATTTGAAAAAAGGTATAAAAGTAAAAATAAGTAAAAATCACTTACTTACCTTCTTACCTTCTGAGTGTCTTAGATGTTCTCAGGTTCTCTCGCTGACAGAGACTGCTCCTCCACCTCCGAACCTTGACCTGCACAATGCTAATAATATAATAATATAATATGGCACTTACCTCACACCAATGGGTCTTATTATTAGGTTAGAGGAGGAGGGCGGGTGGGAGACACTACATGTGTAGTGCCTCGGGTTTCCTCTCCACCAGAATTTATTGGTTGGGGGGTGGGGGGGGGGACTTCCCAGAGGTCCGCGGGTCGAACTTCCGGTTCCCGCCTTATATAAAAACAAATAAAACAGAAAAAAACAGACACGAGACCAGGTAAGGGTTTTTAAATTCACTACTCACCTCCCAGAAGGCCCCTGCGCACCGCTGCCGCCAAAATCCAAAGGGCTGCTCCTGTAAAGGTAAGAGTTTTTGAATTCACTACTCACCTCCCAGAAGGCTCCTGCGCACCGCTGCCGCCGAAATCCAAAGGGCTGCTCCTGTAAAGGCAAGAGTGAGGAGTGAGGAGATGAGTAGCCATTTCCATCTACAAGGGCACCAGAGCTTCTCCAATTCCCAATTCCTTCCAGATTAAAAAGTGTTTGTTGGAGTGGATCCCGCAGAGGTTGCCCTCGCGTTGCTGGTAGCAGCCGAGACAGGCAGACCCCGGAGAAGGCGGTAACAGCATCGACTCAAGCTGGAGGTGGCACCCCATGTGCAGGGGAGCTGCTGCACACCCTGCAGACCTGACCGCCCATCAAGCTGAGGAGCAACCCAGAGGGGTAGGCCAGGGATAGCTCTAGGCATCGTTGGTCTTTCAATGAGGTGACAGACAGCATGTGCCGCAGGAGACTCCGCCTCAACAAAGTGGCATTGTTGCACCTGTGCCACGTCTTCGTGAACATGGCACCCCGTGGAGGAGGAGGACACCCACTCCCGGTGGCCATGGAGGTCACCGCAGCCCTCAACTTCTATGCAGTTGGGGCTTGAGTAGGACCTGTGTGGCATTTCTCAAGCTACAGCCCAAAGGTGCATCCGGGAAGTCAGGAATGCCCTATGTGCCCGGCCATCCAACTACATCACCTTCAAACTGAACCAAGCTCACCAAGATGCCCGGGCAGCAGGAGTTACTGCCATCGGCGGGATGCTCCAGGTCCAGGGGGCAATAAATGTCATGCATGTCGCACCAGGTGCACCAGGGCTTCAGGGAGTGCCCTTCATTAACAGGAAGGGGTTGCTGAATGTTCAGATTGTGCGCAACCGCAGCATCCATATCATGCATTGTGTGCACGCTACTCAGGGAGCGTGCTTTGCAATTACATCTCAGGCATTCGGAGATCCCCGGCATCTTCGAGCACCACCCAGGAGGACGGGTGGCTCTTGGGGGACTTGGCTGATGATGCTAGGGCAGAGGCCTGAGCCCAAGTCAGGGATCCGATATAGCAAAGTCCATGTTGCCACCCGTGCTGTAAGTGAGTGGTGCGTTAGACTGCCCAAAATGTGGTTCCGATGCCTGGATCACTCTGGTGGTGCCCTGCAGTACAACCCCCAGAGGGTTTCCCACTTTATGGTGGTCTGCTGTACCCTCTGCAACCTGGCACAGCAGTGGGCGACATGCTAGAGGAAGAAGGAAATGCGGCCCCATCTGAGGAGGAGGAGCCGGATCAGGAGGGACTGGAGAACCAGCCCAGGGAAGAGCCATGGGAGGTGCTGGAGGATGGAAAACACATGAGGGCAAGAGTCCGGCAAGCCCGGAGAACCAGGGAGGCCCTCATCCACACCAGATTCACATAGGGCAAGGCTATGTGGGTCAGCCCAAATTCCCCCCAATTTCTCTCTTTCACCCTATTCCACTAATCTCCTCTCCTCCAACCGTTCAACCCTCAAGGGTGATGGGTCTGTGTCGGTACTGTCAGCTGGTCGATATACAAGGCAGGAGAGTGATGGTAACTCACATGGGGGCTCATTTTCAGCACTAAATGCCATTGAGGAAAGCACTGATGCTCCTCAGTTGATGCCGAAGTCTGACTCCTGTCTTTCTGCTGACCGCGTGCTCACACCCATCCTCTGAACATGGTCTGCATCAGAAGCATTAGATCTTGGACCACTGTGCCAGGGGGATGGGGGGACTGGGAGACATCGCAGGGTGGGGTTGCAGGCAGGCCCGCTATGAAGATTAACGTGGCAGAGGCTTCACAAGAATCAGGTGTAACATGTTGTAATAGTGAACTACTGATATTTTAGATAGTGAACCCCCATCTTTACCCTCCATCTTTACCCTCTCTCTTTTACTATGGGCTATCTTCTGCTGGGACAAAGAGAGGGTATTGTAAACCACACGCTTGATGGGTCAGGGTGATTGATAGCAGGTGGCATGTGTGGGCACTGCTCCTGGACATGGAGGGGTTGTGATGGTGGTTGCTGTGGGGTTTCGAGGAACAAGCATGAAGATTGGTGTGGTGAGGGTGTGAGGTGTCAGCCAGTGATTTGTGGGAGTGGGGGTTTGGGAATTTGAGGGGTGGCAGGCAGAACTGATGCCAGGAGAGAGGTGGTAATATACCTATACAGCACTTGGAGGTTGTCGGTCTTTTTCTGACATTGAATAGTGTTCCTCTTGGTCACGTTGCCCACATTGACAGCCACTGTCACCCAGGAGGCATTGCTGACCCTGCTGCTGAGACTCTGACAGGATGTCTTGCCTCGCATTCATCGTGTGGAGAAGCCTGGCCAGGTCGGCATTGCC
Organism: Scyliorhinus torazame; assembly: GCF_047496885.1. NCBI lineage: Eukaryota > Metazoa > Chordata > Chondrichthyes > Carcharhiniformes > Scyliorhinidae > Scyliorhinus > Scyliorhinus torazame. The sequence continues at coordinate 89,755,204 of NC_092717.1, forward strand.
AAAGCGAGGAGCAGGTCGGTACACTGCCATGCTTGTGTGCTGACTGGAAGTGAGTGGTGAGGGTGCATTTGAAATGAAATGAAAATCACTTATTGTCACAAGTAGGCTTCAATGAAGTTACTGTGAAAAGCCCCTAGTCGCCGCATTCCGGCGCCTGTTCGGGGAGGCTGGTACGGGAATTGAACTGTGCTGCTGGCCTGCCTTGGTCTGCTTTAAAAGCCAGCGATTTAGCCCAATGAGCTAAACCAGCCCCTAAATCGCTTATTGTCACAAGTAGGCTTCAATGAAGTTACTGTGAAACGCTCCTAGTCGCCACATTCCGGCGCCTGTTTGGGGAGGCTGTTACGGGAATTGAACCATGTTGCTAGCCTGCCTTGTCTGCTTTCAAAGCCAGCAATTTAGCCCTGTGCTAAACAGCCCCATTTAAAAGCAGCTTCTTCCCCTTGTTAGCAGCAAATTGCTGAGGCGCCGGCCTGGCGAATCAGACGGCGAGACAGCCTATAACGGCGCGACTCACATGGGGGCTCATTTTCAGCACTAAATGCCATTGAAAACAGGCTGCGACCTCAACAACACAGCCACTAAGGAACACCCCGCCAAACCCGCGCAGAATGGCACTTCACCCTCGATTTCTCGAACAACATTAAGTTAGGTTGTTGTGATTATAGATTGAGTAAATAATAAACAAAATACTATGGTAGAAATTGTATTATGTTGTGTATATTTTTGTATATTCTTTGGAAGTAAAATGCTCACAAAACATGCCAATCTAGCAGTGAGATGGCGTGCACCAAACCTGCGCAGGCGCTTAAAGATTCACTCTGAGCTACCTAGGTGTATGGTCACGCAGCAGTTGGGAATGTGTGGTGCAGAGAATCAAGAGGCCACACGTAAGCATTACCCTAAGATGTTTTAGAAAAAAAACATTTAGAGTACACAATTTTTTTTTTTCAATTAAGGGGCAATTTAGCGTGGCCAATCCACCAACCTGAACACCTTTGGGTTGTGGGGGTGAAACCCACGCAGACAGGGGGAGAATGTGCAAACTCCATACGGACAGTGACCCAGAGCAGGGATTCAAACCCGGGTCCTCAGTGCCACAGGCTGCAGTGCTAAACACTGTGCCACGTGCCGCCCTTACTCTAAGACGTTTTTATGCATAGCTATCTGTTAATCTTACAGGGACTGCAGTGCAACAAGCTGGGTTTACATAGCAAATGAAAATTAGTGACCAATCTTTGGGTTGTACTGGGTGGATGGATGAAGTAGACATTGGGGGCTGAATGCCAAGAAGCCTTTCACAAAATCAGTGAGCAAAGTGTGTGGCAGGTGTTGGGTTTGCCTACTTCAGGATTTTTCAATATCTCTTATACCCGCCAACTATTAAAGGTTTATTCTTCCAGGAAGTGAAGCATGGAGGAACTAGGTTGCTCTCTCTGACACTAAACAGTTCAAGTGATTGCCACCTCAATTCTTGTCTGCTCTAACATCCACCCCCAAGAGCTTATCTGATGGATAATGCCAGCCCAAAATTCAACTCTGAAAAAGGCATCAGCAGCTTCCTCGAATATGTAGGTGATATCCAAGCTCCAATTTCAAGCTGGCCTTGAGCCTATCTGTTCAGGCATGCTGGGCCCAGATTTAAGTTCTTACAGAAGGGCATTTTGTGGATCATTGCCACTCCTTGTCCCGATATTTCAGTTGTTCTGGCCCCGGCCTCTTTTCTGTCTTCAGATTTAATGAATCTGATGCTCAATTTCTGGAGCTTATTGGATCTCATCATTTGTGGGCAGTGTAATTAGCCTGCAATGGTGGGAAATACATCTTCAAAACTGCAGGTAATGCTGGAAAATTGAACAATTCCTACTTTTGATGCCCAGTGTTAAAATCAAGTATTGCCAGGTAAGTTATACCACGGCCAAATGCACGGTGAACTTCCCTGCCCCATTACTTCTCCCCAATTCCTTACACAACCAGCGTGAATTATGTTGTGCTCTGCACCAGCCAGTCTTTTACCAAGTTTAATGTTGAAAATGTGGGCAATATTTGATGTGAATTAGCACCTCAGATGTTAGTGGGTTGAGATCAAATGTATTTCATGTCGGATCTTGTGGTTAAACTGAGGAACCGTGATTCAAGGTATGGGGCAATGGAGGAGTTCAATCAACGTGATTGCTTCTGTGGCACAAACTGTCAGCAGCAATACAAAGATAAGTAAGTAGGAGTGGAAAAGCTACTTCAAGTGACTCCTCAATACCCAATATCAGAATAAAGAGTTTTCTGTTTTTATTGTGGGTTTGTTACTTGGGAACTGAATTTTATAGACCAAAACTGTCACCACACTGTATAATTGCAGTTTCAAGTGTTATGGGCCAGAGTTTAGCGAACCCCAAAGTGTATCATGGAGTTCACCTGACCCACAACTTTTAACAGATTGTGGTATGGGACCCACTCTACAGGTGTGGTACAGCAGAAATGGAAAAGTATTTTTTAAAGCAAAACAATGTGTATTCTATGAACTCAAGTTAATCTTTTTAAAACATACAGTGAACAGAGAAGTTCAAATGCACGGTGAACTTCTCTGCCCCATTACTTCTCCCCAATTCCTTACACAACCAGCGTGAATTATGTTGTGCTCTGCACCAGCCAGTCTTTTACCAAGTTTAATGTTGAAAATGTGGGCAATATTTGATGTGAATTAGCACCTCCGATGTTAGTGGGTTGAGATCAAATGTATTTCATGTCGGATCTTGTGGTTAGACTGAGGAACCGTGATTCCCACTAATCTCGGCTGAATCTCTAAGCCTAATGAGGAAGGACAGAACATAACATAGATTTCTGTTTGAGGACTTCATGCAATAAGTTTCAAGCCTTGTCTGTGATGACAGGTGTAGGTAATTCTCAAAGGAAGGAAGATAAATTAGAAGTAGGATTGCCTGGAAGACGGTTGTGTATCGCATAGTGCCATTAGCAGAACTCTGTGACTATGTTTTTGGTGATGCACAGAGCAAAACAGTAAAGAATCAAAAACTCAAAAAGCTTCCTCCATTGTTTCTCTTTGTGGGCAATCAAGGATTCTCATGGACAACGGACATGGGGCATTCTTGATCAAAGCCATTTCTCTTACATAAATAAAGATATATTTTGAAATGAAAAATAGAGAGGAATTTTTAACAAAGGACAAATATACAGTATTTTGTTACGTATTCCGAAGGAAATCATTGAAAATAGTCATCTACCTCTAGGGTTGTGGTGGGAAATGAAGGAGAAAGGTCTTAACCGGGCTTTTGAAAACTGGAAATGGGCTGAACAAGAGTTCATAAGGTGCAGTGACGAGAAGGAACAGGAGAAAAAGGTGGGCCTGTATCAGCAAAATGGGCAGCATATACAGAGATATATGGGTGGAGGAGACCCCTACTGTAGGATGGACAAGACCATGGAGAATAACGATCTTCAAGTTAATTCACTGGAGCTTGAGCCTGGTAATGATGAGTGATGACGCTGAAGGCATTGATGCAGCAATGAAGTGTGCCTATTAATTTTCATTACCATGTTGAATTGTTCACTTTCCTTATTGTGTGTCACAACAGAAGGCATTACTGAAGGTGGTTGCACAAATGACTTCGCCCACATGGAAGGCATCTGCTGCTGTGAAAACTGTGGAAGGTATGGGGCAATGGAGGAGTTCAATCAACGTGATTGCTTCTGTGGCACAAACTGTCAGCAGCAATACAAAGATAAGTAAGTAGGAGTGGAAAAGCTACTTCAAGTGACTCCTCAATACCCAATATCAGAATAAAGAGTTTTCTGTTTTTATTGTGGGTCTGTTACTTGGGAACAGAATTTTATAGACCAAAACTGTCACCACACTATATAATTGCAGTTTCAAGTGTTATGGGCCAGAGTTTAGCGAACCCCAAAGTATATCATGGAGTTCACCTGACCCACAACTTTTAACAGATTGTGGTATGGGACCCACTCTACAGGTGTGGTACAGCAGAAATGGAAAAGTATTTTTTAAAGCAAAACAATGTGTATTCTATGAACTCAAGTTAACCTTTTTAAAACATAGAGTGAACATCTTAGCAACCATTAATTCAAATACAACCCCCAAATAATACAACACTAAGTAATGATTAAGCTGTCCTTTTAACATCCATAAGACTTAAAAAACCTTCAAAACAGAAACACATCAGGTTAAAGTCACTACTGTTATGAGTTTAAATCACCAGGATCGATTTACAGTCCTTCGATTACAGAGAGAGATTCATACACCTTCTGGCTGTGACTGCAGCTATCCAGCTCTGAAAACGAAACTAAAACACACCCTGCAGCCTGCTCAAAAACGAAAGTAAAAAGCTGACAGACAGCCCAGCTCCACCCACTCTCTGACATCACTGCAGTGGTAAACACCCATTTCTTAAAGGTACTCTCACCACAGATATTTATACACCCCATTTATAAACACCCATTTCTTAAAGGTACTCTCACATGACAATGCCCTAATAGTGCTAAGTCCTCTTCGCTCATCACCCCTGTGCTCATTGACCAACTTTGGCTCCCAGTTAAGAAGCATCTCAATTTTAAAATTCTTATCCTTGTCTTCGTGCCCCTCCACGGCCTTGCCTCTCTGTTTCTATGATCTCCTCCAGCGCCACCACTCTCCAAGATGTGCCGTCTATTTAATTATGGACCCATAAGCATTTCTGATTTTAATTGTTCCACAATTGTTCCCGTGCCTTCAGTTGCTGAGTCCCAAAGCACTGGAATTCCCTCTCTAAATTTCTTTGCCTCTCTACCTGTCTTTGCTCCTTCAAGATCCTCCGTAAAAGCTATCTCTTTGATCAAGTTTTTGAGCATCTGCCCTAGTATCTCCTGGTGTGACTCCATATTAAAATTTGCTTTGTAATGATCCTATGAAGTGCCTTGAGATGTTTTATCATGTTAAAAGCAATATAAAAATACAAATTGTTGTAATGATTCTGTGAAGCCCTTAGGTGTGATTTCTTCTACATTAAGAGCATTGTATATAAGCTGCCATAATACCAAAATCAAAAGTGCAACGGTTCTAAGAAGAAGACTTTACATCAGGAGATCAGCAGACCTGAATTGATAGCAAGTGAGCTCCTTCTTGGAGTAGATAATGCTGGTAATTTGTTTTTCTACAGGGCAGAAAACTTAAACTACTGTTAAATCTCTCAGCTGGCAGTGCAATTGCCTCTTTCCTAGCTTATTTTGCCCCGTTTAGCACCAGTTTCTGTGTGCAGTAGCAGAAAACATGTCCTGTTTTCCTTCATGTCTCTCCTTCCTCTCCCTTACTCACTGCTCCCTCTCGCTCCTTCATTCACTTGCTCCCTTTCTCTGATTCTCCCCGAGATCCTGCTCACAGCATGGGGGCAAAAGAGGTGGCAAGCGTGGTGGCGAAAATAGTGGCAAACGGGAATCCGCAAGGGCCAGGAAAGAGAAGCAGTGAGCAGAAGACTCGGGGAAGAAGAAAGCAAGTAGGAGGGTCAGAGAAGAAGCGTCAAACTGTAGGCTTGAGGAAGAGAGGGGCGAGCAGGAGGTTCAGGAAAGCAAAGTGGTGTGGGAGGCTCGGGAGGGAAGTGGCGAGCGGGAAGTTTGGGGAGGGAAGCAGTGACCGAGAAGTTTGGGGAGGGAAGCATTGAGCGGGAGTCTTGGGGCTGAAAACGGTGAATGGAAAATTTGGGGAGGGAAGCAGTCAAATACAACCCCCAAAGAATACAACATTAAGTAATTCTTAAGCTGTCCTTTCAACATCCAGAAGACTTTTTAAAAAAACTTTCAGCAGAAGCACATCAGGTTAAAGTCACTACTAAGAACAGTTATTAGTTTTAAATCACCAAAGGATCGATTTACATTCTTTAGATTACAGAGAGAGACTCTAATACACCATCTGGCTGTGACTGGAGCTATTCAGCTCTGAAAACTAAACTAAAACACACCCTGCAGCAAACAGCCTAAAACGAAAGTAAAAAGCTGACAGACAGCCCAGCTCCACCCACTCTCTGACATCACTGCAGTAATAAACACCCATTTCTTAAAGGTACTCTCACTACAGATATTTATATACACACCCATTTATAAACACCCATTTTTTAACGGTACTCTCACATGACACAAGCCAAGTAGAATGGTAAGTATGTAATTAGGTCCACAGAGTACAATTCTGAGGAAGTAATTGTAAGATGCTGAAGAAGTGGTGCGACCACACTTCAAATATGAAAGTAATATTGTGAATTTGTGCTTCTGGTGCAGAATTTAGTGTAACGAGAGCACATACCGAAAATTCAGATGCAGAAATCAATGTTTTTTGCATGGTTTCCGAGATAATAAATTAAACCTAATTTGTTAGACTATAAGTGCTCATGCTCGTCTGCTCTGGGGTGAATTTCCTCAGAGGCTATTCCACTTATCTGCCATAACCTTGACAGAAGAGCCATTCAAACCCTGGAATGGTGGCTAAAACACTGAAGTGCTGGGTGCCACGTCTCTGTGAATGTTTGAAATAAAAACAGAAAATACCGGAAATGCTCAGGAGGTCTGGCAGCACCTATAAAGAGAGAAGAAAAGTTAACATTTCAGTTTGATGGTCTTTCACAGAACTTTATTGGAGTTTCTTGAATCAGGTGATCCTTGCAAGTTGTGCTGGATAGTGTTGGCTGTTGCAATTCCTTTCACCGCATGCAGCACGCAGCACTGCATGCTGGGGGGAGGGGGTTTCATGGGCTGAATACAGCAGATAATGAGACTTCAGTAGATATACTGAATATTGATTTTCATAGCCTGTTTGATAATGGGCTGGATTCTCTGTCCTGGAACGTCTGGAATGTGTTTCCCGACGTGACGGGGAATCAGGCATCCGGGAAAATTTGGGATCGGCGCCCATGCAATGCTCTGACCCCCCCCCCCCACCCCAGCTAGTGGCGTGAATGAGGTCCATGCCGGTGGGGCGGGGGGGGGATGCAAATAAATGTCTATTTACCAGGCTCGGCACCCTATGCTCCGGCCTTCCGTGATTCTTCGATCCCCACGCTTGGGAATCACGTGGTTGCGGATCACTTGTGGTCTCAGCAATCGTGAACCTGACATGGTGGACCCTGCGGTGTGAGGTCCACCACAGTAGTGCAATGCTGGTAGAGACCATCCGGGCATCGCCCCCCTCCCCGCAATAATGTACTACCTGCCCACGTCACCACTAGCAGCCCCTGCCTCCCCACATGGACCCCTGTAGGAAGGGGGCGGGTCCAGGAACCCCTGCAGTATGGGAACCCTCAAACAGTGACCCCTATAATAGGAGCCCCCCCCCCCTTCACAGGGACACTCTGCCTAACGGAATCCCCTGCACACACACCCTTCCCCGAGAACAGGTCAGACAGGGGCAGTGGGAAGCATTACAGCTGTAATATGTATCTTGCAGCTCCGTGTCCATCCTCGAAGAGAGCAGCTGTGCTTGCATCTGGTCCCGACAGACACATTATCGTCAAGCCATTCATATCTTCCAAGTAGTGGTCTGTAATCGACAGCTTGTAAAAAAACAACTGCAGCTTTGGTCCATTCATATCCCTTCACGCTTCAGTGGCGTAAGTGGTGAAATCCCAATGTTTGTAAACACTGACCACATCAAAGAGATGTAAGTGTATTCCAATCACTCAAGTGTTATTACAGAGGTCCATGGAGAGGGTCCCCCTATTACTGGAGGGTTAGGGTGGGTCGGGTCACCTCCATACTTGGGAGTGGGGGAGGGGACAACCAAGTAATCCAGGGGTGGGGGCTGCTCTGTGATGGGATGGGGGAGTCGGGGCAGATTTACGGCGTGGGTGCGGGTGGGGGGTTGGGGCCAATGAAAAGGGTGGCCGACCGCGGGACCACGCTATTGGACCACCTGCCCAAGATGGTGGCCCGAGAGTGCCATTCCCTTTCAATCCTTCGTGTGCGGCGCCATGCATAAATTTGTACAGTGAGGAATACTGAATTTCATCCCGTTCACAACCGTAAAACTGGTGCAATTCAGCTCCAGCGGGAGAACATTGGGCTGGATTCTCCGCCCTGCCGCGCCACATTTCCGGTTCACCCCCGCCAGCGGGATGCTCCATTACACCGATCAGTGGGGTTTCCCAACACCGTCGGGAAACCCCCGGGCTGCCGGCAAAACGGAGCATCCTGCCGGCGGAGAATCCAGCCCATTGTCTCCCAAATGCAGAATTTAGCCCAATATGTTTCATAAAATTTCAGATGCATTTTACAAGTGGAAGTTTAGTAATATGGAAAGAACGATGTTCATTAGAAAGAACACCAAGAGTTAGGGTTGCTTGGAATGGAGAAGTATTGCATGTGGAGTACAGCAGAAGTCTGTGCTGAGTTCAATTTAACGGGCAGTGCCATCCTGGAGCTGACCAGCTTGGCAGTTCCAGGGTGGTACTGCCAGGGTGCCAGACTGGTGGTGCCAAGGTGCCTGGGGTCCCCCCCAGGTGTCATTACGACTGGTCCACGTTTGTGTGGACAAGTGCTAAATGGTGCCGTGGCGAGGACATGTGCGGACATTTGTTCCCGGGCATCTGGAGCATCAGGCGCTGACCTATTTAAGTGAGCCTAACTGCTGGGTGAGATCCAGATCGTGACGTAGATCTCGCAAGCTTTCCGAGCGTCACAAATCTCACAAGAGGCCTCTCGCGGAATCTAATGGCCTCGCCGCATCACCGGGTCGGGCCCAAAGAGGCCATTCGGTCATGCCCCATATTATGATCATGGTACTTACTAAAAGGTCAAGATATTTTAGATATGAAGGAATCATTTTAATTCAGTTTTAATTCATTTCATGCTCTAAAACTGCGTAAAGTACTATACTAACTTAACTATTTCTCATGACTGGGATGATATCCAGATTTCACTGTCAGAAGTAACTCTCCAATCTATAGCTTTTTGTAGAATCTGAAGAAAGAAGCATAATGCAAAATCTGTTTTATAAATACAATATATACATAACAAATGTTGATTCAGAACTTGACAGTTTAGGTATCTAGGGTTTTCTGTTTAATTTTTCCATAGCCTTGTCACCTTTGTTTTTATTGGTGTTCTTATAAAAGATATCCACGTAAAAACCTGAGACTGATCAAAGATGACAATCTTAAATAATTGTAACTTTAACAAAATACTTCAACTTGTGTGTAATGTTTTTGAAGCTTCAAAGTCATATTTCAATGTAAGATTCTTCAACAGACAACCCATTGTGGACCATGCATCAGTGAAGCAAAATGCTGGAACACTACTGAAGTGTCCCAAAAGGCAAAAGAGGAAAGTGAGTGTGAACGCAAAGGAAGACTCTGGTGAAGATTTTGAAGATGGCTACATGGTTTGTTGATGTCTGTCGATACTTACCATTTACAGAGACATATTTTTAAGAAGTGATATTAAATCACAAGTTTAAAATTTTCATTTTGCCTCCCATGTTGTGTTACATGACACCTTTGATGGCAAGTGGAAACTGCTTTCCACCAATATAAAATTTGTAATATAAGTCTGGCTACACCCCAATCCATAGCAGCCAGGCAGCCACAAGATTCTTTTGATTCAAGCCCCTTGGCAGTACTCATACAAAAGCAAGATGGTGCCAGAAGGATCTTACCTGATCCTGGTTCTGTGTCAACAGCAGATGATGGCCCAGTCCCAATCGTTTTGGTATCCACAAAGCATTTTGTGTTAGAGGTTTCACAATATGGGTCTCCCTTTCCTCACCCAATATCTTTTTCACTGCACCTAAAAACTGAGTAACAAGGTGAAATGAAACAGAAAATCTCCCCACCGAGGGCAGCATGGTGGCGCAGTGGTTAGCATTGCTGCCTCACGCCGCCGAGGTCCCAGGTTCGATCCCATCTCTGGGTCACTGTCCGTCTTGAGTTTGCACATTCTCCCGTATTTGCATGGGTTTCGCCCCCACAACCCAAAGATGTGCAGGTGGATTGGCCATGCTAAATTACCCCTTAATTGGGAAAAAAAAATTAATTGGTACTCTAAATTAATATTAAAAAAGAAAATCTCCCCACCGGATGGTGCAAACAGTGGAATGCTCGGCATTCTTCTTTTTCCGCCTGAGATTGGTAACTAAAATATAAGTATCAGTCACAGGTCTGCACAAATTCAGTATTGGGTGGTGATTAAGCAATGTCCTTGTGCCAAATAAGAAGCAATGCCTGCATTGATTATACAACACCAAAAATACATTGTGATCTCTCACAACTGACTTCTGGTTGCGGCTATGCGGAGCTAAGTCGCACATTCAGCGGCTCCCGCAAAAAACAGACTTTTGGGCTCTTTTCAGGGCCCTCAACGGCACTTTTTTGACGTTTCCCGGTGTGGGAAGGAGAGTACAATAGTTCCCCGACAGTATATGGCTTTTACCAGGAGCGGGGTGACTAAAAAAGTGGTGGTGGACCCGAAGAAGGTGCGAGGGAAGAAGAACAAAATGGCGGCGGGCGGAGACCAGGCAGCGTGGATGCAGTGGGCGCAGGAGCAACAGTAGGTTATCCAGCGCTGCTTCAGAGAGATTAAAGCGGACCTGCTTGAGCCGATGAAGGCTTCTATTGATAAGCTGCTGGAGACACAGACGGCCCAGGGGGTGGCGATCCTCGAGGCCCGACAAAAGATCTCCGTCACCGAGGACGAGATCTTAGGCCTGGCGGTAAAGGTGGAGGCGCACGAGGCGCTTCACAAGAAATGGCAGGAGCGGTTCGAGGAGATGGAAAATCGGTCGAGGTGGAAGAATCTGCGGATTCTGGGCCTCCCGGAGGGGCTGGAGGGGCCAGACGTGGGGGCCTAAGTGGTCACCATGTTGAAATCGCTGATGGTAGCGGGGTCCTTCCAGGGGCCCATAGAGTGCTGGCGAGGAGGCCCAAGGCTAACGAGCCTCCGCGGGTGGTGCTGGTGCGGTTTCATCGGTTTGCTGATCGGGAGTGTGTGCTCAGGTGGGCCAAGAAGGAGAGGAGCTGCAGGTGGGAGAACGTGGAGGTTCGAGTATACCAGGACTGGAGTGCGGAGGTGGCGAAGAAGAGGGCCGGGTACAATCGAGCGAAGGCGGTGCTGCACAAGAAGGGGGTTAAGTTTGGCATGTTGCAGCCGGCGCGACTGTGGGTCACCTACAAGGACCGGCACCATTATTTTGAGTCTCCGGAGGAGGCGTGGACCTTTGTTCAGGCCGAGAAGTTGGACACAGATTGAGGGCCGGGATGGGCGTTTGGGGATTGCGGTTGATATGTTGCTTTTTTTGGGGGGGGGGGGGGGGCTAGTCCTTTGCTCTTGTTTTTCTTTTCTTTTCTCTCTCTGGTCCGGTGAGGGTGGTTAGGGCGGGTTCGGCACTGTTTTGGTTGGGTTGGTTGGGGGGTCTCTTGGAGGGGGGTAAGCTAATGGAACAGGGGTGGATGGCCGGCGGTGAGATGGGGCCCCGGGGGGGAGGGTGAGGCCCGAGTTGGGGGTGAGGGGACTGGGCCTGTAAAAGGAGCTGCGTCAGAGGTGGCGGGGCGGGGTTGGTGGAAAGCGCGGGCTTTTTCCCTCGCTGAAGACTGGAGGGGGCGGGGCCGGGGAAGCGAGGGTTGTTTCCCACGCTTCGGATGGAAGGGGGAGGGGGAGAGCCTGTGGATGGGGAATGGAAGAGGTGGGTGTGTCGCACAATGGGACGAGTCGAAGGAGAGGCGGGAGTGGCCGGTGTCAGCAGGAGTCAGCTGACTTGCGGATGTGCAATGGGGGGAGTAAAACAGCTAGGATGGGTCCTAGCGGGGGGGGGGGTGGGTCAGGGGGAATCAAGTTGCTGCTGCTATGGTCAAGGGTGAGCTGGAGCGAGTGGGGGGGGGGGGGGTCGAGACGGGGGTCTGCCGCCGTGGGGAACGGGCCGGGCGTGGGGTGCGGGCGCTTGGCTGGCCGAGGAGGGGTTATGGCTAGTCGGCGGGGGAGGGGGGCGGGTAGCTCCCTGATCCGGCTGATAACCTGGAATGTAAGGGGACTGAACGGGCCAGTCAAGCGGGCCCGCGTGTTCGCGCACCTGAAGGGGCTGAAGGCGGATGTGGTTATGCTCCAGGAGGCGCACCTGAAGGTGGCAGACCAGGTAAGATTGAAGAAAGGGTGGGTAGGTCAGGTGTTTCATTCGGGGCTGGATGCCAAAAATCGAGGGGTGGTGATCTTGGTGGGAAAGAGGGTGTCATTCGAGGCGTCGAGCATTGTGGCAGACAATGGAGGTAGGTACGTAATGGTAAGTGGTTAGCTGCAGGGAGAGAGGGTGGTACTGGTCAATGTGTATGCCCCGAATTGGGACGATGCGGGTTTTATGCGGCGCATGTTGGGTCGGATCCCAGACTTGGAAGTGGGCAGACTGACAATGGGGGGAGAATTTAACACGGTGCTGGATCCGGCACTGGATCGCTCCAGGTTTAGGACGGGTAGGAAGCCGGCGGCGGCGGCTAGAGTGCTGAGGGGGTTTATGGACCAGATGGGAGGGGTGGACCCTTGGAGATTTGCAAGGCCGGGGGCTAGGAAATTTTCATTCTTCTCACATGTCCATAAGGCTTATTCCCAGATCGACTTTTTTATTTTGAGCAGGGCGCTGATAGCGAGAGTAGAGGATACCGAGTACTCGGCGACAGGCATTTCGGATCACGCCCCGCATTGGGTGGACTTAGAGCTGGGGGAGGAGAGGGACCAGCGCCCATTGTGGCGCTTGGAGGTGGTGCTGTTGGCAGACGAGGAGGTGAGTGAGCGGGTTCGAGGAAGTATAGAGAGGTACCTGGAGGCCAACGATAACGGGGAGGTCCGAGTGGGGATGGTATGGGAGGCGGTGGTTAGGGGAGAGCTGATCTCCATTAGGGCCCACAAGGAGAGGAAGGAGCGGGGGGGAAGAGGGAGAGGCTGGTGGGGGAGATGGTGAGGGTAGACAGGAGGTATGCGGAGGTGCCCGAGGAAGGATTGTTCAGGAAGAGGCGCAGCCTCCAGGCCGAGTTCGACCTGGTGACCACCAGGAAGGCGGAGGTGCAGTGGAGGAAGGCCCAGGGGGCGATTTAAGAGTATGGGGAAAAGGCAAGCCGGATGCAGGCGCATCAGCTTCGGAAGTGGGACGCAGCTAGTGAGATCGGGGGAGTTAAGGACAGGGGAGGGAGTGTGGTGCGGAGTGGGGTTAGCATCAATGGGGTCTTCAGGGACTTTTATGAGGAATTGTACTGGTCCGAGCCCCCACTGGAGGAGGGAGGGATGGGCCGCTTCCTGGACCAATTGAGGTTTCCGAAGGTGGAGGAGGGACTGGTGGTGGGATTGGGGGCCCCGATTGGGCTGGAGGAGCTGACCAAAGGGATAGGAAGCATGCAGGCGGGGAAGGCATCGGGGCCGGATGGTTTCCCGGTCGAATTCTATAAAATATATATGGACCTGCTGGGCCCGTTGCTAGTTAGGACCTTCAATGAGGCAAGGGAGGGGGGGGGGCTTTGCCCCCGACGATGTCCCGGGCACTGATCTCCTTGATCCTGAAGCGGGACAAGGATCCCCTGCAGTGTGGGTCTTACAGGCCGATTTCGTTGCTAAACGAAGCCAAGGTGCTGGCGAAGGTTTTAGCCACTAGGATTGAGGATTGTGTGCCGCAGATCATCCACGAACACCAGACGGGATTCGTGAAGGGGAGGCAGTTGAACGCGAATGTGCGGAGACTTTTGAATGTTAACATGATGCCGGCGAGGGAGGGGGCGCGGAGATAGTGGTGGCGATGGACGCTGAGAAAGCCTTTGATAGGGTAGAGTGGGGGTACCTGTGGGAGGTGCTGAAGAGGTTTGGGGAGGGGTTTGTCAGGTGGGTTAGGCTGTTGTATGAGGTTCCGATGGCAAGTGTGGCCACGAACAGGAGGAGGTCCGAGTACTTTCGGTTGCGCCGAGGGACGAGGCAGGGGTGTCCACTGTCCCCCCTGCTCTTCTCACTTGCGATTGAACCCCTGGCTATGACACTGAGGGAGTCGAGGAACTGGAGGGGGTTGGTGCGGGGTGGGGAGGAGCATAGGGTGTCGCTCTATGCGGATGATTTGCTGCTATATGTGGTGGGGGGGGAATGCCGGAGGTAATGAGGATCCTTCGGGAAATCAGGGATTTCTCGGGGTACAAGCTCAATATGGGGAAGAGCGAGCTGTTCGTGGTTCACCCAGGGGACCAGGAGAGGGGGATTGGCGAGCTCCCACTAAAAAGGGCGGAGAGGAGCTTCAGGTATTTGGGGGTCCAGATGGCCAGGAGCTGCGGGGCCCTGCATAGGCTTAATTTCACAAGGCTGGTGGAGCAAACGGAGGAGTTCAAGAGGTGGGACGCGTTGCCGCTGTCCTTGGCGGGTCGGGTGCAGTCAGTCAAATTGACGGTGTTCCCAAGGTTTTTGCCTCCCCGTGTTTATCCCGAAGGCCTTTTTTAGGCGGGTCAACAGGAGTATAATGGGGTTTGTGTGGGCGCAACGGATTCCGAGGGTGAGAAGGGTGTTCCTGGAGCGCAGTAGAGATGGGGGGGCTGGCGCTGCCCAACCTCTGTGTACTACTGGGCCGCCAATGCGACGATGGTGTGAAAGTGGGTGATGGAGGGGGAGGGGGCTGCATGGAAGAGGCTGGACACGGCGTCTTGTGTGGGTACGAGTCTGGGGGCGCTGGCAACGGCGCCGCTGCCGTTCCCTCCAAGGAGGTATACCACGAGCTCGGTGGTGGCGGCTGCCCTCAAAGTCTGGGGGCAGTGGAGGCGGCACAGGGGGGAAGTTGGGGCCTCGGTGTGGACCCCAATACTGGGGAACCATCGGTTCGTCCCAGGGAGAACAGATGGAGGGTTATCGGGGTGGCACAGGGCAGGGATACGAAGGTTGGGGGACCTGTTTGTGGATGGGAAGTTTGCGAGCCTGGGTGAGCTGGAGGAGAAGTATGGGCTCCCCCTGGGGAACACCTTCAGGTACTTACAGGTAAGGGCGTTTGCCAGACAGCAGGTGGTGGAATTCCCGCGGCTGCTACCACACACAGTACAGGACAGGGTGCTCTCGGGGGGGGGGGGGGGGGGAGAGAGTGGGGAAGATCTCGGAAACTTACCAGGTGATGCAGGAGGAGGAGGAGGCCTCGGTGGTGGAGGTGAAAGGTAAGTGGGAGGAGTTGGGAGAGGAGTTTGAGGAAGGGACATGGGCAGATGCCCGAGGGAGGGTGAACTCTTCCTCATCGTGCGCGAGGCTCAGCCTCATGCAGTTTAAGGTGCTGCACAGGGCACACATGACCGGGACAAGGATGAGCCGGTTCTTTGGGGGTGAGGACAGGTGTGTTAGGTGCTCAGGGAGCCCAGCAAATCACACCCATATGTTCTGGGCGTGCCCAGTGCTGGAGGAATTTTGGAAGGGTGTAGCGAGGACGGTGTCGAGGGTGGTAGGATCCAAGGTCAACCAGGGCTGGGGGCTCGCAATATTTGGGGTTGCAGAGGAGCCAGGAGTGCAGGAGGCGAAAGAGGCCGGAATTCTGGCCTTTGCGTCCCTGGTAGCCCGGCGGAGGATTCTTCTTCAATGGAAGGATGCAACGCCCCCAAGCATGGAATCCTGGATCAACGATATGGCGGGGTTTATTAAGTTGGAGAGGGTGAAATTCGCCTTGAGAGTGTAGGTACAAGGGTTCTTTAGGCGGTGGCAACCGTTCTTAGACTTCCTGGCAGAACGGTGGTCATTGGTCAATGGCAGCAGCAACTCTGGGGTGGGGTTAACTTTATTTTTTGTTTCTGTTATTTACACTGGACGGTCTGAGGGGGTGTATATACCTGTTGTGTTAAGTCGGGGTGTTAATGTTCATTTATTATTCATGTACAGTGGGGAGGGGGGGTATAGAGGGTTGCTCTTCTGGACTGTGTTTTGTACGTAACCCTGTTGGGTTCCTTTTTCATTTTGTTATTTATATTTTATGAAAACCTGAATAAAAATTATTTATTAAAAAGAAATGATCTCTCACAACTGAGACCCCACATTTTCTCTTGAGTGTGCCCACCACAGTTGCTTTGAATCTAGTTGGAATTCTTGTGATTTATTTTCTTAGACAGTTCACTACTAATCTGAAAGTTAGTTAGCAGAAAATCAGGGATCTAAATGGCACTTTTACTTTGAGAAAAGTTTCCGGTTGGTAAAGACTGTACTTTATATTTGCCCAGGGTATATATGGAACAAATGTTTCAGTTTTTGATCCCTCTGCAAGATAAGTGGTTAGATTTATTATTTATTTATTAGTTCCATTGTGGCACAATTTGGTATAGATTTGTGATGGTTTTCCAAATCATCAAGGCTTACTGTGCACGTCTTAATCCTGGTGTTAGAAAGGTTCTTTGGCTTACAGAGGCAGATGAAGGGCAGCACGCGTAACCACTGGAAACTCCCCAATGACATGGTGACTGAGATTTCTCTGATTGTAGTTCATATTGAAACTCTCAAGCGCTCCCATGTTGTGCTGCACATGCAGGGAGTGGACTGCACAATCAGAACTATCATCTGCCATGCCTGGACATGTCATTGGGAGGCTGAATGTTGTACAGGTGCTTTCTAAGCATTCTTTGATTTAATTGTTCGACCTTCTGAGGTGCTGGCAGCATGGTTCCCAAACCAAAGGCAGGTATTTTTAGTCCCAGTGTACATCCACACCAGATTTGTCATCACAACCCTCACCATTTGTGCTGGTATCATTATCATTATTTTCAATGTTGCAAATGATTACTATGGACTGCATCAAGCATGATGCAGATCCGATTTATAAGAGCTCTGGTAAAGAATTAACAGCTTTAGACTGACTGTATTTCCCACATTTATTTAAGAGATACCACGTTGAGAACATTCATGCTTAATGTTGCATATTTCTGCAAATAATTGATTTATTTAGTGCAACATTAACATTTGGTAGGAAAATGGTGATCTTATCAAATTAAAATGATTGGTAGAACAGTATTATTAAAATCAAACGCCCTAGTGGGTCATTTTAATTTGGAATAAAATAAGTTATTATGTGGTAACAAAAGCACATTACTTAAGTGCAAATTGCAAATGCATCTGGCGTACCCAGGGTGTTAATTTTTGATTGTAAGGGATTGGTTTATACAGCCACAGAAACTTAAGGCATGCCACATGTGATGTTATCAGACAAGGTGCAAAATGCAATTTTGAAAAAGACAGTCTGACACTTTCTTTTGAGCTGCATTTCATGAGTGGAACATTATTAACTTGATTATGCTGCAGGAAGAAGTGCAAGATGATGGAAAAATGAAGATAAAAATGTCTGCAGTGCTGACTAACCACAGTAGCTTCAAAAACAATCGACTTTCTGACCCAGATTCCAAGTTCTCTAAACAGGGTATTCAACATTTTTATTTGAAACATATTGCAATATTATTATCATGTATGAAGTATGTTATACGTTTTTATCAGATTTACTTAGCCTGTGGCATCTGCAGTGATCCCCATAGAGGTCGAGTTTCCAGTGACTGGACTGTAAGGATCACACAAGATTTCAGGTTTTAAAACTTTTACTGCAACAAATGAACTAAAAGCAACATTTTCTGAACACTAGCCTGTGGCAATTAATAACCTAAACTATAGAAATGTTTCCCCTATTTGACTTGCAAAATGACCAAAAATTCCATACCATGGACATTACTCTGGCCCAAAGATGTGCAGGATAGTTGGGGTTACGGGGATAGGATGGGGGAATGGGCCTTGGTAGGTTGCTCTTTCAGGGGTTTGGTGCAGACTCAATAGGCTGAATGGCCTCCTACTGCATTGTAAGGATTCTATGTGATTCTTAAGTGGTCAATTTGTACTTCTGAATCAATCCAAAGCTATCCTCTGCTCCGGAGGTCCAGTTTCATTTTCCTTTCCCAGTCAGCTAACTTCTAATCCCAGGACTGACTTTCACTGTAAGGGTTACTTTGGAGACTCTCCCTCCAGCCAAGCTAGGTGAATCTTCCTGCTTGTTTAAATCTTCATAAACTTGGGGCTCAATCTAATGCCTATCGCTAGATTTACCCGTCTTACCACTCCTTGTGAGACCTAATGGGATCTAGCAGGGCACCGTTTTGCACTGGTCTCCACAAATGGGGACAAGGCGGAATATACTTGGGAGGGGTCTCTCCCAGGCTATCGGAGGCCGCCGGGTGGTTGGCCTTTGGGCAGGGTGGTACCCTGGCACTGCTGCTGCCACCCGAATACCTTGGCACCGTTAACCTGACACCCTGGCAGTGGCATCTGGAGTTCTTCCATCCAGGAAATTAAGGTACGTGCAGCGTCGGCAGTTCCCAGCTGAGGCCCGAAAAAATAACAGAGTCTCTTATAGCGCCGGGAAACACCCTGATCAACCCGTCCACAACGGGACTCCTGTTTTGTTAAATTGCACTCTTGGTCTCTTCAATCTGAGCATGTGCTCCTCCCCACATCCTGCTTGGTGAATAATAGAATCAGTCATGTCTTGGGTGCAGAACTGGCTGCCTCAGTTGCTCTGCTCTATTTTTTCTCTCTTGCTCTTAGACAGACCTCTTTGCAAGGTTCAAGGATATATTAAGAAACCTGCAACCCAATATCACAATGGCTTTTTCCCCATGGCAATGTTAATTACATGAGTCATGTTTCCAAGTGGAAAAGCTAATTAGCTATCCGCTAAAACCCCCAACTCTGTTATATCTTGGTATTAGAAGGACAGTTTAAAGTATAACTGTTTATAAAAGTTGACATTCCTAACATCTTCCTGTGTGACATGGAGTCTAACAGTCCACCCATAATCATCACAAACGCTCTTACCATTGTCACAGGTGCGAACATATTGTACCTCATTCCTAGTACGGTAGCATAGTGGGTAGCACTGTTGCTCCACAGCTCCAGGGTCCCAGGTTCGATTCCCGGCTTGGGTCACTGTCTGCGCGGAGTCTGCACGTTCTCCCTGTGTCTGCGTGGGTTTCCTCCAGGTGCTCCGGTTTCCTCCCACAAGTCCTGAAAGACGCGCTGTTAGGTGAATTGGATATTCTAAATTCTCCCTCTGTGTACCCGAACAGGTGCCGGAATGTGGCGACTAGGGGCTTTTCACAGTAACTTCATTGCAGTGTTAAAAGCCTACTTGTGACAATAAAGATTATTATAATAAAACAACTTGTCCCCCTCTTAACCTTAAACAAGCAAACTACCTAAGCTTGTTTTCATACAAAATTCAGAACTCCCTTCCTTACTGCATTTTACCCTAAATTAAAATGGGAACGCCAAAACATAACAATCTTATAAACATGGTATTTGTAACACATCTTTATGCCACTTCTAGAGCATACATTAAAAGTGCTGGTCATAGATCTGAACTCTAACTGATGGTTCTAATTGTTTCTTTTTGGTATGTTGAATACTCCGTTGAAAGGACATTCTGCTATCCTCAGAAATGTAAAGTATTTTTTCATGGTTTTGTGATGCTAGGGACCAACCACTATTGATTATGAACTGAATTATTTATTTTACGTTTATAGAACCCGCCTGAAACTGTGGAAATAAATTTGAATGAAAATTCAGTCGGGTTCTATAAAAGACAAGATAGGCTCCAACAAGTTGCTACCCAAGTGATGAAGGTAAAAATCTACATTGTGTTTCTCAGTGGATAGGATAACATTACAATGGATTGGATGACTAGGCGCTTGAAAAACAGTGTCAGGGCATGAAACCTCAAATGACAGACCTATGATTGTGAAGAAAATGTTTGAGGCTTTGAGAGTTTGATTAAAGGGACCCAGCATGGGTTCAGAAGGTGCCAGATGAATATTCACTACAGGTAGGTGTTAAGTTATGAAATCGGGCAGAAGACAGAAGAGTATGAAGTACAAGGTAAACAGTAACATCCATGAGATAACAGGAGAGGGATCTGAGGGTTTGATGATTAGGGTCATTAACGCTGTCTGTTAAGCTGTTGCTCCAGAAAGCAAATAGGATTTGGTTGTCTCCAGCATTGTGACTTAAATGTAAAAAAAAAGTACCTTGAGGTTTCTCTGACTTTGTTGAGGTTGAATTGTGTTAAGTTCTGGTCTCTCTGTTGCAAATAAACATAAGGGAGTGAATCCAGTGAAGTGTTTTGTGACTGATTCCTAAATGTAAAGAGATGAGTTACAGGAAAAATTGTTGACTTTGCATGCTACTTGTTGGAAAATAAATAAGAGGAAATGAGGGAGATCTTTAAGATTTTCACTTGAATGAGAATTTACATCCAGAATTTTTTTTCTTTTTCGATGGAGGGTTCGAGGACTAAGAGACTGAATTTAAAATTACAGGTATCAAAGGGAAAAAAACACAACTGTTTACTGATTATTAATGGACCAGAAAAAACTTGGCAGATTTTCAAGAGAGAATTAGTTAAATTCATGTTAACCAAGTAGGATTGAGGAGTGTTAGTTCTAAACCATGGGCAGGAAACTAATGGGGATGTTTGGAAGAATAGCTGATTCAACTGCTTGACGTTTCTGCCTAAACTAGATTTTAATTGTATTTACAAATGAGTTGTGTTCTTTCATTAATTTACAACAGTGGACCTGTGAAATCCTTGGAAAAACAAAATGTAAGAGACTGCATTTTTGGCTGTTGAGTTTGGTGCTTTTTGGCATGATTGGACTTTTGGTGGAGATTAATCCATGACCCTATTATTTGGCCTCAAACCAGTTTAACTAATTTTGGCATGCCCCATGGCCTATGGGGAGTCCCCGTGGTTGGGGGTAGAGTAAATTATGGCAATGGTCTTTGTGGTGCCAGATAAAGTTAAAACGCCCCCCCACTCCCCCAATTGGATTAAAGGTTAATTGCTCAAGATTTCTAGTCTGTAACATTCAGTGCATCCTTGCATCACCATGCAAGGATGCCATGACAAAATTCGGGTCCCCCAGGTCCAGTGTTGCTGTGGTGCAAATGATAAAAATAACATTGGATGGCGCACTTTATTTATTTGAATATCATTAGAACATGCCTGTCAGTGTATAGGAAGATATGTTGCACATAATCCACCAGGTTTAACAGAAAATGGAGGACGGTTTAAAAAAAATAACAGCGTAACAAAATGTGTATTCAACGTATTTCCAGGCTACACCGATCCAAATTCCTTGGGGAAAAAAATCATCAGAGAAAAGGCTGAAAACTTTGGTGAAGTTTGTCAAAGATGGACAAGAAAATACAATGCTATATTAGGCGCTGTAGATGTTATCAGTTACCCAGTGCATTGAGTGCATTTAAGCTAAATTGATGACATCTAACTCCTCTAACATCATGAGATATTAACTTACATTTTCTGAGTTGAATTTTTCCTTGTTCTTTGTTGTCATGGTAGCCACACCACTTACTGGAAAGAAAAAGGCTTGGTCATGGATACAGTATCTTGAAGAAGAAAAAGCATTGGCAGCACCCCCCAAACTGTTTAAAGAGGTACAGATATCTTGATTTCAGAATACGTAGTAAATTCTGAATGTACAAATGTTCACTTCTATCTATTTAACATGCTGTTTAAAAATAATTTCCAATTAAGGGACAATTTAGCGTGGCCAATCCACCTACCCTGCACACCTTTGGGTTGTGGGGGTGTAAGACCATAAGACACAAGAGCAGAATTAGGCCACTTGGCCCATCGAGTCTGCTCTACCATTCAATCATGGCTGATATTTTCTCATCCCCATTCTCCTGCCTTCTCCCCATAACCCCTGATCCCTTCACTGATCAAAAACCTATCTATCTCTGCCTTAAAGATACTCGGTAATTTGGCCTCCACAGCCTTCTGCGGCAAAGAGTTCCACAGATTCACCACCCTCTGACTGAAGAAATTCCTCCTCATCTCTGTTTTAAGGGATCGTCCCTTTAGTCTGAGATGGTGTCCTCTGGTTCTAGTTTTTCCTACAAGAGGAAACATCCTCTCCACATCCACTCTATCCAGGCCACACAGTATCCTGTAAGTTTCAATAAGATCCCCCTTATCCTTCTAAACTCCAACGAGTACAGACCCAGAGTCCTCAACCGTTCCTTAAATGACAAGCTCTTCATTCCAGGGATGATTCTTGTGAACCTCCTCTAGACCCTTTCCATTGTTAGACGTTTTAGTTGCTGTGAAGTGAAGAGTCTAAAGTTCTTGTTCCTTTTCACCAAACACCATTTATTTCACTTCCACAGCCTCTGCACAAAAGTCTTAACAACACACCACCTGACAGAGGCCACCTGAAGCCCCTTTACATATCAGTGTCAATTAATGGATACTTATCATAAATGAGACAACTAATTGCAATGTCTCTTAACCCATTACTTAACATCCAAGGTCAGCACATCCTCCCTTAGATACGGGACCCAAAACTGCTCACAATACTCCAAATGGGGTCTGACCAGAGCCTTGTATAGCCTCCGAAGTACATCCCTGGTCTTGTATTCTAGCCCTCTCGATATGAATGCTAACATTGCATTTGCCTTCCTAACTGCCGACTGAACCTGCATGTTAACCTTAAGAGAATCGTGAACAAGGACCCGCAATTCCCTTTGTGCTTCTGATTTTCTAAGCATCTTTCCATTTAGAAAATAGTCTATGCCTCCATTTCTCCTTCCAAAGTGCATAACCTCACACTTTTGCACATTGTATTCCATCTGCCACTTCTTTGCCCAGTCTCTTACCTTGTCCAAGTCCTTCTGCAGCCCGTCTGCTTCCTCAATACTACCTGCCCCTCTACAGATCTTTGTATCATCTGCAAATGTAGCAACAGTGCCTTCAGTTCCTTCCTCCAGATCATTAATGTATATTGTGAAAAGCTGTGTTCCCAGCACCGACCCCTGAGGCACACCAATTGTCACCGGCTGCCATCCTGAAAAGACCCCTTTATCCCCACTCCCTGCCTTCTGCCAGTCAGTCAATCCTCTATCCATGCCAGGATCTTACCCTTAACACCATGGGCTCTTAACTTATTTACCAGTCTCCTATGCGGCACCTTGTCAAAGGCCTTCTGGAAATCTAAATAAATCACGTTCACTGGTTCTCCTTTGTCTAACTTCCTTGTTACTTCCTCAAAGAACTAACAGATTTGTCAGACGAAGCCGTGCTGAATCGGTCCAATTTTATCATGCACTTCAAGTACTCCGCAATCTCCTCTTTAATAATGGACTCTCAAATCTTACCAATGACCGAAGTCAGGCTAACCGGCCTATAATTTCCCGTCTTCGAGGGCAGCATGGTGGTGCAGTGGTTAGCACTGCTGCCTCACGACACCGAGGTCCCAGGTTCGATCCCGGCTCTGGGACACTGTCCGTGTGGAGTTTTCACATTCTCCCCGTGTTTGTGTGGGTTTCGCCCCCACAACCCAAAGATGTGCAGGGTAGATGGATTGGCCACGCTAAATTGCCTCTTAATTGGAAAAAATGAATTGGGTACACTAAATTTATTTTTAAAAAATAATTTCCCGTCTTCTCCCTTCTTAAACAGGGGTATTACATTAGCCACTTTCCAGTCCTCTGGGACCCTTCCTGCCTCTAGTTATTCCTGAAAGATCATCACTAATGCCTCCACAATTTCCTCATCCATCTCTTTTAGGACCCTGGGGTGTAGTCCATCGGTCCAGGTGAATTATCCACCTTCAGATCTTTCAATTTCCCCAGAACCTTCCCCTTAGTAATGGCCACTGCACTCACCTCTGCCCCCTGGTTCTCCTGGAGCTCTGGCATCCCTCTGGTGTCTTCCACTGTGAAGACTGATGCAAAGTAACTATTCAGTTCATCTGCCATTTCTTTGTTTCCTATTATTACTTCTCCAGCCACATTTTCCAGTGGTCCAATGTCTGTTTTTGCCTCTCTCTTACCTTTTATATCTTGAAAAAATCTCTTCCTATCTTACTTTATATTACTAGCTAGCTTGCACTCTTACTTCATCTTCTCCCCCTTTATTGCTTTTTTAGTTGTCCTCTGCACGCTTTTAAAAGCTTCCCAGTCCTCTGGCTTCCCACTAATCCTCTCCGCATTGTATACTTTCTCTTTAGCTTTTATGCTGTCCTTGACTTCCCTCGTCAGCCATGGATGCCATGTTTTCTCCTCCTTGGGATGAATTTCTGTTGTGCCTCCCGAATAACTCCCCAAAACTCCTGCCATTGCTGTCTTCCCTGCTAGGCTCCTATTCCAATCAACTCTGGCCAGCTCCTCCCTCATGTCTTTGTAGTTACCCGTATTTAATTGTAATACCGTTCCATCTGATTGCAGCTTCTCCCTCTCAAACTGCAGGGTAAATTCTATCATATTGTGGTCACTGCTCCCTAAGGGTTCCTTCACCTTAAGTTCCCCAATCAAGTCTGCCTCGTTACACATCACCAAATCCAGAATTGCCTGTTCCCTAGCAGGCTCTGTCACAAGCTGCTCCAAAAAAACACCTCACAAATTCCTTTTCTTGGGATCCACTACCAACCTGATTTTCCCAGTCCACCTGCATATTGAAGTCCCCCATGATTATTGTATTATTGCCTTTCTTACATGCCCTTTCTATCTCCTGATTTATTTTCTGCCCCACATCCTGACTACTGCTAGGGCGCCTGTACATAACTCCCATCAGGGTCTTTTTACCTTTGTGATTCCTCAACTCTACCCACAGAGATTCTATGCCTTCTGATTCAATATCACACCTTGCTATTGAGTTAACTTCATTCCTTACTAACAATGCAACTCCGCCTCCTTTGCCCATCTGCCTGTCCTTTCGATAGGACATATCTTTGGATATTTAGATCCCAGCCCTGATCCCCTTACAGTCACGTCTCTGATGCCCACAACATCGTACCAGCCAATTTCAATGTGCACAACAAGCTAATTTACCTTGTTCCGTATACTGCGCGCATTTAAGTACAACACCCTCAATCCTGCATTGATCACCTCCCTTTCCACACTTGCCACCTTTTTTGCTCTGCCTGAGGGTGATGTTGTTCTTTTATTTTGGTTCTCTATTTCCCCTTCAGTTATTACACCTTCTAAACTCACATTCTGGTTCCCATCCTGCTGCCATACTAGTTTAAATCCTCCCGAGTGAATTTAGCAAACCTCCCAGCCAGGATATCAGTGCTCCTCCAGTTTAGATGCAACCCGTCTTTCTTCTTTTTTTCTTTATAAATTTAGAGTACCCAATTCATTTTTTCCAATTAAGGGGCAATCTAGTGTGACCAATCCACCTAACCAACACATCTTTGGATTGTGGGAGCGAAACCCACGCAGACATGGGGAAAATGTGCATACTCCACACGGACAGTGACCCAGAGCCGGGATCAAACCTGGGACCTCGGCGCCGTGAGGCAGCAATGCTCACCACTGCACCATCGTGCTACCCTCAACCCGTTCTTCTTGTACAGGTCCCACCTGCCCCGGAAGAGATCCAAATGGTCCAAAAATCTGAAACCCTCCTACACCACCAGTTTCGTCATGTGTTTAGCTGCGCTATCCTTCTAATTCTAGCCTCACTGGCACAGGGAGTAATCCTGAGATTACAACCTTAAAGGTCCTGCTTTTTAGCTTACTGCCTAACTCCCTGAACACCTTCTGCAGGACCTCATCACTCTTCCTGCTTATGTCGTTCGTACCTATGTGTACTACGACCTCTGGCTGTTCACCCTCCCTTTCAGGATGTCCTGTGTTCGTTCAGAGATATCCTTGATCCTGGCACCAGGGAGGCAACATACCATCCTGGAGTCTCTTTTATCATAGATTATCATAGAATTTACAGTGCAGAAGGAGGCCATTCAGCCCATCGAGTCTGCACCGGCTCTTGGAAAGAGCACCCTACCCAAAGTCAACACCTCCACCCTATCCCCATAACCCAGTAACCCCACCTAACACTAAGGGCAATTTTGGACACTAAGGGCAATTTAGCATGGCCAATCCACCTAACCTGCACATCTTTGGACTGTGGGAGGAAACCGGAGCACCCGGAGGAAACCCACGCACACACGGGGAGGATGTGCAGACTCCACACAGACAGTGACCCAAGCTGGAATCGAACCTGGGACCCTGGAGCTGTGAAGCAATTGTGCTATCCACAATGCTACCGTGCTGCCCCTGTCCACAGAAGCGCCTATCTGTGCCCCTTACTATAGAATCCCTTATAACTATCGCTCTCCTGAACTTTGCCCTCCTCTGCTGAGCAACAGAACCAGTTGTGGTGCCACTGTTCTGGCTGCTGTTGCTTTCCCCTGATAGGCTATCCCACTCAACAGTATCCAAAACGGTATACCTGTTCGAGAGGGGGACAGCCACAGGGGATTCCTGCGCTGACTGCCTGCCCTTTCTAGAGGTCACCCATCTGTCTGCCTGCACCTTGGGTGTGACCACATCTCTATAACTTCTCTATAGATATGACGCTTTCCGCCACCTGCATGCTCCTAAGTGCATCCAACTGCTGCTCCAACCGAACCAAGTGGTCTGTGAGGAGCTGCCATTGGTTACACTTACAGAACGCTGTAGGGTCACAGATCTGCCACATCTCACAGTTGGAGCACTGTACCCCGCTGAGTGACATTTAAGCACTAGTTAATTAATTTAAAATAAATACTTGAATTATTGTTAGATTGAGTTACAATTAATTATATGGCCCTGACGCTAGATTTGTACTGTAAAATTAAATGCTAAATATTAATCTCTGCCCTCCGGTTTAGTCACTCCTCTACCTAGTTTATTGAAAAGTTTTAATTAGTTTTTTTTCCTCAATTTTATTTTTTTTCAAATTATACAGATTTCCTACCAGCCAATCAGGTCACAGCTTTACTGTGATTTCACTTCAGTTTTTCTCCCCACAATTTGAAAAGGTATTTGTATCACTTACCTTCCCAGGATGTACTCTGGATCTCTTCCTGCAGATTAACAGTTGCAAAACCAGAAGAAAACAAAACAAAAGGGAAAAATCACCTCCTCACACTCTGCACCGAATTACCACACTGCTCCAAATTACCAACTTCCAATTCCCACTCTGGCTGTCTTGATCAGACTGTGTTGACATCACCGTGTGCAAAGTGTGACCGATGCAGATAATCCACCATGGGGATTCAAATCTAATTATCGATCTATCTAGTGATATAATTGAAAGACTTGTGACCAAGTAGTTACAGTTCTGAAGCACATCAAAGCTGCCATGCATCCACTGACCACAATATAGTGATTTTACTGATTAACCACAAGGAGTAACATGGGCGTGGAATCCCCGGGTGGGGGGGGGGGGGGGGGGGGGTGTGGACAAGAAGCGCGCTCCGCCGCCGCGATGCTGGCTTCCCCATTTTCTGGCGCCGTTTTCCGGGCGCCCGTGGGATCGCTGCCACACCGGTTGGGGGCCGTTGACAGTGGCCCCCTCAGCGATTCTCCGGGCCCCGAGAGGCAGACAAGTTTGGCTGAGTCCCGCCGGCGTGGATTACTCACCTCCCACACGGCGGGACCTGGAAGGTGAGTGTGCGGGGGCCGTCTGGAGGGGAGGGCAGGGGGATCTGACCCTGGGGGGGGCCATGGTGGCCTGGCCCGCGATCGGGGCTCACCGATCGGCAGGGGGGGGGGGGCTGGTTCCGTGGGGGCCTATTTTACTCCACGCCGGGCCCCTGTAGGGTTCCGCTATAAATAGTTCTGGCTGGTCTGACACCCTGAAGACTGCTACTTTTGGGCTTGGCTTTCTCCTCTTCCCCACAACTTTGGACATTGCTTCAAAGTTGACTGTCCAGAACCCAACAGGTCTGGGGCATGTCCAGAACATGTGGGTGTGTCTCCCTGGCATTGTTCACATTTGTCCTCCACCTCCGGGAAGAACCTGCTCGTTAGGCTTCTTGTTAGGTGCGCTCTGTGCACCACTTTCAATTCCATGAGGCAATTCCATTAGCCTTGCGCAACTGGAGGTTGGAGTTTGCCCTGTTTAGTGCTTCGCTCCAGAGTTCCCACCTTATTTCGATCCCGAGTTCTTCCTCCCATTTTTCCCCTCTCATCCAGTGGGGGGGCGTGCCCTTTCTAATAGTCGTCCATACAGTCCCCACAGTTCTCCCCTCCCAGACTGCCCGTGTGCAGTAGTTCCTCTAACATTGTGTTTCTTGGGGGCTGTGGGTATGATGTTGTCTCCTTGAGGAGGAAGTTCTTTACCTGTTGGTGTCACAGTTCATTTCCATTGGGTAATTGTAGTTTTTCTGTCAGTTCCTCTAAGGTCGCTAGCCTGTCCTCTGTATAGTTCCCTAACAGTTAGTGTTCCCTCATCTGTCTCCACCTCTTAAAGGTGGCATCTAACATGGC
Organism: Scyliorhinus torazame; assembly: GCF_047496885.1. Taxonomy (NCBI): domain Eukaryota; kingdom Metazoa; phylum Chordata; class Chondrichthyes; order Carcharhiniformes; family Scyliorhinidae; genus Scyliorhinus; species Scyliorhinus torazame. The sequence goes on from NC_092717.1 coordinate 89,783,470, forward strand.
TGGTGTGAACTTGTGGTAGCCGCAGATGGGGACCATAGTGGACATTTCGGATAGGTCAAAGTGCTGTCTCATTTGTCTCCAGGTTCGGAGGTACCACCACTGGGCTTGGGCGTGTGATGGGATGGGAGTGCTGCCGTGGCGTGGGCTCGGAGCATCTTCCCTCTACAGGAGCTCTCCTCTATCCTCACCCATTCCATTTCCAGATCTCTCACCCATCCCCTCACTCTTTCTGCTTTGGCTCCCCCAGTGGTAGAATTGTAGGTTTGGGAGGGCCTGGCCCCCCATATTTCTCTTTCTTTGTGGGACCTTTTGGGAGATTCTTGGGTTCTTCCAAACCCCCCCCCCAACACTCTCATTTTCTCGACCAAGTTAACGAAGGCCTTGGGGATGTTTGTTTTGATTATCTGCACCCTCCCTGCTCAGGAGAACGGGAGTGTGTCTCATCTCTGTAGGTCCTTTTTGAGTTTCTCTGCCAGACTAGCCGAGTTCCACTTGTGGATCCATGTCCAGTCGTCAGTAATCTGGATTCCCAGATAGCGGAATTTGCATTGGGTTTGCTTGAATGGTAGTTGCCCCCAGCTCAGCCCTTCCCCCTTTTGGGGTCACAGTGAAGACTTCACTCTTGCTCAGGTTGAGCCTGTAGCCGGGAAGGCTCCAAACACTCTCAGGAGCTTCATGATCCCCTCTCTGCTGCTTTGTGTGTCGAAGGTGTAGAGGAACAGATCATCCACATAGAGTGAGACTCTGTGCTCTCTGCCTCCTCTTCGGATTCCCTTCCAGTTTTTTGCCGCTCTGGAGGGGGGTTTGGCAACGGCTCGCTTGCCAGGGCGAATAGAAGTGGGGACAGCAGGTTACCCTACCTTGTGCCTCTACAGCTGAAATTATTCCGAGCTGGTGCTGTTGTTCCATACGCATGGGGCATTGTATAGGAATTTCACCCAGGAGGTGAACTCTGTCCCCAGCCCAATTGAGGTACCTCCACTCCTTTTCTGCATCCACGGAGATGATCACCTCTGGTGTTCTCTCCTCAGTTGGGTCATTATCACGTTTAGCAGTCGCCTGATGTTTGCTGTTAGCTGGCTATCCTTAACAAAGCCCACCTGGTATTCTGCAACCACCTCTGGTACTCAGTTCTTCAGTCACCTACCCAGGATTTTTGCGCAGAAACTGTTTCATCCTTAAGTCCCCGTTGGAGGGATTCGGAGGTCTACAGCACCCGGTAGAAGGCCTCGAATGCCTCTTCCACCATTTTAGTCTCGGTAACTAATCTGCTGTTTTTGTCCCTAATCTGAGTTATTTCCCTCGTGGCTGCCTGCTTTCTCAGCCTGTGAGCCAGCAGGCAGCTGGTTTTGTCTTCATGTTCATCGAAGGTAAGGGAAGGGCGTTGGTGCACTGCTTTTCTGTAGGATAGGTTAAAGTCCATTTGCAGCTTTTTCCTCTCATCCAGAAGCTCTTGTTGGGGCCTTGGGGTATCTTCTGTCTACCTCCAGAATGGAGTTAACCAGTTTGTAAATAGTGGGGTGGCTTTTGGGAGTCGGGAAGTGAGTTACTTGCCATAGCCGTTGACCTGCTCTTGTAGGCACAGTATTTATATGGCTAGTGGGGCACAAATGTTACTTGACACTTGACTAGCCCAAGCCTGAATAATGTCCAGGTCTTGTTCCGTGTGGACATGGACTGTTTCAGTATCAGAGGAGTGCCATGGGATCTTTTATGTTTACATGAGGGAACAGACAGGGCCAAAAAGTAATACTGGAATGTTGGCTTGGATTATGTGCTCAAGTCCCTGGATAGGTTCAGAAGTGGGAGCTCCTCTATTGAGCAACAGCTGACACATACGAGTCAAATCATAAAAAGAGATAAGAATTGTCATTTGTTTCGGCAATGATTACTTACTGAGATGAGAAAGGCAAGTGTCCAAAGGACTAATAAATGCAGCTGCATTTTGCTCCAGACAATTTGCTCCCTGCCTCAGAACCTGCCTTAATAGACTCCTACACGTAACCAGGATGTGCCAGAAGAAATCGGACTTCATTGTTTCTGTTTTCTCAGCCGTGGTGTCACTGAGTGCCATCTAGATTATCAAACTTGATAGTTCCTGGGTTTTGCGCATCTGTAAATTTTGTGTCCTTCAGTGTCTCCTTAGGGTCTCTGCACAGGTACAGTCAATGAGTGAATGGTTAAAACACAGCTCCAGCTACCACTTCTCCAACTTTGCCGAGTGTTAGATTCAGAGTCGACATGTTTGGTAATCTTGACAGTCTGAGGCCTTGACTTCAAGAAAATCAGGTAGGCTGCAAATAACAACCACTTTTATTTGTATGACGCCTGTGCTGTAGTAAAACATTCCACAATGCTTCATAAGGGCATTATCAAGGCGGCATGACTCTGAGCTCCAGAAGATAACAGGCGGATGTAGGATGTAGATTTTTAGGAGCACTTTAAAGAAGGATAGCCAGGCCGCGAGGTTTAGGGAAGAAATTCCAGAACCTTTAGAACCCTGGCAGCTGACGGTGGGGCTGCCAGTGGTAGCGTGATTAAGATCAGCAATGGACAAGAGCTTAGAATTCTGGCAATGCAAATATTTTGGAGGAACTTACAGAGACAGCGAGGAGGAAGACTAGAATTTGAAATCAAGGATGAGAATTTTAAAATAGATGCATTACACAACTGGGTACCAATGAAGGTCAGCAAGCAGAGAGGTGATGGGTGAACTGCATTTGGTGTGAGTTGGGACATAGGCAACTAAGATCTGGATAAGCTGAAGCTTATGTATGGTGGAAGATGGGAGACTGCACAAGTGTGCGTTGGAATAGACAAGTCTACAGGTAAGAAAAGCATGGATGAGGCTTTCGATAGATGAGCTGATGCAAGAGAATATTTTGCTGATGTTACAGGGGGAGCAATATGCATCTTGGTGATGGTGTGAATTTGTAATCGAGGACTTATTATCAAGTACAACACCAAGATTACCAAATTATTTTTTTCAGCATCAGACCATTGCCAGGGCGAGGAATGGAATTAGTGGCGAGGAAAAGTTCATGGGTGGTGACCTAAAACAATGGCGTTGATCTCCCAACAATTAGTCAGCTGTTCATTTAGTATTGGATCAGGCAGTCTGAAATCTAGAGACAGTGGAGGTATCATGAGAGGTATTGGCGAGTGATGCGACCATCAATTCACACGAGACCAAGAACAGTGAAGTGAACAGTGGCTTTAATTGACTAGAACAGTGCCTGCCTGCGACTGCTCTGCTAGTGAGAGCTGCCTACAGGTCAGCTGCTCTTTATACCTCCCTTCAAGGGGGTGGAGCCAGGAGCGGAGCACACAAGGGCACCAACATGATACATTCCGTGCAGTACAGTACAATGGTCTATAAGTGGAGCCCACATGGGCAACAGCGTGATACAATGTAATACGGTGGTGAATGGTTAGTACAATACGTTCACGGGACACGGGTGTCGAACTTGTCAGTGCGGGCATCGGTGGTGAACTCGTCAGTGCGGGCACAGGCATGGACTCCGGGAGCGTGCTTCAGGAGCTTCATTTCTGTGCGTCGACGAAGGGGGGAGGGAGTATAGGAGGGGGTGTAGAGGCCATGTAGGGGCGGGTGCTGTTCGGTGTAGGTTGGGGGGGGGGGGGGGGGATAGGTTGGGGTGGTGGAAGGGGAACCTGCGGGTGCCAGGTCCCGGAGGGAGACTGTCGGCCGTCGGGGTGTTCTACGTATGCGTACTGGGGGTTGGTGTGAAGGAGCTGGACCCTCTCGACCAGTGGGTCGGACTTATGGCTCCTTACGTGTTTGTGGAGTAGGATGGGCCCCGGTGTCTTCAGCCAGGACGGAAGCGAGACCCCGGGGGTGGATTTTCTAGGGAAGACAAACAGGCGGTCATGAGGGGTCTCGTTCATGGCGGTGCAAAGGAGGGACCTAATGGAGTGGAGCGCGTCGGGGAGGACCTCCTGCCAGTAGAAAACTGGGAGATTCCTAGACCATAGGGCCAGGAGGACGGCCTTCCATACCGTCGCGTTCTCCCTCTCCACCTGTCCGTTTCCCCGGGGGTTGTAACTGGTAGTCCTGCTCGAGACAATGACCTTACCGAGCAGGTACTGACGCAGTTCGTCACTCATAAACGAGGAGCCTCAGTCACTGTGGACGTAAGTGGAGAAACTGAACATAGTAAAGATACTATGTCGGGCCTAATGACGGTGGCAGCGGTCATGTTGGTGCAAGGGATTGTAAAGGGGAAGCGGGAGAACTTGTCAACGACGTTGAGGAAATATGTGTTGCGGTTGGTAGAGGGGAGGGGCCCTTTGAAGTCGATTCTGAGGCGCTCAAAGGGCCGGGATGCCTTCACCAGGTGGGCCTTGTCTGGTCGATAGAAGTGCGGCTTACACTCCGCGCAGATTTGGCAGCCCCTGGTCATGGCCCTGACCTCCTCGGTAGAGTAGGGCAGGTTGCAGGCCTTGAAGTAGTGGAGAAGCCGGGTGACCCCCGGGTGGCAGAGGTCATCGTAAATGGCCCGGAGTCGGTCATCTTGCGCGCTGGCGCACGTACTGCGGGACAGGGCATCTGGGGGCTCATTGAGCTTCCCAGGACAATACACTATATCGTAATTATAGATGGAGAGTTCGATCCTTGTGGTAATCACCACTGTTGTATATATTAGGAGATGTGTGGTAAGGCCCTGGACTACAGGTACGGGGGTATTCTCTGCCTGCTGGCTCTGCCCAGTAGACAGAGTATAAATATGTGTGCTCCCTATACAGCACCCATTTTGCCAGCTGCTGTAGGAGGCCACACACTTAGAGTAATAAAGCCTCAGTTGTATTCAACTCTCGTCTCTGTGCAATTGATCGTGCATTAATTTATTACTCTAGGATTTTCAAAAGATGGACCTCCGCATCAAGCCGGATCGCCTGCAGCTGGATCCGCAATCAAGCGATGCCAAAAAGGACTTTCACACAATCCCGGAAGCTCAGATGATCCAGATACTCTACTCGCGGCTGAGCTCCAACGTCTTTCCTCTTATCCAGGACGCACGCGCCGAACTACGACAAAGCCATGGCGCTACTGAAAGAGAATTACGCCCAGCAGACGAACACGCTCTTCGCTAGACACGTACTCTCTACTCGCAGTCAACTCCCTGGTGAGTCCGTAGAAGATTTCTGGCGTGCTTTAATTCCTCTGGTCAGAAACTGTGACTGTCAGGCCGCCACGGCCATGGAACATTCGAACCTCCTCATGCGGGATGCCTTCGTTACGGGGATAGGGTCAGACCTCATACGCCAGCAACTTTTAGCGGGGGCCACGCTCGACCTCGGAGCAACAAAAAAACTGGCGCTATCGATGACGGTTGCCTCGCGCAATATTCAGGCCTACACCCCCAGCTGTGCGGCTCACCCCTCCAACACATCGTGGACTCCGCAGGCGGCCGCCCCAAGGGGGGCCTCACCCAGCCAATACGCCTGTGCCACGCGCCAGCCAGCCAACCCCGGGCCCCCCCGATGTTACTTCTGTGGGCAACAGAAACACCCCCGCCAACGCTGCCCAGCCCTGTGCAAGGCCTGCGGCAAGAAGGGGCACTTCGCTGCGGTGTGCCAGGTCCGCTCAGTCGCCGCTATTGCCCCGAACCCCCTCGCGTACGGCCAGTGGGTGGCGCCATCTTATCCCCCTCAGACCACGCGCGGCCCGTCGGCGCCACCATCTTTTTTCAACCCCCGCCACGTGCGGCCCGTGGGCGCCGCCATCTTGTCCACCCCAAGATCATCAGGCGCCGCCATCTTGTCTTCCCCACGGCACATGGGCACCACCATTGTTCCAGGACCCGAGCCCCCAAAGCACCCCATCGTTTGACACCAGCGACGACCAGCCATGACTTGCCTCGGTCACGATCGACCAATCTCACCCACACAATCTAGCCACCGACTCGACAAGCATGAAGATCGATGGGCATAAGACCTCTTGCCTGCTGGACTCCGGGAGCACCGAAAGCTTCATACATGCAGATACGGTAAGGCACTGCTCCCTTGCGGTACACCCCGCCAATCAAAGAATCTCCCTGGCCTCCGGATCCCACTCCGTGGCGATCTGGGGGTACTGTATAGTCACACTCACGGTCCAGGGCGTAGAATTCAGCGGCTTCCGCCTCTACGTCCTCCCCAATCGCTGCGCTGCCCTGCTACTCGGCCTGGACTTCCAGTGTAACCTCCAGAGCCTAACATTGAAATTTGGCAGGCCCCTACCACCCCTTACTGTGTGTGGCCTCGCGACCCTAAAGGTCGACCCACCTTCCCTATTCGCAAACCTAACCCCGGATTGCAAACCCGTCGCCACCAGGTGCAGACGGTACAGCACCCAGGACAGAACCTTCATCAGGTTCGAGATCCAGTGGCTGCTTCGGGAAGGCATCATCGAGGCCAGCAACAGCCCCTGAAGAGCCCAAGTGGTAGTGGTGCAAACTGGGGAGAAACACAGAATGGTCGTGGACTACAGCCAGACCATCAATAGGTACACGCAGCTCGATGCGTACCCCCTCCCACGCATATCTGATATGGTCAATCAGATTGCATAGTACCGGGTCTTCTCAACTGTAGACCTCAAATCCGCAAACCACCAGCTCCCCATCCGTAAGGCGGACCGCCCATACACTGCCTTCGAGGCAGATGGCCGCCTCTACCATTTTCTCAGGGTTCCCTTCGGCGTCACCAACGGGGTCTCGGTCTTCCAAAGGGAGATGGACCGAATGGTCGACCGGTACGGATTGCGGGCCACCTTCCCATACCTAGACAATGTCACCATCTGCGGCCACGATCAGCAGGACCACGATGCCAACCGTGCCAAATTTCCCCACACCGCCACTCTCCTAAACCTCACCTATAACAAGGAGCAGTGCGTGTTCAGCATGAACCGCTTAGCCATCCTCGGCTATGTGGTCCAGAACGAAGTTCTGGGACCCGATCCCGACCGCATGCGCCCCCTCATGGAGCTCCCCCTTCCTCACTGCCCCAAGGCCCTCAAATGCTGCCTGGGGTTCTTTTCATAGTACGTCCAGTGGATCCCAAACTATGCGGACAAGGCCCGCCCACTCATCCAGTCCACCCTTTTCCCGCTGTGGCTGAGGCTCAACATGTCTTCAACCGTATTAGAGCCAATATCGGCAAGGCCGCGATGCACGCAATAGACGAGACGCTGCCCTTTCAAGTGGAAAGTGACGCATCAGACGTCGCCCTCGCCACCAAGCTCAATCAGGCAGGCAGGCCCGTGGCATTCTTTTCACGAACCCTTCGTGCCTCCAAAATTCAGCAATCCTCCATCGACAAAGAGGCCCAAGCCATCGTTGAAGCTGTGCGGCATTGGAGGCATTACCTGGCCGGCAGGAGATTCACTCTCCTCACTGACCAACGGTCGGTAGCCTTCATGTTCAATAACACGCAGCGGGGTAAAATCAAAAATTATAAAATCTTGAGGGGGAGGATCAAGCTCTCCACCTACAACTACGAAATTTTGTATTGCCCCGGCAAGCTCAACGAGCCCCCAGATGCCCTATCCCGAGGTACATGTGCCAGCGCACAAGTAGACCGACTCCGGACCCTGCACGACAACCTTTGTCACCCGGGAGTCACACGGTTGTACCATTTCATAAAGGCCCGCAATCTCATACCATTTCATAAAGGCCCTACTCCGTCGAGGAAGTCAGGGCAGTCACCAGGGACTCCCAGGTCTGTGCGGAGTGCAGACTGCACTTCTACCAGCCAGACCGCGCGTGCCTGGTGAAGGCCACCCGCCCCTTTGAATGCCTCAGCGTGGATTTCAAAGGGCCCCTCCCCTCTACCGACCGTAACATGTATTTCCTCAGTGTGGTCGATGAATACTCCAGATTCCCCTTCGCCATCCCATGTCCCGACATGACGTCTGCCACCGCCATCAAAGCCTTCAACACAATCTTCGCTCTCTTCGGCTTCCCCGCCTACATCCACAGTGACAAGGGATCCTCATTCATGAGTGATGAGCTGCGTCAGTTCCTGCTCAGCAGGGGTATTGCCTCCAGCAGGACTACCAGCTACAACCCCCGGGGAAACGGGCAGGTGGAGAGGGAGAACGGGACGGTCTGGAGGGCCGTCCAACTGGCCCTACGGTCCAGATACCTCCCGGCCTCCCGCTGGCAGGAGGTCCTCCCCGATGCACTGCACTCCATTCGGTCACTACTATGCACCGCCACTAACGACAAATCCCATGAACGTCTCTTTGTCTTCCCCAGGAAGTCCACATCCGGGGTGTGGCTCCCGACTTGGCTCTCAGCTCCAGGACCCGTACTCCTCCGTAGGCACGTCCGACTCCCCAAGGCGGACCTGTTGGTTGAAAGGGTTCAGTTACTCCATGCCAACCCCCCAGTATGCCTACATAGCGTACCCTGACGGCTGCCAGGATACTGTCTCCCTCAGGAACCTGGCACCAGCAGGTTGCACACACACACACTCCCTCCGGCCCGGCTCCAAACCCCCCAGGACCATCCGTCCTCCCCCTGCCCACACCCGAGGATGAAGAGGATTTCGGCACGCTCCCGGAGTCACCGAGGACCAGACCAACACCGGAATCGCCGCCATCACTGCGTCGCTCCCAACGCCACATCAAGGCCCCGGACCGGCTAAATCTATAATTGGTTCGGGACTATCAAACCACCTTGTACTGGACTTCAAAAAGACATTTTTTTTCCGCTTCTGTATATTAAACTTGCTCTGTATATAGTTCTGCACCCCCCCCCCCCCCCCCGCCGGACTCAATTTTAACAGGGGGTGAATGTGGTAATCACCACTGTTGTATATATTAGGAGATGTGTGGTAAGGCCCTTTACTAAGGTACGGAGGTAGTCCCTGCCTGCTGGCTCCGCCCAGTAGGCGGAGTATAAATGTGTGCTCCCTATACAGCAGCCATTTTGCCAGCTGCTGTAGGAGGCCACACATCTTCAAGTAACAAAGCCTCAGTTGTATTCCACTCTCGTCTCTGTGCAATTGATCGTGCATCAATCCTCCACCTCAAGATCTTATCATTCTTGATCTTGCCGCGCTGTGTATTATCGAAAATGAAGACTACTGACCGTTGGTCGATGACGATGGTAAACCTCTGACCAGCAAGGTAGTGCCTCCAATGCCGTACAGCTTCCACGATGGCTTGGGGTTCTTTTTCGACTGAGGAGTGTCGAATTTCGGAGGCGTTGAGGGCACGGGAGAAAAATGCTACTGGCCTGCCCGCCTGATTGAGGGTGGCAGCGAGGGCGACCTCTGACGCGTCGCTCTCCACCTGGAGGGGACGGACTCGTCCACCGCGCGCATCGTGGCTTTGGCAATATCTGCCTTGATGCGGCTGAAGGCCTGGCGGGCCTCAGTGGGAAGATGGTAGCTTTGATCAGTGGGCGGGCTTTGTACGCGTAGTTGGGGACCCACTGGGCGTAAGAGGAAAAGACCGCGAGGCACCTTTCAGGGCCTTGGGGCAGTCGGGAAGAGGGAGTTGCAGGAGGGGGCGTATACGGTCGGGGTCGGGCCCTAGAACTCCGTTTTCCAACGTAGCCGAGGATGGCTAGTCTGGTTGTGCAGAAAACGCATTTCTCCTTGTTATAAGTGAGGTTGAGGGTTTGGGTGGTTTGGAGAAGCTTTTGGAGGTTGGCGTCGTGGTCCTGCTGGTCGTGGCCGCAGATGGTGACGTTGTCCATGTACGGAAAGGTGGCCCGCAGCCCGTACTGGTCCACTATTCGGTCCATCGTTCTTTGGAAGACCGAGACCCCATTTGTGACGCCGAAGGGGACCCGGAGGAAGTGAAAGAAGCGGCCGACTGCCTCAAAGGCCGTGTAGTGGCGGCCCTCCGGGCGGATTGGGAGCTGGTGGTATGCGGATCTCAGATCCACCATGGAGAAGACTCAGTAGTGTGCGATCTGATTAACCATGTCCGCTATCCGGGGGAGGGGGTACGCATCGAGGTCCGTGTACCGGTTTATGGTTTGGCTGTAGTCTTTCCCCGGTCCTGACGACCACCACCTGAGCTCTCCATGGGCTATTACTGGCCTTGATGATCCCTTCCCGCAAGAGGCGCTGGACCTCGGACCTGATAAAAGTCCTGTCCTGGACACTGTACCGTCTGCTTCTGGTGGCGACTGTCTTACAGTCGGCGGTGAGATTTCCGAAGAGCGGCATACGGTGGTGGGGGTAGGGGCCCGCCAAAATTCAGGGTTAGGCTCCTGAGGTTGCACTGGAAGTCCAGTCCCAACAGGAGAGGAGCGCAGAGATCGGGGAGTACATATAGTTTAAAATTGGCGTACTCGGCACCCTGTATCGCGAGGTTCGCGACAGTGTACCCCCGGATCTGCACTGAGTGCGATCCGGAAGCGAGGGAGATTGTTTGAAGTGCAGGGAAGATTTGTAGCAAACTGCGCCTTACCGTGTCTGGGTGAATGAAACTCTTCATGCTCCCGGAGTCAAACAGGCAAGGCGTTTTGTGTCCATTGACCCGGATGGTCACCATGGAATTCCGGAGGTGTTTTGGTCGTGACTGGTCAAGGGTGACCGTGCCGAGTTGCGGGTAGCCGGCATGGTCGGACGTGATGGGGTGGTCCCAAGATGGCTGCCCCCATCGGTCGCACGTGTCGCGCGGCGTTGCAGATGCCTGCCAAGATGGCGGCCCCCCTGTCGGTCGCACGTGTCGGGCGGCGAGGTAGATGCCGTCCAAGATGGCGGCCCCCATAAGTCGCACGTGGCGGGTCGCGTGGGAGACAGCGGCCAAGATGGCGTCCCCCGTGAGTCGCACGTGTTGTGCGGGGTTGAAGATGGCTGCCCCCATGGACAACATGAGGACGATGACACGTCCGGAAGGGGCGGAGCTGGCAGGCACGCAGCCACACTGCGGGGTCTGCGGGCCTGTGAGTCCGAGAGTCGGGCCTGCGATTTGGAGAATTTGGGCCTGGCCAGGCAAACTTTGGCAAATTGTTCCTTTTTGCCGCAGTCGCTGCAGTTCGCGTTCCGAGGCGGGCAGCGCTGCCTGGGGTGCTGGTGCTTGCCGCAGAAATAGCAGGGTAGCCGCTCTGGTTGGGCGGGCAGCCGCGCGCACAGGCCTGGGGTACTCTCTGGTTGGGTGTCCACAAGGGGGCCGCGTGGTCGGAGAGGAAAGCGTTGAGGCTTTGGAATGCTACTTCTAGGGAGGTGACTAGTTATACCGTCTCTTCTAGGTCGAGAGCGCCTTGCTCGAGCAGGCGCTGTCTGACGTAGTTGGACCTGATTCCAGCCACTGATTCCGGACGGAGAGTTTCACATGTTGAGAGGCCGGGACGGCCTGGTAGTTGCAGCTTCGCGCGAGGACTCCTCCAGCGATTCCCCGGGGGCGTTGGCGGCGAGGAGATGCCGCGCTTACACTCCGTTCACCGACCTTGCGTATAGGCACTTCAGCATCGCGAGGGCGTCTGCGTATGTGGAGGCTTCCTCGAGTTGTACGGAGAATCGATGGCTCACCCGGGCGTGGAGGAGGCTGAGCTTCTGTTCATCGGTGATGGAGGGCGAGGAGGAGGCGGCGAGGTAGGCCTCGATACATCGGAGCCAGTGTGAAAAAATCCCTTTGGCTTCCGCGCGGCCTGTGGGTCGAGTTCCAGTCAGTCGGGTTTGAGGGCTGATTCAATTGCGGTGTTGTAGTCGATTAAATTGATGCGACCATCAATTCACGCGAGACAGAGTTGAAGTGAATAGTGGCTTTAATCGACTAGAACAGTGCCTGCCTGCGACTGCTCTGCTAGTGAGAGCCTACAGGGCAGCTGCTCTTTATACCTCCCTGCAAAGGGGTGGAGCCAGAGGCGGAGCCCACAAGGGCACCAACATGATACATTCCATGTAGTACAGCACAATGGTCCATAGGTGGAGCCCACATGGGCAACAGCGTGATACAATGTAATACGGTGGTGAATGGTTAGTACAATACATTTACCACAGTGAGGTAACACTGGGTGTTGTCAGTGTTCGTGTGAAACCTGGTGATGTGTTTTCACATGATGTTGCCTGGGAGATGACAAAGGCTAGCTGCATGGGGGACACCTGAGGTAACAATGGTAACAGTGAGGTTGGAGATGAAGCTGTAGTTTGAATGGTTGGAGGGGTCAAGGGTTTTCTTTAACTTGAGGAGAGAAAACTGTTCATGATAAACAGTTAATATAGGGTCTGGAGGAGGAGTTGGATGGTTAACAGTCTAATCCAAATTTGGTTGAGAGAGCAGGAGGTGGGTCTCACGGACAAGATGAGTTCAAAGAGGCCTTGAGGTGAGATCGGGCAGAAATGAGGGAAAGGTGTGAGTTCAAGACCAGGGCAGGGCAGAAATAGGCAGCTGATTCACCAGCAGCCTTTTCTAATGCACTACTGTTGTGGACCAATTTTGCTGCCAATATCACTAAGCATTGCAACCAAACAAAATGAGCCAGATCTTTTGGTGGCTCATCGGATGTACCCACCAATATGCTCTACGGGGCCCCTCCGGAAATCTTAACATGCTGACTCCATGGGAATTGCCTGGGAAGTTTAAACTTCTGATGTGCAATTCCCATGCTCTGGGACCCACCAACAAAGACTGCAAGTCTTGAGTTAGATTGGGAGACTTCAGATGGTCCTGGATTATTTATCTAAACAGTTACCCAGGAAATGTGACACAGAAAAATCCTAGTCGAACTCCTGGGTAACTATGCTGTTAATCAGCACGCTGACTCCCTCTCGACCCTCCGACTACTACCCCTAACCCTTGCCTGACTATCTGTCACCTGACACCGCCACCCACCCCCCAGCTCCCCCTTACTCCACAGACTCGACCTGACGAGCTCCCACCATCAACATATTTGGGCCAATGTTACCATATTTTTAAAAGACTAATTGCATTTTAAACATTATTGTACTTCGTACGTCCTTTTTTGTTTCAGCTCGCCATCCAAAAGCAGGTTCCCTTAGTAACGCCATGTAATCATCATTTTGTTTTAGCATAACATGAAAAGGATGATCATCATTTGTCATTTCACATTATTGTGACCTAAAACTCATCGCTGAAAACCTCTCTGCTGTTTTGCATTCCCAGATGATTTTCAGTTAATCATTCTCACAGTTTCCATAGCAACCAGCAGTCATGTAGCAAATAAAGTCTGGATGAACGTTGCTACATTCATTGAAATTCAAGTGCAGGGAGGTAACAAAAATTGTTTCTGTATAGGTAATGCTATCTGTGTTTGCCACTTCAGCTTTCATATATATAAATACGATTTTCCTGTTTGCACAAGGCATAGAAAATGAAAATCTAATGTTATTCCAACCACTGAAATGTTATGCACTTTCCATGTATCCTCACATTAGGAAATACAGACACAAAAATAACATTTGCCAATTCAAGTGCAGTAATGCAATATCTAGCCTATTTGATAAGTAGCCAGTTTGCTGCACGATATATGAATGTATTAAGTTTTATTTTGGTGTCAGAAAACCCCTTTATGTATTTAGCCTAGACACAAATAGAAAAATCTCAAAGGAATTGAAATCCTTCCATGTCTTGTACGAAAGATATCAACACTAGCTTCAGTGAAAGCCAACTTATAAGAAATTGTCTATTTGAAGTTCTTGACTCTGTTAATGCACTTTACACATCAAAGACTACTTTAAATAACTACAATAGATTATCTTTGATTTCCAAATAGTAGAATCCTAATCTATCAGTCAATGCAGAGATGTCAAGGAAGAGAAATTGAGAGTGGGTGCTGAGGGGGGAGACAGTGAGTGAAGCATGCATGTGTGTTTGTGGCACTCTCAAAAGTAGCCGGAACTATCATGAATGGACTTTTAAAATGAAAATGGGAATTGTTCTTTTTTTCTGTCTTTGGAAATAAGTAAGATAATTTACAATCATCTGTGTGGCGTTTTGCAATTGATAACAACAGTAAAACAAGATTATAGCATTGTAATATCTTGAGTTAAAATACTTCAGTATCAGGGGCGGCACAGTGGTTAGCACTGCTGCTTCACAACGCCGAGGACCAGGGTTCAGCCATGGTCACTGTGTTTGTGGAGTTTGCACATGCTCCCCGGGGAGTGTCTGCGTGGGTCTCACCCCATAACCCAAAGATGTGCAGGGTAGGTGGATTGGCCACACTAAATTGCCCCTTAATTGGAAAAATTTAAAAAAAAAACTTTTGATTAAAAAAACTTTTTAAAAGACTTTTGATAATATGGAGACCATAACTGCATAGCACTCCAGAGTGTAGTCTAACCAAGGTTCTGTTTGACCTAATTTCTCCACCATGTAACCAAATGTTGTGACTGGGACTTGTCAGATGAAGGCTTTTTCAAATGTCAGTATAGAAAATCTTTAGCTAGATTGTAGCTCTGCTACAAAATGGGAATGTATAGTAAGCACTTAAAGGGCAGTAAGGCAGTCTGAGTAGGAGGCAACACTTTGTAACATGCCAAAGATCATGAGGCAGAGCCCTTTATTGCCTGACTGCCTCAGGTCTCAAAATCGTTTTCTGAGTTTGAATTCAGATCTGCTGAATTCAAACAGATTTGAACAGACCAACCAGGTTATTCACTTGAAGCCAGCATCAAGAGCAGGCCTGAACTGATTTCAGATTTAGGTCTCATCCGCATAACTCAATGTTATATTATTGTTGCAGGTGCTCTTATCTTGTCTCAATGCCACAGAGTGATGATGCCTCTCAAACATTCTAGATTGTACTTCAGTGGGAAGCGAGCCGGCTTTTGCCTTGTTCCAGAAGCATTACCACTCCTGGGTCAGGAAACCTTGGCGCCATGACATGCTGTGTCTCCCGACTGTGTTTCACTGACACAGCATTGGGGAAGTTTTATCCACCAACAATGCACTGTACAAATAAACAGCTGCTGCAAGCTTTTAAGTTTTTTGTAGCGAGTGTCAGAAATCCCGTTCACAAAGTAGTGAGCACTCAGTCACTGACTAATCACGTGCCTGGGGCTTACAGTAATACTTATTGATATCTAACTCAAAACTAGAAGTTCCCAGCATTTATAGGGACTGAAATTGAGTTAGGAGAAAGTAAGGGTAAAGTTACAATTCTTGGTGGGTATTACAAGTCATCAAACTGTGGCTTTAATATAGAAGGGTAGTTCTAAAAACAGTTCAGAGAAATATACAAGAAAAACAAGGTACTAACATTTGACTCATTGGAGCAATTTTTAACTTGATGCTGAACGAATCTGAAGTCAGTGGACCAGCCAGA
Source organism: Scyliorhinus torazame (assembly GCF_047496885.1). Taxonomy (NCBI): domain Eukaryota; kingdom Metazoa; phylum Chordata; class Chondrichthyes; order Carcharhiniformes; family Scyliorhinidae; genus Scyliorhinus; species Scyliorhinus torazame. The sequence goes on from NC_092717.1 coordinate 89,798,718, forward strand.
TCACTCACCTGAAGCCAGGTTTAATTTTCATCTACATAACTTGAGGCTATATTATTGTTGCTGGTGCTATTGTCTCAATCTTTGATCTGTTATTTTCTCTGCTTAATTTCCTAGATCTAAATTGAGCCAAGTTGCTTTCCAGAAACATACTGATCTAGAAAGCGATATTGGATAAATTCCCTCATTTGGCAACTTGAATTACCTTTATTCCAGTGTCTTGGAATTGTTAAAATTGCCTGATGTTATTACCTTGTTTTTCTTGTATATTTCTCTCAACTGTTTTTAGAGCAAGCTCTTTTTGTTAAAGTCATTGTTTGGTGAATTATAATACCCAAGTATTGTACCTTTACCCTTTTTCTAAGTTTCAGTCCTTATAACATTCTTATGTCCGAGCACAGTGATATAATCCTTCACTAATGATGCTTAGCCATCCCCTTTACCCTCCGATCTCTCATGAAAATGTTATGACCAGGAAAAAAAAAAATCCCAGTCTTATGTCCACAGTACTTAGTTATCACATCACTCTACAGATATTAATGCTTCAAACTTTTCTATTTTGTTATGAACAATTTGTAAGTTCAATTGTGACTCCACTTTGGATTGGAAAATAATACTTCGTCTCAATTCCCAAGCACTGACCTTGGGATCATTACTTATTTAACCATTGTCACTGGCAAGGCCAGCATTTGTTGCCCATCCCTAATTATCCTTAAGAAGGTGGTGAGCCGGCGCCTTGAATACAACTGAGTGGCTCCCTGGGTCATTTAAGGGGACGGTTAAGAGTCAACTGTGTTGCTTTAGGTCTGGAATCACAATTGGCCAGAACAAGCAAGGATGGCAGATTAATTCACAGAATCCATAGAATCCCTACAGTGCAGAAGGAGGCTATTTGGCCCATTGAGTCTGCACCGGCCCTTGGAAAAAAGCCCACACTCCCACCCTATCACCGTAACCCCACCTAACATTTTGGACATTAGGGGGCAATTTAGCATGGCCAATCCAACTAACATGAACTATTTTGGACTGTGGGAGGAAACCGGAGCATCCAGAGGAAACCCATGCACACATGGGAAGAAAGTGCCAACTCCACACAGTCACCCGAGGCGAGAATTGAACCCGGGTCCCTGGAGCTGTGAGGTGGCAGTGCTAACCACTGTGCCACCGTGCCACCCACCTAGAGGACATGAGGAAATCAGATGGGTTTTACAAGAATCCTGAATCCAACTGTTTCATAATTGATACGAGTTTTCTATTTCCAGGCTTGTTTAATTAATTGAATTTAAATTCCTCAGCTTCCGAAGTGGGATTTGGACTCATGTCCTCGGGTCATTGCAACGTAATTACTGTTCAACTTTATCCCCAAAAATATTGCACTAGCAAATTGCCTGTGGCATGCTGGTGGTTAGTTGATGATTATTTTTTGTACATGTAAGGTGCTTACAATGAAGACTTCAGAAAGTCACTCCACTCTGCCACCTACTTACCAAGGTCTGAAACTACATCCTACTGTCCAGTTATTCACGCACACGGGAGTAATTCTAAATTTCAATTTACTTGGGCAGTTTCAATCTTAAAAGTTGGCATAGAAAAGATGCACAAAAATCATGATTACAAGAAGTTGGACAGGAAGAAAACGTATACACAATATTTTTTAATTAACACAGGTACACACGACTTTTTCTCATTAAATTATTTGAAAATATTATCTGGATCCGACATAGTAATGTGTTTCAATTCCTTGATTGAAACTAAATTCTGTATAAGAGAATACATGTGATGGAGTGAAATCGGGTTTCATTTTTAAAAATTAACTTTAACTCAAATGTCATGCTTTGCGTATTTAAATTGATGTCTTATGTTCCAGTTTTCTATTAACTGATGCATGCACAATGGACAAAAGACAATTTTATGCTCAGTTTAGAGCACGGAATTATCATGAAAGCCCACTGAATAAAGTACAATATGTATACAATATGACCATTAAAACTTTGGACTAGTCACCTGCTAGCTCTTGCATGTGGATGTGAGGAGAACTTTGCTTTTCTGTGGCGGCACCTTGACAGCTGAGAGTGCAGATTGGGAAAATCTTGTTTCTTGCACAATCTGTCGCTTTGCATTCCAGATTCTTGTTTCACGTATTTGACGTAATGCAACTAAATTACTTATTTGTTATCACCAAATGGAAACCCTTTGTAAATCTGCATGACTGTTAATGTGATGCCGTGAAATGTAACAGCCTGGCTCATTAAATTCATTGTAAAGCTGCGATGAGAACATATACCAAGCACTGCAAAATGGTTTTAAAAAATGGAAAACAATTCAAAATTTGCTGTAAATAATGTAACAATTTGGCAAAAAGAACTGGTTTGGTCTGGGCAGGTGGTGGAAAGTGTAGCTGGATGGAGAGGTGATGGTAAGGGTTATGATAGCTTCACCCATGAGCTAATTTCAAGCCAAAGCCATGTTTTCAATGTAGTGGTTCACGATAAGGATATGAATTGCTACTGCCTTATCTGACAATGAACAAATATTCTGCAGGAAAATGAAATGAGCACTGAATCGCTGGCATTGGCTACTGAGGTGAGCAGAAGGAGAGAGAGATTACCCCCCCCCCATCCCCCTCCTCACCCCCCCAGAAGAAGATAATCGCAAGAGGAGAATTGAGCAATTGAGGTTGCTGCTTATAGGCAGAAAGATAGGCCCTTGAGAGAATTCTGAGAGTTGCTGTGGGGCTAACCCAAGCAAAAATTTAAGCCTAAAATGTCAACAGAGGAGTAGAAAGGCAGAAGAATAGAGATAGTTTGGGTAGGGATCAGGTTAGGTATTGCAAAATACCTGACAGTGAAAAGTTGAACCCTGTGGTCCAAGGGTGGGATGAAGTTGTCATGGAGGCAGCTGAAGCTTGGAGCGTTGCTGAACCTTTTTTCAGGTTTGGAGAGTTATGGATATAGCTCTTATATTCCTCTGTTTTTCTCTTACAGTTTCAATTAGTTCCCCAGAATAAAAGTGGATTTAAAGTAGGCATGAGATTGGAAGGCATTGACCCAAGGCACCCCTCCATGTTCTGTGTGTTGTCAGTGGCTGAGGTAAGATTTTAATGTGCATGAGTAATTTGTGGCCTTGTGTTTTCGTTAATTTTTAACATGGGGATTTATTTCCTGTAATAAAAACAGAAAATTATGTTCATGCTCAGCGGGTCAGGTAGAATCCATGGACAAATATGGAAGAGTTAACCTTTCAGGTCTATGACGAATGGTCACTTTCACTTTCTTTCACTGTACACAGATGTTGCCTGACTTGTTGTGTATGTCCAGTATTTACCGTTCTTATTTCAAATTTTCTGCATTCACAGTTTGTGTTTTTGTAATAATTTCTTGTGCCAGGGCTTGGTGCTGACATCGTCGCACAGTCCGAAGATGTGCAGATTTGGTGGATTGGCCATGCTAAATTGCCCCTTAGTGTCCAAGGGTTAGGTGGGGTTACGAGGATGTGGCAGGGGAGTGGGCCCAGGTTGGATGCTCTTTCTGAGGGGCGGTGCAGACTTGATGAGTCGAATGGCCAACTTCTGCACCGCAAAGATTCTATGATGCTATGAAAAGACCAACTGCTTCAAGTTGTAGTGCACCTTTAAGCTCCAGCATCATAGTAAAAAAGCTACTGAAATTTTTGTAAGAATCGGTTAGATGGACAAATGGTCTTTCCTCCCAAAATAATTAGTATGTTACCATTTCCTCCTTTATGCAAGGGTTTAAAGTAATTGCCTGGGTAAAATACTTGGATGAAAATAAGGTGGGGAAGAATGCATGTCTGTAATTGAGCCCTCCCCTTTCTTTCCCATGTAAATTGCTCCCTATTCACATTTCCTCCATGCACGTTGCTCAGGCTATTATTTAACTCACAGACAAATAAGTGGAAAACCTGCCCTAGATATTACTGGAATTTAATTTTGTATTTTACAATATTTAAATTTATGACACATAATATTTTAAATAGCATTATTGTAAACCCATTTCGACTTTCTAACAGTCGCATTAAAAAAATGAACTTGTCTAGTCTAGAATTAGACCTTAAGTGTCCAGTCCACAGTGATAGACCACTAAATGATTAGTTCTGGTGAAATATTTACGAATGTGGAATATAATAAGTGATGAGCATAATCTTTATAGGTGTCACAAGTAGGCTTACATTAACACTGCAATGACGTTACTGTGAAAATCCCCTAGTCGTCACACTCCAGCGCCTGTTTAGGTACACTGAGGTTGAATTCAGAAAGTCCAATTCACCTAACAAGCACGTCTTTCGGGACTTGTGGGAGGAAACCGGAGCACCCGGAGGAAACCCACGCAGACAGGGGGAGAATATGCAGACTCCGCACAGAAGGTGACCCAAGCTGGGAATCAAACCTGGGACCCTGCCGCTGTGAAGCAACAGTGCTAACCACTGTGCTATCGTGCTGCCCATCAGTGACTCCAAACACAATTTTACTGCATTATTATTATAAAAAACATCAGTTTGACTGTTTCCTCCCATCAGGTGTGTGGTGTTCGCTTGAGGCTCCACTTTGACGGATATTCTGAGTGTTTCGATTTCTGGACGAACATTGACTCACCTGATATCCATCCCGTGGGATGGTGTGAGAAGACCAGCCACAAATTGCATCTTCCCAAAGGTCTGAAAGTCGCAACTAGAAACAACTATAAATATTTACTATCAGAAAGTCAATAAGACAATGCAGAATGCACATCATATCACATATCACACTTGAAAACCGCACTATCTTGACCTCAGCAAGATAAGCAGCGGCAGCCGTGACTAATGTGAGAAAGAATTCTGTAATTTGAAATGAAGCTTGGAAGTCAAACTCAGTTGAGCATGTTAAGCCAGCCAATGTAAAAATAAATATTAGTTTGGTCCAGCAATCACAGATCGTAAACTGGCTGAGTACTACCCTATTTACATTTGGCACTTTCATAGAGTAAATTGCACAGTACTTTGTTCTATGATGTTATGAAATGATTTCTCATGATTTAATTAAATTGTCCCATCAACTTTCCCATTATTGACAGGATTCTGCCTTCCTTTCAGGATATAAGGAAGAGGAGTTTAACTGGGCAAACTACCTTAAAGCCTGTAGAGCCCAACCAGCCTCCAAAAATCTATTCAAAGTTCAGAATACAGTGAGTATTTATTTTCATGACCCAACTTTTTACGTGGTTCAATCGTACTTTGGTATGATTCATTTTAGCGTAAATATTTTAAACAAATTGAGCCTTCAGTTGCAGAAGGTCTACTTCTGAATGCAAAGCTAGAATATGTCATAATCCAAGCAAAGAAAACATCCTTCCCAGAGCTTCCAGGACGCAAAGAGATTTCTGTTAGTCAGCCACTGCCTGAGTGGCCCAGTACTGATCCTAAAGGTCTGTGGGCTGATGGGAATCAGGTGGCTTTTCTGCCTATGTTTAGACGATGACTGCTGCAAATGGCTATTGTGACTGCGGTGGGGTGTACGTGGCAGCCTAAAGAGGACTTTGCTGGAAGGAAACGATCCTCTCCATTTGCACGAACAAATCTGAAGCAGTGGATGAATATAACAGTGGCACCCACCTCCAATGCACTCACTGCTGTGAGATTGAAGTACACAAAGGTATTATGCCTCTCCTAGCAAATGTCAATGCCCATTTTCTTCCAGTTTCCTTAGCAACTGGCTTGGAAAATGGGACGTATGCAACTCCATCATTATCCCTTCACTTCAATACGCCCACCTAAATTTCAGTAAAGATAATGCCAGACGATATATTTAGGGTCAAAATGGACAGGACCCAGCATATTAAGTCCCTGGCCAATCTTCCACCCTTCCTATTGCTACTGAAGTGACAAAATAAGCACAGAAAATCCAACCGGAGAATATCATCATGCCCCTGCTTGTGTCCCCCAAACATTTGATATTTTTAGACCAATATATCAAAAAACTACAAGGTAATACAGTATTGAAAATGATTATGGAGAACTTCTCACCGGTAATTGTATGTATCATCCCAGTTGTCAAAATGCACCAAAAGGTGATTGTCTATTTTATCTGTCACTGATGCAACACAGATCAGGGAGGGATTGTGGTTGTAACAAGGGACTTTATCAATATGGGGATAGATAGCATTCTCTGCAGACCAGAATGAAAATCCCAAAGACAGTCTGTTGCCTACCTGGTGGCAGGGTAAGGGATATCTCATGGTGGGTGGAAATGAACTTAAGAGAGGGGGTAAATCTAAATGTTATGGTGCATGTTTATACAAATATGTAAGAACAGGGAGGTTCCATTAGACCTTCCAAAATACATTACCTCACATTTGTCCGGATTAAATTCCATCTGCCACCTCTCCGCCCAAGTCTCCAAACGATCCAAATCCTGCTGTATCCTCTGATAGTCCTCATCGCTATCCCCAATTCCACCAACCTTTGTGTCGTCTGCAAACTTACTAATCCTCGCCCTTGTAAGGTGCACTCTATACACCACCTTCAGCTGTATCAGCCCCAACCTCGCACACGAGGTGGAGGTGTTCACCCTCCAGAGCACCTCACACCAGAACCGCTCCTCCATACTCTCTCTCAACTCTTCCTCCCACTTGGCCTTGATAACAGTAATTTGCTTTTAATCAAAAGTCATGGTTCATTTGGAAACTCATGACACAGCAAAAGGTAGGATGTCTGTTTTGCAGAGGGAGTTTGAAGAGTTTGGTTCTAATTACGGGTGGCACCGTAGCACGGTGGTTAGCACTGTTGCTTCACAGTGCCAGGGACCTGGGTTCGATTCCCGGCTTGCGTCAATGTCTGTTCGGAGTCTGCATGTTCTCCCTGTGTCTGCGTGGGTTTCCTCCGGGTGCTGCGGTTTCCTCCCACAAGTCCTGAAAGACGTGCTATTAGGTAATTTGGACATTCTGAATTCTCCCTCTGTGTACCCGAACAGGTGCCGGAGTGTGACGACTAGGGGATTTTCACAGTAACTTAATTGCAGTGTTAATGTAAGCCTTCTTGTGGTATTAATAAAGATTATTATATCTAAAGGAAATGAATGATCTCAAACATAGTAATCTCAAGATTACTCTTAGGTGCTGCAACAGTTTTCAGCAGAAACAACATTGGCTCCTATGTCAATTTGCTCGTGACTCGAGCAATAATCCAGAGATTTTTGTCCAGAAAGACTCATATTTTATTCAGAGTCCATTTTTCCAGCAGGACCTCCTCCCTCCTCCCTGTCCATGAGATATCCCTTACCCTGCCACCAGGTAGGTCTAATGCAGGTAGGGAATATACAGTGAATGGTAGAACCCTCAAGAGTATTGAAAGTCAAAGAGATCTAGGAGTACAGGTCCACAGGTCACTGAAAGGGGCAACACAGGTGGAGAAGGTAGTCAAGAAGGCATACGGCATGCTTGCCTTCATTGGCCGGGGCGTTGAGTATAAAACTTGGCAAGTCATGTTGCAGCTGTATAGGACCTTAGTTAGGGCACACTTGGAGTATAATGTTCAATTCTGGTCGCCACACTACCAGAAGGATGTAGAGGCTGAAGAGAGGGTGCAGAAGAGATTTACCTGGATGTTGCCTGGTATCGAACGCATTAGCTATGAGGAGAGGTTGAATAAACTCGGTTTGTTCTCACTGGAATGACGGAGGTTGAGGGGTGACCTGATAGAGGTCTACATTACAGAGGTCAATTATGAGGTGCATAGACAGAGTGGATAGTCAGAGGCTTTTTCCCAGGCTAGAGGGATCAATTACTAGGGGGCATAGGTTTAAGGTGCGAGGGACAAGGTTTAGAGGAGATGTACGAGGCAAGTTTTTTTTACACAGAGGGTAGTAGGTACCTGGAACACGCTTCCGGAGGAGGTGGTGGAAGCATGGACGATAGTGACTTTTAAGAGGCATCTTGACACATACATGAATAGAATAGAGGAATACGGATCCCGGAAGTGCAGAAGATTTTAGTTTAGACGGGCAGCATGGTCGGCGCATGCTTGGAGGGCCGAAAGGCCTGTTTCTGTGCTGCACTTTTCTTTGTTCTTTGAGCCGGCTCTTTGAGGGGGTAGAAGATGTGTGTGAACGTTGCAGGGGGGCCCCCGCAAACCACATTCATATGTTTTGGTCCTGTCGAAAGCTGGAGGATTACTGGAAGCAGGTGTTTAGGGTAATCTCTAAAGTGGTGCTCGCGAAACTGGGCCCGGGCCCTCGGGAGGCCATATTTGCGGTGTCGGACCAGCCGGGGTTGGAAACAGCGTGGAGGCAGATGTTGTAGCCTTCACATCGTTGATCGCCCGAAGGTGGATCCTGTTAGAGTGGAGATCAACCTCTCCACCCTGTGCCCTGGCGTGGCGGGGGGACCTGCTGGAATTCTTGACACTTGAAAAGGTCAAATTTGAACTGAGGGGAAGAGATCTGAGACTTCACGCATGTTTACATCTCCTAGATTATGGGCGTTATTCATTATGCACTTTCAAGAATTGGATCACATCGGACATTAGGGGGGTTGGGGGCTGGGAGGGTCGGGGGGGGGGGTGGGGGAGTGGGACTGTATGTGTTAATGGTGACTATGGGTGATTCCTGATTCCTTTTTGTCATTTGTTTATGTTAACATGCGGACTAATGTTTGGGGGTTTGTGGGAGGATGGGATCGTTATTGATATGGGGATTGAAATTACATTCGTTGCTGATTATTGTTTAATTTTGGGAGAAAATGTGAAAAAGGAGAATAAAAAAATATTTTTTAAATAAAAGCAAATTACTGTTGACATTGGAATCTGAAACAAAAACAGAAAATACTGGACAATCTCAGCAGGTCTGGCAGCATCTGTGGAGAGAGAAGGGAGCTAACGTTTCGAGTCTGGGTGACTCTTCGTCATGACTTTGTTATGACTTTTGATTATTTTATTTTCCTTTCCAGAAGATTATTTTGTTTTGGTTATGTCCCGTAGTCCTAATTTCATGATGAGCACACTGGACTCTCAGCCATGGATGCAAATCAGATTGCCTATTCCCCACATCATGAAAGCTCCTACGTGTACTAATTCTCTTGGACAGTGTCACATTATTTTCCATTGGTAATCCCTCACACTCCAGTTACCTGGTGCAAACTGGCCTTATTTTCATAATTGTCACAAACTGGACACCGATTGCAAAAGTCCAGATCCATAAGGTTTCTCTATAATGTTACTGCCTTTGAGGGATGACCTACTTCCTCCCCTCTGCTTTCGTATCCTCCCTATATGTGGGTTGCAACCACCTGGAACACATTTTCTGATAACATTTCAGTCGAACCAGTTGGGTCTTTTTTTTCAACATTTCTCTGCTCAAACAATACATCATCTGAGACTTCACGCATGTTTACATCTCCTAGATTATTTGCCATTCTAGGATATACTAGATCACGCATGTTGCATACATTGCAGCTCTAGTTCCCAATACTACTATTCCTGTTCTCCAAGCTGTTGCACTGCTCACAAGCATTAACTCTGGAACTCATTTTCATGTTTGCCTGGCTTCCTGTTTAGCTGCAGTCTCACTCTTTTGTTAGTACCAAATTTCTTCCTTTATATTTGTTCAGGCCAAACTCTTGTCACCTTTTTACTGAATTAGCCTCCTGTTTGGCAAACAATTTATTTTACACCATTTGTACAGTTATTCTATACATCAAGTTGTTTTCCTCTGGCCTCAACACCTATTGAATATCTTCACACCACATTAACTAGCTTGTTTAATACACTAGTTTAAAGCACTTCTTAAAATATGCATATTTCAAATATTTTATCTACTTGTCTAAAATGTACTATATCTCACTCCCCTGCTTTTACAAAAAAAGTGAACTGATGGAGAAAAAATATTATGGATTGAAAATCTACTCTTCCTGAACAGGAATTTAAAAACATGCACAGTGACAATTGCAGCAAGGATTTGAATACTGAAGGGAGCAGTTTTGGCTCTTTAGGATTCATTAGTTTTTCAATTACCTGATTTATAAAGGGTTCAAGCAACAGGCATTGTGTCTCATCATCTATCCTAAACATGAGTTTATGCTGGAGAGCATAGATGGTATCTCGAGGGATGCCTGAGAACTTTGACTTACAATATTGAGCGAACCAAGACGTAACAGTCTAAGCAATTTTTATAGTGTTTGATAATAAAACTCGAAGGAAATTCCGAGGCAGCTAGAGAATCCTTTGACTTTTGCTGTCACCCACTTCATGGAAAACATTTCTCTGTACTTACCTCCTGCTTCTACGTGTCAGTTGCTTCTACTTTACTGAGTGTTGCGATCTTGGCTTGTCTGCTTAAGATGATGAGACCTTTTTGCAATTTTCCAATGAGCACTTCACTGCAAGACACCTAGATTAAGCAGTTTGTGATGAGTGAGTTTTTAATGCGATAAATTTGGGAGTCTTGATCAGCAATGAGATTGGCATATCACCATCTTTTCTGTGTAGTTTTTTCCACAGTACTGAAGGACGATATCTTAAAGTATAACTAAATTATCAGAAATGTTAGATGCTTCCAACAGGGGGCATATAGCCATAAGATAACTTCAAATGAGAAAGGATCTTTGACCCATCTTAGCTCATCTGGCCAGAAAGGCATTCGGAGTTCCTTTATCACCTTATTTAACTGTTTTTTAAATTATTTTAGGGTTTTGCCTCGACCACTTCATTCTTCATTGATTCCATATGTCAACTACTTTTGTGTGTTGAATTCTGTGACATTATTACTAATTATTTTAAAAATTAGTTTGAACCTGACCACTTTCCCCACAGGAACAAAGGAACAGGACCTTTTAGCCCCTTGGGTCTCTTTTGTCATTCAATGAGGTCATGACTGATCTGTGACCTAATTCTATGGACCTCTTTTGCCCGATATCCCTTAATACCTTTGGCTGGGAAAATGCTTTCAGTCCCAGATTTAAAATAATAATCTTAATTATTGTCACAAGTAGGCTTACATTAACACTGCAATGAAGTTACTGTGAAAATCCCCTAGTTGACACACTACAGCGCCCGTTTGGGTACACAGAGGGAGAATTCCGAAAGTCCAATTCACCTAACAAGCACGTATTTCTGGACTTGTGGGAGGAAACCAGAGCACCCAGAGGAAACCTACGCAGACACGGGGAGAACGACCACACTCCGCACAGACAGTGACCTAAGCGGGAATCGAACCTGGGACCCTGCTAACCACTGTGCTATCGTGCCGCCCTTATTAATAATTAATTAACATTTGATCTGACATCTACTGTCATTTGCAGAAGAGAGTTCCATACTTCTGCTACCTTTTGAATGTAGAATATTTCCTAATTTCACTCTTGAAAGACCTGCCCTAACTTTTAAACTATGTAAAGTTACAATTCCTGGTGGGTATTACAAGTTATAGCTCTCGATCCCAGAAACTGAATTGTTAATAAATACAGTGAATAACTAAAACCCCCAGCACAGATCCTTGTGGGACACGACTTGTCATAGCCTCCCAATTATATAACCTGCCTATTATCTGTAGTTAATAAGAGTAATTTCCTCACAACTGTTATGGGCCAGGTTTTAGAAATCTCCAAAGTATGTCATGGAGTTCACCTGACCTACAACTGTTTATTAGTTTTGGTTACGAGGCGCACAAGGGCCTACTTTCCAGGTGTTATTCAACATAGGCCTGAAGCACTTTTAATCAAAAACAAAGTTTATTCTACAAATTCAGTTAACATTTCTATAAACACACACAGTAAGTATTTAATCAACTACAAACATAAATACCCCACACAGCTACAGTACTATATATGACCCTTAATAACTTCCCTTTCAACTGTTTCAATTTGATAACAACATCCACTAAACCAGGAAAACCCTTTTACCCAAAAGAGTAGGTTTTAATTCTTTCCAGAAAACAGTTATCACGTTTACATTATCAAGCGACCTGGACACCTTTTAACATGCAGAGAGAGAGAGACCAAAGAAACCTTATTTGTCTGAATCCAGCTTCCCACAGTGTAAACCGAAAGTAAAACTCAAGAGCCAGCTCCCAGTTCAAAATGAAAGTAAAACACAGAACCACAGCCCAGCTCCACCCACACAATGACATCACTGCAGCCATTTGAGAAGACAAAACATTTCTTAAAGGGACACTCCCATGAAACAACTAATGCTAGGCTAATTAGTCCAACATTTCTGGTTTCCCTCTCTCATCTTTGACTCGTGAAATGACATGCAATTTTCTAATCTAAAGCAACATTTCCTGAATTGAGAGATATTTGGGAGATTATAGTTGGGGCATTTACAATGTTCTCATCCACTCCTTTTAAAACACTGCAATGGAAATTGTCTATTTTCTTCATTAGTGTTATTTTGCTTACAATAATTTGGTGAGTCATTATCCCTAAATCATTGTTATATTTCTCGTGACATCTGGCATGCTACACTCTTCCCCGACTGTAAATGTGACACAGCTGTCCATGTGCATTCCAAGGGTATTTGCTAGATTAGAGGAGGCTATGGTTGGGTAAATAGCAAATTTCTTGAATAAGTGCTAGCAGGACTGGCAGAAGACAAACCATGGTCGACAGTGATGCAATTGTGTTCACCTCTGACTTCAAAGAAAGCTGCCCATAAAGATCTAACAATCTCTATGGTGTGAATTATCTTTTTCCTTATGTTAGTTTGATTTTGGCACCAAGTTGAGGTGATCTCCTGTTATTCAGAAACAGTGATGTCATCGAGCAGTCAATCATACTGAAGTATTCTTGCAGGCGTCAAATTGGGAAGTAAAATCTTCTGATTATTCTTCACATTTTATTAAATTTTTGGAGATATTAAAATATGATTGGGACATACATATGAGATTAAAGGAGAAACTGAAATATCAAAAACACAATTAAACAAGTTAAAATATGTTTTTAAAAAAAAATATTGTTATAATTGCAAGATATTATTACGATTCCAGACCCCAACAGTTGCTAGGATACCAGACAGAAACCCCAGTAATTTATTTAATTTGTAAGACTATGAGGAAAGGACACTTTGTTCGAGGAGTGATTTCGTGCACAAATAGGGATATGGTAAATTAAAACAGACTTTATTACTAACAAAGGATTAATATAATTTCAACATCAGACAAGAAAGTAGCTTACAATTACTGATTAACCAATGCTTAATGATGACAATGAAACACTAACTCCTAATTGCCATCTTTTAACTCCACCCAAGCAAAACCCATCTCGAGTCAAAATCCACGTTTAAATACAGTTCGTTAATCCAGGAATACTTGCTGCAAAAAGTTGTCTTGGATGAACCGCTTTGCGAGAGAGAGATTCTTCAAGCTGTTTCTGTGCCAGGCCACTATTTAACCTGCCAGCATTTTCAGAAACTGCTGTTCTGTTAACAGCCAAAAATCTTCTTAACTAAGTTGTTTTAAGAGCAGCTGCTACTCTGTTTACTTCCCAATCCTTAACTGAACTGAAACTCAACACTTGACTGCTTCAGCCCCTGGCTCCTCCCATTAACTATGTCATCTTACTAAAGCTAAACACGGGGGGCGGGATTCTCTGATCCTGAGGCTAAGTGTTGACGTCGGAAACGCCGACAGCGTCAACATGGCCTCAGGATCAGCAATTCTGGCCGCTACAGAGGGCCAGCACAGGACTGGAGCGACCCACGCCGCTCCAGCTGCCGATCCCGGCGTCAACTGGGCGCCGCGGGGTCCGCGCAAGCGCAGTGGCACTGGCGCCAATGCACGCATGCGCAGTGTGACCAGCGCGATTTCCACGCATGCACGGTGTCTCCCTTCTCCGCGCCGGCCCCAACGCAACATGGCGTAGGACTACAGTGACCGCGCGGAACAAAGGGAGCCCCCAACCCGAGAGGCCGGCCCGCTGATCGGTGGGCTCCAATCGCGGGCCAGGCCCCAGCGAAGGCCCCCCCCCCCCCACAGGCCGCCCCCGACCCCTTCCACACCGAGGTCCTGCCGGGTAAGACCAGGTTAGAACGGCGCCGGCGGGCCTCGGGTTTTTCAGTACGGCCGTTCGGCCCATCCTGGGCGGAGAATCGCAGGGGGGGGGCCCGTAGAGCCGGCGCCGCGCCGACCGCACCGGCGCCAATGGCGTTGGCATGGCGCAATTCGCGCTGACCGCAGCGATTCTCCAGCCTGGCCCCGGGGTGAGTGAATCCCACCCAGGGTCTCTAATTATCTACTCCCCAGGGAACCTTCTTTATATAAACACAATTCCATTAGCCCTTACTTTTATAATTGTACATCTGTAGCGAAAGTTTGCTTTGAAACCAGAACTTTTAAAACATTACTGAAGCACTCGCATACAAACGTTGACTTTTAAGGCTTACTGCACCAATTACACATACAATATATCTGAAATTCCTACATTCATCACAGCATGTAGTCAGTTTAGTGTATCCAATTTTGTCCTTTTCAATTACTTTTAACATACATATCCTTGTCTCTCATAGACTGTTACTCCTTCAGGATTTCGAGTGGGAATGAAGCTGGAGGCGGTTGACAGAAAGAATCCCTCCCTGATCTGTGTCGCATCAGTGACAGATATAATAGACAATCGCTTTTTGGTGCATTTTGATAACTGGGATGATACATACGATTACTGGTGAGAAGTTCTCTTTAATCATTTTCAATACTGTATTGCCGTGTGATTTTTTGATACATTGGTCTAACAATATTAAAGTGTACCAGATGTCTTGGAACTCGAGTGAGGTGGGACTTCGATCTGCTGCTTATTAAGGGTCACAGTTCTGACTCCACTCTCAAGTTGTGGAGTCAGTCAGTTCAAATTGACAGAGACATGCAGAGTGTGTAAATGCAGCCTATAGTGTTTCAGCTACATGGGATTTGGGGGTGAGTGCACAGAAAACAAATGGACTGCGAAAGAATGGCTGGAGCAGATGGTAATTGCCTGAAGAGTAGAGGAAAGAGTGAGTGACCTAATGCAACATTCGGATAAAAATTCTGCTGCTGTTCACAGAGGCAGTGACAAAATCTGAGTGGTAGGGATGACAGTCAGATCAAAGAAATGAGAACCAGTTTACAAAAAGCTCGAACTGGTTAGCCTTGCAATGTAGACCAAGGCACTGCAGTTGAAAAAGTTGTTTAAGGTTGGGGAAGAACAGAATAGAAATGTGGTAGGATTAGGTGAGTTTATTATTAGAGGAATAGATAGCATCCTCTGCAGCCAAGAATGAAAATCCCAAAGACGGCGTGCTGCCTACCTGGTGGCAGGCTAAGGGATATCTCATGGTGGCTGGAAATGAACTTAAGAGATGGGATAAATCTAAATGTTATGGTGCATGTTCGAACAAATATGTAAGAACAGGGAGGAGGTCCTCCTGAAAAAATAGGAGTTAAACATTGAATTAAAATATCAGTCTTTCTGGACAATAATCTCTGGAGTATTGCTCGAGTTACAAGCAAATTGGCATAGGAGCAAATAGATCAGGAGAATTAACAAGTGGCTAAAGGGCTGGTGTTGGAATTAAGAGTTTCTTTTCATGGTATACTGGCACCAGTTTTGGGGCAAGAAGGAGCTGTACCGATGCAGCTCCATCAGAAGTGGGACGGGGCCCATGGACAAGTGGGAAGGGTAAACAGGAAGGTGGCAAAAGCTTTAAATGAGTAAGATGGGGGGGAAGGGATCTACAAGAAATATAATCAGCCTAAATGTAAGCAAAACCGTGAAGGATGGCAACTCAAAAGAAATTAAGGGAGGACATTAATGGCAAGGGAATAAAGTGAGTTTTAGAACAGGTGTTTAAAAAGATTTATGAGTGGGTGCTCCGGTTTCCTCCCACAGTCCAAAAAGATTTATGAGCATAAAGTGAGAGGAAATCCTACTAAAATTAGTTGAAAGGTTGGCCGGTAGAGCACAGGAGGGACAGATGTTCAAACAGGAGGTAATCCCTGCCCCAATCAGACTGCAAAAGGGCTGCCGTTTTGAAGTCAGATGTGAAGTAGGAAACCAATTGCCAATCTTTAAATTAATACTAGATTTACTTAAAGAATTCAGAATTATATATGCACACGTACTTCCTAACTAACTTTCAGTGTCCGAGAAGTCTCTCTCTACACTGTTTTGAAAGAATCAATGGGCAATGAAGAAATAATCAACCCTTTTAAAGCAGCAATATAAATATTGGCCAGGAGTTGTTTTCCTGGAAAGCTTTTTTCAGGGTTATGGGGGGAATCTGACTGGGATTAATGGCTTGTAAGTGTCTCGTCCTAGGGAAGGGGGTGGTGGTTGTCTTGGGTGTACCCTGGCCCTGGGTCAGCCGGAGGTGGCGACCGTTGTCTTTTGTCTCACCGTCAGTGGGTCGGGGGTGGGGGTGTTCGTGTCTAGAGTGCGGGGGGGTGTTCTCTTCAAGGGAAAGGGTTTGTAAAGGGTATTTCGTTTGTATGGATTTTGTGTTTTATAAAATAAATGAAGACTTATAAAAATATTTGAAAAAACGCCACCACCATTTAATGTCTGATCCGAAAGAGGTGTCTCTTTTTTGAGTATACCAAAAAAAAAGGCAAAAAATGAAATCAAATTCCACCAGCTGCTGGAGTGCGATCTGGACCTGTCTCCAGAGCACTAGCCTGGGTCTGTGGATTAACAGCCCAGTGATATTATCACACTGTCACCATCTCCCAGTGCAAAATAAACAAATTAATCAATTAACTAAATTAGCTAATTAGAACAATGTTCCAGGGCTGCTGATGCACTTCATCCCCTGTGATAGCTATCAGTCGTGGAAGGCCAAATCTCTCTTTGTACGCTCCTTTAAGTACAACCTGTTAACACTAAAATAAACTATTTAAAGCACGTCATAGTCCCTGATGGAGCATATCCCCTAATTATCTTTCAAAAGTGAAAATAATATCAATAAAGTAAATTAATGATATGTAGGGAATGGAGTGACAGTCCCATATTTGTACTGTTTTAAGAAAAACCATCAATAAATTAAACAGAAATGACAGGGGTGACACACCCAGTGGTACACTGTAACTAAAACAAAACATCAAAAGTTCGCTTATGGTGCGATTTTCCCACTGCGCTGCACCGGCCCTGATCCTGTTACGTTGGGTGAATAACGGGAGAGGCCAACAACGGGTTTCATGCCAGCCCCATCAGCGAGGCCTGCCATCGGGGCAAATCAGGACTGATCTCCAGAAACGGGCATCATACATGATGGCCACGTTGGGGGTGCTCAGAAGCCGTTGGAGGACCCAGGTGGTCGTGGACAGAGTTGGTTAATGCCTGGCAGTGCCGAATATGATGCTTTCTCCGGCAGAGGAAGGAGATTTGGAGGTGGTCGTGGTGTTAGGTGCTGAGAAGGCATTTGATTGGTTGGAGTGGAGTTATTTGATGGTGGTGTAGGAGAAATTTGGGATTGGGCCAAAGTTTGCAGCGTGGGTACAGCTGTTGTACAAGGAGACGATGGCGAGTGCACACAAATAATATGAATTCAGGGTAATTTGCATTGCAACGGGAATTGAGACAGGAATGTTCCCCATTCTGTTTGTATTGGCTACAGAGCCTTTGGCCATTGCGCTGAGGTGTTTGGGGTTGTGGAAGGTGATAGTGAGGCGAGGGGGTGGAGCAAAGGGTGCCCTTGTATGCGGATGATTTGTTATATATTTCAGAGCCAGGCGCTTCGGAGGGGGACACAATGGGCTTGCTTCAGAGATTTGGGCCATTATCTGGATATAAGCTGAATTTGGAGAAAAGTGAATACTTTGTGGTTTCCTCTTTAGGGGTGGGAGCTGGGGGCTTACCATTCCGTTTGGCAGCATCCCACTTTAGGTATTTGGGGTTGCAGGTGGTCTGGGATTGGGCAGGTCTTCAATTTCTCTAGCTTGGTAGGAGGGTGAAGACTGATTTGCCGAGTTGTGATCATCTTCCTCTATCAACGGCGGGTCGGGTACAGGCAGTAAAGACGAAGATTTTGCCACGGTTCTTGTTTTTGCTTCAGTGCCTGTTGACCTTTTTGCCTAAGGTGTTTTTGAAGGGGGTGGATAGGCTGATTCCTTCGTTTGTCTGGGCGGGGAAGGTGGCCAGGATAAGGAAGTTAATAGTGCATGGGGGACAGCAGGCGCGGGGGTTAGGCCTCCTGAATTTGATGTATTATTACTGGGCGGCAAATGCAGAGAAGGTTCAGGGATAGAATAGGGAAGTAGGGGCTTCGTGGGTGAGGATGGAGGCGGGACCACGGGCACTGGCAAGAGCACTGCTCCTGATGGCCCCAGGGAGGTATTAGGCATGCCCGGTGGGTGTTGGAGGGGGGGGGGGGTTGGAGAGGGGGGCCATCTTGCCGATTAACGGGAGGATTTTGGAGGAGGATTAAGATGAAGTGGATGGAGGAGCTGGGAATGGCACTGGAGGAGGGATTGTGGTGTGAGGTGCTGTGGAGGGTGAATGCCTCAGCTTCTCCACCCTGAGCCTCGGCGTGGCGGGGTGACCTGGAGGTTTTGGCTCTGGAGAAAGTGAAATTTTCTCTAAGGTGAGGGGAGTGAGTGACGGATTCTACAATAGTTTATTTATTTTGCAATTTGGGGAGTTGGTTACCATTGACAGCTGAGGGAGGGGTGGTGGGGGGCTTAATGTGTTGGGTGGGTTTTGTGTTTGTTGTAAATTGTAAAAATGTTGACAATTTGAAATAAAAGTAATTTTTTTAAAAACTAACTGCGTTCTGGGCACCCTTTAAAAATAGAGTCCCTTTGAGGAGCTGGTCTTGCTGGTGTCTTTAGTTCCCCACTGCAGAAAAATATTGTAAGTGTGGGGTTTTTCAGTGAGAATCTCCCCAAGCTCCAAATAAATGACTCTTCTGGATCACGCCCAAATACTCGGCAGGAATCACCCTGCAAAACCCGCCCAAAATAACACAAGTCATTTTTTGGGTGAATGTCACCCTTAATTAAATCAAAATATCGGGCGGAATTCCCCCCCCCGCACGCCGGGCGAGAGAATCGCCCGGGCGCCGCTCGAGTCCCGCCACGCCGCCCCGACTCCTGCACGTGATTCTCCCACCCCCCCAAACCGGCGCAGTGCGAATCACGGCTGGCCGCTGGGAGAATCGCCGCTTGCTGTTGGTAATGGGCGAGCGGCGATTCTCCGGCCCGCCCAACATGACAGGTTCCCGCTGGCACCATCCACACCTGGTCGCTGCCGGCGGGAACAGCGTGGGGACGCTGGGGGGGCGGTCTGTGGGGGGGGCGAGGGGGCTTCCTGCACCGGGGGGGGGGGCTCAAAAGGGGTCTGGCCCGTGATCGGTGCCCACCGATTGGCGGGCCGGCCTCTCTGAAGGAGGACCTCCGCTGCCCCACAAGATCCATCCGACATCTTCTTGCGGGGCGACCGCAGGGAGGACGGCAACCGCGCATGCGCGGGTTGGCGCCGGACAGCCCACGCATGTGCGTGTGACGTCATTTAAGCGGCGGCGGTCGCGTCATTTATGCGGCGCCGCTTTTACGCGGCGCCAAGGCCCGGCGCGCATAAATGACACGGCACCACTCCTAGCCCCCCGGGGGCGGGAGAATAGGGGGCTGAGAACGGCCTCCGACGCCAGAGTGAAACACTCCGGTTTTCACTCCGGCATCGGGACTTAGTCTCCCGATGGGAGAATTGCACCCATCATTCCTGGGAGTGTTGATGCAGCCCAGACCCCACAGGGCCAAAGGGCATGGAAGGAAATCTCTTTTTATATGCACTCAAAGTACTTAATCTATATCCTCAACCTTAATAATGCAATCAATATACCATTACCAAAGAGTTCATAATTAATTGGCCACTTAAGGGCCTTTAATGGCCCACAGGTGAGTGGAAGTTTATCCTGAGGATAAAGTTCCAGCGTATGCACATAGGTGATGGATACAGCACTGTCACCATGCCAACCATTTTAATGCTTTCACTGCTTGCCAATCTTCCCCAGGTGTGGGGTTAAATTCCAGCCCTCAATCTTAAGGCTTTGTGTTGCATATGCTCAAAGCTTATGCCTGAGGCAGCCTCCAACCCATGAACCCAAATATCACTCCTGCCATCTTTAGGCAGGAGTCAATGCAGAAATATTTAAATAATTCTGGGGGATAAAATGATTCAGGTTTCCAGCCAGAGAGTCCATTGGGGACACCCATCAAGCCTACCCACTTGTCTCAAATTATTTTTGAATTCATTCTATGGATGTGGGCTTTGCTGGCTAGAGCAGCATACTTCATTGCAGTGTTAATGTGAGCCTACTTGTGACAATAATAAAGATTATTGATTATTGCTTGTCCCTATTGCTGTTGAGAACGTGGTGGTCACCTGCCTTCTTGAACCACTGTAGTCCATGTGGAGTAGGAACCCAGATTGTCCTAAGTTAAAATTGAGGCAGATGTTTCAGTGAAACCTCATCATCCAAAGATGAGCCAAAGAGTCCAAAGATGTGCAGGTTAGGTGGATTTGCCATGCTAAATTGCCCTTTGTGTCTTAAAAAAAAAAGGTTAGGTGGGGTTACTGGATTACGGGGATAGGTTGTAAGTGTGGGCTTAAATGGGGTGCTCTTTCCAAGAGCCGGTGCAGACTCGATGGGCCAAATGGCCTCCTGCATTGTAAATTCTAGAAATCACGTGTAACCTGCACATGTGTTGTGATGGCAGTTTTTGCTCTCATTTCTGCAGACGTGTCACCTTGAGGAATGAGCGCATCCTTGAATGAGCCACAATTCACTTCTACCAAAATTTGTCTTTACTTTAGAACAGATCTGACCTGACCTGCACATTAAATTCTGGTTTCCTATGCCACTTTTGATATGGCCATGATATGGAGATGCCGGCGTTGGACTGGGGTGAGCACAGTAAGAAGTCTTACAACACCAGGTTAAAGTCCAACAGGTTTGTTTCAATGTCACTAGCTTTCGGAGCGCTGCTCCTTCCTCACCTGAGGAAAGCTAGTGACATCGAAACAGACATGTTGGACTTTAACCTGGTGTTGTAAGACGTCTTACTGCACTTTTGTAGGCTAGCTGTTTTTAAAAATTGTTTCATGTTTCCATTTATTAATATGGCAATTACCTGTTTGGTAGGTGTGATGCCACTAGCCCATACATCCACTCAGTGGGCTGGTGTCGGGAACAAGGCAAGCCACTTACTCCTCCTCAAGGTGGGTGAGTCAATATGCTTCAGAGATCAGTACAATTCTTAGAAATCAGATTCTAGAGTATAAGAACCGTATACGCATGCCAGTTGTTCAAACCATCAAACGTTCTCATCATTTATATCGTTTAGGTATTTCCTAGAACTGTACTTCCCAAACGTTTTCGGAGTATGAGCCCATTTTAATACCTCATAATTAAAATGATACAGGGCAGAAGAGGCCCTTTGGCCCATCAAGCCTGCACCAACAAATACAAGCTACTCACTACACTAATCCTACTTCCCAGCACTTGGCCAATAGCCTTGAATGTTTTGACATTTCAAGTGTTCATCCAAATACATTTTAAAGATTGTGAGGTTTCCTACCTTAACTACCCTCCGAGGCAGTGCATTCCAGATTCCCATCACTTCCTGGGTGAAAAAGATTTCCCTCAATTCCCCTCTAAACCTCCTGCCTTTCACCTGAAAATAATGTCCCCTTGATATTGACCCTTCAACTAAGAGGAACAGCTGCTTTCTATCCACCCTGTCCATGACCCTCATATTCTTATACACCTCGCTCAGGTTCCCTTTCAGCTTTCTGTGTTCCAAGAAAAACAACTCGAGCTTATCCAGCCTCTCTGCATAGCTAAAATGCCCTGTCCCAGGCAACATCCTGGTGAATCTCCTCTGTAGCTTTGCTAGTGCAGTCACATTCTTCTTATAGTGCGGTGACCAGAACTGAACACAGTGTTCCAGCTGTGGTCTAACTAAAGTCCTGTACAGCTCCAACATAACCTCCCTGTTCTTAGATTTTTGTGCCACAACTGACATAGGCAAGTGTTCTGTATGCCTTCTTAACTATCCTATTAATCTGTCCTGCCGCCTTCAGGGATCTGCCATCACACACCCCCAAGATCCCTCTGTCACTCTGAGCTGCTTAGTGTCCTGCCATTCATTGTGGCATCCCTTGTCGTGTTACTCCTTCCAAAGTACATCACCTCACACTTTTCAAGGTTAAATTCCATCTGCCACTAATCTGCCCATCTGACCAATCCATCTATATCCTTCTGTAACCTCAGACCTTCTTCACTGTCAACCACCTGGCCAATCTTTATGTCATCTTCAAACTTATTATCATGCCCCTCATATTTCTCTCTCTCCCTCAGCCCTCATCTCTCCCATGTTCAACACGGCTTTGATAAAGGGTCATCTGGTTTCGAAACGTTAGCTCTTTTCTCTCCCTACAGATACTGCCAGACCTGCTGAGATGTTCCAGCATTTATTTTTGGTACCACATTTCTTTTTCTAATTAAGGGGCAATTTAGCGTGGCCAATCCACCTACCCTGCACATCTTTTGGGTTGTGGGGGGAGACTCATGCAGACACGGGGAGAATGTGCAAACTTCACACGGTCAGTGATCCGGGGCCAGGATCGAACCCGGGTCTTCGGCTCCATGAGCCAGCTGTGATAACCATTGTACCACTACCGCCCCTAAAGCGGTCACATTAACCGTCCTTCAGTCCTTTGGTATCTCCCCTGTGGCCAGAGGGAAATTCAAAATTTTGAGTCAGAGCCCCTGTAATTTCCTCTCTTGCCTCACACAGCAGCCTGGGATACAACTCATCTGGACCTGGGGATTTGTCCACCTTTAAGTCCGTCAAAAGTTCCTGTACCTCCTCACTCCCTCTGTAAAACTGCTCAAGAACATCACAGTCCCTCTGTCTGACTTCCGCACCCACATTCTCCTTATCCAAAGTGAAGACTGATGTGAAGTTACTAGTTTAACACACTACCATTGTCATCCAGCTCAATGCACAGATGGGGGAATCTGTCCCTAATGAATTTGTCCCTAATGGGTCCTACTATTTCCCTTGTAATCCTCTTCACCTTGATATACTTCTGGAGTATCTTGGGATTTTCCCGAATTTTACCGGCCGGCCAGTGCTTTTTCATGCCCCCTCTTTGCTCTCCTGATTGCTTTTTGAGTTCCCCTTGCACTTTCTATATTCCACGAGGGCCTCCAGATTTGCTCCCTTTGTATCTGTTAAAAGCTTCCCTTTCCTTCCTATCTAGTCCTGAATATTCCTAGACATCTAGGGTTCTCTGGTCTTGCTGCTCCTACATTTCACCCTAAATGGAATATGTTGGACCTGTACTCTTGCCAATTCCATTTTGGAACCCCCCATTGTTCTGCTGTAGATTTACCCAGAAGGATCTGTTCCCAGTTTACTTTGGTCAGATACTGCCTTATTTTAACAAAATCAGCCTTCCCCCAATCCAAAACCCTTTTTTTGCAGACCATCTTTTTCCTTTTCCATGACAAATTTAAAACATACAGTGCTGCGATCACATAAAATGTGACCTCAAACACCTGTCTGGCTTTGTTCCCAAGAACTAGGTTGAACACCACACCATCCCTTTTTGGACAAAGAAAAATACAGCACAGGAACGGGCCTTATTTTTCCAAAATCAGCCTTCCTCCGCCGACCCCTTGCTCCTCCGCCCACCCCTTACCCCTCCGCCCACCCCTTACCCCTCCGCCCACCCCTTACCCCTCCGCCCACTCCTTGCTCCTCCGCCTACCCCTTGCTCCTCTGCCTACCCCTTGCTCCATTATTTCTCGCTCCTTCATCCGCTGCTCCTCCATCTCCCGCTTCTGCAACATCCATCCCCGCTCCTCCAGCTTCCATCCCCGCTCCTCCAGCTTCCATCCCCGCTCCTCCAGCTTCCATCCCCGCTCCTCCAGCTTCCATCACCGCTCCTCCAGCTTCCATCCCCCGCTCCTCCAGCTTCCATCCCCCGCTCCTCCAGCTTCCATTCCCGCTCCTCGCGCTTCCATCCCCGCTCCTCGCGCTTCCATCCCGCGCTCCTCCAGCTTCCAACCCCGCTCCTCCAGCTTCCATCCCCGCTCCACCAGCTTCCATCCCCGCTCCTCGCGCTTCCATCCCCGCTCCTCGCGCTTCCATCCCCGCTCCTCGCGCTTCCATCCCCGCTCCTCGCGCTCCCATCCCCGCTCCTCGCGCTCCCATCCCCGCTCCTCGCGCTTCCATCCCCGCTCCTCGCGCTTCCATCCCGCGCTCCTCCAGCTTCCATCCCCGCTCCTCCAGCTTCCATCCCCGCTCCTCCAGCTTCCATCCCCCACTCCTCCAGCTTCCATCCCCGCTCCTCCAGCTTCCATCCCCCGCTCCTCCAGCTTCCATCCCCGCTCCTCCAGCTTCCATCCCCGCTCCTCCAGCTTCCATCCCCGCTCCTCCAGCTTCCATCCCCGCTCCTCCAGCTTCCATCCCCTACTCCTCCAACCTCCATCTTCCGACCTCCAACTCCCGCTCCTCAAGCCTCCATTTCTCGGTTTCCAGCCTCCATCTCCCGCTCCTTCAGCCTCCATCCCTCCTTCTTCAGCTCCCCCATCTCTGCCTTCTTTAGCTCCCCCACCTTTGCCTTCTTCAACTTCCCCAGCTCTACCTCCTTCAGCCTGGATCTCCCCATCCTTCACCCCGCGTCTCTCCCTCCTTCACCCCGCATCTCTCCATCTGTCACCATGGCTCTCTCCCACCCACCCCCTCACCCCATGCCTCTTCTTCCCTCACCCTCATCTCTCCCCCCCTCAGCCCGCGTCTCTCCCTCCCTCAGCCCGCATCTCTCCCTCGCTCAGCCCGCATCTCTCCTTCGCTCATCCCGTATATCTCCCTCCCTCAGCTCGCATCTCTCCCTCGCTCAGCCCGCATCTCTCCCTCGCTCAGCCCGCATCTCTCCTTCGCTCATCCCGTATATCTCCCTCCCTCAGCTCGCATCTCTCCCTCGCTCAGCCCGCATCTCTCCCTCGCTCAGCCTGTACCTCTCCCTCGCTCAGCCCGTATCTCTCCCTCGCTCAGCCCGCATCTCTCCCTCCCTCAGCCCGCATCTCTCCCTCCCTCAGCCCGCATCTCGCACTCGCTCAGCCCGCATCTCTCCCTCCCTCAGCCCGCATCTCTCCCTCCCTCAGCCCGCATCTCTCCCTCCCTCAGCCCGCATCTCTCCCTCGCTCAGCCCGCATCTCTCCCTCGCTCAGCCCGCATCTCTCCCTCGCTCAGCCCGCATCTCTCCCTCCCTCAGCCTGCATCTCTCCCTCCCTCAGCCCGCATCTCTCCCTCCCTCAGCCCGCATCTCTCCCTCGCTCAGCCCGCATCTCTCCCTCCCTCAGCCTGCATCTCTCCCCCCCTCAGCCCGCATCTCTCCCTCCCTCAGCCCGCATCTCTCCCTTCCTCAGCCCGCATCTCTCCCTCGCTCAGCCCGCATCTCTCCCTCCCTCAGCCCGCATCTCTCCCTCCCTCAGCCCGCATCTCTCCCTCCCTCAGCCCGCATCTCTCCCTCGCTCAGCCCGCATCTCTCCCTCGCTCAGCCCGCACCTCTCCCTCGCTCAGCCCGCCTCTCTCCCTCCCTCAGCCCGCCTCTCTCCCTCCCTCAGCCCGCCTCTCTCCCTCCCTCAGCCCGCATCTCTCCCTCACTCAACCCGCACCTCTCGCTCGCTCAACCCGCACCTCTCCCTCGCTCAGCCTGCACTTCTCCCTCGCTCAGCCTGCACTTCTCCCTCACTCAGCCTGCACTTCTCCCTCGCTCAGCCCGCATCTCTCCCTCCCACAACACGCATCTCTCCCTCCCACAACCCGCACCTCTCCCTCGCTCAGCCTGCACTTCTCCCTCACTCATCCCGTATCTCTCCCTCCCTCAGCCCGCATCTCTCCCTCACTCAACCCGCATCTCTCCCTCGCTCAGCCCGCACCTCTCCCTCGCTCAGCCCGCATCTCTCCCTCGCTCAACCCGCATCTCTCCCTCGCTCAGCCCGCATCTCTCCCTCGCTCAGCCCGCATCTCTCCCTCGCTCAGCCCGCATCACTCCCTCGCTCAGCCCGCATCTCTCCCTCGCTCAACCCGCATCTCTCCCTCCCTCAGCCCGCATCTCTCCCTCGCTCAGCCCGCATCTCTCCCTCGCTCAGCCTGCACTTCTCCCTCGCTCATCCCGTATCTCTCCCTCCCTCAGCACGCATCTCTCCCTCGCTCAGCCCGCATCTCTCCCTCGCTCAGCCCGCATCTCTCTTTCGCTCAACCCGCATCTCTCCCTCGCTCAGCCCGCATCTCTCCCTCGCTCAGCCCGCATCTCTCCCTCACTCAACCCGCACCTCTCCCTCGCTCAGCCCGCATCTCTCCCTCACTCAACCCGCATCTCTCCCTCGCTCAGCCCGCACCTCTCCCTCGCTCAGCCCGCATCTCTCCCTCGCTCAGCCCGCATCTCTCTTTCGCTCAACCCGCATCTCTCCCTCGCTCAGCCCGTATCTCTCCCTCCCTCAGCCCGCATCTCTCCCTCACTCAACCCGCATCTCTCCCTCGCTCAGCCCGCACCTCTCCCTCGCTCAGCCCGCACCACTCCCTCGCTCAGCCCGCACCTCTCCCTCGCTCAGCCCGCATCTCTCCCTCGCTCAGCCCGCATCTCTCCCTCGCTCAGCCCGCATCTCTCCCTCGCTCAGCCCGCATCTCTCCCTCGCTCAGCCCGCATCTCTCCCTCGCTCAGCCCGCATCTCTCCCTCGCTCAGCCCGCATCTCTCCCTCGCTCAACCCGCATCTCTCCCTCCCTCAGCCCGCATCTCTCCCTCACTCAACCCGCATCTCTCCCTCGCTCAGCCTGCACTTCTCCCTCGCTCATCCCGTATCTCTCCCTCCCTCAGCACGCATCTCTCCCTTGCTCAGCCCGCATCTGTCCCTCGCTCAGCCCGCATCTCTCTTTCGCTCAACCCGCATCTCTCCCTCGCTCAGCCCGTATCTCTCCCTCCCTCAGCCCGCATCTCTCCCTCCCTCAGCCCGCATCTCTCCCTCGCTCAGCCCGCACCTCTATCTCGCTCAGCCCGCACCTCTCCCTCGCTCAGCCCGCACCTCTCCCTCGCTCAGCCCGCACCTCTCCCTCGCTCAGCCCGCATCTCTCCCTCGCTCAGCCCGCATCTCTCCCTCGCTCAGCCCGCATCTATCCCTCACTCAGCCCGCATCTCTCCCTCGCTCAGCCCGCATCTCTCCCTCGCTCAGCCCGAATCGCTCCCTCGCTCAGCCCGCACCTCTCCCTCGCTCAACCCGCACCTCTCCCTCGCTCAGCCCGCACTTCTCCCTCGCTCAGCCTGCACTTCTCCCTCGCTCAGCCTGCACTTCTCCCTCGCTCAGCCCGCATCTCTCCCTCCCACAACCCGCATCTCTCCCTCCCACAACCCGCACCTCTCCCTCGCTCAGCCTGCACTTCTCCCTCGCTCATCCCGTATCTCTCCCTCCCTCAGCCCGCATCTCTCCCTCCCTCAGCCCGCATCTCTCCCTCGCTCAACCCGCATCTCTCTTTCGCTCAACCCGCATCTCTCCCTCGCTCAGCCCGCATCTCTCCCTCGCTCAGCCCGCATCTCTCCCTCGCTCAGCCCGCATCTCTCCCTCGCTCAGCCCGCATCTCTCCCTCACTCAGCCCGCATCTCTCCCTCCCTCAGCCCGCATCTCTCCCTCACTCAGCCCGCATCTCTCCCTCCCTCAGCCCGCATCTCTCCCTCCCTCAGCCCGCATCTCTCCCTCGCTCAGCCCGCATCTATCCCTCACTCAGCCCGCATCTCTCCCTCGCTCAGCCCGCATCTCTCCCTCGCTCAGCCCGCACCTCTATCTCGCTCAGCCCGCACCTCTCCCTCGCTCAGCCCGCACCTCTCCCTCGCTCAGCCCGCACCTCTCCCTCGCTCAGCCCGCATCTCTCCCTCGCTCAGCCCGCATCTCTCCCTCGCTCAGCCCGCATCTATCCCTCGCTCAGCCCGCATCTCTCCCTCGCTCAGCCCGAATCGCTCCCTCGCTCAGCCCGCACCTCTCCCTCGCTCAGCCCGCACCTCTCCCTCGCTCAGCCCGCACTTCTCCCTCGCTCAGCCTGCACTTCTCCCTCGCTCAGCCTGCACTTCCCCCTCGCTCAGCCCGCATCTCTCCCTCCCACAACCCGCATCTCTCCCTCCCACAACCCGCACCTCTCCCTCGCTCAGCCTGCACTTCTCCCTCGCTCATCCCGTATCTCTCCCTCCCTCAGCCCGCATCTCTCCCTCCCTCAGCCCGCATCTCTCCCTCGCTCAACCCGCATCTCTCTTTCGCTCAACCCGCATCTCTCCCTCGCTCAGCCCGCATCTCTCCCTCGCTCAGCCCGCATCTCTCCCTCGCTCAGCCCGCATCTCTCCCTCCCTCAGCCCGCTTCTCTCCCTCCCTCAGCCCGCATCTCTCCCTCACTCAGCCCGCATCTCTCCCTCCCTCAGCCCGCATCTCTCCCTCCCTCAGCCCGCATCTCTCCCTCCCTCAGCCCGCATCTCTCCCTCCCTCAGCCCGCATCGCTCCCTCCCTCAGCCCGCATCTCTCCCTCCCTCAGCCCGCATCTCTCCCTCCCTCAGCCCGAATCGCTCCCTGCCTAATTTCCGACCTGTTCACCATTCCCATCTCTTTCACCCCTCTAATGTCGCTCGTGAGGGAAGTTGATGAAAAGGCTGAATTTCTCCCCCAAAATACCT
Organism: Scyliorhinus torazame; assembly: GCF_047496885.1. Taxonomy (NCBI): domain Eukaryota; kingdom Metazoa; phylum Chordata; class Chondrichthyes; order Carcharhiniformes; family Scyliorhinidae; genus Scyliorhinus; species Scyliorhinus torazame. The sequence continues at coordinate 89,827,383 of NC_092717.1, forward strand.
ACCTATTCACAGGCTTTTTGGAAGCAGCAGCAATTGTGTTTCAGAGGCCAGTCCATTAGGCCATGCCCACCAATAACAAAACGTGAGGGTTTGAAGAGGTCTCACAGCTGTCAGAAATCAGTTCATGATTCACATCAGGCCTTAAAGCTTCCTAGCTCACAACCTCACTGGGGGTTCCGACCCAAAGTTTGGAAAGGCCTGGCCTAGGATATGTATAAACTTGGCTATCGGAAAAAAAGGAGTGCAATGACATCAATTGTACCATGAATGATAACAATAAAGAGAAGAAAGAACACTCAATTGATCAATTTAGGGTGAAATTTGACCTCATTAATCCCATTTTCCAAGCTATGGTAATATCTGATACAGCTTTGAATTGTCCTCTCCTGTTGGCTCATGGAGGACAACTGATCTTAATGCTGCCGCAGTTCCAGAAGTTCCATTGGGTTAGAGTCCTCCTCGAATCTTAGTCCTCATTGTGCATTGTCTTGTCCTGTGGAGAGATAAAGTTGCTGAGTACTTCGGGCAAGATAGACCATGAATGTGTGTCCTCTGCTTGTTGTGTGGGATGCTGAGGGAGAGACAAAGCGGTGACTGTTATGAGGAGGTTTTGATTTTAGAGCATCTGTATGGAGGGCTAGGTGAGGAGCGAGCCATGACAGAGTGGGTTTTTGTGCAAAGGCTAGGAGGTTTGAGAAGAATTCTGCTTGTGGGTGCTGTGATGGGAGAAGTGAGTGTAATAAGACTGAGAAGTGTTCTAGTGTGGCCGTCTGCTTGATGATGGAGTGTACGAAGAAAAGTGGAGAATTGTTAAAAGTGGGCAGAGGAGGAGGTCATTGAAATACTTCCTGGTCTGGATGCAGGTTCAGGAGTGATGCTGTTGGAATTGATGAACCCAATGATCTATTCCCATATTTAGTGTACTGGGGGATTTGCCTTCAACGTATGCTAACTCAGTTTCTTGCTGCACCTTTCCAACAGCAAAATCCCTCAATGCAGTGCAACCTGCTTTAAGAGGTGACTCTCAGGGCAGCACGGTGGCACAGTGGTTAGCACTGCTGCCTCACGGCGCTGAGGTCCAATGTTCAGCCCTGGCTCTGGGTCACTGACTGTGTGGAGTTTGCACATTCTCCCCGTGTTTGCGTGGGTTTCACCCCCACAACCCAAAGATAGGCAGCAAAGTAGCACAGTTGCTTCTCAGCTCCAGGGTCCTAGGTTCGATTCCCGGCCGGGTCACTGTCTGTGCAGAGTCTGCACGTTCTCCCCGTGTCTGTGTGGGTTTCCTTCGGGTGCTCCGGTTTCGTCCCACAGTTCAGTGATGTGCAGGTTAGGTGGATTGGCCATGCTAAATTGCTCCTTAATTGGAAAAATGAATTAGGTACTCTAAATTTAAAAAAAAAAGAAGCGGATTCTCACTTCAAATAAGCCTTTGGTTAGTTGACTAAAATTGTGGTCTGGCAGTGGCTGATGAGAGCTGTGGTTTTCTGCAGTATCAGTAAATCAGTTGGGAAGTCTCTGGTGAGATAATGATGAGGCTGGGAACTAAAATATCTCAGCCAGTTTTTGGAGGCATTGAGTGCGTTTTGAACTGACAAGAAAACCTTAAATAAATTGACTTGTTCATTCAAGGGTAAATACATTTTTAACAGCGTAATAAGTTGGATATTTTTTTTAAAAACTTTTTGTATCTTATCTCTCACCCAATTTTCTTTCCCTCTTTATTTTCCTTTCTTTACCCAAGTTGGCATTAAATGAACAATTCTAACTTGCACTTCCTGGTATAGAATCTCAGGGAGGGATTCTTTGGCCGCGCCCACCCGGTGACCGGATTCCCTCCCGAGGCTATCGGACCTTTAGAATATAATAATAATTTTTATTGTCACAAGTAGGGTTACATTAACACTGCAATGAAGTTACTGTGAAAAGCCCCTAGTCGCCACATTCCAGCGCCTGTTCGGGTACACAGAGGAAGAAGTCAAAATGTCCAAATTACCTAACAGCACGTCTTTCGGGACTTGTCGGAAGAAACCGGAGAACCCAGAGGAAACCCATGCAGACACAGGGAGAACGTGCAGACTCCGCACAGACAGTGACTCTAGCCGGGAATTGAACCTGGCACCCTGGCGCTGTCAAGCAACAGTGCTAAACACTGTGTGACCGTGCTGCCCATGGTCACCGTCCCGTCCGTGGTGATCTTGTGGCAGGCGCGTCCGAAGAATCCAGCCCTTTGTGTCTCAGACATGCCCACTAGACATGCACACATGCTCTCTCTCTATCCATTCGAACCCAGAGGTGAGGGGAGAGAGTTATAGAGTTGAAAGACTAGGTAACTGAACATGTGGCCACCGTTGGTGCATGATTAAAAGCTGGGATGTTCAAGCGACAAAGTTTGATGAGCGCAAACATCTTGGAGAGTTGTTTGGCTGGAAGAGATTACTGAGATAGGGATAGGGAAGAGCGAGTCCATGCACAAAAAGGATGAAATATTAAAATTACGACATTGCTTGACTGAGAGCTTCTGTAGGAAAGTGAGCACAAGGGTTATGGGTAAACCAGACTTGGTGCACATTAACACAAGGACAGCATAATTTTGGATGGCCAAAAATCTATGGAGGGTAGAATATGGGAGGCCAGTCAGGGGCCATTGGAATAGTCAAGTCTACAGGTACAAAGGCACAAATGAAGGTTTCAGCAGCACATGAACTGAGATGGGATGGAGTCGGGTGATGTTACAGAGGCAAAAATAGATCTTAGCGATGCCATAAAAATGTGGTTGGGATCAAATACAACACAAAATTTGTGAACAGACTGCTTTTGTCTCATCTTTCCAATATTTAATGGGAGGACATTTCTGCTCCTGTAGCTACCTGGGTTGGCCACTTCCTGATTTTAAGATGGAGATCCGCTAAGAATGCAGGGAAATTCAGCCAATGCAGGAAAAACAAACAGGTGCAAAGTTTCCTGTAATCAGAACTTGCAGGAACCCAGACAGCACTGAAACTAACAACCATCTACATATTAATGAGCGATCCCCGGGAACAATTGGAAACAGTTGAGGTAAACAAGGCCAAGCCAGACTCCTCGGCGCCAGCAGGAGCCAAGACAAAGGAAGGCCAACGGACACTTAAGAACCGCCCAGCGATCAGGGAACAGCTCCAGTATTGGAGAAATCGATCCAAGTTTTTTTTCAGAACTTAGTCCGATCACTTGGAACCAGGTACGGGGTCCGCCCAAAAGGGCGTGAAGCCCCTAGGGTCTATAAAATAGAGTCCCCAAGTTCAATTCATCCTTCTTGGCAGGGTCTCTCAGCAGCTCGAAACAACCGTTGAACGTGACCTGCCTAGTAGCTGCACCAACCAAGTAAGTCTCCAGTCAACGCACGCTACGAGACTGGCGCTCCTAGCTACCAGTCTATACGAGCTTTGAAGCCTGCAGACTCAGAATCGAACAAAAGGCCATTTGTTCCCCTGACCTGGTGGGCCAGTTCCAAAGCTAAGTATAGGCCTTTTAGTGTTAGAGATAGTCTAGTAAGTAGAGTTTTATACATGAGTAGTGATTGACTGTGTATAATAAATGTGTTCTGATTTGAAACGTACTAACTGGTGTATTGAGTTATTGATCAGCACTTGAACTTGAACCTCGTGGTGGTATCATAAAGATACCTGGCGACTCTCGAGCAAAGGTTATAAATCAGAGCAAATTAAGTAAAGACACAACGAGCAACCAACCAACTAAGAGCCAACCAAAACTTATCAACACTTACTGGCGACATCTGACAGATGCCGACTTAGAAGTGGCCTAACCACTCCGGGAGAACCCAAAATTTGAATTGAGAATCCAATTGAGAACAGAAACATTCACAAGTGTTCAAGCAGGTCTGATCAATCCTCATAATTCGGAAGCGTGCTAATGCATGCATAACTAACAGGGCTATGAGGTAAAACTGATAGATTTTGTTGCGAAAAACTGTCGGGAGTTTGTATTCCGGAAAATAGCGAATGTCGTACCCGTGTTTACTGCACCGCCTTAGTACCCCTCGTTCCAAATTTTAAAAGAGAGCATTCTGATAGGAAAAATGGCAATGAAGGCAATGGAACGCCTTATGAACCCTCAAGAATTTGTGGTCGCAGTGACCAGCAGCAGAGTAGGTCAGTGTCCCGTTTGGGAAGTTGTGATTAGAAGGTACCTCAAAGGGAAGGGATGGCCCCTTTGGAGTGACTTTTGTTCAAATGAGGAAACGGGTCCCGGGAGTATAGGACATACTTGGTGGAGAACCTGAGCGAAATCCATAAGAAGAGGTTAGGGAAAGCTCGCAACCTGATGGCAATCGTGTCCTGTCTGGCACAATTGCGAGGCACAGAGGAGGTCGTTCGGACGCTCCGCAAAGAGATAGAAGAGAGACATCGAATGAGCAAGGTCGATGTTAGTGAGATCGAGAGAGAGAATATAGAATTGAGAAGGAAGTTGGCAGCAAGGGACGTAGAGGTGGATGATGCCAAGAGGGCACACCAGTCTTGTCTAGCGCATCTGAGCAGCTTCCAAACCCAATACGATGAGGTCTTTCAGGACACGCAACGTGCAGTCCTGGGAAAAGAAGAGACAGAGAAACAGGTAGAGGCATTGCAAAGGCAGTGCAGCGATCTAAAAGCAGCGTTAAGAGCACTCCATGCTGCCACCACGGAGCACAGACAAAGATCAGTGGATCATGCAAAATGCCGGAAGCAGATTGCGGAACTGCAGTCTTTGCTTTCGGTGCAAAATGGGTTTCAAAGCACCTTTGAATCCCAATTAGATGAAGAAGACGGCCCGGATTGGGAAGAACTAATCAAAACTGCGCATAGATATGTACAGGGACCATGTGCGCAAGGAAAGCCCCAAAGGAGAAAAGCACCCCAACCCCCCACAGACCAGATAGATCAGGCACCCATGAATCCAGTAACTACCCACCGCTCAGTCATATCGGACGGAGACGCGGAATTCCTTTACACCACCCCCTTAACCGTGACCCAATTACGGGACGCGTGCAAAAAGATCACACCGTTCCTCCCCACCTCAGACCCCCACCACTTCTTTGCTAGAGTGAAGCAGCAGGCGATCATGTACGGCCTGGATGAGCGTGAGCAAGTGAAGCTCACAGTTCTAAGCTTAGACCCTTCTGTTGTAGCAGCCCTTCCCGACCCACAGAATGTAGGAGGAGGCACCCTTGCAGAGATGCACACGGCGATCCTAGACGCGATCGGTTTTAACAGAGGTGACCCAGTAGAAGGCCTGAATAAGTGCAGGCAGAAGAAAACAGAACACCCCACAGCGTTTGCTGGATGCCTGTGGATCCATTTTACAGCCGTTTTCAGAAACTTTGACCGCGCCCATTTGTCCCCAGACAACATGGCCAAATGGACACACACCCTTATCTCCCCCGCCACAAATGCAGGACAAAATGCTTGTACTAATTATGACCCCCTCGGAAGAAATGCACAACGAAAAGTGGGTTTTAAAAAGGTTGTCCCGCTCCTGGGAGCAATCTGTCCACAACAAACCCGCGATTAGAAAACCCGAAGAACAGCAGGCAGAGGCAGATATTCATCAATTAAAGCGCACCAGAAGCCCGCATGGGTGAACGAAGGCATGAACAGCCCCCCACAGAAACCACAGGAGTATTACAACTAAGGACAATTAGGTCACTTTGCACGAGAGTGCAATGCCCCACGAAAGCCACAGAAAGCCCAACAGGCAGGCACTCTGAATAGAAACAGGATAAAGCCCATACATAATGTAAGCACCCGTTCAGACCAGACAGACATGAACGGAACTGACTGACGGTGTTCGGGCTCCCTCACCTAGGTCTGCGACACCCTTTGGGATAGGTCCGGCCGACCAGTCGTTGCAGCGAAAATACGGGACAGCCCATTGAATTTCTCTGGGACACAGGAGGGTCCCGCACCACAATTAATTCCTCCACCATGTTCCAAAAAGACACGTGGCCCACTACAGCCACAATCACCCTCCGTGGCTTCACAGGCCACTCACAACAGGGACACATCACAGCCCCTGTACCCATTCAAATTGGCAACATTACAACAAAACACCCCCTAGTTTTGGTCGATCTGCCCCACACAGCAGAACACATTTTGGGCATCGATTTCATGAACTCCCACAACCTGTCATTTGACCCAGTAAATCAATGTGTCTGGAAAATGACAAAGTCAGCAAGAGCCCCCGCAACACTCACAGTAGATGAGTATGCCAATAAGATTAGCGCAGTCGGCGATTTTTGGTTTGACCCGACCCCGATTAGCGCAGACAAACAGGTTAGGGCATTTCTCCAGAAAAACAGGACCACATTTGCAAGTCATAAACATGACTGCGGCAGGATGGCATGTTCGGTTCAAATAACAGGACCTGACCCAGAAGCAATATGGATTTCCCCAAGAGGCAGAGGGAGAAATCTCAAAAGTTACTGATAGTTTATTAGAACAAGGCATACTTAGATCAGTAGCCTCTACTAATAATGCCCCGATTTGGCCAGTGAGAAAGCCCGATGGATCATGGCGACTGACCATCGATTACCGGGAACTCAAAAAAGTCACCCCGCAGCAGTCCCCACGGTAGCCACAAGTTCCGAGACCATGCTAAAACAGGGACTCAACTCACGATATTTTATGGTTTTGGACGTCAGTAATGGATTCTGGTCCATTCCATTGGCAAAAGCGTGCCAATACAAATTTGCCTTCACTTTTAAAGGTCAGCAGTACACGTGGACATGCTATCCACAAGGATTCCACAAGTCCCCCTCCATTTTCCACCGACAGCTGGCCAATGGTTTATCAAAATTTTCTCCTCCCGAATATCTGGTCCAGTATGTAGACGACCTATTACTGCAGACAGACACCAAGGCAGAGCACATCGCGCTATTGTCCGAACTCCTGGAACTTCTACAGCGAATTGGATGTAAAGTGAACCCCAAGAAAGCCCAAATTTTGGAAAACAAAGTGGTATATTTGGGAACGATTATCACGCATGGTAAATGAATGATCGAGCATAAAATAATTGACTCGATTGTCAAATTGCCCCTTCCCCAGAATGTTTCTGCCCTCCGGTCATTTTTAGGACTGGTTGGCTACTGTCAAAACCATATTGACTGTTTCGCCACCAAAGCAGCACCCCTCTCGGAACTCCTAAAGAAAGGAGCCCCTTGGGAATGGCTTCCCCGGCATACGGATGCTGTAGATGTTTTAAAGCGCGCACTCATTGCAGCCCCCGCACTACAGGTTCCAGACCCGCTTTGCCCTATTCTATAGAGATAGCGAGTACAGATCGTACCCTTTTGGCCATGCTCCTCCAGGAACGGCACGACCAGTTAAGACCCGTAGCTTACGCCTCCAGAGTTTTAGATCCTGTGGAGCAGGGATTTTCGGCCTGTGAAAGGCACCTGCTCGCAGTTTTCTGGGCAGTTCAATACTTTACATATATCACCGGACTAAACCCCATCACAATCCTCATGGAACACACCCCCACCCAACTTTTACTAGACGGACGACTTAAGGACGGTACAGTAAGCCAGATCAGAGCAGCCAGATGGACCCTTCTTTTGCAGGGACGGGACATCACTGTTAAAAGGACGAAGACCCACACTTTCCTAGCCGACAACCTTCAGTACCCAGGCACCCCCCACGAATGTGAAATCATCTCACCGCACCACAACACAGGCCCCTTTATCGCGAAAACACCCCCCAAAAGGATAGGTAGTTCACCCCAGAGCCCCCAGCGCACAGACATGTGCGCACCGTTGAGAATATATGTGGATGGTTCTTCCACTGTATTAAACGGGAAGCACATTACAGGATGCGGCATCTGTGTTGGGGACGCGCCCTAGAAGAAATCTCGTTAAAACTGCCAGGACACTTAGGCACGCAGGCGGCTGAACTAGCAGCCGTGGCGTACATTGTAGATCACCCAGATTCCTTCCCCAGCCCAGCAAACATATACTCGGACAGCCTCTATGTCTGTAACAGCCTCACAGAATTCCTACCCCTGTGGTAAGCAAGAGGATTTGCTTCCGCGGACGGAAAACCCCTCCCTTCAGCCCCATTGCTCCGGCACATTTTGGACAAAGCACAGGACAGAATATTTGGTATTACTAAAGTACGAAGTCACCACCGTTCCTCCCCACCTGGAAATGTAAAAGCCGACGCACTGGCTAAAGCAGGTTCCAGACATGGATATTTTTGGAACCCCCCGAAAGTGAATGCAGTTCAGGTCTCACAGACAAATATCGAAGATTTAGTGCAGGCCCAGAAGCAAGATCGTAATCTCAGGGAGATTTTAAAAGGAAAATTTCCAGCCCCATACGATAGGTTTAAAAATGCACTGACCACACATGACGGTGTGGTCCTAAAAGACACCATTTATGTGGTTCCTGAACAGGTCAGGAATCAGCTTATTTGTTTGTTCCATGATAGTCATGGGCATCAGGGAATTGACCCCAATACAGCCCACCTCAGGCAGCTCTGTTGGTGCCCGAATTTAAAGGAAGACGTCACGCACTATGTTGAAAATTGCCTTATCTGTGCCCTAAACAATCCGGACAGATATGCGAGGAAAGCTCAGCTTAGCCAAACCCGCCCCGTTAATGGCCCCTGGACTAACCTCCAGATTGATTTTATAGGACCATTGCCCCCTTGCAGGAATGGTCACAAGTACGTGTTAGTTGTTATAGACACGTTTACGAAATGGGTAGAAGCGTTCCCATCTAGAACAAACACGGCAAAGACTACCGCTAAGATTTTAACCCACCACATCTTTACGAGATGGGGACTCCCCCGCAGCATTGAATCCGACCAAGATTCCCATTTTACGGGACGTGTCATGAAGAACGTCCTCACGATATTTGGCATTACCCAAAAATTCCACATCGACTCGACTCCACCCCCGAACTCTAGACTCCGCCCTGGAACACCCACAGACAGTAGCGACAGCGACTGTGTCACAGACGATAGCCACAGCATGCCTCCTTACTATCCCTATGCAACAGGCCCCACACCCAGCGAATCTGAACACGATTCGAGAGATCCCTTCCTGATCACATTCCTTAACAAACCTCACCAAAGACCACCGCCCTACGGTGATGACGCCGACTACATCTCCACAGAATTAGACACAACTGTTTGGCACTATGACAATTCGTACAGGCTCATCCGAAACGACGAGATGGACCCTGAGTCACACCATGCAGCTTTAGCAACCCTCATCTATTCAAGAGTATGGCATCTGGGAGAAGATGATGACATTGAGTCTGACTCCCAAAACGAGAACCCCTTTGCGACCCTGTTCGCAACTGATAGCCGAGGTGTCCAGATGATGTTTTAAACAGAACCGCTTGGGAGAAATGGTGTCCTTTCTGATGGAACCTGTACCATGTTTGTTGAATGTTTGTTCGTTAATGTCATCGTTAAGTGTTGTGTGTAAACTCAAAAGTTTTCACGGCCCCACGTCACCACTCTTTAACGCCCGCCGGCTGTTAATGGAACAAGTTTGTCCCAGACAATAGTTCAGAGGAACTAGTCTGTCGACAGAAAATTGTTAAAGGTACAAGTTTGTCCCAGACAATAGTTCAGAGGAACTAATCTGTCGACAGAACCCAACTCATATTTGCTCTCCTAATTCGAGAAGCAGCCACCCACGACGACCACATTCTTACCCGTTCTTGCCGGTTGCTCAGGCAGTGGCGAAACGGCATTGGTCCCCGCCCTGCCTGAGGACCCCCCTCTGGTCAGCTACGCTCGGGTAGAGCACATACGGCATTGATCACCGTCCTCCCCGGGGATTCCATCCAAATCTTACCCGCCGCGGCCCATACGCACCCCATTTTGGCTCGTTACATTCAAAATTCTTTTGTTTGGTTTCGGCAACCCTTAGGTTGCTTCCCTCTGCTATTTACATCCTCAAACACTGGGATGGTAAATCACACAGGCTGAGAGACGGCTCGCAGTATGGCAGTATTTTCTGAGATGTCTAGTCCAAATTTTTGGTTTAAAAAAAAAATGAGGGAATCACACATGGTGACCAATTATAAAGGGAAATTGGCACTAAAAGACAGACATACTAACGTACAAGATATTAAACCAGATAGTAACAGAAACTATGCTTGATCCACAGAATTCCAGAAGCTCCAGGAAGAGAGAAGAGACGAAAAGGAAGAGAAGAAAGAAGAGAACAATGAAGACATCATACGTGTTTTTCGTTATCATTATAATTTGTATTTGGTTACGGGCACACACGAACCCCCTGACCCCAACCCCCCGACCGTCAATGATTCACTTCCCCAGAGCACCCAGAGCCCAGTGGTAAGTAACAACGCACCATCATGGTGTGATAGGCTTATAACGTGGTACTCCCTTTCATATGTAATTAAATCCCTTTTAGCATTGGCGATATTCTGCAGCATCGTGCAGACTATCCGCATGAGAAATGGCAAAGGAGAGCCTACCGCTCTCGCACCCCGGTATACAGGATGAGATCCCCTATTTTTGGTTTTCACCAGGCCCCCGAACCCCTAGATCTACAATAAAGGACATTCGTTTTGCGTCATTTGTGAATAAAGAACTATGTCTCATTTGCAACTGAAAGATTGTACAACTCTGTGTTTGACCGCCAAGCCAGAGGAAAATGTGAATGTTGCTATTATTTTTGTATTGTTAGGAAGTTAGTATGATTGGATGTTTAAGTGAGTGTAGTTTATGGAAGATAGTTAGAGGTACCGTTTTTTTCATATGTTGTATTACATGCCCCAGTTGTGACATAGCGCCACTTAGAATTGTCAGTTAAAACTTTTGTGCATGTTTCCGGTTGCGGCAGGGATGAGCTAGCCGCAAGTTTCGGCGGCTCCAGCTCCGACGGATCTTCGGGCTCTTTTAAGAGCCCCAACGGGGACTTTGCCGGCCGAAAAACCCGGTGTGAGGTGCGTGGGAAGGGAGTCCCCCCCGAACGACGGTGGGAAAAACCGGCGGCGGCGGATGCACCTCAAAGAATCTTCAACCACAAGGTCAGAGGGAGTGGAGAACAAAATAGCGGCGGAGAAATCGCAGGCGACATGGGGGCCTGAGCAGGATGAAGTAGTGAGACGGTGCGTGGATCTGCTGAAGAAGGAGGTACTGACCCCGATGTTACAGGCAATTGAGGGGCTTAAGGAGACTTTAAAGACCCAGGAGACTGAGCTTCGCGTGGTGGAGCAGAAGGTGTCAGGTATTGAGGACAAGATCCTGGGCCTGGCGGTTAAGACTCAGACGCACAAGGCACTTCATAAAAAGTGTGCTGACAGGATTGAGGCCCTTGAAAATGGAGCGCGAAGGAAGAACCTTAGGATACTAGGTCTCCCGGAGGGTGTGGAAGGAGTGGACTGTGGACCGTACGCAAGTAAGATGCTGAGCTCACTGATGGGTGCTGAGGCCCCTGCGGGCCCCATGGAGGTGGAGTGGGCAAATCGGATCCCGGCGAGAAGACCAAAAGCGGGAGAACCACCGAGGGCGATAATCGTGCGATTCTACCGCCTTAAGGACAGAGAAGAGGTCCTGAGATGGGCTAAAAAGGTGCGGAATAGCAGATGGGAGAATGCTGTGGTAAGGATATACCAGGATTGGAGTGCGGAGGTGGCGAGAAGGAGGGCGAGCTTCAACCGAGCCAAAGAGGTTTTGCACAAAAGGAAGGTGAAGTTTGGGATGCTGCAGCCGGCAAGACTATGGGTCACGTATCAGGAGAGACACTATTATTTCGAGATGGTGGAGGAAGCATGGTCCTTCATCAATGAAGAGAAACTGGACCGGAACTGAGGGACTGATGCTGCAGGGAACTGTTATTGTTGTTTTTGTTATTGTTTTTGATAATGTGATGGTGAAAGTTAATTGAGAAGTAAACAGGGAAGGGGGGGGGACACTGGGGAAATGTGGGCGCCGGTGAGGGGGGAAAGGCGGGACATAGTCGGAGAATGGGGAAGGAGAGGGGGAGGGGAAAGGGAGCTGCGCCATAAGAGGCGGGTCAGGTAAAGGGATGTTCCCGCGCCAGAAAGAATAAGGCGGGAAAACAGGCGCAAGGCGGATGGGAGTTCCCTCACACCGGGGGGGTCGAGGAGCGAGCAGGAGTAGCTGGGGTCAGTTGAAGTCAGCTGGCTTACGGAAGTTATATGGAGGGAGCAATCAAGCTAGATAGGGATCTAGCGGGGGGGGGGGGGGGGGGGGGACAACTGGGTTGCTGCTGCGGAAATCCAAAAGGAAATGGCTAAAGAGTGGGTGGTCGGGGGCGGAGTGCGACGCTGGGGGAGCGAGCGGGAGCGCGGAGGCGGGATATGGGACTGGCCTAGAGAAGGTAATGGCTAGTCGACACGGGAGGGGGGCAGGTAGCCCCCCAGTGAGGCTGATCACGTGGAATGTGAGAGGCCTGAATGGACCGATAAAAAGGGCCCGAGCGCTCGCGCATTTGAAAGGACTAAGGGCAGACGTGGTTATGCTCCAAGAGACGCACCTAAAGGTGGCGGACCAAGTTAGGCTAAGGAAAGGATGGGTGGGACAGGTGTTCCACTCAGGACTGGACGCAAAGAACAGAGGGGTGGCCATTTTGGTGGGGAAACGGGTAGCATTCGAAGCAAAGAACATTGTAGCAGATAGTGGAGGTAGATATGTAATGGTGAGTGGTAGGCTGGAGGGAATGGAGGTCGTGTTGGTTCATGTGTATGCCCCAAATTGGGATGATGCGGGGTTCATGAGACGGCTGCTGGGGCGTATTCCGGACCTGGAGGCAGGAAATTTGATTTAAGGAGGGGACTTCAATACGGTGCTGGACCCGGGGCTAGATAGATCCAGCTCAAGGACCGGAAGAAGGCCGGCAGCGGCCAAGGTACTTAAGGGGTTTATGGATCAAATGGGGGGAGTGGATCCATGGCGATTTCTTAGACCCAGGGCTAGGGAGTATTCCTTCTTCTCCCACGTCCATAAAGTGTACTCCCGGATAGATTTTTTTGTTTTAGGAAGGTCGTTGATCTCTAGGGTGGAAGAAGCTGAATACTCAGCCATAGCGGTTTCGGACCATGCCCCACATTGGGTGGACCTGGAAGTAGGAGAGGACAGGGAGCAGAGAACACTCTGGCGATTAGATGTGGGACTAATGGCGGATGAGGGAGTGTGTGCAAGAGTGAGGGGGTGTATTGAGAGATACCTGGAGGTCAATGACCACGGCGAGGTCCCTGTGGGAGTGGTCTGGGAAGCACTAAAAGCGGTGGTCAGAGGAGAGCTGATTTCTATTGGGGCCCACAAAAGGAAAACAGAGGCCAAGGAAAGGGATAGATTACTGGGGGAGATTTTAAGGGTGGACAGGGAATTTGCAGAGACCCCGGAGGAGGAGCTGTACAGGGAGAGGAGACGACTCCAGACCGAGTTTGACCTTCTGACCACCAGAAAGGCGGAGGTACTGTGGAGGAAGGCACAGGGGAGGAGGTATGAATATGGGGAAAAGGCTAGTCGCCTGTTGGCGCACCAACTGCGAAAGAGGGCAGCAGCGAGGGAGATAGGAGGAATTAGGGATGAAAGGGGAGACACTGTGCGAAGGGCAGGAAAGATAAATGAGGTGATTAAGACCTTATATGAAGAACTGTATAGGTCTCAGGCCCCAGAGGGAGAGGAGGGGATGCGGCAGTTCCTGGACCAATTGAGGTTCCTGAAAGTGGAGGAGCGGGGGGTGGTAGGCCTGGGGGCGCCGATTGAGGTGGACGAGGTTATTCAGGGACTGGGAAGCAGGGAAGGCCCCGGGGCCGGACGGGTTCCCGGTGGAATTCTACAGAAAATATGTGGACTTGTTGGCCCCGTTGTTGGCGAGGACGTTCAATGAGGCCAGGGAAGGGGGACTCTACCCCCGACGATGTCGGAGGCGACGATATCGCTAATTTCGAAGAGGGACAAAGATCCGTTGCAGTGCGGTTCCTATAGACCTATTTCACTATTGAACGTGGACGCCAAATTGCTGGCAAAGGTGCTGGCATCGAGGATAGAGGACTGTGTCCCGGGGGTGGTGCACGAAGACCAGACAGGGTTCGTAAAAGGGAGACAATTGAATGTTAACGTGCGACGGCTATTAGGGGTGATAATGATGCCCTCAGTGGAGGGGGAGGCAGAGATAGTGGCGGCAATGGACGCAGAGAAGGCATTTGATAGGGTGGAGTGGGATTATTTATGGGAAGTGTTAAGGAGGTTTGGGTTTGGGAACGGGTTTATTCGCTGGGTTCGATTACTTTATGGGGCACCAACGGCAAGCGTAGTTACAGGTCGACATAGATCGGAGGATTTCCGATTATATAGGGGAACAAGACAGGGATGCCCGCTGTCTCCATTGTTGTTTGCATTGGCAATTGAACCTCTGGCCATGGCGTTGAGAGACTCCAGGAAATGGAGAGGGGTGACTAGAGGGGAAGAAGAACACCGAGTCTCGTTATACGCGGATGACCTATTGTTATACGTGTCGGACCCAGCGGGGGGGATGATAGAGGTTATGCGAATTTTGAGGAGGTTCGGGGAATTTTCGGGGTATAGGTTAAACATGGGGAAGAGTGAATTCTTTGTGATACATCCAGGGGACCAGAGTAGAGAGATAGAAGGCTTACCGCTAAGGAAAGTGGAAAGAAACTTCCGATACTTGGGGATTCAGATCGCTAGGAGCTGGGGAACCTTGCACAGACTTAATCTGACACGGCTGGTAGAACAAATGGAGGAGGACTTCAAGAGGTGGGACATGCAGCCTTTATCGCTGGCGGGCAGGGTGCAAGCAATTAAGATGATGGTCCTCCCGAGGTTCTTATTTGTATTTCAATGTCTCCCTATTTTAATCACCAGGACCTTTTTTAATAAAATAGATAGGAGCATTACGAGCTTTGTGTGGGCAGGGAAAGTTCCGAGAGTAAGGAGGGGGTTCCTTCAGCGCAGTAGGGACAGAGGAGGACTGGCACTACCGAACTTGGGAGATTACTATTGGGCCGCCAATGTGGCAATGATACGTAGTTGGATGATGGAGGGTGAGGGAGCGGCGTGGAAAAGGCTGGAGAGAAGGTCCTGTAAAGGGACGAGTCTAGAGGCGCTGGTGACGGCACCGCTACCGCTCTCACCTAAAAAGTACACCACAAACCCGGTGGTGGCGGCAACACTGAACATATGGGGACAGTGGAGGCGACAGAGAGGGGTGCGGGGAGCCCTGGTGGGGTCCCCTATCAGGAACAACCATAGGTTCGCCCCAGGAAGAATGGATGGAGGATTTCAGAGCTGGTACCAGTTGGGAATTAGGACGGTGGGAGATTTATTCATAGATGGGACTTTTGCGAGCTTGGGAGCACTGGAGGAAAAGTATAAGTTACCCCGGGGAAATTTCTTGAGATATATGCAGGTGAGGGCGTTTACTAGACAACAGGTGAGGGAATTTCCGCGGCTCCCGACACGGGATACAGGACAGGGTGCTTTCAGGGGTGTGGGTCGGAGAGGGCAAGGTGTCAGAGATTTACAGAGAGATGAGGGAAGAGGGGGAGGAGTCGGTGGGCGAACTAAAAGGAAAGTGGGAAGAAGAACTAGGGGAGGAGATAGAGGAGGGTATGTGGGCTGATGCCCTAAGCAGGGTAAACTCCTCTTCCTCATGCGCCAGGCTTAGCCTGATTCAATTGAAGGTGCTACATAGAGCACACATAACGGGGGCAAGATTGAGCAGGTTCTTTGGAGTGGAGAACAGATGTGGGAGGTGTGGCGGGAGCCCGGCAAACCACGCACATATGTTTTGGGCGTGCCCGGCACTGGTAGGATATTAGAAGGGAATGACGGGAGTGATCTCGCAGGTGGTGAATGCCCGGGTCAAACCAAGCTGGGGGTTAGCTCTATTTGGAGTTGCGGAAGAGCAAGGAGTGCAGGAGGCGAAAGAGGCCGATGTCGTGGCCTTTGCGTCCCTCGTAGCCCGGCGCAGGATCCTACTCATGTGGAAGGAGGCGAAACCCCCTGGACTGGAGGCCTGGGTAAACGATATGGCGGGGTTTATTAAACTGGAGCAGATAAAGTTTGCCCTGAGAGGATCGGCTCAAGGGTTCACCAGGCGGTGGCAGCCATTTCTCGACTACCTAGGGGAACGTTAGAGGGAAGACAGATGACCAGCAGCAGCAACCCAGGGAGAGGGGGGGAAGGAGGTTTAGTTGAGTATAGGTCAACAGAGTATGAGGTTTTGTTACTTGTGTATTATTATCATTATTATTATTGTTAAAAAGTTAAACATTTCTGTTTTGTTATTATCGTTTCGTTTGTTTTGTAAGCGGGAAAAATGATGCTCAGGGAAAAAAAATTTCAATAAAATATATTTTTTAAAAAAACTTTTGTGCATAGTGATGTAGAGGCCATAGAATCATAGAATTTACAGTGCAGAAGGAGGCCATTCGGCCCATCGAATGACCATTTAAATGCCCTTAATGTTGGCGAGTCCACTACTGTTGCAGGCAGGGCATTCCACGCCCTTATTACTCTCTGAGTAAAGAACCTACCTCTTACATCTGTCCTATATCTATCTCCCCTCAATTTAAAGCTATGTCCCCTCATGCTAGCCATCACCATCCGAGGAAAAAGGCCCTCACTGTCCACCCTATCTAATCCTCTGATCATCTTGTATGCCACTATTAAGTCACTTCTTAATCTCTCTAACGAAAACAGCCTCAAGTCCCTCAGCCTTTCCTCATAAGATCGTCCCTCCATACCAGGCAACATTCTAGTAATCCTCTGCACCCTTTCCAATGCTTCCACATCCTTCCTATAATGCGGACTTTGGAATGGGGAGAGGTTGGAGGTGGGGAGCTTGTTTGAAAGGACATTGGCATCAAAGGTTGAGGAGGGGTTTAACGGTGAGAAAGCCAACATCTGAAAAGAGAGAGATGTTAAAAGCCTCTCGAGGCTTGGAATATAACAGCAGGGATGTACTTCTGAAGCTTTGTAAAGCATTAGTTAGGCCCCATTTAGAATACTGTGAGCAATTTTGAGCCCCACACCTCAGGAAGGACATACTGGCACTGGAGCGGGTCCAGCGGAGATTCACACGGATGATCCCAGGAATGGTAGGCCTAACATACGATGAACGTCTGAGGATCCTGGGATTATATTCATTGGAGTTTAGGAGGTTGAGGGGAGATCTAATAGAAACTTACAAGATAATGAATGGCTTAGATAGGGTGGACGTAGGGAAGTTGTTTCCATTAGCAGGGGAGTCTAGGACCCGGGGGCACAGCCTTAGAATAAAAGGGAGTCACTTTAGAACAGAGATGAGAAATTTCTTCAGCCAGAGAGTGGTGGGTCTGTGGAATTCATTGCCACAGAGGGCGGTGGAGGCCGGGACGTTGAGTGGCTTTAAGACAGAAGTTGATAAATTCTTGATTTCTCGAGGAATTTAGGGCTATGGAGAGAGAGCGGGTAAATGGAGTTGAAATCAGCCATGATTGAATGGTGGAGTGGACTCGATGGGCCGAATGGCCATCCTTCCGTTCCTATGTCTTATGGTCTTAAAAAAAAGATCTAACATGGGGGCCAGGAATGGAGGTTGACTGGCAGCAGTTTAGTAGGAAAAGCTTTGAGGGAGGAGGAGGTGGGCCTCATGGACAAATTGTGCTTGGAGAGGCCATGACGAGCAATAGGAGAGAAACTAGAGAAAGATATGAGTTCAGCACTAAGGTAGGGAAGAACTTTAGAGGAGGGTTGGTACGGTAGGTTAGTGGAAGGGAGAGAAATGACAGCAGCAGCTGATCAAGTGGTCTCAGTGTTAGTGACAAAAGTAGTCAAGGGGATAGTGGTATATGGATTGGGGTATTTATGTGGAGGATGAGGTTTAAGGAGGAAAGAGGGCAGCAAATTCAAAGAAGAAAAAGGATGATTATTTACGAAAGTAAAGGTTATAAGCTAGCCTAAATGATAGAAGTGCTGAGTTGAAAGTCTAAGTGACAAATTATGTTTGGTTAAATTTGACATTACATTAGCAGTAATAACAATAGCATTTGATGAAATATAACTTTTTGGAATGGTGTTCTCCGGTAATGTCAAATGCAATATCGTAATCTTATTATTTTTTGCAGCTAGAAAATGTACTGAAGTATGTTTAGCTACTTGCAAGTATTATCTTCCAACCTAAGTTGATGTTTAACCATATTTACAAGTTAGTACTTAAAAAAAATAAATTTAGAGTACCCAATTTTTTTTTTCCAGTTAAGGAGCAATTTAGTGTGGTCAATTCACCTACCCTGCACATCTTTGGGTTATGGGGGTGAAACCCACGCAGACACGGGGAGAATGTGCAATCCCCACAGGGACAGTTACCCAGGGCTGGGTCCTCGGTGCAGTGAGGCAGTAGCGCTAACCACTGCGCCACTGAGCTACCTGTAAAAGTTAGCACTTCTGACTGAATGCTGTAATGTATTTTGAATTGATGTTTTATTTCCTATATTTGTACGGGTATGAATGGCTGTCAACATTTCATGTTCGATGCAGAAATATATGAAAATGCACATTTAAAATGTGCTAACACGGAATCATAGGGAAAACAAATACTTTGATTTTTGAAACTGGTTACTCTTAACTGCAGTCAGAGCACATTTCTTGTTGCATTTCGATTGCTTTGATAATTTACAGAAGTTATGTGTTTTGTGTCATGGATTTTTTAATGATCACCAGTTAGATTTTAGTTGATTTGATTATATATTGTTTGTGATACACCAAATTATTTCTATAAATGCTGTTTAAGATCATTATTATATTTTGAAATAATTTGTAGTTAAGTTACCACTCTCAAAGTCCACATTTGATTTATCCAGAAAAGTAATAAATAGAAACTTATCTTTGTCATTAACATCGCATCTCATAAGATTGATCATTTTATTACAATTATTGGTTAATAATCTTCCATATTTCATGTGGTTTAATATCTAGGATTTGGCAGTGTTACTGTTGTTCGCAGTGGACATGAGTATATTGCAAATTTGCAGGCACTTCATCAGCAATTGGCATTAATCATCCTATATTCGCAAACATTTAAAACGATGGTTGGTGGTGTTAGAAATGAAATGGTCACACTGATGCAGCAGTGGATACTTCTGAGATTAGGACAGTGTGAAGCCGTCATTTTGGGTGCAGTTGATTTGCTTTAGATTATACAAGATGTGAACTATTTTGATGTACATTGCTCTGAAAGATGAGTGGCATTTCATACCCCAATGGCTTATAGTCCATGTTGATATTTAATCGTAAATGTCATTGCTAATGTTGCCTCAGTGTTGACGGCTTTGATATTAAAAGAGTTTTGATCTTTGCCTAACCTTCACTGTACTTAAACTGAAATATTGCAATTCTTTCACTGTGTGGAAGCTGATGTAAGAAGGAAATTCTCATTCTACGTTATTATTCTATGTTATTATTCTTTGAGCACTAAACTCACCCACTATTGACCTGAATCGAGGAGGCTCCTTAATACCTAGAAATGCCAGCACTAAGATTTTTCTGAGTGAATAGTTAATTATTGGTGAACAATTTCTCCAAAATTTTGTTTGTTCCATACCTGCCATTTAAATCTTCAAGTTAATGGACGGCACGGTTGCGCAGCGGTTTGCAGCGCTGCCACACGGCGCTGAGGACCCGGGTTCGAACCCGGCCCCGGGTCACTGTCCGTGCGGAGTCGGCGCATTCTCCCAGTATCCGCATGGTTCTCACCCCCACAGTTCAAAGATGTGCAGGGTAGGTGGATTGGTCATGCTAAATTGCCCCTTAAATTGGAAAATTAATTGGGTACTTTAAATTTAAGAAAAAATCTGCAGGTTGGCGATTGAATTTAATTTTTTTTTTCGAGTATCCAATTCATTTTGGGGCAATTTAGCGTGGCCAATCCACCTACCCTGCACATATTTGGGTTGTGGGGGTTAAACCCACGCAAACACGGGTAGAATGTGCAAACTCCACACGGACAGTGACCCAGGGCCGGGATCAAACCTGCTGTGAGGCAGCAGTGCTACCACTGTGCCGCCGTGCTGCCCTGGTTGGCGATTGAAGTTGAGAGACCTCAGGAGTACTGTAGATTAGTCCACTGCAATTTTTGAAATACGTCACCAATATTGACACCCCAGAACCTGGACCATTGTTTTAAAATACGCTGAAATAGCTTACAATCATAGCACATTTCTGAAATGCCATTTAGACAATAAGACTAATTTTGGAACATTAATTTACTGTGTGCACTTTATAGTATGCATCATAGTAGTGATATATGTGAAGTATATAATATCTCACTGCTACATTATACTGGTCAGGATTTTTGAAATACATGTTCTGTGGACCCTTATTTGGTGTCCCAAAATGCGGAAGGACATAAATACCGGGTCAAGCATGGCTGACATACATCTTTTATTAACAAAGGGTTAATTTACAGGATTCCATTGATGACCCCAAATGTGATTACTCCCCCCTCTCAGCCCCCCGTTATTTAGTTGGCGGTGGAAGGGTACCTCTGGTATGCCGCTAAGTCAGAGAATTCATTATTTTATAAGGACGATTGCACAATGTAAAGGAGGATGTTATTGGGAAAATATGTCAATGTTTGCTGCAGAATTGCAGCCTGTTTCCACCTGGAGAAAGATATCAAGGGCGATTCTCCAATATTGAGGCCAAGTGTTCGTGCCGTCGTGAACGCCGTTGCGTTTCATGATGGCGCGAACAGGGCCCGGGCACGACCTATTCTGGCCCCCATAGGGGGCCAGAACGGCGCTGGAGCGGTTCACGCCACTCCAGCCTCCTTATGCGGCGCTAAATGGACACGGCGCCAACCCGCGCATGCGCAGTTGGGCCAGCTCAATCCTGTGCATGTGCAGTTGGGCCGCGCCATCCTGTGCATGCGTGGGGAACTTCTTTTGTGCGCCGGCCCTGACCCAACATGGGGTCAGTGTTCAGGGGCCGGCTGTGCCGGAGAGTAGGCCTGGGGGGGGAGAGGCCAGCCCACCGATTGTTGGGCCCCGATCGCAGGCCAGACCCCATCGGAGGCCCCCCCCCCCCCCCCCCCCAACCCACCCACCCACAGGCCGCCCCCCAAACGTTCCTGCAGAGTTCCTGCCGGCAGCGACCAGGGGTGAATGACGCCGGCGGGACTCTGTTGTATCGGGGCGGCCGCTCAGCCCATCCGGGCCGGAGAATCGGTGGCCCCGCCGATTCCAGCGGCCAGTAACGCGCCGACGCAAATGGCGCCGATTCTCTGCACCTCGGAGAATTGCGCGTCGGCCCCGTGGCGTGGCTGCGGCGATTCTCCGGCCCCCATTGTTTATACCAGTCAAGGCAAAAAACTGAGAGCTACAAATTGACTGACTGACTTCAACACTAACAAAATTGGGCAAGATCAGCTCACTGCACTGTGTGCCTGGGGACCAAGTATTCAGGACCCAAAATCTGGAAAATTTCCATACACAGCGCACGTTTAGTCCTGAGCTTCCCCGATTTGGGGTCTGGTACCTATAATACATTAGTTGAACTTGTCCCTTGAGAAAAGTATGCTTGTTTTTATACACAAGTGACAAGACTAAAGAGTGCATTTGTATTATATGTTATCAAACTTAGAAAAGAGATAGACAAGCAGTACTGTACTTAATTGCAAACAAGTGAGAACAAGTTCCCTTTTCACAAAATATTTTGCTTTTTGATCGAATTGCTGGTTAAAAAGTCCAGGTTTGACAATAAAGTAAAGTACAGATTCAGCATTCAACTCAGCCGCAAATTGGCAAGTATATCTT
This sequence comes from Scyliorhinus torazame, assembly GCF_047496885.1. Lineage (NCBI taxonomy): Eukaryota > Metazoa > Chordata > Chondrichthyes > Carcharhiniformes > Scyliorhinidae > Scyliorhinus > Scyliorhinus torazame. Next base: position 89,849,185 of record NC_092717.1, read on the forward strand.
GCACATGAATGTTGCTTTTAATGTAAACATATTCTCCCAACCCTAGTGCACTGCTTGAATCCCAGAAGTCCTTGAGCTAGACAGATTGAGTCAAAGACCATTATTTTGTGTTCCAAATAACACATTGCAACAGACAGAAATGTGCAGAGCACCTATTTCAACATGTTATAGAACACATTATTAAAACAGATTTACAAATCAAATTCATTTAATAATAGGGGAGCCACTTAGCATTGTTGATAGTAAATTGGAACAGGCATTGTTCAGAAGGGCTAGGGTGTTATAATTTGTCAAATATTATTCTATTAAGAAGCTGTCTGCCTTTTGTTGTTAAATAAATACAACTTAAGGTTAATCAGAATTGAATTGTGTTTAATGGAGGAACTGGAAAATGCTTCTCAGTTTCAGTCTCCAGATTAGAAGCACCAGTATTAAATAACCAAGTTCCATTTTTAAATAAAAATTGTTCTGCATCTGTAACCAAATGTGAAAGGCAAAACAAATACACACGCCAGAGGGAGAATTTCAGCCAGCGTTCGCAATGGACGAAAATGGCAGCACCGGTGGAAAATCCCACAAGATCAAGGGAACGAGGATCTCGCCAGCAAGTTCTCGTTCTCGGATTTTCCCTACCCCTCGCTGGTGACACAACCATGGCCGGGTACTTCATTCAAATAAATGTAATTAAGGGGTACCTTGCCATATGTTTCCTCCAAGTAGCAAATTTCTCCTTCGTCGGCGAGGTTTACAACAGTGTCTGCAAAATTTGAAACTGTCGACAGGGACCTGCCAGGGGCACAATGGTCAGTATAGCCCCTGGAGGGAGAGTGACATGCGTGGGCAGTGACCTGGCACTACCCCCACACACTGGTACTATCCCCTGGCATCCAGTACCAGTGGGCTGTGCACATGTGGGCCTTCTGGGGAGCCCTACAGGGGAGGTTGCCCTTATTTGCGTGTTGGGGGGAACCCTCTGTACCAGTTGGGGGATGTCTGTTTCAAACGCTGATCAGGGTGCTCTTTAAAGATGGCTCCCCAATACCTGAGCTCCATCAGGCCCCGCCTGAAAGCCACACTTAGTGCCATGTACCGCCACATGAAGACACTCGACATCTCTCTCCAGCAGCTACATCTGTCACAGCTTTTAGTTTCTCTGCCATTTGGCCTTTCACACTTTTTATTCTTTCTGGGAACGGCCATTAGCACTCTCTTCCCTTGGTTCCTGTGGCAATGACTCATCTTTCATTCCCTCACCTTGCAGTATAAATATCTCCCACTTTCTATGCCTTTTAGCTTTGACAAAGGGTCATCTGGACTCGAAACATTTGCTCTTTTCTCTCCTTCCAGAGAGCTGCCAGACCTGCTGATATTTTCCAGCATTTTCTCTTTTGGTTTCAGATTCCAGCATCCGCGGTAATTTGCTTTTGACAATTATAGTCACCCGGTTTGTCAGTTGAAACACAATTACTGTTTATGTATAACAAGAATAATGATGAAATATGGTTTAAATGCAACTGGATAACAACAAACTAATCTACTTCCCCTTCAACTGTCCCATCCTCTCCCCACACACAAATTGGCAAATCAAATTAGCCACAATGCCGTCGAGGAGGAATTCCTGGAGTGTATACGGGATGGTTTTCTTGACCAATATGTGGAGGCACCAACTAGAGAGCAGACCACCTTAGACTGGGTACTGTGTAATGAGAAGGGAATTATTGCCAATCTGGCTGTACGAGACCCCTTGGGGATGAGCGACCATAACATGATGGAATTTTTTATCAAGATGGAGAGCGAAGTAGCTGATTCGGAGACTAGGGTGCTGAATCTTAACAAAGGGAACTATGAGGATATGAGGCGTGAGTTGGCCTTGATAGATTGGGGAGAGTTACTTGAAGGAATGACAGTGGATAGACAATGGCAAACATTCAAGGAACATATGGAGGAACTACAGCAACTGTTCATTCCTGTCTGGCACCAAAGCAAAGGGGTTAAGAGGGCCAATCCATGGCTTACAAAAGGAAATTGGAAATAGTATCCGATCCATGGAAGAAGCATACAGATTGGCCAAGAAAAATAATAGGTCTGAGGATTGGGAGCAGTTTAGAATTCAGCAAAGAAGGACAAAGGGATTGATTAAGAAGGGGAAAATACAGTACGAAAGGAAGCTTGCAGGGAACGTAAAGACTGACACTAAGAGTTTCTACAGATATGTGAAGAGAAAGAGATTGGTAAAGAGAAATGTAGGCCCACTGCAGACAGAAACGGGGGAGTAAGACCATAAGACGTAGGAGCGGAAGTAAGGCCATTCGGCCCATCGAGTCCGCTCCACCATTCAATCATGCCTGATTTCAACTCCATTTACCCGCTCTCTCTCCATAGCCCTAAATTCCTCGAGAAATCAAGAATTTATCAACTTCTGTCTTAAAGACACTCAACGTCCCGGCCTCCACCGCCCTCTGTGGCAATGAATTCCACAGACCCACCACTCTCTGGCTGAAGAAATTTCTCCTCATTTCTGTTCTAAAGTGACTCCCTTTTATTCTAAGGCTGTGCCCCCGGGTCCTAGTCTCCCCTGTTAATGGAAACAACTTCCCTACATCCACCCTATCTAAGCCATTCATTATCTTGTAAGTTTCTATTAGATCTCCCCTCAACCTCCTAAACTCCGATGAATATAATCCCAGGATCCTCAGACGTTCATCGTATGTTAGGCCTACCATTCCTGGGATCATCCGTGTGAATCTCCGCTGGACCCGCTCCAGTGCCAGTATGTCCTTCCTGAGGTGTGGGGCCCAAAATTGCTCACAGTATTCTAAATGGGGCCTAACTAATGCTTTATAAAGCTTCAGAAGTACATCCCTGCTTTTATATTCCAAGCCTCTTGAGATGAATGACAACATTGCATTTGCTTTCTTAATTACGGACTCAACCTGCAAGTTTACCTTTAGAGAATCCTGGACTAGGACTCCCAAGTCCCTTTGCACTTCAGCATTATGAATTTTGTCACCGTTTAGAAAATAGTCCACGCCTCTATTCTTTTTTCCAAAGTGCAAGACCTCGCACTTGCCTACGTTGAATTTCATCAGCCATTTCTTGGACCACTCTCCTAAACTGTCTAAATCTTTCTGCAGCCTCCCCACCTCCTCCATACTACCTGCCCCTCCACCTATCTTTGTATCATCGGCAAACTTAGCCAGAATGCCCCCAGTCCCGTCATCTAGATCGTTAATATATAAAGAGAACAGCTGTGGCCCCAACACTGAACCCTGCGGGACACCACTGGTCACCGGTTGCCATTCCGAAAAAGAACCTTTTATCCCAACTCTCTGCCTGACAGCCAGTCGTCAATCCATGTTAGTACCTTGCCTCGAATACCATGGGGCCCTTATTTTACTCAGCAGTCTCCCGTGAGGCACCTTATCAAAGGCCTTTTGGAAGTCAAGATAGATAACATCCATTGGCTCTCCTTGGTCTAACCTATTTGTTATCTCTTCAAAGAACTAATAATAAGGGGCAAAGAAATGGCTGAGCAATTAAATACAGATCCCAGAAATGTTGGAGAATGAAAGGTTTAGTGAGAGGGAAGAACTGAGGGAGATCAACATTAATAGAGAAATGGTGCTGGGAAAACTGATGGGATTGAAGGCGGATAAATCCCTAGGGCCTGAGAATCTGCATCCCAGAGTGCTTAAGGAGCTGGCTCTGGAAATAGTGGACGCATTGGTAGTCATTTTCCAGGATTCTATAGACTCTGGAACTGTCCCTACAGATTGGAGGGTAGCTCACGTCACTCCAATATTCAAAAAGGGTGGTAGAGAGAAAGCAGGTAATGAGAGACCAGTAAGCCTAACATCGGTAGTGGGGAAAATGCTTGAATCCGTTATCAAGGACTTTATAGTGGAACATTTAGAAAGCAGTGGCAGGATCAGTCAGAGTCAGCATAGATTTATGAAGGGAAAATCATGCTTGACAAATCTGTTGGAATTCTTTGAAGAGGTAACCAGCACAGTCGATTCCAGGGATGGCGGGACTGTCCGTTTGGACTGTCAGTTTGGACTTTCAGTAGGCGTTTGACAAAGTCCCGCATAAGAAATTATTGTGCAACATTAAAACGCATGGGATTGGGGGAAATGTATTGAGGTGGATAGAAAACTGGTTGGCACAGAGGAAACAAAGAGTAGGGATTAATGGGTCCTTTTCAAATTGGCAGGCAGTAATCAGTGGGGTACCACAGGGATCGGTGCTGGGACCCCAGCTATTCACAATATATATTCATGCTTTGGATAAGGGAACAAAATGCAACATCTCAAAGTTTGCAGAAGATACCAAATTAGGTGGGAGGGTGAATTGTGACGAGGATGCAGGGATCCTACAGCAAGATCTGGACAGGTTGGGCGAGTGGACAAACTAATGGCAGATGCGGTATAATTTGGATAAGTGTGAGGTTATTCATATTGGAAGCAAAAACAGGAAGGCAGATTACTACCTGAATGGTTGTAAATTGGAGGGGGGAGTGTGCAGCGGGACCTGGGTGTCTTTGTGCACCATTCGCTGAAGGTAAGCATGCAGGTGCAGCAGGCGGTAAAGAAGGCGAATGGTATGTTGGCCTTCATCACAAGAGGTTTCGAGTATAGAAGCAGGGATGTGTTGCTGCAATTGTACAGGGCCTTGGTGAGGCCACACTTGGAATATTGTGTGCAGTTTTGGTCTCCTTCTCTGAGGAAGGATGTTCTTGCTCTCGAGGGAGTGCAGCAAAGGTTTACCAGACTGATTCCAGGGATGACGGGACTGTCATATGAGGAGAAATTGACTAGATTGGGATTTTTCTCGCTGGAGTTCAGAAGAATGAGGGGGGGATCTCATAGAGACTTATAAAATTCTAACAGGACTAGACAGGGTAGATGCAGGGAAGATGTTACCTATGATAGGTGTGTCCAGAACCAGGGGTCACAGCCTGAGGATTTAGGGTAAACCATTTCGGACAGAGATAAGGAGACACTTCTTCACACAAAGAGCGGTGAGCCTGTGGAATTGATTATCACAGGAAGTAGTTGATGCTAAAACTTTGAATATATTCAAGAGGCGGCTGGATCTAGCACTTGGGGAGAATGGGATCAAAGACTATGGGGAGAAAGCAGGATTAGGCTATTGAGCTGGATGATCAGCCATGATCGTGATGAATGGTGGAGCAGGCTCGTAGGGCCAAAAGGCCTCCTCCTGCTCCTATCTTCTATGCATCTATGTAAGACAGCCAAACATAGAGCGGACGAAAAGGGGTAAAAATAAGGATGAAGGTCTAAAGAAGTGTCTTTGCTTGAAGTGGTGGTTCTTTAATACACTTTCCTCTCAGCACGCTGGTTGATCAAAGTCCTTGGTTTGCAACTGGCAATGGTCTTCCTTGCTGAGTAATTCATTCAATACAATACAGGCAGCAGGCTTTCTGAAGGGATGCTTTGTTCTTAACAAACTGGGCCTTCAGCTCGGGGTTCACATCAGGCCTATATCTTTCTGTATAGACACTTTATTTCACATCAAACCTTGCTTTCAGCTTGTGGTTTGACTCAAACATTTGCAGTCTCGAGAGAATGACACTCAGTCTTGCTGGAGAGAGTCAACCCTCACAGTGACATTATGGAGAGAGTTTAACTGGATCTTTTGGGAGAGAGTTAGCAACAGCTTTCTGGAGAGGAGTTAGCTAGAACTCTTACCTCCATGTCGTCAAAATGAAACTGAAAGCTCCTTAGGTCTCTGATCCATTTCAGTAGATAAGATCCAATCAGCACCCGTTACCAGGCAGACTACAACCTTTGGTCCCATTCATTGGCCACCAGATAAGTCAGTAATTACTGAGGTCAGCCAGAGTAAAACACAGCTTTCTGGATCCTTCTGTTGGAATTAAAGGCACAGGCTGCTTACAAGCTGCTTTGTCTTAAAGTCACAGGTCCATTAAATATCCATGGATCAACAATGTAACAGCAAAAATAAAAGAAAGGGGAAATCAGGGAATAAACAAGAACAAACTGGAAGGACCCTTACAACACATATAAGCTCTTCAATTTGAATTCAAAATTTAAATCAAAAGTATTTTCTTGTGGAGCCATTGAAAATAAAATTGTGCAGGCTGTGAAATAGAACATAGAACAGTACAGCTCAGAACAGGCCCTTCGGCCCTCGATGTTGTGCTGAGCTTTGTCCGAAACCAAGATCAAGCTATCCCACTCCCTGTCATTCTGGTGTGTTCCATGCGCCTATCCAATAACCGCTTGAAAGTTCCTAAAGTGGTCGACTCCACTATCACAGCAGGCAGTCTATTCCACACCCTAACCACTCTCTGAGTAAAGAACCTACCTTGGACATCCCTCCTATATCTCCCACCCCGAACCTTATGGTTATGCCCCCTTGTAACAGCTACATCGACCCGAGGAAATAGTCTCTGAATGTCCACTCTATCTATCCTCCTCATCAGCTTATAAACCTCTATTAAGTCGCCTCTCATGCTCCTTCGCTCCAATGAGAAAAGCCCTAGCTCCCTCAACCTTTCCTCATAAGACCTACCCTCCAATCCAGGCAGCATCCTGGTAAATCTCCTTTTCACCCGTTCCAATGCTTCCACATCCTCCCTATAATGAGATGACCAGAACTGCACTCAATACTCCAAATGTGGTCTCACCAGGGCCCTGTACAGTTGCAGCATAACCCCACTGCTCTTAAACTCAAGCCCCCTGTTAATAAACGCCAACACACTATAGGCCTTCTTCCCGGCTCTATCCACTTGAGTGGCAACCTTCAGAGATCTGTGGGCATGAACCCCAAGATCTCTCTGTTCCTCCACATTCCTCAGAACCCTGCCGTTGACCCTGTAATCCACATTCAAATTTGTCCTACCAAAATGAATCACTTCGCACTTATCAGGGTTAAACTCCATCTGCCATTTTTCGGCCCAGCTCTGCATCCTATCAATGTCTCTTTGCAGCCTACAACAGCCCTCCATCTCATCCACTACTCCACCAATCTTGGTGTCATCAGCAAATTTACTGACCCACCCTTCAGCCCCGTCCTCCAAGTCATTGATAAAAATCACAAATAGTAGAGGACCCAGCACTGAGCCCTGTGGTAACTGGTCTCCAGTCTGAACATTTTCCATCCACCACCACCCTCTGTCTTCTATGTGATAGCCAGTTACTTATCCAATTGGCCAAATTTCCCTCTAACCCACACCTTACTTTCTTCATGAGCCGACCATGGGGAACTTTATCAAACGCCTTACTGAAATCCATGTATACAACATCAACTGCTCTACCTTCATCTACACACTTAGTTACCTCCTCAAATAATTCAATCAAATTTGTGAGGCAAGACTTATCCTTCACGAATCTGTATTGTTGACTATCCCAGATTAAGCTGCATCTTTCCAAATGGTCATTAATCCTATCCCTCAGGACTCTTTCCATTAACTTACCGACCACCGAAGTAAAACTAACCAGCCTATAATTACCAGGGTAATTCCTATTCCCTTTCTTGAACAGAGGAACAACATTCCCCACTCTCCAGTCCTCTGGCACTATCCCTGTGGACAGTGAGGACCCAAAGATCAAAGCCAAAGGCTCTGCAATCTCATCCCTTGCCTCCCAAAGAATCCTTGGATATATCCCATCTGGCCCAGGGGACTTGTCGACCCTCAGGTTTTTCAAAATTACTGATACATCTTCCCTCAGAACATCTACCTCCTCCAGCCTACCCGCCTGTATCACACTCTCATCCTCTAAAACATAGCCCCTCTCCTTGGTGAACGCTGAAGAAAAGTATTCATTCAACACCTCTCCTATCTCTTGACTCCATGCACATGTTCCCACTACTGCCCTTGACCGGCCCTAACCTCACCCTGGTCATTCTTTTATTTCTCACGTAAGAGTAGAAAGCCTTGGGGTTTTCCTTGATCCAACCCGCCAAGGACTTCTCATGCCCCCTCCTAGCTCTCCTGAGCCCTTTTTTTCAGCTCATTCCTTGCTACCTTGTAACCCTCAAGTGACCCAACTGAACATTGTTTTCTCATCCTTACATACGCTTCCTTTTTCCTCTTGACAAGACATTCAACCTCTTTTGTGAATCATGGTTCCCTCACACGGCCATTTCCTCCCTGCCTGACAGGGACATACCTGTCAAGGACACTCAGTATTTATTCCTTGAACAAGCTCCACTTTTCATTTGTGCCTTTCCCTGACAGTTTCTGTTCCCATCTTATGCTCCCTAATTCTTGCCTAATCGCATCATAATTACCCCTCCCCCAATTATAAACCTTGCCCTGCCATATGGCCCTATCCCTCTCCATTGCAATAGTGAAAGACACCAAATTGTGGTCACTATCTCTAAAGTGCTCTCCCACAAACAAATCTAACACTTGGCCCGGTTAATTACCCAGTACCAAATCCAATGTGGCCCCACCTCTTGTTGGCCTATCCACATATTGTGTCAGGAAACTCTCCTGCACACACTGTACAAAAACTGCCCCATCCGATCTGTTCGACCTATAGAGGTTCCAATCAATATTTGGAAAGTTAAAGTCACCCATGACAACTACCCTGAGACCTCCACACCTATCCATAATCTGCTTTGCAATTTGTTCCTCCACATCTCTATTACTATTTGGGGGCCTATCGAAAACTCCTAACAACGTGACCGCTCCTTTCCTATTTCTAACTTCAGCCCATATTACCTCAGTAGGCAGATCCCCCTCGAACTGCCTTTCTGCAGCCGTTAAACTATCCTTGATTAACAATGCAACTCCTCCACCTCTTTTACCACGTTCCCTACTCTTACTGAAACATCTATACCCCGGAACTTCCAGCAACCATTCCTGTCCCTGTTCTAACCATGTCTCTGTAATGGCCACAACAATCGTCCCAAGTACCAATCCACGCTCCAAGTTCACCTACCTTATTCCGGATGCTCCTTGCATTAAAGTAGACACACTTCAACCCACCTTCCTGCCTGCTGGTACACTCCTGTGACCTTGAAAACCTCTTCAGTACCTCACTACTCTCAACACTGGCTTCTGGACTACAGCTTATTTTCCCACCCCCCTGACAAATTAGTTTAACCCTCCCCCCCCCGGAAGAGCCGCAGCAGATTTTCCTCCCAGGATATTGATGCCCCTCTGGTTCAGGTGCAAACCTTCCTGTTTGTACAGGTCCCACCTACCCCAAAATGTGCTCCAATTATCACGTAACTGAAACCCTCCCTCCTACACCATCCCTGCAGCCACGTGTTTATCTGCACTCTCTTCCTGTTCCTCAACTTGCTAGCACGTGGCACCGGCAACAAACCAGAGATGACAACATGGTTTGTCCTGGCTCTCATCTTCCACCCTAGCTCCATAAATTCCTGTTTTAAATCCCCGTCCCTACTCTTACCTATGTCGTTGGTACCGATGTGTACCACGACTTGTGACTGTTCCCCCTTCCCCTTAAGGATTCTAAAAACACGGTCCGAGACGTCACGGACCCTGGCACCCGGGAGGCAACATACCATCCGTGAGTCTTTTTCGTTGCCACAGAACCGTCTATCTGTCCCTCTAACTGTCGAGTCCCCAATAACTATTGCTCTCCTGCTCTTCCCCCTTCCCTTCTGAGCCACAAGGATGGACTCAGTGCTGGAGATCCGGTCACCGTGGCTTACACCTGGTAGGTACCCCCCCCCCCCCCCACCAGTATCCAAAGTGGTATACTTGTTACTAAGGGGAATGACCATGGGGGAATCCCTGTACTGACTGCTTCCTCCCAGCCCCTCTCACCGTCACCCATCTATCTTCATTCTTCGGGGTAACTACATCTCTGAAGCTACTATCTATGACCAACTCTACCTCCCGAATGATCCAAAGTTCATCCAGCTCGAGCTCCAGTTCCCTAACACTGTTTCTGAGGAGCTGGAGATTGGTGCACTTCCCACAGGTGAAATCAGCAGGGACACTGATGGCGTCCCTCTCCTCAAACATTCTGCAGGAGGAACATTGCACTACCTTCCCTGCCGTCCCCCCTAGATAATTTGCGGTAAAAACAAGGAAAAGAAAGAAGGAGCTTACCTGATATTCACTCATCCCCTTAGGTTAGAGGAGGTGGAAGGGTGGGGGACACTACAAGTGTAGTGTCTTGGGTTTAGCAACCGGCCAACTTAAATACAGGTAAAAATAGAATACTAAACCAGCAACCGCTGCGTCCCGCACTAAAACAGCAATCAGCTGTTACGGGCCCATGCAAACAATTTAAATCTGTACTACTTACCCAGCAGTCACTCTGTCCTCACTCTGACAGGATTCAGTTGGAAACCCCGAACGGTGTGGTTTTTAAATTCACTCACCGTCCCAGCAAGCACTCAGCAACCGCAATGCCCTGCAAGAGGCAGGTGATGTCTCAACTGCAAGAAGCTTGGCCATTATGCCGCTTTGTGCAGGTCTGCACCTCCGATAGGGGGGTCAGCGATCCCAGTTCCAACACAGACGCGTTTGAAGTGCGCAGCAAGGGCTGCTGGATTTGGAACCTGATCCCGTCATGGATCCAGAGGAACACATCCAGGTATTGCAATAGTAGCTCCTCAATGTCGGCCTGAAGAGTGCTGTTGGCAGAGGACATGGCATGTACACGCTGGACGAGATGGAGTAGCTTGCATGCATGGGCACCAATCAGAGAAGCCTTGCCGGGCTTGACAATCTCAAACCGCAAAGTGGCCTTGATGGCCTTGTTGGATACATGCAGGTGACAGGACCCTAACGCAGTGATGGCATTTCCATTGTAATCGAGCAACTGGCAGGCCTGCGGGAGAATTGTTGGCTGCCTTTGGATACAAGCAAGATCTGCTTGGGATATTAGATTGGCCGAAGCACCGGTGTCCAGCTTGAACCGGATGCTACAATCGTTGACTTGTACTGTGGCACGCCACTCGTCAGCATAATCCACATTGAGGATGGGTGTGTGAGTTGCTGAATGCGAGGAGGCCCTGTCACGCATGGTGATGCTGCTCACTTGATATGGGGACTCCGGGCAGTCTACGATTCTATGACTGCCCGGAGTCCCCAGAGCTTGGTGTTCATGCAGATACACGAGGGACACCTCGATATTGAGAAGTGCAGGCGCAGGGCCCGGCAGGCTGTCTATGGGGATATATCAAACATGGTCCTCAATTGCACGACCTGCCAATGCTTCCAGCCTGCTCAGCCCAAAGAAACGCTCCAGCAGCACGAGATCGTGACCTCTCCTTGGTCTAAGGTCGGCGTTGACCTTTCTCACGCCAACGTGCGTGACTACGTCCTGATAATTGATTACTTCTCCAGTTACCCCGAGGTGGTGAAACTGTCTGACCTAACATCCAGGACTGTCATAAAGGCCTGCAAGGAGGCATTTGGCAGGCATGGAATCCCGCTCACGGTTATGAGCGACAACGGTCCCTGTTTCTATAGTCAAGAATGGTCCAACTTCGCAAAGCAATACCACTTCCAGCACATCACCTCCAGCCCGCATTACCCGCAATCTAATGGGAAGGTCGAAAAAGGGGTCCATATCGTGAAGCAGATGCTCTGTAAGGCTGCGGACTCAGCTTCGGACTTTAAACTTGCTCTTCTGGCGTACAGTGCAACCCCTCTGTCCAACGTTATGTCTCTGGCACAGCTCCTTACGAATCGTAACCTGCGGAAGATGGATGCGGCCATTCATGTACCTGACCTGGATCACCTTCCAGTGGTGCAAAAGATGCAGCAGATCAGAACCCGGCAAAAGCTAACATATGATGCTCATGCTACTGATCTGCCCGTGCTTTCTCCGAAGGACGCTGTTCGTATCAAGTTGCCTGGTGGAGGCTGGTCAGCTCCAGCTGTTGTTGTTCGACAGGCTGCTCCCAGGTCGTTTGTGGTTTGCATGGCTGATGGATCTATTGTCGGGCGCAACAGAAGGGCACTATGCAAACTTGCCTGCCCACCACCGGATCTCACGTTCCCAGATGTCGTTCTGCCTTATCCGGACACCTCGCTCCACGAGGCCACCAATCTGGCTGCATGCCAACCTGTCAAGACACCATCATCCCCGCCTCCACCTCTCAGGTGGTCCACAAGAATCCGACGACAGCCCCAATGACTGGACTTATAAATAGTTCCTTTGTATATACACTGTTATGTTTCTGCACGCTAGACACCTTACATGTACATATCCATTCACTCACCAATTGCTGTATATAGTTACTTTTGTAAATATGTCGTATATGCTCTAAGCAGAGGGGGTTGTCATAATATGCACCCAGGCACATTATGAGGTAAAGCAGGCAGTGACAGACACCCAGGCGAGCCAATCAACATACAGAACAGAACACAACCAATCACCAGACAGAACACCAGAGGGGGGCTTCCAGCTACAAAACACACGAGGCATCAGCACTCTTCCCCTTTCCACTGGTGACAACTGTAGTGACAGTCAGGGTGTACAAATCATTCAACACCTTCTACACATGGATCAGAGCTAGCCTGGTCTAGATAGTTAATGTTAGTTTACTTAGAGTAGTAGAGAGTCAACCCACAGGCTTTGTTACTGAAGTTCAATAAATCTTATTGAAACAACGCCTACGTTTGGTGTATGCTTGATCATTTCACTGCATTGTGTTACAGTCCGTGTTACCCCAGGGTGAATAACACAACAGGACTAGGCCACGTACATTTTAATTATTGGCATAAAATGATGCTGTTTCATTTTCCTGTGTTTCTATTTGGCTTCATCACAAAAGGTCTTGGATTCAAAATAAGGTGTCAATGAGAGGGCACATTCATCGGTATGCTGAAAACAAGGATTTCAGTGTGTGATGAGATTTTTAGTCAACTCGTGTAGGTTAACAAAAGGTGTTCTTGCAACTTTTAAATTATACCTTTCTACAAAGCTTTTGATAACATCATTGACATATTAATCATAAGTGCCTCTTCAAAAGGAGCATTATAGCCCTGTTGTATAGCTATACTATCTCACTCTTTCTATCGTTCTGCATCAGCGAGAACATTGTTTTTTTGACAAGAACCTATTACTAACATGAAGTGCGTAAAAAAAATTGATTTGATTTGTTTATGTATCCTGTAGAGTACTCAGTCAAAACTTTAATTGACGTCAATGAGAAACGTGGCGCGGACTCAATCAGGAAAGATTCTCTCCAGTGTGATTGGGATTTGTGATTTTCACCGCCCCTCCTCACCGATGGAGTAATGCGAATCACGTCACAGGCGCCCGGGAACCTCATTTTAATAGATTAGCATGTTCCTCGTGAGCACTCAATCCAGATGCCGGCGCCATTTACAACACCTTTGCCTGAACATGAACCTGGCAGCCTTACCTCTGAGGGGAATTTCAGAGGGGAGCGCTAAGATAGTCATGAATCTCCAGGGTGTTCAGTTCTCGGGGTACCGGCAGGGACGTGAAGGACACACATACAAATTCAATTTCTTAATCTCAGGGGGAGGGGTCACTAGCAGGCCTTAACTTCCCTTAATTTTGGGGAACCCTTGGTTTAAGGGGGTCTGCATGCATTGCTTCCTGTGTCCTTCTTGCTGGGCTTGTGCTTAAATTGCCACTGAAGGAGTGCCATCCGTAGTGGAAGCTAGAAAGTGGGTGGGATGAGGTGAATACAGAGGTGAAAGATCCTCTTATCTCTACTCAGGATAAGGTACTCAGTCCAGTTGAAGAGTTATCCAAGCACTCTTTATTTTTCAAGAATTCATTTAATACATTTGCACAAAATTAAATCGAAAAACTTTGAGTACAGAGAAAAGTCCTTGACTTGCGGGAGAGTAAAAGAAAAGGATTCAAAATACAAGTCGTTCAAAGAAGACTACAAAACAAAGGTTTTTAAAAGTAATTTTCACGGATGCTTCAAGATTCTCCGAAGGCTAAAATTCTTCTCATAATCAGTCATACGGATCACATTCTTAAGGAAATCGTTATCTATGGTTTAGCCCCTTATTTACTTTCATTGGTTCTAATTCTCAGCTGAGGCTTTCTGATTTATCTAAACAACTGTCTGTCACTTAGAACATTTATTATCCAAGCATTGGTCATTACTTAAAATTCACTAATGTCCATAAAATTAATTTACTGTCTACGTGCACCTGCCACATATGCCATTCATACAAAGATAAGGTGCTTGCAACAACCTTGCTTTTGATACATTTTTATTACAAAATGTTTCTGTTGCTAGGTTGTGAACAATGGTCTATTCATTACGAAGACCTTTATGCAAATTTTCTTTTCAAACATTATTAGCTTTGTACAGCAATTCTCATTTTTTATCTGAAACTAAAAATTTGACTTTGTGGATATTCCATTTTCTGTCTGTGTACTGAATTTAAAAATTATACTGCATCAATTCTAAGTGTCCTAAATAAATCAATGAAGCAATCAGTAAATCAATAAATCTGTAATCTAGCAAGAGGGCTAATACTGGGGGCGACTGTGAGGTTTTTGTGTGGGGTTCCCTGAGAGACCAGGCTGCAAGGATATAGTTGGGGACTCAGGAATGGGTTGCATCCCTACCTCATGAGGAATGAACACCCTTTCACTGGGGGGAGCATGACTGGAGTTTGAGTAGAATCCCACACTCTGGCAGCACTGTGAGGACAAAGGGGTTAAGCTGTGTAGAAATTCAAATCCATTTGTCAGGGAAGTTTGGCTGTCATGGATTAGTGTGTTGGGCTATGAACTAGGAGGGTGGATGTGCCCTCCAGGTATGTGTATGTCTTGCCAATTGCAGGCTTCACTCTAATCAGTTGTGCCTCGCCTACTACACAAACCAGTCATTTTCCCAATATTCAACCTCACCCTTCATTGACTAGCCAATTGTGCCAATGAAATCTGCAGAGCTGCACATAGAGCCACTGATTGGAGCCAAGCTCTTAATCTTTTGAAAGTGTTGGCCCCGAGCATGAACTACAATAATCATACGAGAGTTAACCTCACACAGGATACGCTGATGTGAATCCCAAAGCAAGGCTTCATAGTAAAGTCTACCATCACAGTCCAAAGATGTGCAGGTTAGGTGGATTGGCCATGCTAAATTGCCCTTAGGTTAGGTGGGTTACTGATTTACGGGGATAGGGCGGAGGTGTGGGGTGCTCTTTCCAAGAGCCGGTGCAGACTCAATGGGCCGAATGGCCTCCTTCTGCACTGTAAATTCTCTGATCACTCACCCTATTCTAGGTCATGACGGGACGGTGTCTTTGAGATGCCCCTTCGGGATGCAGATGCTGATCCCATGCCACTCAACTGCCCTGTCACCTAATGCAAGGTTTCGGGGGGAGGGGGGGGGGGGCTGTTGTGGAATGGCCAGGGTTGGGGGATGATCGGGTGACAGGTACCACAGAGATTCTTGAGCGTCCAGGTGCCTCACCTTGGTGGAATTGAGAGGTATTACGATCCCAGACCAGACCTCAACAGTGGCTAAGATACTGGACCAAAACCTCAATATTTTAGTTTACTTTAAGACTGCTGAAAGAATGATTCGCTCCACGAGTGATTGCATTAACAAATAGGGCTTTGTTATTTCCATGACAAAACTTTATTATGAATAAATATTAAACTTTTAACTTCACATCCAAAAGGAACAGCTTACAATTACAATACAATTTCCCATTAAACAACAAGAAGAGAAATGTACAGCTCTTAATCCAGCCTAAAATTAGCAGGGCAGAGAATGAAGAACAGATTTGGCTCCGGTTGGACCCTTCGAACTCTGGCTGAATATTTTCAAATAGCTGTTTCAATTGAGTTGTTTCAGCCTCTTTCTTGTCTTCAGACAAGACTGCTCTGCTTTAAAATAGTATTACTCTTTTTTTAAAATACAAATTTAGAGTACCCAATTCATTTTTTTCCAATTAAGGGAAAATTCAGCATGGCCAATCCACCTAACCTGCACATCTTTGGGTTGTGGTGGTGAAACCCACACAGACACGGGGAGAATGTGCAATCGAACCTGGGACCTCGGCACCGTGAGGCAGCAGGGCTCACCCTCTGTGCCACCGTGCTGCCACGTATTATTCTTTTTAACTATCCTACTTGGAAAGAATTGTGGACTCAGAGTCGGACTGATCAGAACACAGCTCCTCATTCTCTCAAAGCTTTTCCAAACTCACTGCCTTAAAGCACCTCCCAGTAATGACCTCATCTCCCCAACCTAAAATAAAAATTCACTTTCCAGGGACTTGAAAGCACATTAACTAATGTCCCAGGGCCTTCCCCAGGCAAACCACTGTGCATTAGCCCAGACTGAAATACACATTGCTTTGTTAGTTTAGTCTGCTGGCTGCTAACAACAAAAGCACTAAGGCCCTGCAGAACAGGACTCTTAAAACAAATGACAACTGCATTCAGACACGCACTTAAACACAGGCTTTAAACCCTTAAATTGTCCCAATATTTAGAAGCCAGTATTCCTAAAATCTTCCAGTCATCACAGAGGGGTTTACCAGTGTGAGGAGAGGGTGTGAGGCTTAGTGGCGAGGCACTCACTAAGGGGAAAGTGCATGGGTGGACGTCCCATGGGAGTGGAGACCTGAGGGACAGGGTTGTCCGGAATCCTCACCTTTCACTTTGGTGTTCTCCATTTCAGTGCATGGAGCCAGGCGTGTTAACTCTTCTACTCATAGTGACCGAGCAGCAGCAGAGACATTGATATGTCGCTGCACATGACCAGGACCAGTGCCCTGCAGAGGAGGGGGTTGCTGGGCCTGTTGGAGCAGCGCCACAGACGGTGGAGCCCCGTAAGAGACAGCCCTGGCAAAGGATCTTCTGACATCAGACATCCTACCTACCGATGTTAGAGCTTCACTGGGGGAGAAGACTGCTTCTGTCCCAGGGGACGGTGGATCAACTTTGCCCTGTCCTGCAAGAACTGGCACCACAGGGGATGGGAGGACACCGATTGCCATAGACCTTAAAGTTATCGGTGCAATGAACTTCCATGATAGCTTGTTTCAGGGCAGCATCGGTGAGCTGTGTGGCATTCCCCAGTTAGCTGCACGCAAATACATTTGGGAGGTTGCAGATGTCCTTTATGCGAGGACCTGCCTGTAAGCTAGGACCGGGACCAGGTGAGCCAGGACGCCAGTGCTATGAGCTTTGTCTACTTAGACGTTATGCCCCAGCTGTAGGGTGTGATAGACTACACCCACATGGCCTTTCAGTCTCCATGCCATCACGCTGCACAATTCATGAACCGCAAGGGATTCCACTCCCTCAATGTCCAACTTGTTTGTGACCACACGATGCGCATCATGCAGGTGTATGCCTGTTTTCCGGGAAGTGTCCATGACGGTTCATCTTGGGGCGCTCGTAGATACTTGATGCTTTTGAGTGAGAGAGGCTGGAGGAATGCCTCCTCAGGGACAAGGGCTACCCATTCAGGAGATGGCTGATGATGCCAGTGCGGAGAACCCAAGCACCTGCGGATACTTGCTAGAATGAATCACTTGCTTCAACTCGCATGCTGATCGAGCAGGTGATTGGACTGCTCAAGATGCGGTCTGGTACCTGCCGATTGGGTGGTGCCTTGTAATACAGCCCCCAGAGGATGCCCTACATTGTGGTCTGCTGCGCTCTCCACAACTTGGCACTGCAGAAGGGAGACCAGCTGGACCAGGAGGTGATGGAGGAACACCAATATCTCTTTGGATGAGGAGGAGGTGAAGGAGGGCGACTAGATGGTACCCATGGAAGAGGAAGGATCTTGGGCAATGGTCAAGGCCCACCTGGGCCGACAATCTAGGGATGCCCACATAGCCTCACAGTTTGGGGGTGAGCAGGATTAGGGAGTGAGGAGGCCTCCCATCAAGGGGTGTGACATCTCATCATTACTGTCATGCCAACGGTTCTTGTGATGGTGCCCAGGTTCATGAGCAGGATGGGAAAACCGTCAGTGGGCCAATGAAGATGGCATTGAGGACTGAGCAACGTTCCTCTCATCCTCAGCGATACGTCTACTCCTGCGTGACAGAGAGCTGAATGCATCCTGCCAATGAATGTGCTATTCATGGGGTTCAGAGACGCAGGATGAGCTCTCATATACTACAACCCCCTTGGAGATCAGGAGTCCTGGTGTGTTCCACCAACTAACCTCCGGGGTAGGTCAGCCTCTCTACAATTTGTCAGTCCATTGCCTTCTCATCATTGGCGAAGAGTGACTGCAATGAGAGGCCTGAGCCTTGATGCGGGGGTTGAGAGGGGGGTTTGCCTGCAGCAGTGTGTCTTCACTGAATTATCAGTGTGGGAGGTAGGAGAGACATAGCACTGCCATTCTTACACTGCACAGGCATGAAGCGCTGAGTGCACAGGGGTTTACGGAGTATGGTGCCATGAAAGGGTGGAGGATCTGCTGGTGATCTAAGTAATGTTTATTACAAGAGTTATATTACAGTGGTGACCTATGTTCACCCGTGCCCATTAGATGTCTACAGTTTCGTACTCTTCCTCATCCTCCTATGTCTCGGTGTATCCCCAGGATCCACACCTGAGGTTGAAGCAGTCTGCTGCCTTTCCCACCCTGTTGCCTGAGATGTCCTTGGTGGGCGTTCCCTGGGGGGCCCGGACCTTGAGGGTCTGGGTCTATTTTCGGGCAGCCTGCATGTTGAAGTACTACTCTCCTCAGTGTGCTGGCCTGGAGGTGTATCGCTCACAGGGAGGGGGGGGGGGGGTTGTTAGATGAGCTGGACACCCCGAGGAAGACCTGGATGGAGGGCCCTGGGCTGCACTCCTGCCACTCCTCTTTCCTTCGGGTGACTAGGAGCCCCTGTGCTACTCCATGGGATAAGAGGCAGTTGGAGTGATATCCAGAAGTCCCACCGCCATCTGATACAGACAACTGTGGATTGCCACTAGTCCCTGCACCATGTGGTGGAAACCCTGCAGCATGGCCCTCAGCCATGGAGGTCTGAGATGAGCCATGGAGTTGACTCCCCTGCCATGGAATGCACATCCTGTACCAAGCTCTCAAATGTGCACACCACCCCTGCAGTATTGGTCTTGTGTTGGAGTGACAGCACCATTTCCTCAGCCAGAAGGCGATGGGACACCTCCAGTTGGCCTTGCAGTCCGAGGCGAAATGCTGTCATCCCTTCCCGGTGCTCGTGACTCTGCCTTTGCAGTTTCATCAGCTCTGGCACGTCGGGCCAGGTGCACGTCATCGGCCTGGAGCTCAGCAGTGTCCTGGACTCCGGCATCCCTCCGAATGCTGGATCCCTGGGATGTCCCTGCTTCTCCCTGCTGTGGAGGTGCTCACCAGTGAGTGACCCAGAAGCCTGCCTACTACTCAATCCCAGTGAGGTGTGAGTATCTGCACTGGTGGAGGATGCAGGTGATGGATGTCAAGCATCTTCAGTGGTGATGTCTGAGATTTTCCTGTCTGCCATCCCCTTGGTTGGATCTCGAGCTAGTGCTGGGGATGCGTTTGAATGAAGCTCCCCACTGACTGCTGTGATTACATTTTCCTGGGGCGTGCAAATCAGCGGGAGGCCGCCAAGAATGATTAATGTGAAGACTTTGGCACGAGAGGCTGAAAATTCCTTGAAAATTCCCTCTGATGGCGCCGTTGGGATGCACACCATTTTTCTCACCAGAACAGACACTTTGCCAGATTCGGACCAATATCCTCTAATGGGTAAATTTTATACTCAAATTTGATGGGCCTAGAAATTAATTGGCATGAGATCCATTTTCTGGGTGCAAAGACCGAATCATGCTTCTTCCAACTCCGCTTCAGTGCCAAAAAACAGATTAGACTTTCGTTTAGCCCCCTGCCTTCCAGTTCCCTTCACAAAACCCCGAACCTCCTGACCCTACCCCAACACATCTGAAGGCAAAATGTGTCGTTCCAGCAGTGGAGCAGAAAATTTGAGCAGGATTTTTTAGACATGGCGGGATTTTCTGCCCCGCCACCTGAAAAGTCAATGGGGAACATATATGTGCCATTAACAGCTGCCCCAGAACCATTTAACGCTAAGCAGGGGATAGGATTGCTCTTCTGCCCGATCTCAGGAGGAAGTCCTGCCTAAAGAGAGCTGCTGGCCACTATTGCTGGTGGTGCTGATCGTGACCACTGCTGGGACACTGGCAGTCCCCAAAGAAGAGGAGGTAATGGAGACCAGACTTCAGGTATGCCTAGGATACAGGTGGGGCCTGGATAGCTGGCGTTCGAAGGGTGCCTCCTCTGATGGCAGAGAGGACTGCCAAAAGAGATTTCCCCCACCCGCACCTTTTGCCCAACACCAGCTTGTCCAGTAAAAGCTGTCAGTGAACCCACTTACCATACCTGTTGTGGGTAACATACCGGCAGGATGGAATGAGGCTTTTAAAGGGACCATTAATTGTCTATTTAGAAAATTAGATTTTTAATCAAATCATGTAGTTATTTATGAGCTTGTAAAAGCAATTAATCCTCATGTATCTGTGTTTAATAGACATCAAATGCCGACTTACAAGAATGGGACTCTTTACACAATTTACATATTGAAGTCCTGATAATGCTGGAGTTATGCCCATTTTAAAATACACTCAAAATGTTGGTGTAATTGGGGGCTGTCAGTGAATACTTTGAGCCCTAAAGTGGTGCAGATTTACAAAAGGATTTACAAATGAGCTAAAACCCCCTCTTCCTAGAAGGATTGCTCTTTATGCCAGATTTGCAAATGAGTTACCGTAAGCTTGTAGAAAAGTCATGCAAGTAGCATATCCCTCTTATAAAAGCTGTGATATAGAATAGACTTAAAGTATAATTTCCCTACATGAAGGCCAAATCAACGTAAAACAGAATTCCAAGAGATGTGTAACAGACTGCCAATTGGATATCATTCTTTTACACTATTTTCAAAGTCAAAATTAGCCCTATGGGGCTCCCCCCTGGGAAAAGCATATGTCCAAATTGGAGATTCACAGTCATTTATGAAGACAGCTTCAGATTTGTTCTGGGTTGGCAAAGAGCTTAGGAAAAAGGGAGAACAGAAGTGATTGAAGCAATTGCATTCGTGCAAGCTTTTGCAGACAGTGCAGAAATAGGTTTTGCAATATTAGCATTGTGCAATGTTACAAATCTTTGATTTTCAGAATATGAAATAAAGTTTAATAAAATATGACCAAGGTACGGAAGAGCAACAGTAATTTAATAGTGATATGTGCAGAATATATTTCCAATATTTCATGTCTTAGTCTAATGAGTGCACCCAGTTACTGTGTATCAACACAGTTAAGGCATTAAATTGAATGATTAAAATGTCCTGAATTTCTGCTGATGCAGTGAAGGTGCAACTTGAAAAGTATGAATTCCTTGTGTGGTGATTGTCCTTTTAAGGGAAACACAGCAGAAGAGAGTCACCTGTTTTGGGGACCAATTGGGACAAGAGTGGATAATCACCCCAGGAGCCCTATCTTAGGCAGCAAACCTGTAGCAGACATGTAGGGACTGGGACAGCCGTGTGAGCTTCTGGCCTCTAAAGTTTTTCTTCCTAATAAATACCTTTTGTGTTTCTAATGAAGTCTGTGAGCATTTGGCGACAAGGATGAGATGGATTATGATTACACAACCTCTGGCCTGACACCTCTGAATATCCTTGACGGGATTCTCTAATCCCGTGGCAGTGTGTGCACGCCGGCGCGTTTTACGATGGCGTGAACGGGCCGACCCCGCGACTAATTCTGACCCCTACAGGGGGCCAGCACGGCACTGGAGCGGTTAACGCCGCTCCAGCTGCTGATCCCAGCGCGAATTGGGCGCCGCGGGATCCGCGCATGCGCAGTGGCGCCAGCGCCAACACGCGCGTGCACAGTAGCTTCCTTCAACAGGCCGGCCCTGACGCAACATGGCGCAGGACTACAGGGCGTGGGAAAGGAGGCCCCCAGCCAGAGCTGCCGGCCCGCCGATCAGTGGGCCCCAATCGCGGGCCAGGCCACATTGGAGGCCCCCCCCTCACAGGCCGCTCCCCGACTCTTCCACGCCGAGGTCCCGCTGGCTGAGAGCAGGTGTGGACGGCGCCGTTTTCACGATGGCCGCTCAGCCCATCCTGGGCCAAGAATCGGCGGGCCGGCTGCGTAGAGCGGCCCGCGACCGGCGCCACGCCAACCACGCCGGCGCAGCGGAGAATTGCATGCCAGCGTCGGGGCGACCGTGGCGCGATTCGCGCCTGTGGCGGGGATTCTCCAGCCCGACCCCGGGCTGAGAGAATCCCACCCCCTGTCTTAATCAAAGTCTGAACAACAATATACTCACCTGACTGCCTATCTTTGGGAGAATAGACCCATTTAAGATGGTGAGATACTGCCAGACCCTGCCGGACAGATGTGAAAGTAGCTTGGGTTGGCTAGCGGAATCAGAAGTTTAGAAATGCATAGAAAAAGAAAAAAGAGACAACAACATGCAGAAGCAAGAGCTATGATTTGTGAGTTTAAGGAAAATTGGAACTGAAGTTGAAAAAGTAAAGTTGCAAAGTTTAAAAAAAAGAATAAAGAGAGCACAAGAGAGCAGTGTTTGAATGAAAAGGAAAAAATGTTTTAAGCAGTTGCACTGAGCTCTCCAGAAGCACGGGAAAATGAACAGGCTGAGACTGATCCGATCACAGCAGAGCTTGAGGCAGGGTGGGCGGTAATGATCTGAGGCAATCGCTGCACGAAACAGATAAGTTCTGAAGATTTTAAAGGAGGAGAAGTCCTCAACCTGTCTTAAAATTAAGTTTAATGGTTTTGGAAACTATGGCCCCTTGGACCTCAAGAGCGCTGGATATTCCTGTGAAATCAACAAAAGAAACAGGCACATCAAAAGCAGGGGATAAAGAAACTCTCCAGGCAGCCAGGAGATTTAAAAAGAAGCTGCAGAGATTGCTGAGATGCTTTCCAGTAGTAAAAAGGAGATGTTTTGGAGGTTTGGAAGAGAAGAATAGTAAGGTTTGTGCTAAAACATCAAAAGCACGGGGAAAATACAGAGAACCAGCAGCTACTGATAGGTTTAACAAAATTACAGTTTTAAAACGGTAATGCATTTAAAGGTGATAAATTTAAAGTGAAAATGTACTTAAAGCTGTGATATGTTGGGTGGTCGGGATCCGTGGAACACATACAGGCCACCAACACTTAAAATAGTGCAACACTATTTTATTAAGTCAGAAACTGTTGAACATGCTTTCACTGTGGGTTAACACGATATTAGATTGAACTAAAGACATATGCCTTGTCCTAACCAGTCTATGCACTCAGCACATGGTGAAGACCTGTGCTGCAAGCTGTAAGCTCTGTCCTATTCGGAGGCTGCATCGCGAATGAGCGGGAACTGTGATGCCCCCTGTCTTTATAGTGCGTGTGCTCTAACTGGTGATTGGCTGCGGTGTTGTGTGTGTTGATTGGTCCCGCTGTGTGTCCATCAGTGTGTGTATCTGCACCATGATATACTGGTGTATATTATGACATCCCCCCTTTTATAAAAGAATGTATGTGTGTGGCAATAAATAATGTATGGTGAAAATGTTCCTAACTACGTGTGGGGTGCGAAGACATATTTACAGGACTACATACATGAGAACTAAGCTATTTACATGGGAAGGTGCCTGGTGCAGAGAAGCAATATGCAACAAGAATAACGAGATGAACACTATATACAAACCAG
Organism: Scyliorhinus torazame; assembly: GCF_047496885.1. Classification (NCBI taxonomy): domain Eukaryota; kingdom Metazoa; phylum Chordata; class Chondrichthyes; order Carcharhiniformes; family Scyliorhinidae; genus Scyliorhinus; species Scyliorhinus torazame. Next base: position 89,872,837 of record NC_092717.1, read on the forward strand.
GGAAACGATCAAACAAAGCAACAAAACAATTCAGAAAGTCTATAAGTCCGCAAAATTCATAAATTAAGTCTCTGAGGTGGGCGACGAATTCTGGTTGACCGCCTCAAGGGTGGTCGAGAGCCGCCGTTTCAGGAGCGGGCTGGACTGTGTCAGAGTCCGGTAGGTGCAGAGTGACAGGGATTTCTGCATAGTCCGTGGCGGGGAGGGCGAGGCGACAGTGGAGGACCACGTAGCGAGCGTGGAACGAGACAAAGGGCGTGTTGATTGCGGCGCAGAATGGAGCCATCCGGTAGACGAACCAGGAACGAGTGGGGGGCCACCTGCCGAAGGACAACAGCGGTTGCAGACCAGCTACCATCCGGAAGATGGATGCGGATATTGTTATCTGGAGCCAGAGCAGGGAGATCAGCTGCACGGGAGTCATGTGCTGTGCACGAGACAGCTGCATCCGGCGAAGGACCAGAACGTGGTCGAGGTCTGGGACATGAATGGACGGCACCGTCGTCCTCAGGGTATGACCCATGAGCAACTGGGCTGGCGACAGGCCAGTGGACAGTGGGGCGGAGTGATAGGCCAGCAAGGCGAGGTAGAAATCGGACCCAGCATCGGCAGCCTTGCAGAGATATGTACTCCCTTCTCCGCTCTGCCGTTGGATTGAGGGTACAGGGGACTAGATGTCGCATGGGCAAAATTGTGCCGCCTGGCAAAGTTGGACCATTCCTGGCTTGCGAAGCAGGGACCATTGTCCGACATAACCATGAGCGGGATGCCGTGTCGAGCAAAGGTTTCTTTACAGGCATGAATGACTGCAGACCAGGTGATGTTGTGCAACCGTATCACCTCTGGGTAATTCGAAAAGTAGTCTACGATCAGGACATAGTCTCTACCCAGCGCGTGGAACAGGTCGATGCCCACCTTGGTCCATGGTGACGTGACCAACTCATGGGGCTGCAGGGTCTCACGTGGTTGGGCCGGCTGGAAGCGCTGACAAGTGGGGCAGTTGAGCACTGTGTTGGCTATGTCCTCATTAATGCCGGGCCAGTATAGTGCCTCTCGGGCCCGTCGGCGGCACTTTTCCACGCCAAGGTGGCCCTCGTGTAGTTGTTCCAGGACAAACTGGCGCATGCTATGCGGGATGACAATGCAGTCCAGTTTTAGAAGAACCCCGTCTACTACCGCCAGATCATCTCTGACATTATAGAGCTGAGGGCATTGGCCCTTGAGCCACCCGTCTGTTAGGTGGTGCATGACACGCTGTAGCAAAGGGTCAGCCGCCGTCTCGCGACGAATTTGGACGAGGCGTTCATCCGTGGCAGGTAGATTGGAGGCCGCGAATGCCACATGGGCGTCAACCTGGCAGACAAATCCCGCTGGGTCACGTGGAGTGTCGACTGCCCTGGAGAGAGCATCAGCAATGATGAGGTTTTTGCCTGGGGTGTAAACCAACTGGAAGTCATATCGCCGGAGCTTGAGAAGAATACGCTGGAGGCGAGGCGTCATGTTGTTCAACTCTTTCTGTACTATATTGACCAGC